>NC_134530.1:151869720-152489720 GCF_050624435.1 Tenrec ecaudatus | reverse complement strand
TAAGGTTTTCTTTTTTTAAATTTTTATACCACTACGATAATTTTACAAATTGTATTTTTATTTTAAAGTTTTAAAAAACACATTATTTTACAATTTCTTCAACAAATCTTTTTTTGGGGGCGTTGTTTTAAGAATAACTTTTTAAAATCATTTTATTGGGGGCTCATACAACTCTTATCACAATCCATACATCCATCCATTGTGTCGAGCACATTTGTACATTTGTTGCCATCCTCATTCTCAAAATATTTTCTTTCTACTTGAGCCTTTAATATCAGCTCCTCATTTTTCTCCTTCCCTCTCCACTCCCCCTCCCTCATGAACTCTTTATAATTCATAAATTATTATTATTGTGTAATATCATACACTGTCCTACATCTCCCTTTACCCACTTTTCTGTTGTCCATCCCCCAGGGAGGGGGTTATATGTAGATTATTGTAATTGGTTTCCCCTTTCTACCCCACCCTCACTCCACCCTCCCGGTATCACCACTCTCACCACTGGTCCTGAAGGGATCACCCTCCCTGGATTCCCTGTGTTTCCAGTTCCTATCTGTACCAATGTACATCCTCCGGTCTAGCCAGATTTATAAGGTAAAATTGGGATCATGATAGTGGGGGGAAGCATTTAAGAACTAGAGGAAAATTAGATGTTTCATTGTTGCTACCCTGCTCCCTGACTGGCTCATCTCCTCCCTAAGACTCTTCCATAAGGGGGTGTCCAGTTGCCTACAGATGGGCTTTGAATCTCCACTCTGCACTCACCCTCATTCACAATGATATGATTTTTTTGCTCTTTGATGTCTGATACCTGATCCCTTTGATACCTCATGATCACACAGGCTGGTGTGCTTCTTCTATATGGGCTTTGATGCTTCTGAGCTAGATGATGACTGCTTGTTTATCTGTAAGCCTTTAAGACCCCAGACGCTGTGTATTTTGATAGCCGGGCACCATTAGGTTTTCAGCAAACATCGAGGGAACACTGTGTTAGGACACTGTCGGCTTCACATAGCATAAACCCAGCTCCCGGCACCTTCCTCCAAATCAGGAAGTTGCTCATTCGATCATGCACTCTTTCCATCATGTGCCAACCTCTCCGGGGGCAGCTTTCTGTTGGTAGTAGCTCAAACTCTCAGAGATGCCCTGAAGAGCAGACTGCCATGCTGCCCTGCCTGACTCTGTTTTCATCATTTCTGGTGTGTTTGAGCCGACTGTTTGGTCACGGTAACCATCCCGTCTCATTGAGGGGTCTCCTCGCCTTCTACGGCCCTCCACATACTTGACCAAACCTGATGCCTTTCTCCAGCCATGCGTCCATCCTGATGTGCCCTGCAAGCAAGGCAACATCTCAGACAAGGTTTCATGATTGGTAGCGTTTGCAAGGAGCGCCGATGGTACAGGGTCCAGCACTGGGCTGCTCACTGTAGCATTGGTAGTTCAACTCCCCCAGGCACTCCATGAGAAAAAGATGAAGCTGTCTGCTCCCTTGAAATATCCGTGGTCTCTGACCCGGCACAGGGTAACCATGGGTCAGAATGAACTTGATGGCCATGGGGCTGGTTCTGTTTGATTGGGGGCTGTTGGCTTGGTTCGGTTATTCTTAGGAGGTTTTCACTGGCCACAGAACAGGGCGTTGGTTGGCTGCATTTAGTTGCACAAAGAAGGAAGACACATATGCTAGGCTGAGTTTTTTGGAGAAACAAACCCAGAGACACTCAGATCCACGTATGAGAAAGAACTTCCTCTCAAGAAGGCGTAAGAACCTAGTCCCCCTCGAGCCCGGGAGTCGGGTGCTCGTTGGAGACCCTCCAACTCACGAGGCTGCAGGTGGAAGAAGCAGGAAGATGAAATGGGAAGCTGGGAGACTCCGGGCTGGTGGGGACAGAGCCATATGGTTCCAAAGTCCACCAGAACATGACAAAGGGTCAACAGCTCCCAGGGCCGCCAGCCTCAGACTCGAGACATAAGACCCAGTCCAGCAGGAAGGCAAAGCAGAAGAAAGGCTCAATGTCTCTTATAAAAAGGCATCACCTGCTGGTGGACCTGTAAGTATGTACGACCACTGTGGAAATTGATCTGGTGATATCTAAAACAGATGGAAATCGAGTTACCATATGACCCAGCAATTCTCCTACTGAGCATATACCCAGAAGAGGCAAGAAACAAACCAAGGCCAGACATCTGTGCTCCAATGTTCATTGTGGCACAGTTCACAATGGCAAGGAGTTAAAACAACCCAAATTTCCATCAGCTGACGAGTGGATTAAAAAGCTGTGGTACATACATACAGTGGAGTACTACGCATCACTAAAAAGCAGTGGTGAACGTATGAAGCACATCGCAGCATGGGAAGAACTGGAAGAAATCATGCTAAGCAAAGTAAGTCAGGCACAAAAGGACAAGTACAACATGAATCTGCTGACGTAAGCTTTTTTTAAAAATTCAAAAGGAAAACAAAAAAATGCAAAAGGGGCATAGGGAAAAAAACTACTGTATACAAACATTCCTGGGGTGAGGACCAGGTAATATGGCAGGGGTCACACTAAATACCGGGATACACAAGGTAGACAACTAAAAAGGGGTGGGGAAAGGAAAAAATAATAATAAAAAAGAAATGGGTAGTGGGGCACAGGGCACTAACCCACCCAAGGGGAGGGTATTGTTTATATCTCCACAAGGAAAGAGGGACCAGACTTCAACTCAGTACTCCGAGATGTAAATGTAACATGCCGGCATGGAGTAGGGAACCAGTAAAGAGGTCTGGGAGGATGGGCCCAATCCCAACTACTAAGTGGACACCTGTCCCTCCCCCAGAAGAATTTATTTCAAAGGATGGCATTGAATCTGCAGCTCCAGGAGAGGGACATATCTGATCAGAACAGATGAAGCGGAAGGAGGAGAGAGTGGAGCACATCCTGGCCCACCAGGCCTTGAGAACGATGTTCCCTATTAGAGCAGCCAGTCCACAGAGAGGACCACATGGCCAGCCCCACGATGAGACATGACACCCGTCACTGACCCATAGCCCTACAGGGGACAACACCAGAGACACAGTGTGGGAATTGCACCTGATCTGATCCCGCCACACTGAGGCAAAACACTAAGGGGGTGAAACAGAACATCAAGGGAATGGAGCGACGAGGTCCCCAGGGAATGTTGAAGGTGAACTTTGGGGTCAGGGCATGGTGCTCCAACAGATTGCACTGGAAAACAGTCTAAAGGCCAACAAACGATCCTTCAATTAACTACAGGCTTTTCTTTCTTGTTGTGTTTTGTTTTTTGTCATTGGTTTGTTGTTGTTTTGTTGTATATTGTTACTTGGTTTTGTCTTGTTTTTGTGCATGTTATTATCTCCGCAGGTCTGTCTAAATAAGATAGGCTGGATGAACAATCTAGAGGAGAAAACAACAGGACCGACAGTTCCAGGAGGACATGGGAGAAGGGGAGGTGGGGGGAAGGCAGTGGTGTTAACAAACCCAGAGATAAGGGAACAAGTATCCAAATCAGTGGTGAGGAGGCTGTGGGCAGCCTGGTAGGGCATGATCAAGGGTAATGTAACCAAGAGGAATTGCTGAAACTCTGGTGGGGACTGAGAATGATAGTGGGACAGGAGGAAAGCTGAAGGAAATAGAGGAAAGCGCTGGGAGTTAAAAGGCATTTGTAGATGTCTAGATAAAGACATGTACATATGCAAATATATTTATATATGAGGATGGGGAGATAGATCTATATGCATATATTTATAGGTTTAGGATTAAGGTAGCAGAAGGACATTGGGCCTCCACTCAAGTGCTTCCTTAATGCAAGAATACTTTCTTCTATTAAATTGGCATTCTATGATGCTCACCTTCCCAACATAATCGCTGAAGACAAAGTGGGTGAATAAGCAAATGTGGTGAAGAAAGCTGATGGTGCCTGGCTATCAAAAGATATAGCATCTGGGGTCTTAAAGGCTTGAAGGTAAACAAGCAGCCATCTAGCTCAGAAGCAACAAAGCCTACATGGAAGAAGCACACCAGCCTTTATGATCATGAGGTGTTGAAGGGATCAGTTATCAGGCATCATCAGAACCAAAAATCTTACCATAGTGAATGAGGGGTGTGTATGTGTTGAGTGGAGACCCAAAGTCCATTTGTAAGCCACTGGATATCCCCTTACAGAAGGGTCTCGGGGAGGAGATGAGCCAGTCAGGGTGCGATACAGCAACGATGAAAAATACAACTTTCGTCTACTTCCTAAATGTTTCCTTCCCCGCCCCCCCCTCCTCCACACACATTATCATGATCCCAATTCTACCCTGAAAATCTGGCTAGACCAGAGGATGTACACTGGTACAGATAGGAACTGGAAACAGGGAATCCAGGGCCGATGATCCCTTCAGGACCAGTGGTGTGAGTGGCGATACTGGGACGGTGGAGGGAGGGTGGGTTAGAAAGGGGGAGCCAATTACAAGGATCTACATGTGACCTCCTCCCTGGGGGATGGACAACAGAAAAGTGGGTGAAGGGAGATGTTGGACAGGGCAAGATATGACAAAATAATAATTTATAAATTATCAAGGGTTCATGAGGGAAGGGGGAGCGGGGAGGGAAAGGAAAAATGAGGACCCGATGCCAGGGCTTAAGTGGAGAGCAAGTGTTTTGAGAATGATGAGGGTAATGAATGTACAGATATGCTTTACACAATTGATGAATGTATGGATTGTTATAAGAGTTGTATGAGCCCCAATAAAATGATTTAAAAAAATAAAAGTTTAAAAAAAACAGCATCACCAGGATCCAACCTGACCAAGAGGTCAGTCTCCACCCCTACCTCCCCCTAGGGACCATCTGCCAAGCAGACAGAAAATCTGACCATCCGTCGCGAGCACTCTCACAGGAGTGGACACAGGAAAGAGGATGTCTTTGTGTCTGCCCCTGGATGTCCATAGGTGGCAGGGGCTGCTGGGTTAGCATGGTCCGGCTCACTAACAATGTCATTTAAGACTGAGCTTCTTTCTGTCCCTTTTCTCTGCCTCATCCTAAGACAGAGGGCTGTGAAGTGTGCTAGAGGACAGGCCAGCCCCACATGGTTCCTGTTCATGTCCAGGAGGGGAGGAAAGGGTGAGAGAAGGAAGATCATTCCCAGAGGTTCCCTCAGAAGAGCCAGGAAGCCATTTTTCCTGACAAGTTTCCAGTAAGTGCCCTCTGCCATCTCATCACTTTGAACCCAATCGCCTGCCCACCTCTGTGGGTTGGAGTCATGGAATTACATTGGGCTACGTCGACAGCACATGCCCCATTCCTAGAGTTGGCTTACATCCCGTGGGAGAATCCCTGAGTGGTGCAAATGGTTAACACCCTCAGCTTCTCACTGAAAGGTTGACAATCCAAGAACACCCAGTGGGGCCTCAGAAGAAAGGCCTGGAGATCTGATTTGGAAAGATCAGTGACTGAAACCCTGGGGAGCACCGTTTGAACCCGATGCTCAGGGTCACCTTGAGTCAGACTCCGTTTCACAGAAAGTGGTCTGGCTCAGTGCATGAAGGAGGTATGGGCAAACGAACGGAGGACAAGGGCACCTTGGATGTGATGAGACCCCCAGTGCGGCCCACCCCATGGAAGGTGGGATAAGGACCTCCTGGGGAGATGCAAAGGAAGCCCACATCAAAGATGTGTCATTTGTGAATGATAGTGAGCAGACGCACAGTGCCCCTATGGAACAGGAAGAACCACTCCCTATGTGTCTCTGAGGCTGTAACCTTCACCAGAGTAGAAAACCCAATTATTCTCTCAGGAGCAGCTGGTGGGTTTGAACCACTGACCTTGTGCTTAGCAGCCCAACACGTGGCCAATCTACGATGGCCATGAGTTTCATTTTTGAGTGTAGGAATGAGTGCAGGCCAAGGGAAAATGTTTTAGGGGGCAGTTTGGGAGTGGTTTAGGGAATGCTGTTCGTGCACGTGGCAACCAGGGAGGGTCCAAAGAATGTTTCGGATGCAAAGGGATGAGACCACAAGTTTGATCTTTAAACGTGTGTGAATGACCAGCGACAAGTCAAGGCAGAAGAAAGACGTAAAATAAGCAGAATACTGGAAGGGACTCTAATCATGGTGCTGAAGGGCGTCATCTATGGAGAAGTGGATGTTAGAGTAAACCACAGGGTCCGTAAGCTCAATTGTACAGTTATATAAAGATTATAATGAAATCACAGAGAACCGGAGAGATAGGAGAGAAGATGAAATGAAAGGAGTCAGACATATTTCACGGTAGCATGCTCACCTCTGGTTAGGCCATGATCTCAGCAGCCAGGCCCACACAGACAGTGGGGAAGAGGGAGCCCCAGTACATTTCTGACCAAGGCTTAAATATGCAAGGCCTCCTGATTACAGGTAACCACATACGGGATAGGAAGGGGCTGTCCAATAGGCATGCATGTGACAGGAAGGGATGAGCTAGGGGCGTACACACAATAGGAAGAGGAAGAATTAGGGGTACATGTGACAAGATGGGTGGATCCTAGATTCAAGATGGCAGCCTAAACTTGGCTGTCCTTGAGTTGGCTTGACCTTGTCTGAGCTCTCCTTCAAGGAAACAATCCACTATCCTGATCAGCAGGGAGTGGTCCCCACCTACTGTGGGACAGACAATGGTATCTGATTGCTCAGGATGACTGATGCCTTCAGAGAAATAACATCTAAGCAGATGGCCTCCTAGGCAATGCACTAGCAAGCAGCAGGACAACCTGGGGAGACACTTTTCTGCATCTCACAAGTGGACAACAGTGAAGTTGGCCATCAGACCCAGGAGTGGAATTCACTCTTTGACCAGAGGATGTCAGTGTCCATACGGCTAGTCGTGGACCCTCCTAGACGCCCACTTTTCTGCTGTGACTCTGAGCTTTGTTGCCCGTTGCTGCTGAGAGCGAGCCCACCGACTGCCCAGTTCTCCTCCTTCCTCGTTTCCCTGTGCTCCACCGTAAAACAGCCGGGGAGAAGCATCCCTGCTGCTCAGGGCCAAAAGCTCCCTGGGCCTCCTCAGCCTTGGCTGTTGACAAGGAAGTGGGTAATCTTCGGGAGAGGCGCCTGGGGAAGAGGAGGGGGCCCATAATTAAAGCCCAACCCAGCACTTCTTCTGAAAGCAAAGCAATATACAATCAGTGCAGCTTCCCACATTCAGGCGAAAGATCTTTGGAAAAAGAAATATATTCTCGGATGTGGAGGAAAAGGGGGTATGGGGTGGGGGGCGGGTGGAACTAAAGCAAGAATATGCTGCGTCAGTTAAAGCGTCTCGGGGAAAAGATAAGGCGGGTGAAAATCAGAAGTAGATCGGGCCAGCCAGCACAATTAAAGGGAATGAGATGCGCTTTTACAAATACCAAGGGGAAAGGGGATTATGGAGAGGAAATAAGACTTAATAAATGCAGAAGACCATGAAATTAATGGTGACCACAAAACGGCTGAAAGACTCGATTCAGTCTTTGTTAGCCTTTAACTGGGAAAACGAAAGAAATCTGGGCCATTAAAAAGCGAGGGCCACTTGAGGAAAAGCGTCTTCGTTGGTCTTGGCTTGGAGACTGGATCTGCCTCCATCCATGGTTCTCAGTGTGCAGGCAGCAGCAGCTTATCTGCCAGCCAGAGACACTAATGGCTCATGTCAACGGCCCAGCCCTACCCTGATGCCATCTTGGTGTGCAAGACAGAGGTCCCATGGCTTCCTGAACTGACCGTGCAAGGGAAAGACAGTGAGTGAGGAGGGGAATGGAGAGCAGGGACCCAGCACAGGCATTCCCACTGGCTGGTGGATTTGAACCCCCCAGGAAGGTCTCACCACTTCCCATCTGTTGGTTCCATGTCCAGCAGTGTCAGGCAGGCCGCTAGAATTCTGGAAGGCAAGCCACCATTTCTGATTACACCACAGAAGGTTCCTAAGTGTCATGGTAGCAGATGAGCCTCCTAGGTTAGAAGGTGCCACCCCCATGCCCACAACAGTGGACTTCGACCCACCCATGGTCAGGAGGCTGTCTCGTTAGACATAAAGTTGCCTTGAGCTGAACTTGACTTGCTGGCTGGTAACAATAACAATAGCAGGACGACCCCCAGAGGCTTCAGACGGCCTTCAGCTCTGCTCCTCTCTCCTTAGTCTTCCTTCAACCCTGCTTCTCAGCCTCCGCTCTTGCGGTTTCTCGAATGCTTCGTGATGCCAGTGTGTAATGGACATCTGCCAGGTGGCTCTCTGGGAGAAGTTGGCCCACAAGACTGCAGTGTTGGAGACTGTGTGACCAGAGCCAGATGTGTGA
The DNA here is from genome assembly GCF_050624435.1 of Tenrec ecaudatus. Classification (NCBI taxonomy): domain Eukaryota; kingdom Metazoa; phylum Chordata; class Mammalia; order Afrosoricida; family Tenrecidae; genus Tenrec; species Tenrec ecaudatus. Next base: position 152,481,440 of record NC_134530.1, on the reverse strand, counting down.
GCAAGAGGGGCTTTTCTTTCTTTCTTTTCTGCTTCAGCTAGTGGATCAAGTGGATTTCTTTAACTTGCAACCTGATGGCCTGCCGACTATGGCCAGGTCTGATGACAGGCACTGGGGAGATGGAGGTGTGGAAGCCAGGACTTGGCTCAGAGCGATCACAGACGTGCTGAGCAAATGTCTGTGGTACGGCGCAATGGAACCAACGATGGCGGAAGTGTGGACACAGTGCCTGGATGGCTCAAAGGAGGAGAAAGCTGTCTGCTTAGCTAGGGAAGGCGCCTAAAGGCCTCCCGCACATGCCTCTGATGCATGTCTGGTGATTTATTTTAAAAATAATACTTCACCATTTCAGTGAAACTTTACACAGCAAGCTAGGTCCCCATCTGACAATTTGTACTATGAATTGCTCAGTGACATGAGTTAGCTACTGCACAATACATCAACATGCTCTCTGATCGTGCTCTGGTTGCGCTGCTTCCAGGGATCTGGTTTCCTGACCCCTTAGTTGCTCATAAGGAGCCCTGGTGGTTCAGTGGGTCAGAAGTTGCTGTGCTAACTTCAAGGTCAGCAGTTCGAAAGCACCAGCTGCTCCAAGGGAGAAAATGAGGCTTTCTACCCCTGTGAAGACACACAGTCCCAGAGCCCTACAGGGACAGTCCTACCCTGTCCTGGAGGCTGCCGTGACTCGGAACGGACTTGATGGCAGGGAACTCGGTGAGAGTTCATCTCCTTGTTGCTGTTTCAGAGTGTCTGTCAAGGTGCGATCTCGTATAGCTGGTCTGGATGGTCAGGGGTGTTGGCAAATGGGACCGGAGCGCTTTCCAGACAGGAAGAAGTGCTCAGTGCGGGGCAGCAGCCCCGGGTTCATTCCCTGTGCTGCCCAAGCCCCCTCCACATCCCAGCCTCCAACTGCAGGACACTCTTTCGTGGCTCGGGTACTTCTTCCTCAGGAGAGAGTTTTAAGACTAGATGCTACTTTTGACTAAATTCAGGTGTTAGGGGCACCTGCCCCCCTCAATAGCATGATAGAAGAAGAGCAAAACTCGAGGGTAAGGCTCAACTGAAACACTAGGGAGTGGCTAGTCCAATTTCTGACATCAGTGGTGTGGTAATTAAATAAATTCATGTCAACTTGACGTCTGAATGTGGAGGGGTGGTATCCAGCCTGTCAAGCAGGTCACAGCCTGATGGTGTCTCCTGTAGGTGTGGACTTCACATACGGTCAGGAGGAACCTGGCAACCTTCCCCCCTCCACCCCTCTCTCTGCCTTTCCCTTCCTGCTTACAGACTCTGAGAGCTGCTGGAGCCCTTTCTTGCTCCCACCGACCTTGGATCCATGTGACTTCGCACCCACCAGCCAGCGATCTTCCTGCATCCCGTGTCACTGCACGTGACTGTGTGAGCCTGAAGAGGGACTCGTGGACCAGTATTGGACTTACAGACTTGAGATGGACCAGCCTGGGATGTTTTCTTGATATATAAGTACTTCTTGACAGGAAGCTCTTTCTCACACACATATGAGGGTCACCGAATCGGCTTCTCTAGTCAACCCAGCCTAACACAAGTGGTGACAGGTTGTAGGGCAGTGGGGTGGGGGTGGTGATGCCACAAGTGGGAGAGCTCCAAACTGCTGACGACCTCCTGTTCAGAGCTGTGGTTCTCTACCTTCCTCCTGGAATGACCCTTTCATGCAGGTCCTCATGTGATGGGGACCCCCAACCATAACATTATTTTGTTGCTACTTCATCACTGTAATTTTGCTACTGTTATGAATAATCATGTAAATATCTGATATGCAGGATATATTTTCATTGTTACAAATTGAACATCATGAAAGCATAGTGATGACTTATAAAACAATATGTAATTATATGTTGTGAAATATTTATTTCTAAGGACAAATACATGAAATTTTGTCTTGAAGCATGGTGGAGCCTGGGTAACAGTCTTCATGCCGGGTACTCTTAGGTGGGCATATCTGCATGTGGGCAGACCCGCCTGGAGATGGATAGAGGAGCGGTGTCTTGGTTCCTAAGACCATCGGAAATGTGTGTTTTCCGATGGTCTTAGGTGACTCCTGTGAAAGAGTCGTTTGACCCCCAAAGGGGTCTCGACCCACAGGTTGAGAACCACCGGTTCAGATGGTCCTTGTGGAAGATATAAAGCTAACTGGAATGTACCTCCACATTCATTCATCTGGCTTACACGAGATGTGTCAGACATGACTCCTTCTCTCCTAGAGACTACAGGAGAATCAAGTCACCATGGAAGTGAATGTACTCAGTGAATGTAAATCAAGACATCATGGGAATGACTGCAGACGGACACAGGGAGAAGTGTTGGGAAGGGGAGGTGTGGAGTCTTGCTATGGTGAGGAGGGTCAGGGGAGGTCTCCATGAAGTAACACCACTGACGGGGACTGGAAGGATGGCCCAGCCTTTCCTGGGCAAGGATGAGAGTATTCCTGGCAGAGGCAAAAGCCCTGGAGCAGGCATAAGCATTGGTGGAAATGTGGACCATCCTGTCTCCATTTCTTAGTGCTGCCTTACCAGAGCAAGCACACGCATGATACAGTGATAAGCCTTACAGTCTTGGCTTGTGGGGGTAGAATTCAACACCGCTCAATGCAAGCCCATCAGCGTGTTGAGATTGAAACAGAGAGACCAAGAGGTTAGAGACAAGGCCATGCTGGGGAAGTATGTAGGCTTCAGAGCAGACAGGCCACACACAACCCAGTAGTGCCCTTTATCCAACAGCAAGAGGAAATCACGGAGCAGAGTAAGAAGCACAGTGGCAGAGTGACTTCTAGTTTTTGAAAAGTCACTCTGCCTTCAGTGCATACCAGAACGCACAGTGGGCCCGTGTCACGTGGCTGGTCCAGGTGGCAGATGCTGACCCAGCTCTAGGGTATGCAGAGAAGAGGATGGGGTAGTGGATCGAATATGGTGGTGTTGGGAGAGGCAGGGAGAAGAAGTCATGAAAATGGACACTTGGGGGTTGGGACACTCAGGGGGTGGTTAGATTCTATGTCCCCTTGGATTGGTATGGACGTGTAGGGGTTGGGTCCAGCCGGTCAATCAGATGATGCCACCTTTGGGGAGGGGTGGTGGTGCCCTTTTTATCAGGGAAAAGCCTGGGAACCTCTCCTCCTCTCTCTGCCCCTCCACCTTCCTGCTTGCTGGGACTCTGCCTGCCTCCATCTGGGGCCACCGGACCCTGATCCCTGTCGGTCCCCTGCTCTGTTCCCGCTGATTCTGGATCCAGGTGACTGCACACAGGGGCCTGAGATCTCACTGCGCCCCAGGGGATTCATCTTTCAGTGTCATCGGCCTGCAGCTATGTGAGTCTGGAGAGGGCTCCGGCTAGCATGGGTCCCGTGGACTTCGTGGGGCTGGGCTGGGCTGCCTCCTTGGTATGAGATTGCTTCTTGATCGAAGCTCTTTCCTGTGCCCACAGGAGTGTCACCAGCATCACACGGGACTCCATATCTGAGTCCAGAGAGGCGCCCTTAACTGAGATGAAGAACCCTGGGCGAGGGCGACTGGGGGTGCGTGCTCTGTCGTCTGCTCACCTGCTCTTGCACGTGTCTTTCCCATGAGCCCGCTCTGTGACCTCGGTTCTTCGGTGCTATTGTTGATGCCGCCTGTTTCCTGTTCGTTTCCTGGCGAGCTAGCCAGGCGCCCCAGTTGCTGTGCTCCGTCGGGCGCTCTTACTCATGTTGCAGACATAGCCACAGGCTCGGCTTAGGAGGCAGTCTGGGTGGACTCGCACCTGCAGCCTCGGGGCCAGCAGCTGACAGTTGCCCATTTGCTCTGCCAGGGACTCGTAGTTGGGAAGAGCGGGGACTAATTAGGAAGTGGGGGGGAAACACAAAAGGGAGCCGTGGATGTGGCAAAACCGACTGTGCAGTTAGTGGAATCCCCAATCATACCGAGTGGGAAAGGGAAGGCGTCTTTCTGGAAACAAACACCAAAAATATTTCTTCCACAGCAACCTTGACAACCGCTCCTTCGTGCCCAGGGCACCTGAGCGCGCTGTCTGCAAACACGGCCAGGTCCATGGTCGGCATGTTCGCAAGAGGGCTTCCTCATGGCCGCAGGTGGAAATTTCTCTCCGAGCCACGTCCACCCATTTGTCTTGGTCCCCTTCTCGGGAGGCAGAGTAGGCCAATATCCCCTGTTGTAATGTGGTGCCCAGAAAGCAACACAGAACTCCAAATGAGGTCTGATTCTGTTTAAGCCCTGTGGGGAATTTAGAAGCAACGGGAGGAGGGGGGACCAGTGAGTTAAGCAGTTTAAAAAAAAAAAAAAGACAGTCGCAGAAAGGAGCTCAGAAATGGAATCTTAGAATCATACGCAAAAGACAGCCTTTGAAAAACACTCAGCTGGTCCCTCTTCCCAGAGAGGGGCAAACACACACACACACACACACACACACACACACACACACACACACACACCTCAAACCTGTCCAACCCAGAGAGGCTGGCCTATTTTTTAAGGTCTTGAAAAGCAAGGATATTTACTGCAGGGAGATTTCTTACAAATCAATCATTATGAAGTACTTTCACATCAGTGTTTTCCAGCAGACTAATTTGTTTCCGCGTTCTCTTTTCTCTGGCTATTATCTCTCCTTCCACATAAATTGTCTTCCTAATGAAGCTGCATATTGTATCATATTCTGGGAGTGCATGTTCTTCTGCTCCTGTAGTGTTTCAGTGCCTACTGCATTAATTAACCACACTTCCTCTATTATTTTCCCCTCTCCCCCTCTTTTTTCTTGAACGGGATCCATGCTATTTATCCTTACTTTGTAGCATAATGCTTCGTGCAATGGATGTGTTCTCAGAATTGTGTGCAATCTAATCTTTGTAAATGGAGGCTCTTCAATGGGAAGTGCCTCCTGAGTGCATCTAGAGGGCTCGTTACTTAAAGGCGCGCTGTGGGAGGCGGCTTGGCAGATCAAGAGCGGTGGGGTTAGGGAGTCTGTCGAAAGGACCCCCCAATATGCAGTCCGCCTCTTACAAGAGGGGTGGCCTTGGCGAGTTGCTGAATCTGTGCAAGTCTTGGTTTCTTGCTCATGAAATGGGAGTGATAAGCCCCCTCACAATGGCTTGCCGAGAATAAGTAAGCTAAGCAAATTTCCTGCAACATCCACAACAGATAGGTCTCCTACCCATCTTTCAAGTCAAGAATCAATTTTTCAAACTATGAATAACCTTCTCAAAAACAGAGATTCTGCAAGTTCAGACATTTCTGCACGACACTTCTTAAAGCGGGACACAGCTTAAGCTAATTTGATTCTCTGACTTTCTATTTTTCTTGAAGTCTTTCCTCTTGTGGTGGGTGGGCCTTCTCATCTGGTCCACAAGAGTTTCACATCTGCAGTGCGAACAGGCACCTTTGTCAGTTCCTTGCTTTGGCCTGCTCTCTTAGTTACCTGGTGCTGATACCACAGAGAGCAGCCCTGCTGACGTGGTGCTTACCAATCGGGCTGCTAACTGCAAGGTCAGTAGGTGGAAACCCCCAGCTGCTCCACAGGAGAAAGAGGAGGCTTGCTACTCCCATAAAAAGTTACAGTTTCAGAAACCCACAGGGCACTTCATAGGGTACCATGAGTCAGACCGGACTCAATGGCGGGCAGTTAGTTGCGATAAACCATCAGAGAAAGCTCCTCCCGTGGGTGGTTGTAACAGAGTTTACTTTTGCACATTTGGGAGGTTTGCAGTCTGCATTCAGAGCACAGGGCACTCTCTCTCTCCCTCCCCTCCCCCTCTCCCTCTCTCCCTCTCCCTCCCTCCCGCCCCCCAGGGAACGTGCCTATCTCTTTGGAGCCTGGGTTGCTGCGCCATCTTCATGTGACTGGTTTGGCATCTATCTCCCTTCATTTCTGTTTGCCCGCTTGGTTGCTTACTCAATGGGCTCTCGAAACAAATTGATTTAAGACACACTCTGCACTGGTGCCGTCTCATTACCATAACAAAGAAACCCTATTGCCAGATGGGGTTGGAAGCATTGGCATTGCTTTCAGGTGCCCTCCAGTTCGTTCTGATTCAGAGAGAGCCTGTGCCCAGCAGAAACCCTGCCCAGCCCCGCGTCAGCCTCCCAGTCGGTGCTGTTTGCAGGTGCTGTGTCAATCCATCTCCTCGACCGCCCTCCTCTTTTTCATGGAGCAAGCCTTTTGTCCTTCTCCAGAAATTAATCCACCTGATCACACGCCCCAAGGATGGGGAACTGCGTCTCACCCATCCTCAGTCCTAGGGACCATTCTAGCTACACTTCTCCCCAAACCGATGGGGGCCATTCTCCGACAGTCTATGGTGCATTCAATATTTTGGGCCAGCACTGCAATTCAAATGCATCATCCCTCTTTGGCCTTCCTTATTCGCTGCCGCGCTGCAGTTGAAAACACCATGGCTTCCATCAGGTAACCCTGAATCCTCAGTGACCTTTTTGGTTTTTAACCTTTCAAAGACACCTTTTGCAGCAGTTGCCCAATGCAATATGTCCTTTGATTACTTGACTGCTCCTTCCATGGGTGTAGGCTGCGGACCCAAGTAAAATGAAATTCATGGTGACCTCAATCTTTTCCCCATTTATCATGATGTTACGTATGGGTCCATTTGCGAAGATTTGGAGCTTCCTTACATTGAGTTGTCATCCATACTGAAGGTTGCAGCCCTTGATCTTCATCAGCAAGTGCCATCTACACATCACAGGTTGCTCGTTAGTCTTCCTCCAATCCTGAGGCCCATTGTGCTTCACATAGTCCAGTTTCTCAGGGGACTTGCTCAGCATACAGGCTGAATAAGGATGACGATAGGATACAATCCTGACGCACACCTTTCCTGATTTTAAATCAAACCACAGCTGCAAACCCACTGTCTTTGAGCAGATTCCCATGTATGGTAACTCTGTGTAAGGTTTGGAGCAAACAGCCTCACTTTTCTCCCTTGGGGTGGCTGGTGGATTTCAACCGCTGACCACAAATATAGATGTTAGAATTCACAACATATATTTTGGGAGGGACTCGGTTCAACTCATCACACCCATCAGGCTTGAGTGCCTGAAGCCTAAGTCATAGTCCTTTTGCTTTCACCTTTACAGTCTTCCTTCTGACTAGGCTTGCCCGCTCTTGTGTCTTTTTTGTTTCTCCAAATTTGTTACCATTTTAGAATCTTTACTAGATAATCAGCCACTGGCTTTCATCCACATCGACGGTCTATAGGTTTTAGACTGTGCTGACAGGCACCTGGGTAACCAATGAACAGAGCTTCTTTGGGACATCTTCATCCTCATTACGTTTCCTGGACAGCTGTGCGCCGATATGGTCAGGGACGTTCCTGAGTCCTTTGTCCCAGACAGCTCTGTTGAGCCTGGTGTTCATGCATACATCTCACGCTCCCACCTCCTGCATGGCAAACTTCCGAGTTTCCCCGAGCGCCCAAGGGGCATGCTTCTGGAAGCCCACCCTTCATGCACGTGTGCATGTTGATGGTGTACTCTCTGGTCACGACCCCGTGGATAGCCGAGTGGCCCTTCTTCCTCTCCCTGGCTTTCTTCGTGGGACCCATAGATCCAGGGCTGGGTTGGAAAGGAAGAGAACAAGGACTTGTGTCCCCAAAGCTTTTGTCAGAGAGTGGATTTCACGCCCATGCCCATCGCCCTCCTCTCTTCCTGACTGTGAGCTCCCAGAGAGGCTATGGCACAGTGCAGTGGATCCTGCACCAAGGGGCATGGTGGGTTATTTGTTGACTGAGGGAAGGAATGGCTGTCGGCTGGTGACCCTCACCGAAATATGCTTTCTACCATCTGCTGATGGAATAAAGCACGTCAGCTCTTGGAGATTCCACCGGCTCACTTCTGAGACGAGTCATGTGTACAGTGAGGAAATGCAATCCTACCAGCAGCCTCCCTCCCAGGGTCCCGCCCTTAGGAATTCTCAATATGTACGAACTCTCCTGAAAGTTTCCAGAAAGTGCATGTACCCAGGGAAGGCAGCTCTGGCTAATGAAAATGCTGTCCATTCATCTGGTTTGAATGATGTCAGATCGGTGTGGTGTCACAAGTAAAAACATGTTCTCAGCATGTGCCTCACTCAGGATCCCTAGTGGTGAACAAGAAACACCATCAACACTGGCTGGCTGACGCAGAAAATAAATGCACCGGAAACATGGCAGCTAGAACCCATCCAAAACAAAAGCAGGGCAAGAGGACCAGGCTCTGGGAATGGCTTTCACCATGGAGAGTAAGAGGGTGAGGCTGGGCCAGAGGCCACACCACCGAGCAGCCTGGCTGGCTGGAGTCACCACTGTAGGACTGGAGAGGGTATTGCATGGGGGAAGCGATCCCTCGTTGTGGCTGCTGCTTTGTGCCCCTCGCTGAAGAGGCAGAGTCCTAGGTGAGACCATCCAGTAGTAGGACAATCTTAAGGCATGTGTGCTCATAGCCAGCTGCCGGAGGGCACAGAGAGCAAATATCAGCCCTTCAGAGAATCGCTAGGGAATATCCTCCAATTATGGAAGCCTCAGGGGTCAACTGGAGCCCCGGTGGCTTAGTGGTTACACTTTGGGGTGTGATCCCCAAGGTTGGCAGTTCAAAACCACGAGCTCCTGCTCGGGAGAAAGACAGGGCTTTTGACTCCTATAAACAGTGACAGTCTCGGAAACACTCAAGAGCAACTCTCCTCTGTCCTACAGGGTCACTAGGAGTCAGCATTAGCTCCATGGCAGTGAGTGTCTGTGTGTGTGTATGCGTGTGCAGGGCTCAAAAGTAGAACAGCCCCAAATGACAAACACCCACCAATTATAAGTTAATCGGCAGCCAGATAACTTATTCTGAGTCATGGGGGAAAAGATAAACAATTGATAAATGATTAGCCACGCTAGATGACCTGCACTCTCTCTCCCGAAGACCCCTAGGTGGTGCAGAGGTTTGCATGTACGACTCACCTAAAGCTCAGCGGTTCAGGTCTCCCCAGAAGTGCCACGGAAGAAAGACCTGGTGGTCTGCTTCCACAAAAGATGACCACAGCCCACTCTCAACCCGCTGCCATCAAGCTAGTTCTAACTCCCAGCAGCCCGACAGCAGAGTAGGATTTTCAAGGCTTTCTGTCATCTTGATGGGAAGGAACCCTAGTGGTACAGTGGGTTAAGCATATGGGCTGCTAATGGAAAGGTGAGTGGTTCAAATCCACCAACTGCTTCCTGAGAGATAGGTGAGCCTGCTTCTGGAAAATAATTACAGCCTCAGAAACCTTAGGAAGCTGTTCTACTCTGTCTCATGGAGTCACTATGAGGAGGTATGGACTCAATAGCAGTGGGTTTTTCATGTCTCCCCAGAGAGAAGCCTTAGTGGCATAATGGTTCATTGTTAGGTTGCTAACCACAAGTCCAGCAGTTCAAACCCACCAGCCACTCTGCTGTCGGATCCCGCAAACCCTAATGAGCAGTCCTGCTTTGTCTTACAGGGTCGTTGTTAAGTCTGAATCAGTTCAGTGGCAGAGGGTTTGTTTTCAGTGGGGTTTGTTTCAAAGCTCAGGTGCCCCCTGCAGGCGGGATGGAGGAACAAGGTGCGAACTGATTTTCTCAAGCTTGCTTTTATTCAGTATGCGGCATACTAACACAGACTTGTATGATGAATTCCTGCTCAGAAGTACGTAGCCACTGAGCATGACATGGGGCTTTCTTGGGTATAAAAAAAATCTAAAGGTGGGAGGTTCAAAACCGAAAGGATGCTTTCCCGGTGCCCAGGAACACTAAGCTTCTCTTGGTGTTTGCTCCCTCATCCTTCGAAGTACAAGATTTCCGCCCCCGAGGCTGCTGTGGCTCCCGCCATCATGTCTGCCTTCCAGATAGGAAGTAGCAGAAGGGTGAGCGGACAAAAGGCAAAAGGGTGCAGACATCCCAGTGAGCACTGTCTGCTTACATCTGATTGGACACCCCTACTGCAAGACAGCGTGGGAAACAGAAGTCTTTCAGCGGGGCTTGTTGCCACTCACCAGTTGGACGGACAGCTAGTGGGAGTTGCCTCCCTAAGAGTCTCTAGGTGCCCATGGACACTCAGGGGTGTGTGTGTCTCGTTTGGTGGCCAGTGACTCTTTTCTGCTTTGCTCCTCATACTTATCCCAGGCCACTGGATAGGGTATCATTCAGGACCAAGGGACCACTATGAAGACGCGGGAACCAGAGCCACCTTCTGGAAGCCCCTCAGAGACTCCTAGAGAATAACCGGGTCAGTGAGGTGCTTTTCCTCCACGCCTACTCTCTCGGCTGCTCCATGCGTTAGGTAGGTAGGAGCGCACTCACCCTGCAAATGAAGCAACCGAGAATTAGTCTCTCGTTGCCTTTGAGTCGGGTCCAACTCATACAGACCCCATGGGACAGGGTAGAATTGCCCCTGTGGGTTTCCGAAGCCGTGATAGTTAGGTTTATTGTGCCAACTAGATTACTAGGCCAATGGGAACTGGTGGGCAGCGTTTAATCAGGTCACAGCTTGATTGGAGGGTGACCAAGATAAATGAAAATGGTCGGCATCCCATATCTCTCTTGCTCCCTGGTGCTGCTGCTTTAGCTAATTCTCCGCCTCAACCTGTGAACTACACTGCCTGTGGGCCAAGACAACCCATGGCTCCTGTAGCCTGAGCTTGCTTAACCGCACTGCTGGTATGCACATTGCTTGAGCCTCACACCGATGGATCCTGTCGCATGCATTGCTTGAGTTCGAGAGCCCATCAGGGCCGGCTTTTCTAAGCTCCCCTGCTACTGACTGTTGCTGATCCTCCCTGCTGTCTGCTGCCTGTGACAGATGCCGCCTGTCTTGCCTGAGGGAAGACACCACTGTCTGCTTCCTAGACCTTGAACCCCGCAGCCCACGTGAGTTGAAGGACTTCCAGTATATTAACAGTTCAATGAAAGTGAGTTAAACTGAACCATCTGCACTGCTGTGTGGACTAATTAGCTATTATATCCCCTCTCACTGTATAAACCTATTCTCTTATATCTATATAATCACGAGTGTCCTGGTTTTATTTCTCTAGAGAACTCTGCCTAACACAGAGACTGTAATTCTTTATGGGAGAGAAAGCCTCAGCTTTCTCCTGTGGGGCAGCTGGTAGTTTCAAACTGTTGACCTATCCATTAGCAGCTCAATGCGTAACCGCTACGGCACCAGGGTTCCTCCGAGAATCAGTGGCAGTAAGTGATGCGTGTGAGTCACAGTTCAGGAGCAGGGAGAGCCAGGATGGAACACCTTGTCTGACTCCTGGATCCAAACACATAACCAGCATGCTTCAGTTGTACCCTCTTACAGAGTGGCCTCTGGCCGCAGGTGGCTCTGTCCATTTGGGTCTAAATTAGTTCACATGAGTTGAGTTGGCCTCACAGGCAGCCACCAGATTGGTTGGATTACAAGGACATGGGCCGTTGTCAGCATCATGGAAAGTTTGATGGGATGGTGCTGTGCTGCGCTGCAAGAAGGGATCATTTCCGGCTTCCATTCTATACCCTAAATGAGGGAAAGAGGCACTCGATTTCCCCTGTTTCCATCTGCCCTGACTTGCAACACTCGATAGCTCCGCCCCACAGAGAGATGGAGGAAACTCCGACACAAAAGTTGACACCGCGGCAGCTTATGGTATTTCCACTGCTACCATCCTCTGTCTTGGGTCAGGGGTCTCGTGGAGGCCGCAGGATGCTCCCTGGTGTGGCCAGTCAGCTCGGCTTCCAGGATAAGCGCCAGGCGGCCATGAGCTCCAGCTGTCTCTCCCGGTCTGTCTGTCTCCTCCTCGGCTGTTAGCCTCTCTTTCCCCTAGCTTAGCACACGTCAAGTGTGTCTCGCTGCAAACCTGCTCTTTGGAAAAGGTCGGGGAGCTTCCAGCTGCTGCGAAGTCAGATTTTTTAAGAACACATTTGCATCTTTTCTCAGTTGCTGCCTTAATTACACATAATAAAGGTATTTAGTCACAGAAGATTAGCTGATGAGCCTACACTACAATACAAAGGTCTTGCCCAGAGCCACTTCCTTTGTCAAGAGAGAGCTTGCTCCAAGAGAGAGGGAAGCTGTGACTCATGCCTGTGTCACAAGTGTGCGTACAAGGAGCTCGCTTCCTTGAGAGCAGCTGCCTGACAGACTTGAGGAGGTGGCACTCCTCGGGGCCCAGCCGTGCCCCAAAACCACCAGCAACAACTCAGCTAGAAATGTGGGGTAAGAGCAGGCTGGCGCCACTTGTGACTTAGTCAACAGGGGCCAGCGAACAAGGCTGCAGGGCTGACCGCCTATATTTATCAATAAAGTTTTATTGGAACACAGCCCCTCACATATTGTTTGCAGCCATTTTCCCACTACAACAGCAGAGTCGAGGAGTTGCAGCAGACACCCTATAACCCAGAGCTGGAAAGAATTATGATCTGGCTTGGAAGGCAGGAGCTGGACTTGCTCAGGGATCCTCAGACCCATCCCATTTGTATGCCTCTGTGGACGGGCTAGCACGGCACCTTCCTCCCCCGCCTGGCCTAGGGCACCATCCTCTCTCTGCTGTGTGACTCCTTCCTGCTCACTGTGTCCACTCTTGGCCTGAGTCAGCCTCGTTGGAGGGCAGCAGCCAGAGTGCCCTTTTGAAGCCAGTCCATGCCACGGCCTCACTCAGAGCCCTCCACGGCCTTCCCATTTCGTCCAGAGTCCACTCCAAAGTCTTCAAATGGCCAGCAGGGCTCCCGCTCACCCGCCCACCCCACCCCCCGTGTGGGCTCTCTCTGCCCCAGTGGACTCCTCTGCTCCCATCGGTTATGCCTGGGATATTGGAAGACTCTCTGGACCCCTCAGGACAGCTTCTCCCCATCCCATAGAGATGTACATACGGACACGCAGGTGTGCACTGGAGCGGCATCCTCTCGCCACACTCATTGAATCTCGATGGTGCACAAGTAATCAGAGAAGCGGAACGACATGAAGAAGGGTCCCGCATCCAGGCTGGAGGAAGGCTTATTAACCTGTGATCTGCGATGACACAATCTCGTTTGCAGAAAGTGGCGAGCACCTATAGCACTTATTGATGACGATCAAAGATGGCTGCCTGGATTACAGCCAAGCGCAAAGGAAACAAAGATCTCCATATCTGGGCCCATCAGCAGCATGATGATCAACAACGACAAGATGCACGTGGGGAAGGATTTCCTCCTCCGGGGATCCACAGTCAGCGCCCATGGAAGCGGCATTGGCTAAATCTGCTGCCAAACACCTGTGGTTGATGTTCAAAAGCAAAGACGCCACTTTGAGGGGTCAGGTGCGCCTTACGAAGCCCTGGTGTTCTCAAACATATCATAAGCTAGCAGTGGACAAGGAGGTCTGAAGAACTGCTGTCTTCGAAATAACTCAGACAGCCCCATAAGGTGTTGACAAAGAATATTGAAGACACCATTGTTCTTGTTAGGCGCCGTTGAGTCCGTTCCGACTCCTAGCGACCTTATGTACAACAGAGTGAAAGACCACCCAGTCCTGCACCATCTCACAACGGTTCTTATGTCTGAGCCCGTGTTGCAGCCACTGTGTCCGTCCACCTCCTTTTCACTGTCCCTCTGCTTCACCAAGCACCATGTCTGTGGTAGTTACAAAGTTTCATGTCAACTTGATAAATAAGTGAAGGGTGGAGTCTAGCCTATCAATCAGATCACAGCCTGATGATGCCTCCTTGTGATATGGCCTTCTCATGAGGATTCTGGGAACTTCCTCTGCTTCTCTCTAGAGGCAAGCCACACACTCTCTCTCTCTGCTTCACTTTCTTGCTGTTGAGACACTCAGAGAACTGGAGGAGTCACGTGGAGACCCATGCCAGTGCTGAGATGCATCCACCGCCACTGGATCCACAAGACTTTGCATCCACTGGCCTGTGATCTTCCTGGATTCAGCGTCATTGTATGTGCTGCATGAGTCTGAAGAGGAATTTATGGACTAGTATCAGATTTACGGACTTGATCTGGACTGGGCTGGGATGTTTTCTCAATATAAAATTGCTCTTTGATATAAAGCTCTCTCTTACACACACACACACACACACACACACACACATCACTGGATCTCTTTCTCTAGTTAACTTGGCCTGGACTCATGTCCTTTTCCAGAGGTCGGTCTCTCCTGCTAACCTGTCCAAAGTACCTCATGAGATGAAGTGTTGATATTTTAATGAGCATTCTGGCTGTACTTCTTCCAAGATAAATGTGTTTGCTCTTTTGGGGGGCCCGTGGTACTGTCAATATTCTTCCCCAGCACCATAAGTCAATTGCATCAATTCTTCTTCAGTCTTCCTTATTCAGTGTCCAACTTTCACACGCACAGGAGGTGATGGAAAATATCATGGCTTGGGTCAGGCACTCCTTTGTCCTCAAAGTGATATCCTTACGTTTGTAGGGAGGTCTGTGCAGCAGATTCACCCAACGTGATGTGTCATTTGATCACTTGACTGCTGCTTCCATGAGCATTGCTTGTGGACCCAAGCAAGAGGAAATCCTTGACAGCCTCAGTCTTTTCTCCTTTCATCTTGATGTTATCTAGAGGTACAGTTGTAAGGATTTGGGTCTTCTTGACATTAAATTATAATCCATACTGAGGATTGCAGCCCTTGATCTTCATCAGCAATGCTTCAATCCTCCTCACTTTCAGCAAGCAAGGGTGTGTCATCTGCATATCAAAGCTTGTTGCTAAGCCTTCCTCTGATCTTGATTCTGCATTCTTCTCCACATAATTCACCATCTCTTTAAGTTTAAAATCAGGAAAAGTGTGTGTCGTAATTCTATCCTCTTGCTATACTTATTTAATCTGTATGCTAAGCAAATGATCAGAGAGCTTGGAGAATACACCAGGGACTGTCAGAAAAAAAAACACAAATCCACATTTGGAGAAATAGAGCCAGCATGCTTCATCTCACATACTTTCGACCTGTTCTGGAGACGCCAGTCCCAGGAGAAGGATGTGGTGTTTGGTAAAGTAGAGGGTCAGTGAAAACGAGGAAGGCCCTCAATGAGACAGATGGACCATGGGCTCAAATGGTAACGGTGGTGAGGATGGTTCTGTTGTGCATGAGATCGCTGGGAGCTGGAACCAACTCAACAGCAGTTAACAGTGTGTGTGTGTGTGTGTGTGCGCGCGCGCGCGCGCGCGCGTGTGTGTTCCCTGAATCTCACCCCTATGCCAATTCTGTTTAGAGGCATACTGCCAGCAAGAACCTCCTAAAATGCATATCTCATGATACAATTCTCCCACTTAGACATCTCTTGCTGGCTCCCTAGCACTTTAAGGATGCAGTCCAAGCTTCTTGACATAAACAAGCAAGTCTGTTCATGCTCTGGGTGCTAAGGGCCTTTCTGTGCTCTGCTCCCCACACTCCCTACTTGCCCTGACTTCAGGCTGAATCCATGTGCTCAGGGCTGCATGGCATCTCCTCCTTGCACCAGAGATGCACCTTCTTCCGGCCTCCTTCCAGCCAATCCCAGCTGGCCAGACGCTGGTGCCTCCTTTCGGAATCCCTCCTCTCCCCCGATCCTTCGGGTGAATATAGATACTCATTCCCTGAGTTCTGGAGCACCTCGGCTCCCTGACATCATGCAGTTCCACACTGTGCTGCCTCCTGCATCGCAGCATCCCAGTCCTGCAGCTCCGCCAGGCTGGGAGCACCCTGACAACGTGACCCTGACGTGTCCAGTCTATGTACTGTCTCTGGCACCAAATAATGCGTTACTTAAAATTAACCATGGCAATCCTGTGTGTGTGTGATCAGGAAGACAATCCTTGGGATGGCTTGTTCATCAGACAGTTACTGAGTGTCTCCTCTGTGCCAGGAGCCATGCTCCATGGAGGCCAGTAAGCCGGACCAGATTGTGGCCGTAGGAGCTTACGTCCCAGTCCTCTTAGGGAAGGACAGTCATCAGGTCAGGTACTGAGCAAGCTTGTGAGGAGGATGATGGGAGGAGGGTGATGGGTGTGATGGGGAAAGGTTGAGAGGGAGCGCTGGGGGCAGGGGCTCCTTAGACTAAACGTGCTGGCACACAAGCCATACACCGTCACCATATATGTTTGACCCAATGCAAGGGTACTTCGTGTTCCCATGTCATCCAGTGCTGCGCTCCCAGCACCATCCCTCCCCTGATATGCTATGTGTTAGTCTGGGTACTTTAGAGAAACAAATCCACAGAAACTCATACGTATAAGACAGAGTTTTATGTAAAGATTAAGTGCACATCAAGAAAACATCCCCCCACAGAGAAGAAGCACACGGCCTAAGCGAATACAAGGTGTTGAATGGACCATGTAGCAGATACAAAGGAACAAAAACAATCATTGTGTGATCACCTTCCTCACATAATGGCTGAAGACGAAAGTGTGCATAAGCAAGTGTGGTGAAGAAGGCGGATGGTGCCCGGCTACTGAGAGATATAGCGTCTGGGGACTTAAAGGCTTGAAAGCAAACAAGCGGCCATCTAGCCCAGAAACAACCGAGCCCACACGGAAGCAGCACACCAACATAGGTGACCATGAAGGACAGAGGAGACCAGGTCTCCAACATCAAAGGTGGGGTGGTGGTGAGAATCACATCACCGTGAAAGAGGGGGAGTGCATGATGGGGACCCAATGCCCACCTGTAGAGAGCTGAACACCCCTTCCAGAGGGGTAGTGAGGAGGAGATGGGCCACTCAGGGTTCAGTGTAACAACAATGAAACTCAAAACCTTCCTCTAGTTCCTGAACGCTTCCTCCCCTCCCAATCATCATGTCCCCAATCCTACCTTGCCTTGCAGACCTGGTTGTACCAGAGGATGTACAGCGGTGCAGTGGGGATCTGGAGGCACAGGGAATCTAGGACAGACGAACCCTTCAACACCAGCGGTGGGAGTGGCGACACCAGGAGGGAAGGGCATGTAGAAAGGGAGAACCGATCTCGGAGATCTATGTGTAACCTCCTCTCTGGGAGATTGGCAAGGGGGAGGCAAGTGAGGGGAGACGCCGGGGAGTGTAAGATAAGATATAATAATTATTTATAAACTATCAAGGGACCAGGGGTGGGATCGGGGAGGGAGGGGGATGGGGGGAAAAAAGGGAAACCGAGCTGATTCCAGGAACCCAAGTGGAAGGTGAATTATGAGAGTGACGAGTGCAACGAATGTATAAGGGTGCTTTGCTCAATTGATGTATGTACAGATTGTGATAAGAGCCTTATGAGCCCCAATAAAAAGATTTTTTAAAAAAAGAAAATGATTAGGGCAGGGAATGTACGGATGTGCTTTATACAGTTGATGTATGTATATGTATATGTGTGGATTGTGATAAGAGTTGTGTGAGTCCCTAATAAAATGTAAATAAATACATAAATAAAAAGAAAAGAAAACATCCCAACCCAGTGCTGCCCAAGCCCACAAGTCCAACATTAACCCATATGTCCAACACCGATCCAGAAAGTCCTCCTCCCTCTCACAAAGCAGACGCATGACAGCGACTACAGGAGGAAAGCCTAGACAGTGAATGTGTAAGCATCTCAGCGCTGGCAGGGGTCTCCACACAGCTGCTCCAGCACCCAGGGCTGCATCGGGGCAGGTCCATGGGGCTTCTCCTTGGGGATGTCTTGCAGGAAGTCAGCCTGGCCTGCTGAAGCTGGGATCTGGTAAGGCAGCTGCACCCTGGCCCGACCATCACAAAGCAAGAGACCCGAGAACTCAAAAGGTGAGGTTCACCAACCCATTTATTCCCTGCCCTTCAATTAATCCCACATGTGTTCATCAGCCAGGTTGGCACAATAAACTAACTAACTCAATCTGTATATACACGTGAGGAAGGTCGAAAAATTCATGAAGAAATGGAACGTAAAGGTCCCACACCCTCTACAAATCCCCCTTGTATAGACAGGGAGAGAAGGCAAGCTGTGTTCGTTCATTGACTTTTAAGCATTGGCTCGCACATTTCTAGGGCTAGCAAGTTTGGAATCTGTAGTGCAGGCCAGCAGGCTAGAAACGCAGGGAGGATTGCCTTGTTACAGCCCAAGGCCGCCTTCCTTCCTTCCTTCCTCTGTTGGAAACCTCGGTTTTTGCTTAAGACCTTCCATGGATGGGATGAGGCCCATCGAATAACTGAGTTGAATGGCTTTCCCTTACCCTCAACAGCTCATCAGTGGTCCTCCCAGCTACCACAGACGTGCACCGCAACATCTGCACCAATTGGCAAAAACAAAACAACAAAAAACGTTATTTAGCCTAGTGGATGCACACAGTTAACCATCACCCCATGCAAACAGGTCAAGTGGGCGGGGGGAGCTGGGCACCCCTTCTACAGGGAGCAATTGCTCATCTCCAGCCACTGGTGGCCCTGGGCCATGGGCCAGCGCCACTGTGGCTTCTGACTTTTTTTAAAGCGGAAGGTCCAGATTCATGCGTGCTGGTGCTTCGTGTCAGCCAATTTTTCCAGGTTAACCTATAGTAACAGCCCACAAGGGCTTAAGGAGGTTCATTTCTGTCCGTGTTTTGGGTCTGTAGCTATGACTCTGCTCTGCTTGGTGTGCCATCTCGTTGCAGGCCCCAGGACAACAAGAAGAACCCCATCCGTGGCCCGCCTTGGGCCCCATCTAAGCTCCTGCACCAATGTGGCATAGATCCCTTCTGCTCAGTCCCTTAGCCAGAGCAAGTCCCGTGCCCCTCCCACATGGACACTGGGAGGATAGGCTGAGGGGTCACTGGGGAGGAGAATACAAGCTGCCACATTCCCTGTCTTTCTGTTTTGGCAGCTGAATTCGTCATCAATGCTGGTCAGGGATAAACAGAGCACATGGGGACCACAGGTCACCAATTTCAACCTGTAATTCAAAGAGTCAGAGGAGGAATGAACAATGTGGCTTCTTTCCCTAAAATACACACGCTGCCTCAGAATCCCAGTAGCCCTAGGTGTGGCTCTTGAGTTGACTGCAACGCAGGCTGTGAGTCAGAGCAGACCTTTGCTCCATATGGGTTTCAAGGGGTGATTCTTATAAAAGAAGTAGCTTGTCAGGCCTTTCTTCTGAGACACCTCAGGCTACACTCAAACCTCCGCCAACCTTTTGGTAAGCAGCCGAGAGCATGAGCCCTTGGTACCAAATGGGAAACCTTAAAATCGATACTGGCTCCTAGTCATCCCTGCTTCCTGTTGTGAGTGCTTGTAAATTCCCTTTGAAACAATTAATTCATGAACTCATAATCTAGGTTGTTTGCCTTCTGTAGTTTCCAGATCTCACCTTCTTCTTAGTTTGGCATTCAGGGCAGCATGGGCTCAGGCCTTGCCTTAGCCTTTGAGTCCTTCAAAGGCTCCTGACAGGAACTCAGAAAGTACACTTGCAAGATCTCTGAGTGCCCAAGAGTCAACTTGGCTCCACTTCAAACAGCAGGAAGCTCTTCTATATTTCCTTAGTTGTTTTTTTCAACAGGTGTGTCTTGGATGAAACTGGACTCTACTATTTATTTTGAAAACCATTAATAAGTAGACTGAAGAAACTGGAGCCTGTGGTGGTGCTGATGGGTGACACCCCAAAACCCACACCATCGACCCCCACTCATAGTGACCCTCCAATAGGACAGATGAGGAGGCCTCTTGGGGTGGGTCTCCAAGATTGTAACTCTTCATCAAAGCAGAAAGCCTCATCTTTCTCTGGAGGAGCAGCAGGTAGGTTCGAACAGTTGACCTTCCAGTGAACAACCCAACTCGTAACCCACTCTGCTGCCAGAGCTTTCATTCAGAAGGTTAGAAAGTTAGAGTCTACCCACAGCTGGCTTGGAAGAAAGCCTGGTCATGTATGTTGAAGAAGATCAGCTACTCAACTCCCTAGAGCAGAGTTCTTTGGTTTTTTTGTGTGTGTTTTTTTTAAGTTTTATTGGCATCTACTTCACACACCATGCAATCTAAGCAGTCGATCCTATTGAGAAGAGTTGTGTGCTCATCACCACAGTCCATGTCAGAACCTTTTCTTCTCATACTCACTGCTGTCAGCTCTCCGGTGCCTACATGCTTCCCTGCCAGTCCCCTAGGCCATCAACAAATCAATCCAGTTACTGTCTCGATAAATATACCTATCCTAGATTTATTTAGAGAAAATCGTGCAAAACACAAACCGGAAGCAAACCAAAAATGACAACCCTACCACACCGGGGCGGGAAGCACGAAGGGCGTGCATCAGGGTAGCAAGGGGCGCAAAGCAACGAAGGCCCCAGTGGAGGGGTCCAAAAACAGACTTTGGGGTGTGGCGCCGCATCAGACTCAACTGAAAAAAGAAAACACTCATTAAGAGCAACAAACAGGCCTGGAACTAATTACAGGCTTTTATTTTTTGTTGTTTTGTTTTACTTGTGTGCTTATTATTGTTTTGGCATGTCTATCCACAAAAGATAGACATGATTAAACAATATGGAAGAGAAAACAACTGGACCGACAGTTCCGGATGAGATACGGGAGAGGAGGGGGAGGTGCCAACAAACCCAGGGACAAGGGAACAACAAGTGATCTAAAACCGATGGTGAGAAGGGCCTAGGATGCCGGGGGGAGGGGGGTGGCCTGATCAAGGGCAATGTAGCCAAAAGGAATTACTGAAACCCGAATGAAGGCAGAACATGATCGTGGCACAAGAGGAAAGAAAAATGAAATAGAGGAAACAACTAGGAGGAAAAGGACATTATAGAGGTCTAAATACAAGCATGTGCATATATAAATATATTTTTATATTATGACAGGGAAGTAGATCTATGTACATATATTTGAGTGTTAAGTATTAAAGTAGCAGACAGACATTGGACCTCTACTCAACTACTCCCTCAACACTTTATTCCAATAACCTGGCATTCTATGATGCTCACCTTCCTGTGCATAAGCAAATGCAGTGAAGAAAGCTGATGGTGCCTGGCTATCAAAAGATATAGCGTCTGGAGTCTTAAAGACTTGAAGGTAAACAAGTGGCCATCTAGTTGAGAAGCAACAAAGCCCACATGGAAGAAGCACACCAGCCTGCGTGATCATGAGGTGTCGATGGGGTTGGGTATCAGGCATCAAAGATTCAGAACAAAAAATCATATCGATGTGAATAAGGGGGAGGGCCTACTAGAGACCCAAAGCCTTTCGGTAGACAAATGGACATCCCCTCACAGAAGGATCGCAAGGAAGAGACGTGCCAGGCAGGGTGCAGTACAGCACCATTGAAACATACAACTTTCCTCTAGTTCCTAAATGCTACCCCCTCCACTATCATGATCCCAATTCTACCTTACAAATCCAGCTAGACCAGAGCATGTACACTGGTATAGACAAGAGCTCAAAACACAGGGAATCCAGGACAGATAAACCCTTCAGGACCAATCATGAAAATAGCGATACCAGGAGGGGAAAGGGAAAGTGGGGGGAGAACGAGGGAATTGATCACAATGATCTACCTATAACCCCCTCCCTGGGGGATAAACAACAGAAAAGTGGGTGAAGGGAGACAGCAGTTGGTGTTAAGACATGAAAAAAATAATTTATAAATTATCAAGTGTTCATGAGGGAGGTAGGGAGGAAAACAAATGAGCTGATACCAGGGGCTCAAGTAGAAAATGTTTTGAAAATGATGATGGCAACATATGTACGAGTGTGTTTGACATGATGGATGGATTGTGATATGAGCTGTAAGAGCCCCCAATAAAATAACATAAAAAGATGACAATGATGGCAACTAGATAAAACAGAGAAAGACCTCCATAAAAAATAAAGCAGAAAAGATTAAACACTGAAACCACTTCAGAATCGGTCAAAGGGGAGATAAATGATAAGGTACTATTTTTGAACCTGAGTGCATTTGCCATCACCGACTACGCAGTGATCCACGGCGTTCTCTGAGACGCAGGGACCCTGTGAGCAGGACTCCACTCCCTCCCCTCAACCGCAGCAGGTGGTCTGAAGAAGGTGCCTTTCCAACGAAGACTGGACTTCACCGCAACACTTCAGCAGACCCACTGTGGGAGGTCATTTTGTCCCCTACACGGGAACCAGGTACTCGATTTAGAGCAAATAGGTTGTTATTATTCATCATCATGCCTTAACCGTCTTGATCTGAACGATAAATGTTTCGTCCATTTTCTGAGTGTAGATTTTGTAGATGGTCAAGCCAGAGCTAAGCTTCCACAATGGCCTTGCTCTCAGAGTAGGGGAGCAATATTTCTTAACTCGGTCTGAGTTTCGGGAGCTGCAGTGTTTGCTTATGCTTGCAGAGCTGGGAGTATTTCTGCCTGAGCAGTTGTTTGTAGAAGCCGAAAGCCCATGGGGCTGCGGGAAGGACAGGCAGGCATAGTATCTGCCTCTCGTTGGAACAGAAACTCAAAGGGAGCCAAGGAAGCTCAGAGCAGTGTTACTCAGGCTGGACGCTGTCTGCTTTCGCCTGCCCTACTGGAAGACTGAATATGCTCTGGGGACACTGTTTGTTGGTCATTGAAGGTCAGGACCACTAAGAGTGAGGCTACATCTCCCGAGATACGTAGTCTCCCTTTGTCGATTTCCAGAGAGGAACAGACACTGGATAAGGCATGAGTTCAGGGGGGTGGGCTGAGGACTTCTGCCTCTCCCCAGGACATGAGTGGGTTGGGGCTGGGTTTCCTGACAGACCAGGACTGCTTGGAATGTATGTGCTGATGTAAGCCACGCTGAGGCAGGACGGGAGCCTTGTAGAGAGACAGGGAAATTTGTGTGCAGAATAGGGTACTGGGCCAAACAGGAAGCCCCAAGTCACCTGCCCAAGAGCCTGTGATGTGGGGCTGTCCTTTCTCAACAAAGGGATCGCTTTCTTCTTCATCTACTGACCAGAGCCTAGTGGTATAAGAGTTAAGTGCTAGACTGCTAGCCAAAAATGTGGGTGACTCTAACCTACTCAGCAGCTTCCTGGGATCAAGACATTGGGAAAATCTGTGGAGAAGATCTGCTTGTCACTGAGTCAACATCCACTCACCTAACAACCGTACCCAGCAGAAATGTAGGCTAAACTGACCGTGCACACCGAACGCTTTCATGGAGCGCTTTCCTATTTTGTCAGCGCAGCACGTTTGCTTCCCAAGAAGGCATCTATCTTCTCCTTGTGCCTGCCCAAGAGGTGTGTGTGCGTGCATGCGTGTGTGTGTGTGTGTGTGTGTGTGTGTGTGTGTGAGAGATAGAGAGAGAGAGAGAGAGAGAGAGAGAGAGAGAGAGAGAGAGAGAGGAGAGGAGTTTGTGGATGTGTGGTACTTTGTACAAAAATCCAGTTGCTGTCAAGCCCATTCCGACTCCTGGCGACCCCAGTGCAGCAGAGCAGAACTGTACCCCCAGAGGGTTGTCAAAGCTGGTTTCCAAAATGCCACCATGTGTGTTTGAACTGCCAACCTTCCTGCTAAGCAACCCAGCAGATCAAATGTCTGTGCCACCACCCAGTGACTCCCCTGTACCCAGCATTGCTCCTACCCTTTCCGCTGTGAAGATCAGTCTTCTTGGTGAGACACTGGAAGTGCAATATGGTTTGAGGGGCTGTACTTTCTGGCTCTCGTCGGTTAGCAAAACACGATTAGCCCCAAGCAGCCTCTTTCCTCTCGAGCTGTCTTCTCATTCAGAGTCTCTGGTCACTCATGGACTCCCACCTCGGCCTTCTCCAAATGCTGTGGAAACCTGCTCTTCAAGAAGATTCCTGGCCCTCACTGGCCAGCCCTGGGGAGCAGCGACTTTGCCTGGCCCTCTCCTCCCAAGGGCCCTGTCACTCTGCTTCTCTGGAGCAGGAGGCCCAGTTCGGGCCCAGGAAATGCTTTTTCTCAATTCCCCCATTAAATTATGAAAGACGAAACTGTCGGTGCCCGGAGATGGATCAGACCCTCTGTGTCTTGCAGCACAGGCGCTCCGGCAATCACCAGCTGGCACTGTCAGGAGTGCCACAAGAAGGCCTGCTCGGTGCCTGGGGACCCCGAGGGCAGAGCCACCCGCCTGTGGACCAGCAGGAGTCAATGCGACAGCTCAGCGGCAGACAACCGTCTGGCGACATCTCGCGTGAGCTTTTCTGTCTGCATATTCTCAACCGACTGCTTCATCTATGCACACCCTCGCTGACCCACTTCTGCCTTCGCCCCGAACCTGTGTGTGTCTGCTCTGAGGACCCGCCCTCTGGATGGTCTCTCTCAGCTTCACTCGTTTCTGCCTGAGATGGACCCTGAGCTTCTACGAGTCTGGAGTCGATGCAGTTTGCAGCTCCTTCCTGCTGTCAGACATGCCAATGCCCAGATGCCGGTGCCACCCCCATCAGCAGGTTGCTGCTTCCTGGCTCTGTACCCCTGCTCCCTGTACCCCTGCTCCCAGAGAGCTGGACTGGCCCTCTGCCCCAGCCAAGTGTATGACACTGAGTGGGGATTGTGTCGCC
This sequence comes from Tenrec ecaudatus, assembly GCF_050624435.1. Classification (NCBI taxonomy): domain Eukaryota; kingdom Metazoa; phylum Chordata; class Mammalia; order Afrosoricida; family Tenrecidae; genus Tenrec; species Tenrec ecaudatus. The sequence continues at coordinate 152,457,051 of NC_134530.1, read as the reverse complement.
ATGGTCTTTATCTCCCTGCACAGCCTTCAGAACCTCCCTCTCTCTGCTTACCTGCTCCGTTACTCTCTCCACTCTCACGGCCTTGTCTCACCAGGTCCTCCTGCACTCCCTGCCCTGCGGGTCTGGGCCTTGAACACTCCAAGTTCTCCTTGCCCACTGGCCCGGCCTGACCCCACCCACCAAGCCTCAGAGAACCCAGCACAGCCACTTCTTTGCCTGAGTCAAAGTCTCAAGGTCACTGTCTTCGCTGCCGTCCTCCCTACCCCCGCAGTGCAGATTCCCAAGACTGCGCATTTTATTCTCTCTAGTTATGCTGTCCCCATGAATTATGGGGCATTTTCTCCTTTGTTGCTGTTATTTTCGCTTCTTCTATTTTGTCAAGCCCTATAATTTTGCTGCCTTCACTGGCACATTGTTTAGGATATTTTTTTTGTCATTGTTGGTGTTGTAAAAAAAAAGACCCAAATTCAGCAACCAACAAGTTCAGGCAACTGGGGATCATCTGTAGACACGTGAAACCAAAACAAATGGGGCAGGAGCAGGGCTGGGCATCCGTGAGGTCTGATGTCCAGGACACTCTCGACTCAGCCATCTTCTCTGCTCATTATAGGGCGGCTGTGTGTCCCTCTTCCCTTTCAAGGCTAGAACCAGGGGCGCCAACCAGGCGTCTTTGTTCCCTGCTTTGTGATCAGACTAGAAAGGCTTGCTTCTCAGTTCAAAAAAAGAAAACCTTGAAAAAAACGGGTGAGTTCCCTGTGTGCTTGGGTCCTTCTGAGGCCCCAGGCAAGATTGAAGAAAGCTGTATCTTCCTCACTGGGAGACAGCTCATCTGGGACCCAAACAGAAACCAAACCAACTGCCATCAAGTCGATTCTGAGCCCTAGCACCCCTGTTCCACGTTTCCCAAGTTCAGTCAGTTCTCCTCCCACAGACGTCCACCGAGTCTCCAGTGCCATCCTCAGTGACCCAAAATAACTCAAGCACACCCTGGCCTTTCATCGCAACTATGAGTGGACACTGGTCATGGAGAGAATGACCAGGACTAGCAAAATCGTTTTCCAAGCTTCAAAGGCAGTAGAACCCCCATTGTTTCTCAGAGAACATAGTTGTCCGAGCTCCCAGTATCTACAACAGATCGAAGCGGACATGCTTTCTCACACCCTGTAGGTGAAGGAGAATGTAGCACCGGGATTGGAGGAAGGCTATGAACAACCTCTGGTATGCAGATGGCACACCTTGCTTGCCCAAAGTGGGCAGGACTTGAAGTCCTTGCTGATGAAGGTCAAAGATTGCAGCCTTCAGTGTGGATCAGAACTCAGTGCAAAGAAAACCAAAATCCTCACAACTGGACCAGTGGGTGACATGATCAATGGAGAGAAGATTGATGTTGTCAAGGATTTCATCTTGCTTGGATCCACATCCAGTGCTCATGGAAGCAGCAGTCAAGAGATCAAAGAATGCATTGCCTTGGCTAAATCTGCAGCCCAAGATCTCTTTAAAGCATTGAAAAGCAAGGATGTCACTTTGAGGACTAAGGTGCACCTGACCCAAGCTATCTATTTCTTTTCAGTCACCTCATATGCCTATGAAAGCTAAACGCTGAATAAGGAAGACCAGAGAATTGGTGCATTTGAGGTACTGTGCTGGAGAAGAGGATTGAACGTACCATGGACTGCCAAAAGAACAGGTCCGTCTTGGAAGCAGTACAGCTAAGGATGCTCCTTAGACTCAAGAGTGGCAAGACTTCATTTCATGTACTTTAGACGTACGTCATCAGGAGAGATCAGCCCCTGGGAAAGGACATGATGCTTGGTAAAGGAAAGGGCCAATAGAAAAGAAGTAGACAGTTGAAGAAATGAATTGACACCGTGGCCCCAACGAGGGACCCAAACATAGCGATGGTGAGGGTGGCACAGGACCCAGCAGTGCTTCCTTGTGTTGGTCATGGTGTTGCTGTGAGTTGGGACCAACTGACCGGCATCCAACAACGACGACGATGATGAAGCAATGATTACACAGAAGGGAGCAGTTACACTTTCTTTAAATGTGTGCGCGTGGACAGCCTAATCTGAATATATGTGCTAGATTCCAAGGGCAGTCACTCGTTCCAACTGCAAATGCGCATCCCAGGGGCGACAAGCTAATATTTACTAAAAGGAAAAAGAAATCATCATATTCTACATGACTCCTCACTAGGATCATCTGCAGTCATCATCAGAGACTGCACCACAGGGCACCGTGCACCACAGTGGATTTTAGGAGAGCTTTTCAATGGTCAAATGAGTGGTGATTAAGATGTCAGGATTGATGGAGGTCCTGTTGAGATGTTCTTTACTCTGGTAGGGACTGAATGCCAGAATCCCCTATCTGTACCCGATTCCTACGCACGCTCCTGTAGACACTGACTCAAAGAGCTCTTATTAGCTTGTTTCCATTAGATGGTTAGCAGAAATCTGTCCCTAGATATGCATATGATTGTATTTGTTTCAAATAAACCTCCTGTGCAGAGGTCCAGTCAGACCACCAAGAAGCTTACAGAACAGTGTGCAATATTGTTTTCCTCCCTGCTTGATAAACACATGCTTGTTATATGAGGTGGACTTTAGGCAGGATTTAATCTGATACTTTGTTGTAACCTGGTAGCAAGCTTATGAAGAGGAAGATCCAATATCCTTCCCTACCTAAGACTGGGTCCAAATTCTCTGGAGTCCAAAACTTATATGATTTTAAGGACCTCCTCTGAGAAAGAAGAATGAAAAATGACAAGTATAAAAGTAAGTCCAAAGATGACTAGTTATATGGAATTATAAAAGAATAATAAATCTCCAAGTTAAAAGATGTCAAGAATTTGTAGAGTACCATATGTTTCTGTTACTTAATTATTGATCTTATTCTGCAATGTTTTTCTTACCATTTTTGGCTACACGTTCTTTACATTTTTTAAAATTGTGAATTAGATTAAGGTTTACAGAGCATGTCATCAGTTTCTTATTCTTTGAGAAGCTTTTCATGTGACAACTATTGATATATTTTCTATGGAGAGAAAAAAATGAGACTTCTGCCCTTCCTCTAACTCAATTGATCAAAAATTTTTGTATTATTAATTTTTAAATTCATCAAATAGGCAGCCTAACATATGTTTGCTATGCAGCTCCATGGGTTTGTGCTCAACAGACAGGAATTGTGGTAAATCCTATTTTACACAATCTCTTTTTAAAAGGAATAGAGGGATAGAATGTTTATAATTGTATATACTGCATACACAGCATATTTGTAACAGGCTAGAACTTTCTTTCCTAGGTGTTGATAAGAACTGAATCTTCTGCTTACAATTTTCTGTATTGATTGGCAGATTTTCCACCGACTGGCTTTTGGCTTTATATATTTGCTTCTTCCTCTCCCCCACATAATGAGAACAACCACGATCAGGGGCCATCAAGGGCCTGCTATTGGATAGAGCAGAACTCCCCTTAGGGTTTCTGAGGCTATAAATCTTTATGGAGTAAAAAGCCTCATCGTTCTCCCGCAGAGCTACGGGGAGGTTCAAACTGCTGACCTTGTGGTTAGCAGCCCAGTGCTCAGTCCAGGACTCCTTCCAGTGCCATAGACGGGTTCATAACCCAGTAGACTTCCTAGTCCTCTATCTCCCGCTCACGGCAGTGGGTATGTTTCCTGAGTGAGTGGTGGGCGTATTCCTACACCAGGTCAGCTAGGAGTAAATTAACCATATCTGTTGTCCCACTTGACTCAAACTAAATGTATCACTGAGTGAACTTCCCCTTAGCCAGAGAGCAAAAACATCTCCAGCTACTCTAGCAAAGCCTGATTTGAGGAGCATTTGATGGAGAGGCTGTTCTCATAGAGTGAAAAGACAGAGCACCTTTCTGATTGTGGTTCCAATATCTGACCTTTACAACATTTATAAAAATAACTACCATAGTCTGAGAGCCAGCCCCAATCCCAGTTACATGGACAGCCGGCCCTCCCCCAGAAGAATTTACTTCAGAGGCCAGCATGTACAGATGTAAATTTATTTGTAAATTATGATGGGGAAATAGATCTATGTGCATATATTTATAGGTTTAGTATTAAGGTAGCAGATGGACATTGGGCCTCCACTCAAGTACTCCCTCAATACAAGAACACTTTGTTCTAGTAAACTTGCATTCTATGATGCTCATCGTTCCGACGCAATTGTTAAAGACAAACGTGAGCATAAGCAAATGTGGCGAAGAAAGCTGATAGTGTGCAGCTATCAAAAGATATAGCGTCTGGGGTCTTAAAGGCTTGAAGGTAAACAAGCGGTCATTTAGCTCAGAAGCAACAAAGCCCACATAGAAGAAGCACACCGGCCTGTGTGATCATGAGCTGCCGAAGGGATCAGGTATCGGCATCAAAGAACAAAAATATATCATTGTGAATGAGGGGGAGTGTGGAGTGGAGACCCAAAGCCTATCTGTAGGCAACTGGACATCCCCTTACAGAAGGGTCCGAGAAGAAGACAAACTAGTCAGGGTACAGGGTAGCAATAATGAAACATACAACTTTCCTCTAGTTCTTAAATGCTTCCTGTCCCCCTCCCTACTATCATGATCGCAATCTATCTTACAAATCCGGCTAGACCGGAGGATGTACACTGGTACAGCTAGGAACTGGAAACACAGGGAATCCATGAGATATGAACCCTTCAGGACAAGTGGTGAGAGTGGTGATACTGGGAGGGTGGAAGGAAGGTGGGGTAGAAAGGGCAAACTGATTACTATGATCTACATATAATACCCACAACAGAAAAGTGGGTGAAGGGAGACATCAGATAGTGTAAGACATGACAAAATAATCATAATTTATAAATCATCAAGGGTTCATGAGGGAAGGGAGGGTGGGAAGGGAGGGGGGAAATGAGGAGCTGATACCAAGGGCTCAAGCGGAAAGCAAACGTTTTGAAAATGATGATGGCAACAAATGGACGAATGGGCTTGACACGATGAATGCATATGTGGATTGTGATAAGAGTCATATGAGCCCCCAATAAATGATTTAAAAAATAGCTACCACATGAACAGATTGCGAGACTTCTTCCCAGGACTTTGGGAGAGAAATTCCAATCAAACCCACAGCTCTTGAGCCAGTTCTGGCTCTGTTGTTGTTGTTGTTGTTCAGGTCCTTGGGTCAGTTCCAACTCATCTCCGCCCTATGTACAACAGAACAAACCACTGCCCGGGCCCGAACCATCCTCCGAGTCGTTCTTATGCTTGTGGCTATCGATGAAGCTGCCACGTCAGTTCATCTTGGCAAAGGCCTTCCTCTTTTTGCTACCCCTCAACTTCACCAAGCAGGGACTGGTCTCGCCTGGTGGCCTTATAAAGGATGTCTGGGGCTTTTAAATATTTATAAGAGCAGACAGCCTCAGTGTGTTCTCAAGGAGCGGCTGGTGGGTTTGAACCACTGACCTTGTGGTTAATCGTCTAATACTTACCAAACAGTGCCACAAGGCTCCCATACATTAGAATAGATGGTATGCAAATGATATTTCTGATACTTTACCTTCATTTGTTACATGTCACTTTGCCTCTGCGCAAATCCTTACTATTAGCTAACTGACAACAGTCAACTTGGCTTAGGTGGATTTGCAACAACAAAAAAACCCGCGGTGGGGCCCTGGTCTTTTACTTCAGTGTGTTTTCCTGATCAGGATGCAGAGAAAAGAAATCTAAGCAAAGGATGACTGTACCCTGCTAAGCCACTGAAAAATGGTACTGTATTTCAAGTGCACATCCAACATTTATCTGTGAGGATATGGAAATATCCATTCTGTGTTAGAAAGGACATTTCAGAATATTTAAAAATGTAAACCATACAGGATCTTCCATGACCACAATGTAATAAAATTAGAAATGTATTTTTTAAATTCTGTAAACTCCCCAAATCATTTGAAAGTAAGCAACACATTATTAAATTGTCCACAGTCAAATTTTAAAATATTGGAGCATTTTATAAGATATGTTGAATTACAAGATAATAAAACTATATGTGGGAGTGTGTATATATACATAGGTTTTTTTTATTTTAATGCAACATTCATGTGTCATACTATGGTGACTTGCATCCTGTTGTTATGATCTTGGAACCTATGCCACTGGGATTCAAATACCAGCAGGGTTATCCTTGAAGAACAGGTTCAGCAGAGTGTCCAGACAACAAAGAAACTACACAGAAGGACTGGGTTGTCCACTCCTGAGGGATTCGTAATTCAAAGTCTTACTAAGAGCAGTAGAGCATTGTCCGCTACAGGCCCGGAAGGTGAGCCCCTCAGGTGGGAAGACCCTCAAAAGTCAACTGGCGAGGAGCAACTCCTTGAAGCAGAGTTGACTGGAGGAATGACGTGGAGGAAGTAAGGCTTTGTGGACCTTCGTCTGCTAATGGGGCATGACTCAAAGAGGAAAGAAACCACTTCAAACACTCCCAAAAAACTGGAGGTGGAATAGATAGAGAAATGTACAAAATATGAACCTAGGAAAATTGAAAGTCATCAAAAGTGAAGAGAAATGAAATGCATTAAGATCAATATCTCAAGCATTAGTCAAATTAAATGGGCTAGGATTGGCCGTTTTGAGTCAGACAATCACATGGTTCAAGAATGCAAATTCCAGGGAAATGCTTTCACATTCATCATCAAAAGCGCATCTCGGGCTCTATCTTGAACAACAATGGATCTGGGCTAGGAGAGCTAGGATAAGATCAATACGCCTAAAAGAGTGCAGTAAATACAACTATTATTTGAATGTACCCATCAACCACTAAAGCTAGTGATGAAGAAATTTACAAATTCTACCAACTCCTGCAGTCTGCCATTGATCAAACACGCTTTCAAGATGCATTGATAATTATTGGCAATTGGAATGCAAAAGTTGAAAGCAAAGAAGAAAGGACAATAGTTAGAAAATATGGCCTTGGTGATAGAAACAAAGCTGGAGAGTCAAAGTAGACAGGTGCAAGACCAATGACTTCATTGCAAATACCCCTTTCAACAAGTAAATACGTGGTCTTCACCACATGGAATATAAAGGTCTGCAAAGGGGTACCCCCCCCCAAAATGGAAAAATCTCCACTGGGCAGAGCTTTCAAAGTCCACATTTTTCCTGCCAGTCGAGCACAGAGCAACTCACTGAGGTCGTGCACCCAGTGGCATTGCCTGGGAAGGCTCACTGGTCACAGTGAATGTTTTTCTTGAAAGCAGTTTCAATCAAACCCCTTTTTTTGGTGATGGCCGATTTAAGAGAACGGTGTGCAGCTGTGAAATTTTGTTTCCTGCTCAGGAAAAATATCACAGAAACTGTTGTGATGTGAACACAACCTACAAGGACAGAACTATGGGGAAAACTCAAGTGTATGAGTAGTTTTCTTATTTCAAAAAAGGTGAAATATCGATTGATGGCAAACTTCATTCTGGGTGTCCGTCAACTCCCTGAACGGATGAAAATGTTGATTCATAGTGCATTTGGAGTTCATTCCACCAGGTCAGACTGTTAATCAAGCTTTCTACTTAGAGGTTCTGAAAAGTGTGGGACAGGGTGGGACAAAAAAAGGCCTGATTTGTAACAGATGGGGGATTGGTTTTGCCACACAACAATGCACCTACTCATGCAGTCATGTCAGTGCTCCAGTTTTTGGCAAAAACCATCATGCCATTCTTCCCCATGCACATTACTCACCCGACTGGCTGTGTGTGGTTTCTTTTTGTTTCTGAAAATGAAGAGGGACATGAAAGGACAGATATTTGGGGACATAGAAGACGTAAAGAGAAAAAAAGAGGGAGGTGCTATCAGCCATCCAATCAGAGGAGTTTTAAAAATGTTTCCAAGAATGGAATATCAGATTTGACAAAGTATTAAGTGCAATAAAGAGAACTTTGAAGGTGATGAGGTTATTTTGTAAAAAATAAAAATAAATAAATACAGAGCTTTGAAAAAAATCCACTTGGGGGGAGTACCCCCTTGTGTATCAGTACCCCCTTGTGTATCTGTATCAAATTGTCTATACCTGTAGGAAAAGATGATGGAGAAGCTTGATATCATCAGCCATAAACAAGCCAGGAGCTAACTGCAACACAGCTCACCAATTGTCCTTATGCAAGTTCAGGTGGAAGTTGAATAAAACCAAAACAAGTTCACAAAAGCCAAACCACAACCTTAAATAACTCCCACTTGAATTTAAAGAGCAACTGAAGAGCAGATTTCGCCATTGAGCACTTATGCATTGCGCACCTGTTGACTTGTGCAATGTCATCCAGAACATCGTACGTGAAAACAGCAAAAGATGATTTAAAAGACGGGAAAGGAAAAAAAAAAACCTAAGGTAGATATCAGAAAAGACGACTAACTTGGTGTTATAAAGCAAGAGAACGTAGAGTAACTGGAGCAAACGGAAGAAATGAGAAATGAGATGTGAGAGTGGAACAGAGCACTTAAAGGGAAACTTAAGAAGAAAAAGTAAAGTATAATGAAATGTGCAAAGACCTTGATAGAGAAAGCCAAAAAGGAAGACGGGCTGAAGGAACAAAACAAATCAAGCTGCAGTATTGAAAGATTCAATGCAGAATGACGTGGATGCACCGAAAGAATCACTATATCAAAAAGAATTGGTAACTACTCAACCATCTCAAGAAGTAGCATATGATTCAGAAAGAAAAGATTACAAGCTACATTGAAGGCATTGTCAAAAACAAGGATCCAGGAATTGACAGAATGTCAATTGAACTGTTTCAACAAGCTGATGGAAAGCTGGAAGAACTCATTAGTGTATGCCTGGACAGCTGCATGGTCAACTGACTCTGGATGGATCTTGACTGAAAACAGAGAACAAGAGAAAATGTTTATTTGGTGTTTTATTGACTATGCAGAGGCATTCAACTGTGGGGCTCATAACCAACTGTGGGTAGCATGAAGGGGAATGAGAATTCCAGAACACCCCATTGTGCGCGTGCGGAGGCTGTACATGGACCAAGAAGCAAGTCGTTCATACAGAACAAGGGAACACTGCATGGTTTGTAAGCAGGAAATTGAGGGTCAGGGTTGTGTTCTTTCATGGAAATGAATCGGTCTGTATAGCGAATGAATACTCTGAGAAGTTAGACTATATGAAGAAGAATGTAAGCTCAGGATTGGAGGAAGTCTTATTAACAAAGTACGATGTGCCGATGACACAAGTTTGCTCACTGAAAGCAAGAAAGACTTGAAGCACTTGCTGATGAAAAGCAAAGACTTCAGCCGTCAGTGTGGATCCCAGCTCCATGTGAAGGAAACAAAACTCCTCACCAGTGGACCAACAGACGACATTGTGATGAATGAAGAAACGAATGCCTTTCTCAAGGATTTCATCACCCTTGCCCTCAAGAAATCAGACAACTTCTTGCAATGGGTAAATCTGCTGCAGAGGCCTCTTCTCAATGTTGAAGAACCAGGGTGTCACTTTTAGGACCCAGGGGTATGTGACCTAAGCCCATTTTCAGTCACCTCATATGCGTCAGAAAGTTGAACACTGAATAAGGAAGACCAGGGAAGAATCGGTGCATTTCAATGACGGTGTTGGTGAAGAACCTTGGCCGTGTCATGGACTTCCAGAAGAACAAACAGATTCATCTTGGTAAAAGGACAGCCGGAATGTTCCTAGAATTGAGGGTAAGGAGACTCTATCTCATGTCCTTTAGACATGTTATGAGAAGTCTGTCCTAGACAACGGACATGATCCATGACAAAGTAGACAGCTGGGGGGAAGGGGAAGATGATCAAGGAGATGGGATGCAGTGGCCGTACCACTGGGCTCAGACATAACCCACATTGTGAAGATGGTGCGCTCAGACATAACCCACATTGTGAAGATGGTGCGGTGTTTAATCCTGTTGTACGTAGGACTGCCCTGAGTCATAACTAGCTGGATGGCACCTAACAACAACAACAACAAGCATGTACATTAAGAAACTAAGAAAAAAAAGAGAGGGGATTAAACCTCAAGTAAGCTGAAGGGAGGAATTGACAAAAGAGTAGAAATCAATGAAAATAAAACACAAAACAGTAAAGAAAACTCATAAACCTAAAAGTTCATCCTTTCAAATATCAATCAAATAAATAGACACAAAAACAGGTATCAGAGACAAAAGAGATGGCATAACACTTAAAAGAAAAATAAAGGAAAACACGAATCACTTAGAGGAATGCTGGTGGCATAGCAGTTAGAAACTGAATTGCTAATTTGCCAGGTCGACAGTTCAAAAACCACCAGCTGCTTCTGGGGAGAAAGATGAGGCTTTCTACTCCCATAAAGAATTGCAATCTCAAAAACCCACAGGAGCAGTTCTACCATGTCCTGTAGGGTCACTGGGAGTCAGAATGAACTTTGTGGCAGGGAGTGAGTGATGAATCACTTTATGTCCAGACATTTGACAGCCTTGCTGCAATGGACAGCTCCTTCAAAATACATGTAACGAAGACACACACAATTCGAAATAGGACATCTGACTGCTTATGTATTTATTAAAGAAATATCCTCCATAATTTAAAACCTTCTGCCAAAGAAAGCAGACTCAATGGCTTTAATAAATAAATCTGATCAAACATTAAAGAAAGAAATTTAAAATGACTTTTTCAGAAAGTAGAAGCAAAGGAAGCGTTTCTCAACTCATTTTATGAGGTAATCATTACTCTGATATCAAAACCAAACAAAAGATATTAAAAGAAACGATAGTTATGGATGAATATCCCTAAAGTTGCAAAAATATTAAGCAAATTATTAACAAATAGAATCCAGCAATATAGTAAAATGATAATACAGCATTACTAAATAGGATGTATGCCAGGAATACAACCTTTATTTAACATTTGAAAATCAATCCATTTAATTTACCACATTAACAGAATAAAGGGAAAATATATGGTCAGCAAAAGCATTTGACACAATTCAATCTTGAGCCATGATTAAAACTCAGAAAATGAGAAATAATAGAAAACTACTTCAAAGGGCATCCGAACTAACATTATTTTTAAACCTGAAGACTCGATGTGTTCTAACCAAGATTGAGATCAGGGCAAGAATGTTTGCTTCCTTCCCTGCTCGGCAACATTGAACTGGGGGTTCCGGTCAGTGAAATAGCACGGAGGTGAGGGAATGTCAGACAGATTGAGCAAACACGAGCTAAATTGTTTTTATTCCGTGAAACATAATCGTATGCCTAAAACATCTTAACAAATCAGCAAAATGATACTGCATTAATAAGAGAGTTTAGAAAGATGCGGCACTCAATTTAAAAAAAAAATTCACTGCTATTAAGTCGATTCAATTTACAGCAACCGCATAGGTGTAGCACACAAAGCCAATATACGAAGTCAGTGGTATTTCCGTATCCTAGCAGGAAATAAGCCAAATGTAAAATTCTATATAATGTCATTTAATATAGCATCAAAAGGCATAAAATATCTACAAATGAACTTAACCAAATATGTACAGGATCTGGACACTGGAAAGCATGGAATGCAGTTGAAATAAATAAAGTCCAAAGAAATGGAGTGATATACCATGTTCATGAATTGGAAGACGCGATTATTTTTAAGATGTCTATTATGTCCAAATTGATGCATAGATTCAAGAGGATCTCATCCCAATCCCATTCCCAGCCCCCCCTTCTTTTTGATAATAGTTGTCTTGTTGAAGCTAAAATATATGCAAAATATACGAAAATGAAAGAATCTGTTAGTGTCAGCAATGTTGAAAAAGAAGTAAAACGTTGGAAGATGGAGTTAAAGGACCTGAATTCAAGACAGCCAATTGTTAATTAAAATGTCTACGGCTTCTCCTGATATGCTAACAGAACTGTGCAGACACAACAGAGAGCAGCCATATGGTCACAAAGCCTAACATGTTTACTACCCGGCCTGTTACTGAAAAAGTTTGACAGCCCTATGGTATTTGTAGGTAAGACACACTGCTACGTATTCAGTACAATGTATCAGAATGCAGATAAATGAAAGTATTTAGAAATAATATTTCATGCTTGCTAATTTATTTTAAATTGTTGAATGATGGTACTTTCTAAATAATATATTACTGGCAATATTCTTCACAACTGCTCACCATGGCATGGTTGATAACTGCTTCTATTAGAATTAAATTTGTATAACACGTAAATATGTAAAGGCAGTGTGATACTATTAGATCCGCTGTCTAAATGAAGAAGCTGGCTGTCGCATGCATCTATTAGATGATCCTGGTATAACAGAGGGCTGCTTAGAAGAAGCAGACCAATGAAACAATGGGATAAATAGGTACATACCAGGGATACAATTAAAATAGACAATAAAGGCAAAAAATACTGGTTTTTTTTTTCTTTTTGAGACTTCTGAGTCTGAGTTACTAGAGGTCACTGCCTTGGAGACGGTGGGGGAAATGTGAAGAACTGTTTAGGAATTGGGAGTAGAAATGTAATGAGCTCAATTTGCAATTTCTTACAGCAGTGCTTTTCAAATTAATGAATTCAGAAATTGCCTCATTCTTTTGTAAAAATGTAGATTCGGCTTCAGCAATGCTGGAACAGGGCCCAAGATTGTGCATTTCCAACAGGCTTCCGGATGATTTCTGACACCTCGAGTTCAGGGACTACACTTTGAGTAACAATGTGTTCAGAGTGATTCGTGGGAATCCAATGCAGATGGTTCTGGAAGATGGGACAAGGGGCCTATTAAACCAAAGCAAGGCCAACCCCACTGCCAACTCATAATTACCCTACAGAACAGAGTCGAACTGCTCCCTAGGATTTCCAATATTGTCCATCTTCCCCACCCCCCACCATATACGTGAAAGAAAGCTTTATTTGCAGGGCGGGGTTGTTAGTCAAACAAGCCAAAGCCCAGGTGGTCGTCCTCCTCCTCTCAGACTCCCTCCTCCTGCTCTTTCTGCTCTGCAGGTGGGGCGGAGCCCAGGACTGCCACGGCGTCGCCCGCAGGCACACAGACGCGCTTGCCAATCCCCTGGGCAGTCTGCAGTGGTCTCCGGTCCCAAGCTCCTTGATGACCTTGTTGAGTCGGTCGTCCTCGCCGCTGTCCAGTGTCTTCTTGCTGTCCTTGGCGCTGGGAGACGCATTGCCCCCAGAGCAGCCAGCAGGGGACAAGCCTCACGCGGTGACCGCAGCGGTGTCTGGGAGGGAAGACAAGGAAGGCTTCTGCACAAGGGGCGGGATTCTGTACATCTTGATGGGACAGATAGCCTTTTCTTTCATCCACAGGACCATGATGGGTTTAAACCGCTAACCTTGTGGTTAGCCGTTCAGCAGGTTCCATTGTGCCACCAGAATCCCCCTTCGTGCCTGATACTCATTTGGGAGGAAAGAGCCAAGCCCCTTGATATTCTATAGAGGCAAAAGTTGAGGGGCACTGGTCAGATTCCCACTCTCCGAGAGAGAGAGAGAGAGAGAGAGAGAGAGAGAGAGAGAGAGAGAGAGAGAGAGAGAGAGAGAGAGAGAGAGAGAGAGACCAGAATTCCATTCCTGAGGACACCACAGAGAGCCCTTTGTTCCGCTTTGCATGAAGCCCCCATGCCACAGGCTTGCAAGCAGAAAAACAGAGACAATGGATAGACCATGAGAGCTCTCAGAGATAAAGGAGAGCCAGGCATGCTTAGCAGCATTGAACCTATGGCACATTGACCCTCAAGGTCATGGCTTTCAACATGCATTGTGCTTATCACACCATCTCCCCGGCTACTTTTCATTACTTATTTGTTTTATTTTTCCAGCCATCTCGTGGCTATGAGAAACAGTTATTGAACTTTCTCTCCAAGGCTTCCCTAGCTCACGCTCGTCTGCTGGCCCAGGCTACACCAGCTACGGTTCTTCCCTGGCATTGTGCAAGTGGAGACTGGGACCAGCAGGCAGTCTCTCTAGGGGCAAAAGTTTTTCTTAGGTACAATTTCTCCTGGTTGTTGGCAGCCACGTTAGAAAAACTGGAGGCGGACGAGGGAAGACACTGCTCCCAAGCCCAACACCATCCCTTCCGCTCCCATGGTTTGGTTTCTCCACACTGTTTTCTGTGACCCAGAAAGGGTCCCTTATTGCCCAACTGAGGGTAAGTCACTTGTAATAGCATCCTCACTAATACCTAGGAAATCCTTACAAAAGACCCACCTTTCTGGGTGCCTCTGTGGCCGGTTGAGGGGACGCTTCCTGAGGTGGGCCCGCAGGTTGACACCAGGTCAGAATCAGGGGCTGGGCAAGCGCCAGGAGCCCATGTTGGTCTCAGTGTGCGTGAGAGGTGTCACGGAACAACAGTGTGCCGAATCTACATGTTCAAGGCAACAGCCGAGAAGAGCCCACAGCATCTCATCTTAGGCTCACCGGGGCTCCATGGCAGATTGGCAGGGCCCTGGGGGCAGAACTTACTTTGCATAACTGTTTGCAATGCACAATTTCCTTTTGACTCATTTAGGAGAAATTAAATTTATTTTGGAATTCTTGAAGTGATTCCATCTTGACTTCTCCCTTAGCCTCATGTTACCAGCACAGCTCCTCTACACCAAAGGTCACATCCAGCTCCAGGTCCCAGGAAACCTCACAGGCCTGAGGGTCCAGCCCTCCACAAGCCCGCAGCACTCGACATGGATGAATTAACTCCAGAACTGCTGAGCGATATCTTTTAAAACACCCACATGAAAAGGGTTTTAAACTGTTGTTTGATAAAAATGCAAATACTGTTGAAACTTCCCACTCTCTTGCCTACCTCACATACACACACGTGCACTCACACACATGTGAACTCACACCCACACACGTGCACCCACACACATGTGAACTCACACCCACACACATGCACTCACACACATGCATACATGTGCACTCACCCCTGCACACACATGCACGCACATTCACACACGTGCACTCACACGCATGTGCACTCTCACACACACATACACACACATGCACTCACACACACAAGCCAAGCCCTGCCTGGCTGCGACGAGCGCTGATCCATCCCCCCACCCCCTGCTTTGCAGACAGAAAGGCTGGCGTTCGTAAGCTGTCACTCTGAAGAAGACAGCAGCTGTGTTATTCTATGATTTATAGAACAGATTTGCATTTCCTTGCCTTTGAAGCTTGCCTATAATCTGCCACATAAATATTTGAAAGACAGGATGGTGGAAACAGACCTTAGCAGCTTAATCGAATACTTGGCAGGTAGGAGACTTGGGCTGGTATTCATTTCAAATGCCCCCATGGCCCTGGGCCTCTTGGTGTGTGTGTACAAAATGGAAATTCAATGCTTAAACTCAGTCCCACAGTCAAAACCCCACTTGAAGGACAATCTTAGAGAATGCCCATCGGAAGTCAGGTTTCTTTCCTGTCTGGTCACCTGGGCCGGAACTTCTGCTCCAGGCAGTGGGTGCAGGGTGTGAGGGTGTCTCAGCCACTCCAGGAGCGTTGCCCTGCCTTGCGGCAGCCCTGAGGCCACAAGAGGCAGCTTCTCCAGGGAGGGGAGCAGGACCTGCTCCCAGGCTAAGGTGAGCTCTTACAGTCTCAGTGGGGAGGCAGGGAGGTTTCTGACTTGTTCATGCCTTTCCCTGCTTTGGGTTAACACATTGGGCTGCTAGCAAGGTCAGCCATTTAAAATGATGAGCAGCTCCTTGGGAGAACTGGGAGGCTTTGTCCTCCCATATCGAGCTGTAAACCCACAGGGGCAGTTCTACCCTGTCCTATCGGGTCATTATGAGTCAGCATCAACGAGATAGTGGTGAGTTTGGTTTTTAACCCTAATGTAACCATTCCCAGACATGCTACAGAGAATGCTATCTGGAGCTATCATAGGTTCGTGTTAGACGGCTGTGGTCATAGAGCTATTAGATGCCCCAAGTCTTCTAATAAATATGAGGGAACTTCAAAAAGTTGGTTTAAAAAGTTCCATTCGACTTTTCCATGAACTTTTGAAGCCCCCTTGAACAACCATCTAAGTGTGCTTAGACGCCTGTGGGGAGTGCAAACAGTAACATACTCAGGTGTTCCCCAAAAGGCTGGAGTTCAGAGTCCTCTGGAGGGAACTCAGAAGAAAGGCCTGGCAATCTACAGTCCCAAACACTGAGCTCCTTAAACGTCACTGGAGCACAGTTCTGTTCTGACACACATAGGGTAGCTATGAGTCAGAATCCGCACAGTGGCTTTACGTTTGTTTAAACCTAATTGAGATACATATAAATAGGGCTACTCCTAGAAATCAGGATAAACACACATGTGTCTATATATGTGTATATATTATCTTTTATTGTATAGTATGGGTTATATTTAAAATTTATTATATAATACCTATCAGATTTTATTTATACATATTTCTTTCGTTGCATATTATATAATGTTTTATATACTGTGTGCACATTAATTTAGTATATATAACAGACAAACATATGTATGTGTACTTATTTTCAGGGATGGCCCGATTAATATACCATGGAGTCGATCTAAAATGAGACACTAACACTAATCTAATTCTATGAATAGGTATTGATCTCCTATATGTGTGAGAAGAAATCGAGAAAGGTGACATTTGCTCCCGAGGCAAATCAAACCGGCCACTCAGGGTTTAGGCCCGCTCACAGACTAGGTGAGGGTGAGGGCGAGGAGGCTACAAGAGCAGGTGCTCCTGGCTAAGGGGACATCTCTGAGACACAGAGGACAGGCTGGAGACATGTGTGTCACTGGGCCAATGCCTCCACCTCTCCAGGCCCCTGTTTTCTCACCTGCAGAACGAAGCAATTGACCTTAAAGATCTCCCAGTGCCCTTCATACTAACACTTTAGAGCTATGTGGTGGCCTCTTCTCTTCCCACCTCCAGACACCAGCGGGACCACATGTTCACGGAGACTAGAAATCTCAGAAGCCCACTGTGCCTTCCGCAAACATGCCTGGTGCCAGCAGAACTTGAGACAGGGAGTGGAGGGAACCTTCAAGATGGAGGACCAAAGCCAAATGTGGAGCACCGAAGAGAAGAGCCATCCTGAAAGAGAAAGGATTCTCCCCAACTCAGCCACTCAGTTCCAAGTCAGAGGGAAGCTTCGACCCTGGATCTAGGGCAATGACCTCTACTGCAGCCAGACACCCTGGCGGCTAGCTTTCCAACCACTCCTGCCATGGGCCTACAGGGACCCTTGCACGCTGCCTACAGTCAAGGAAGGTCACGCCGTTTGCAGACGTGGGGCCAGGGAGACATTCCCAGGGGCCTTCAGAGGACTGCAGAAGGAGAAAAGCAAGGTTGGCGTCTTGGAGCAGTGAGGGAGATACGGAGAGGGTTCTGATGTGAATATCACCAAATCCGGGCATCCCATGGAGACAAGAAGGACCGAGTGGGGTGGCTGCATCCTGGAAGAGGAAGCCCCATGAGGGGAGGCTGAGGGGAGTGCTGACAGCACCAGGAGGGCCCCCATGCTTTGGCCTGGAAAACAGGGGTGGGCGGGAAGGGAGAAGGACTTTCACTGTGGGCAAGGGGAGGGAAGAAGGGGAACTACTAGTCCCTGAAATGGGAGGAAAAGCTGTGGGGATTGTTCGGAATTTCATTGTGTATCTCCGAGAAGGTATGTTGAAATCATAACCCCTGATGCCTATGCGTTTTTTTGTAAATAGGGTCTTTGTGTATGCTATCAGTTGAAACGAGATCATACTGGAGTAGGCTTGGTTCTAACCCCATCTAAGCATCTAATAATCCTTATTCAAAAGAGTACACATTGAGAGGCACACAGAGAAAGGACAGCCACCTGAAGATGCATCTACACGTTAGGGAATTCCTGGGGCTATCCAAAACTGGAAGGTGTTTTTTTAAAAAGCACCTTCTGCTAGAGTTTCTGCTGACAACTAGAATTCAGGCACCTGGCATCCAGAATTGTGAGACAATAAATGTCTTTTCTGATAAGCAGCTCACTCCATCAATCAATTCCCATGCCCACCCAGAAATGAGACTGCCAAAAGGTGGTAGAGATTACTGCCACAAGAATCCAGAGCATCAGTCCCTCCCTGTCTCCTCTGATCCTGATGCTACCTCACAGCTGTACCATTGTCCTGCTGCCTGATGATCTAGGAGCAGCTGAGACCACCCTACCACAACAGGAAAGCTGGGGGCCAAATAAAACATGGGAGCAAGACTTATCAACATACTTTAAAAAAGTAGTTCCCAGTGACACGATGATTCGTTCCATTCGCCTGGAGCAACACAGGAAGTAGGAGCATCAGGAACAGAAGGAGGATGTAGAACATGTTGATAATCTCCTCCACAAACAACTGCCTCTTTTACTACGAGACCAGAAAAACTAGGCAGTGCCCAGCCACCATTACTGGACATGTTGATCAAAGATTCCCTAGACAAATCCTGATCAAAAGGAGGGAAATGTAGAAAAGCATTTAAAATCGTCATGGACTCCAGATTCCCTGGTGCTATGAAGGCTGGATGAACCCCTGAAACGATTGCCCTGAGATCATCTTTAAAGTTTAAACTCAAAATATTCCCTGGCGACTTCTGAAAATCAAACTACAGTTTCATTGAATTGGTTAAAAAGAAAAATCTGCCCTGAGTATTAAACTCTTTTAAGAACTATGTCTATGGGCTCAAATTGACTGCATCCACTTGGAGCTTAGATAGGAAATTAGGGGGCAGTGAGATTATGTCAATGGGGAAGGAACAACTCAGGAAAGGGGGATGGGAACCGTTGCACTCAAAGAACGTCATCCAGGTCACTGACGGGCACATGTAGGAATCATTGATTCGGTTCATGTTTTGCTCTGTATATTCTCGACAACCACAAATAAGTAAAATGTAAGGAAGCTGTTCCTTCCTTACCTGGCACCTGTCTTTGGAGGGCTCCAGACAGACACGGCTGAGGAAGGCTCTACTACACAAATGGGGCCGTGTCCAAAGAAGTCGGTGACTGTTCAAAACCACGGTGTTTTTCCACGCCTCCCCGGGCTGAGCCCATTGCCCTGTGGCTTGTGGGGCCGTGCCTCTGACCCGGGAGGAGCTGCAAGTCTAGGCACGAGAGGCTCCAGGAAGCTAGAGTCTGTGCCGATGATGTTTCCAGCCCGAGGCACGAGCTGGGCTGGACGCCAGGAGCAACTTTTGATCAGTCATTAGGAACAGAGTCCTTCCAACCACAAAGCCACCTCATTCCTGCCTCGGGGCCTTTGCACTTGCCATTCCCTCCACCTGAAATACTCTTCCTCCTGATCTTCACCTCCCTCCCTTCCTCCACTGAAAGTCACCCTGTCCGCCTTCTGTGACCATCCCAGCGGATGTAACCCCTGCTCACTCTGTCACGCACCTTGTCTGTTTCTTTTTTGCAACATGCAATCATCTAGCGTTATCTAGTGACATGGTATACATATTCACGGTCTTTTTACCCATTAGAATTCTCTAAAAAGTGGGGTGGGGGTGAAGGTGGAGGCCTGTTTCTTGTCTACTTTGTTCATCGCTGTCCACAGATTCAGGATGGTAACCACTGAGACGTCTGTTGAACGAAGGGCGGAAGTCATGAATAAGTGCACATGGAAGCAAGCTACGGGCCTGCTTCTCCAAGATAACAGAATGCTTCTCTTCTGCTAACAGAACCCCATTGTCCTCGACGGCTGTGTGTGTTCATGGAGTCGCTCCTGGCCCTGGTGGCAGAAAGGACAAGCGACATAACTCTGGGTAGAGGTATTCACGCTGGGTGAAGTGGAAGGGTTTAGAGAGGTTTGCCCAGGCATGAACAGAGACACAGGCACTGCCACTGGTTCCGGATAGGCTGCTCAGAGCACACAGAGGAAGGATTGTCATGTGAAGGTGCGTCCCCAGACCACCTCTGTCACCCAGACCACCTCTGTCTGTCCAACTCCCAATACTTGGGAAAGTGCTCCTGGGGTGGGGGGGTAGGAGGGTGGGGGAGGAGGATCCCACAGGATGGAGATAGTGGAGATAGCTAGGCCGGAAATCTGAAGAAAACATTGTGAAAGGACTGAATTACCCATCCCTGGAGACTCCCTGCCTCTGAACATGCCTTGTCATGGCGCATGACATCGTTCCTTATTACGAAGGCCCTGTCTTTTTTCTGGAGCAGCCGAAGGCATGGGAACTACGGAGCATCTCCCTCAGTCCCAGGGGCTGCCCGTGGCCTTTGGCTGGGATGCTGACTTTGATCTGCTGGCCATCATGTCAGGTAAGCGTAAATAAGTGAACTCAATCTTTCCCTCCTCCATCTACTCATCCAGCAGACTCATTCAATAAACATCCATGTGCACTGAGCTCGGTGCTAGAGAAACGGAAGAAGGGAGGACCCTGCCCGGAAGGCGCCCAGACCGCTGTGGGAGCAAAGGACATGAGCTGAGATTCACAGTCCAGATGGACATGGTACAATAAAGGAGCCAGGGCTGGCGAGGAAATCATGGGTCCCTGGCCAAACTGGCCGCACAAAGGGCCAGTATCCGAGCTGAGCCTTCAAAGCAAAGCTGGAATTGCCCCGGAGGACAAGGCAGCTCTGCACCTCTTTGTCATAAAGACGAATAAGCAAGAGAGTAAGCAGAGGTGATGGGACAAATCTAATCTAGAAATAGATAATGATGGTGGCTTCACAGCCTAAAACCAAAACCCAGTGGCTGTCTGGTTGGGTTGATGCCAACTCCTGGCCACCCCACGTGCCTCAGAGTAGCACTGCACTCCAGAGTATTCCCAATGCCTGTGATTGTTCAGGTGTTTGTCAGGCCTTTCTTCTGAGGCACCTCTGAGTGGATTTGAACCTCCAACCCCTCCGTAAGTAGCTGAGAGCTTACCCCTATGTACCACCCAGACGAAGATACCAAACTCCCCGTCATTGAGTCAATGACAATCATAGCAACCCTGTGGGGCAGGGTGAAACTGCCCCTGAGAGTTTCCAAGGCTATAACTGCTCATGGGGCTAGGAAGCCCCGTCTTTCTCCTGCACAGGGGCTGGTTGGTTTCAAACTGCTGACCTTTCAGATCTCAGCCCAATGCGTAACCACTACACTACCAAGGCTCCTCTACGTACTGTCCAAGGACTCCAAATTTAATTAATGTCACTATGATTGAGTAGCAAATATAAATTGTGTTATTGATCTTTCACCATGCCAAAAACCAAACCCAAACCTGCTAGTGTTCCGTCAATTCCGATGACTTCTAGGACAGAGTAGCACGGCCCCATAGGGCTTCTGAGGATGTAAAGTTTTGATGGAAGCTGGCTCCATCTCATCTTTCTCCGTGAACATATTTCACCACAATTGTTTTCATTAAAGGGACATGGGGTTAAGCAGGGCCACTTTTAAGCATGTATGAAAAGTCAGTCACTATGTTAAGTGATTTGACAACCTTTTTTTTCTCCAATCCTTATAATACCTGCATAAGATCGATAGTGATATTCCCGTTATCTCAAACATGAGGATTGTGGGGATGGTACAGGGCAGGATAAGGCTTTGTCCCATGGTGCGTGGGGGGTCTCTCTGAGTTGGAGTCCATCTCCCGGCACCTGGCAACAACATTCCCATATGTAACCTAGAAACCGAAGCTCTACTTGGTTGGGTAACAACCATCCAAGGTTATGGGAACTCGCCACACCTGGCTCCAGAGTCCATTCCTTGTCCCGCAGGGGTCGCTGTTTGGGAACCCACACTTGTAGACAGACCAGCAGCTCCAGACCCCTGCCCTGTGAACAGGGGCCAGAAGATGGAAGTGAGCAGGCAGGTAGGAGAAGGCGCGCTCTGAGAAGAGGGTGTGGTGGAAGCGGTGGGTTACAGGGTCAGTGGGCAGAAAGGAGAGAATGGAAATGGCTTGAACACCCTGTCTTCCATCTACTGAGTTAATCTTAAAGTGAATTAGTAATCTCCTAACCCTTTCTGTTCACACCCCACTTACAGCTAAGTATAAGCAGCCCTGGTCACATAGTGGTTACACATCGAGCTGCAAACCGCAAAGTCAGCAGTTCAAAACTACCGGAGTGATGCGCTTTCTCTACTCCTGTAAAGAGTTCTTCTTGGAGTCCCCCAGGGGACAGACAGTTCTATCCTGACCTACAGAGTCATTGAGTCAGAATAGACCCAATGACAGTGAGAATTACAGTTAAGTATTCCACTAAACACCAGCCCACAAATTTGTGTTCACCAACCTACCATGAAAATACACAGATGCAAAAATAACCCATTCATTGTGGAGGCTGGCCTCCTTAAAATGGTGACTAGCCTAGAGCTATGGAGACCGGGCTTTGAGAAGCCAAGCGGCAGCTCTGAGCAGGCGCGGCTGCAAGTTGACCCCCGGATCCTGCGACACCCTCCGAGGGCCCGCTCTGTCTTTTCAGGAAACAAGGAGTGTGTCCGCCACTCGTCATCGTAACAACATAACAGCACCAGCTAATTTCTCCAGGCTTCAATCTCAGCGGGGAAGGGTAGAATATTGCAAGCTAGCAGAAGCCAACCAAGTGGTGATACAGTGGTTCTGATTTACATTACATTAAATGTTACTATTTCTGAAAGGAATATCTGTGGAGCGCTGGTGTAACCTATAGCAACCAGCTAATAAATTGTAACTTATACTGCCTCGGCTTATTGGAGGGGTGGGGAATGGCAGGGGGGTGGTACCCAAATAAGGCAAATACTGGACAAAAAAGAGCCCCATTTTCCCCCTCTTCCTAATTTCCTTCTGACAACACACACACACACACACACACAGGCTGCATCAGCATTCTGTAACAAAATTATTTATGGTGAAGTCGGGGACAATTAGCAGCCCAAGTTGTAGAATTCTTGGCCTGTGTGTTAGTCTGGACAGGTGAGGCCCCCTTCCAAAGCACAGAGGTTGAACTTTAAACGTTTCAGACTCGAGCCCTGCCCTCTACAAGGATGCCCACCCCGCATCATGTCACAGCCTCAATGGAGGGTGACAGTCCACAGCATCCAGCTGACGCATGGAACTGGGCCACTGAGCTCACCTTTCCTCTTCTATCTACAAATAGCTCAGGCCTAATTGCCCCATACTTCAAATTCACAGCAGGCTGGTGAGCTCTGCTCTTTGCTACGCTGAGCCTACTCTTTGGCCTCAGCTCCAATAAATTCCTCCCATCCATTAACTCCCGGTCCCTGAGTCCTGCAGCCTGATACACCTTTAACCAGGCCCTCTCACACTTGGCCACTGGATCGGTATTTATAGAGAATTATTATTCATGGGGCACGGTGGCCTTCGGACAGTATGTGCATCTGTCCTCGCTGGTTGGCGAGCCACGCCTGCCCTCTGCCCATGTACTCAGTATTGAACTTAATGAATGTGCCCCCCATCCCCGTGCTGAAGTGTGAATGCCCATCATCGGGTGCCTGCGGGAGTGACCATCAGGGACCCGCATCGGGGTGCTCTTGGAGCCAGAGCATGCCCCTGGGCTCAGACTAGAGCCTCCCTGCCTCCTCCTCTAGGCGCCCGCTACAGAGTGGGGAGACAAGCAACAGACGTACAGTCGGCCACCCAGGACAAGCACCACGCCGGCTGAGTGTCACCTGGAAACCTAATTTGACTTCCGGGGTCTTGGTGTGCAATGCGAGGACAGAGGGGGCGTGGCAGAATTCTGGCTTCCCCTCCTCGCCAGGGTCCCTCTGTGCGCAGCCCCTCAGCTGTCAGCGGAGGCCAGAGCTGGGACTGTGATGCCGGAGGTGAAGCCTCCACGGGGAGACTGACTAACAGGAAAGGCTAGGAATCAGCCCAGTGGGAACCCTGGGGGCGCCAGCAGCGTCCTGGAAAGCTCGGTTGGGTGTGGACTGAAGCTGTCGCCCCCAGCCTGCTCCGCAGGAGTTAACTGCACCCCCACAGCACAGAGGAACTCGGAGCATCTGTTAGGGAGTCATCCGGCAGCAGGTGACAGAAAACTCAACTTGCGGCGCTTTCAAAAAGGCAGGGCTGTAATTTGTCGTCCCCCTTTGGTCCCAGAAGCTAAGCGCACGGCTGCTAGGCACCGAAGTGCCTCGGAGGAAAGACTTGGTGATCCGCCTCCGAAACATCCGCCAGTGAAAAACCCCAGGAAACACAGTTCTGCGCGGACACCCACGGCCCCACCCTGAGTCAGAAGGAACTTCCCAGGGGTCATTTGTTGTGGTCCTTGTCGTTGTCTTCATTGTCCTTAGCACTGTACTTTCCCACTGGACAGCGGGCTGGACAGCCCGCAGGCTCGGCTTCCACTCCTCTGAGAGGTTCTTGTGGACGTACCTTTCACCCCATGGT
Source organism: Tenrec ecaudatus (assembly GCF_050624435.1). NCBI lineage: Eukaryota > Metazoa > Chordata > Mammalia > Afrosoricida > Tenrecidae > Tenrec > Tenrec ecaudatus. Next base: position 152,432,800 of record NC_134530.1, on the reverse strand, counting down.
CTCCACAGCTCCGCTGCGCTGTGTTGATTGTCAGCATTGGGGGTCTCACCTGGATTACATCCTCTCTGAAAGCCCCGCCCCCAGCTCGGGGCCTGGCGTGACAGGCGGAGGTGGGGGCGGGCGAGGGCGCATTGAGTAGTGTTTCCAAGCAAGCTCACTTCTTCTAGAATGAATCCCACACTTGAGGGAGAACCCCAAGCAGTGGAAGGTGTGAAAATGCCCTGTAAACTGTAAGATGCTATAAAAACAATAGGAAATGTTGGGACTGTTGACTGTGATGAATCTGAAGCTATACGCTACGGGATCTGCCCCTCCGGATGCTGTTGGGAGCATGCAGGGACACTGGCAGTAGGGGTTGGTCTGGGCCACTGGGGCCTTTTATGGGCCAATGGGAGCCAGTTGTGTTTCTCAGGAAAAGTAAATGACGTTGTCCTCCTGGAAAAAGATGGCAGCACTCCCAGTGTGTTTTCATAATGCAGAGATCTAACGGACACCACTGTAACCAAATCATGAAATTCATGTCCCCCAAATGAGGGAGATTGTCATCGTGAGGTGCTGTTGAGCTGAGACGAGATGCCAGGTGACGGAGTAGCGCTACCTCACTGAGTCTCCTTGCATCAGGCTGGGTTGATCAGTGGAACAAATCCAGTGACACTCATATATGTGCAATGAAGAGCTTTGTATCAAGAAGTAGCTGTATATTAGGAAAACATCCCAGCCCAGTCCCACTCAAGTCCATGAGTCTGGAACTAGTTCATTTATGATAAATCCCTCTTCAGACTCACAGCCACATTCAATGATGCAGAATCCTGGAAGATCACAGGCTGACGGGTGCAAAGTTCATGGATCCAATGGCAGTGGAGGCATCTCCAGGGCTTTGGCAGCAGCTAGCAGCAGCCAGCAGGAAGCTGAAGGCAGGGAGAGAGGAGGGGAGGTTCCCAGGCCCCTCCTTATGAGAAGGCCGCACCCACCAGGAGGCACCATCAGGCTGTGATCTGATTGACAGGCTAGACTCCACCCTTATTCTTTTAAGTGTCTTTAAGCTGACATGAAAATATGTAACTACTACACTTCTGATCTGTGGTGCTTACAGGAATAGATCACCTGGTTTTTCCCCCTGGGAGGCTCTGGATGGGTTCAAACTACCAAGCTTTGGATTAGCGTGGGTCTCCTGATACATGCAGAAGAGGGTAGCAGTTCCTCCTGTGTAATGCTCTCCCCTCAGACACGGCCTGGGTCTCATCATAAAAAAGCACTCAGCAAAACCCAGATTGTGGGCCATTCAGCAAGACAGCTAACTAAACTCTAAAGATGCCAGCATCGTATAAGACAAAAAGAGAGGGAGGAGTGGGTGTGGGCAAGGGGAAGCTCCTGGATTCAAAGAGACTAAACACACAGCCTCCAAATTGCAATTCATGAACTTGCTGAGATTCTGAGTTTAAAACAAAACAAATGCAGTACCATCAAATTGGTTCCAATGCATAATGACCCTATAGGACAGGGTAGAACTACCCCTGTGGGTCTCTGATATTGATAAGTAGAAAGCCTCAGCTTGTTCCCATGGAGCAGCTGGTGGTTTTGAACTGCTGACCTTGTGGGTAGCAGCCCAACATATAATCACTATGCCACTATAAAGGACATATTTTAATATTTGCACTATATATTGGATAGTACTATTATATCAATGTTATATCTCTTGAATACAGCAGTCATATTACGAGACAATATTCTTTTTCTTACAAGTTACACAATGTCATGATGTTGGTAAAGAACTTGAAAGGGTTCAAGGAAAAAGGGTGTGTGTGAGTTATGTAATATACACATTTGCACAGAGTAAAAGCATATGAAGCAAAATGTCAACTAGTGAGTTGGGGAAAAACGCAAACCTAACTGCCAACCGTGGAGACTGCAGCCCAACGGGTAACCAGCAGGGCTCCCTTTTGAGTTGCGGGGAGGAGTGCCTATCTAGCCCACGTATAGTCTTTCAAGTTTTCTGTAACTTAGAATTATTTTCAATATTAAAAGTGGGAGAGAAAAGACCTTAACAGAGAACATAATAGATAGATGTGTGCATTTAGAAGCTAGTCCATTCTGAGTTCATTCTGTCCATTCTGATTCTCCCCATTTTTATTGGCCTGCATTTAGCTTTCATTTCCAATTACCTAAGCTAATCTGAGGGGACCAGCACAACCTCTCAGAACACCACTGACCCTCATATGGTATTCTTTCAAAACCTAGCTGGACTCTCCCTTGAACTTTCTCTCCCACAGAGCAGCTGGTGGCTTTGAACTGCTGACCTCTCAGTTAGCAGCCCACCTTACCCTGAAGTCTTCTCACAGGCCAGGCTCAGGAAAGACCTTCTCTCTGCATCCTGTAGGACCCTGCCCTGGGTTTGCCCTCAATGATACTTCTCATTGTCTTCTTGTTCCCGTGTCCCCATCTCTCCCTCCTGCTAGCCAGCCAGGCCTTACTCTTTCCTATCTCCTCCATTTCCACGGCGCCTGGCACCTGGTGGCCACTCGATCAATCTTCTTAGAGTGAATGTAGAAATATAGTAATTCCCAGAAAAATTAAGTTAATGGATTGAATTTCTTCTGCTTTTCGCCCACCCCAACCCCCAACCCCACCCTCCTGTCTGTTTACACTTTTATTAAATCTTCAGCTTGTCTACTGGCCAGTACTAGCAGATGACGGAAAAGAATTAGCAAGTACCAGATGAATATTAATGGACCCACACACAGCCAACTGTGCTTGTTTGGACAGCTTGGTTTTGGGGGTGGGTTTTGTTGTTGTGGGGGGGCGGGTTACTAGACAGGTGTTGGCGTGGATGGTTGTGTTTTTTTATAATGTATTTTAGTGTCTGCAAATTTAATTAAATTTAACATTTCTAAGCAACTTAAGCACAGAGTAGCTAAATCTATCATTCTGTGCTACAGCATAGGCTGTATTTTGGACGGAAATGCACCCATATTTCATGGTGTTCTGCAAAGGGTAACAGCACTGGCAGGAGCTCCCATGTAGGTAGCTGTCTTAGATGGCAGGGTATGAAATCAGGGGCAGATTTGGGCTCTGGGGGACAGATTTTGAGTGGTGCGGCACTCTCGGGGCTCCACGAGGACATGAGACAGGGCGAAAAGGATAGGAGAGGATTGTGTCAGATCAAGGCAAATGCCTTTCTCTGCTGCTTCCTCCCATCGCTTGGGTCTGAGAAGGGCGTTCTTTCTTGTTTATTCTTGTTGAGGCTTTAGGTGTATCTATATTAAACGTCTGTGTACGTTCGGGGTGTGGTAGATGACTACAACAATGGGCTGTTATTGGATAAAAGAGAAATGCCTGGGGTTCCTTTGGGAAGATAAATCTTCCCACGTTCGGCTCTGCTCATGTTATTTGACCATATCCAATGTAAGCAAACCTCAATTTCTTCACCTGCTAGTGAAGGTCACGCCAGTGCTGCCTGATGTAACTTTCCAGGGATTCCAATCCCTCCTCTTCATACACTCTCTACTCCAGCTGCAAGACCTCCCCCCCCCCCCTCACATCAGCCCTCTTTGTTCCGCCTCTGCTGCCTTCTTTATTATCCCTACCTGTTTCCTGGCCTTGGGCCATCCTTCACTTCATCCCTAGCTCCAAAAATCTTACCTACTTTCCAAGACCCTGTTTACATTGTATTTCCTTCATGAAGACAATCAGTTTCCCAAATGTATGTTATTACCCTCTTCCTTGCTCTCACGTGTCTTTATCAAGGTGTATATACGATAAAGGGAATTGTACTGGTCGGAGCAGAGCTTTGGATGTTAGCATTTTCCCCCCACTAGATGAGCATCCAGCAACTTGCTCTGAGTTAGTGCACCCAGTGGTGTCGCCTAGGAAGGTTCTCTCGGGTCACGGTGAATTTTTTTGTAAAAGCAGTTTCACTCAAGCCTCCTTTTTTGTGATGGCCAATTTAAGAGAACAGTGTGCAAATGTGAAATTTGGTTTCCTGCTCAGGAAAAATGCCACAGAAACGGTTGTGATGTTGATCACAGCTGACAAGGACAGTGCTGTGGGAAAACTCAAGGGCACGAGTGATTTTCTCATTTCACAAAAGGTGAGATTGATGACAAGCCTTGCTCTCTTGCCCCCCGCACCTTACTCACCTGACCTCACGCTATGCGACTTCTTTCTGTTTCCTCAAATGAAGAGGACATGAAAGGACAGCAATTTGATTATGTGAAAGAGGTGAAGAGAAAAATGAGGGGGGTGGTGTCAGCCATCCAAACAGGTGAGTATGAAAAATGTTTCCAAGAAAGGAATCGAAGATGTTTCCAAGAATGGAATCACAAATGTATTAAGTGTAATGGAGAGCATTGAAAGTGTGTGTGTATAATACATATTATAGTTATGTATATATTCTGATTTCTGGAAGGGTAATTTCTGCATTTTATTTTATTATTGCCAGCCTGCAATGCAGGCACACCTATATTTATTATAAGCTATTCCTGGTAAGTGAGTTTTGTTCAGCTGTGTCTAATGCCACACCTGGCACCTTGTTGTCGCTTTATCTATGGTGCTCTGGACTGAATTTGTGTCCTCAATAAGGCCATGCTGAATTCCCCAACTAGTTTACTGATGTTCTGGGCAGCAGAACTCCTCTAATTGCAAGTCACGCATGAACCAACCCAAAGAGACATAGTCAATAAGGAAATAAATATACATCTCACATACTAAGAAGTCTGCAGGCAGAGACTTCTGGCATAGAATCCAGTGGTCCATGCTGTCTTTGAAAGCCTGCCCCCCTCAGCACCTTGGCTGCCCTTAGCGTTGGCCACAAGGCAGTTGCTGTAGCTACTACGAGCAGACCCCACCGTGGGGAGCAAAGAAACGAAATCACATCCTTCGAGGATTCCCTTTTTCTAAGAAAAGGAACATCTTTCCTTGAACACTCAGCAGACCTCATCTCACACCTGATTGGGCAGAATTACAAGGAAAGTACATGCCTAAAGGTATCATTGGAAGAGAGAACAGAATTACCTTAATTAACTCAAACTAATCAAGATTCACTGCCCTTGCTCGTCAGAGGAAAGAGCCAGACTGTCCTGAAGCACATGGCCACCACATGTCCCAACACTGGGCTCTGTCTGCAGAAGGAAGGATGGGTTTAGTCTAGGCTCAAGGCCGCTGGCCAGTGTCTGGCTGTATTACCAGCTGCCAGAGAACCAAGCAGACTCATGGCAACCCAGGTGTGGCACAGTAGAGCTGTTGTGCTCCATGGAGATCTCAGGGGCTGAATCATCAGAGTAGCCCCACATCTTTGGTCAGCAGCGAGCATATGAACTGCTCACACCATTCAGCCACTGCCTAGACTGTCTGTGTGAGAAAGCCTGGGCTCGTCAGGACAGCAGTCAAGAGTCCTTGGCTAGTAATGTATATGATGTGGACCCTCCCTTCCAATAAAACCCATCGTCATCAGGTCTATCCTCACTCATAGTGACCCCATAGGACAGGGTAGAACTGTCCCATAGGGTTTCCAAAATTGTCGATCTTTTCAGAAATAGACTGCCAGGCCTTTCCCTGCCAAGTGGCTGAGGAAGTGGAGCCATCAACCTTTCCCTTAGCAGTCAAGTGCTCACCAGCAGTGCCACCAAGCCTTCTTCACGTCCAATAGGGAGGCAGTAACGACGACTGCCATTCATTTCTAGACGCAAATTTCCTGTCCCTTTTCTCCACAAGCACAGCTTTTCCTTGCTGTAAAAAACATAAGCAAAGAAATTCCATATTGTTCTACCTGTTCCCAAGAGTGCCATGTCTTCCACCTTTCCTCTTGTGTTATGTGTGTGACCCCCTGGCATCCCGCTAAGGTCAATGTTCCTTCATGCCCCACGTCCCATTCCCACCCACCTACTCCAGGGCATCACCAGGTAAAACGTTCTCTCCTCTGCTTCATTCATAGTTCCTCTGTCTACTCGATCATGCCCACCCATAAATATGATCCCAACTTTATAAAGCACTTTCTCGGGACTCCACCTCACTGCTATCCCATTTCTCTATTTCCTTTTTAATCTTTACTCCTCAAAGGAGTTATCTACAGTGACGAGTCCAATTCCTTTCCACCTACTTCCTCTCCCGTTCCCTCCAGGTGGGTTTCCAGACTTCTAACGACATCCAAGGCCCCAGTGACGTCCACGGGCTAAATCCAGTGACGAAATTCTCAGTCCCCACCTCATTTGATCAGTTACTCAGAAACAAACTCTGTACCTGATTTCCGGGACATCACACATGCCTTGTTTCTCTCTTACTGTTGCACAGGCGGCTCCTCTGAAGAGTCTTCGTCCTCCCAGTCTTAGGACAACCCAGGTCTCACTACTCGGAATTCTTCTCTCTACCCACTCCCACCTCCTGCGTGCTTTTCTCCACTTAAAGGCTTGAACTGACATCTGTAAACTACTGATGCCCAATAGGAGTTTTCAGCCTGACCAGCTCTGGTTTCCAGACTCAGATATACAGCTGCCTACTTGATAAACTACTGATAGCTGACATTTCACATGGTTGTACCAGTTGTCTATTGCTGCATAACAAACTCTAAAAGTTAGTGGTTTAAAACACATATTAACACACTTGCAATTCTGCAAATTGGGCTTGGCTCAGCTAGGTGGTTCTTCTGTTCCGCTTGCCTAGGCTCACTTAGGCAACTGCAGTTTTCCAGAGACCTCACTGGAGCTGGATGGTCTGGCCTTGACTTATGTTATTGACCAGGACACCTTGGTTGTCCTTCACGGGCCTCTCCAGGAGAATAGTCTGAGTTTTATATGTTACCCCACAGCAGCATTCTAAGAGAGCACATCCTAATGTCCAAGTTCAGCTCATTAAAGTTATAATCGCATAAATAAACAAATAAATAAATGAAGTTATAATCTCCCACAATGTCCCAAACAGAATTTATAACACACACACACACACACACACACACACACACACACACACACACACACACACACTGGTTCCAACTCCAGTGTTTCCCATCTCGACATATAAGAGGGAGCGCCCCTCAAAAATGGAATTTTTTCCCAAGCTATGTATTTAAATTAAAAAAAAAACACAACCTTATCACCTTCAAAGTATTCTCCATTACACTTAATACATTTGTCAAATCTGCGATTCCATCCTTGGAAACATTTTTCAAACTCATTTGTTTGGATGGCTGACAGCACCTCTCTCATTTTTTAATCTTGGCCTCTTTTATGTCCCCAAATTGCTGTCCTTTCATGTCCCTCTTTATTCATGGAAACAAGAAGAAATTTCACAGAGCAAGGTTAGATGAGTTAGGTGCGTGGGGCAAGAGAGGCATGCTGGGTTTTTGCCAAAAACTGATGCACTGAGCTAGCTGCTTGAGCAGGTGCATTGTCATGGTGGCAAAAACAGTCTCCTGTCTGCCACAGATCAGGCCTTTTTTGGTGGTACACTGTTATGCTATCTTTTCAGAACCTCTAAATAGAAAGCTCAATTAACTGTCTGCCCTGGTGGAACAAATTCCAAATGCACTATGAGTCAACATTTTGGCCTGTTTGGGAAGTTGAAGGACATCGAGAAAGGGGTTTGTCATCAATCAACATTTTACTTTTTTTGAAATGAGAAAACCACTCATACACTTGAGTTTTTCCCATTGCGCTGCCCTTGTAAGCTGTGTTCAATACCACAACAGTTTCTGTGGCATTTTTCCTGAGCAGGAAACAAAATTTCACATTTGTACACCGTTCTCTTAAGTTGACCATCACAAAAAATGAGGTTCGAGTGAAATTGCTTTTACAAAAAAATTCACTGTGACCAGAGAGAACCTTCCCAGGCAACATCACTAACTTGGAGAAAGTTGCTGGATGCTCAGCTAGTGGGAAAATGGGTACTATGAAAGCTCTTCTCTGCCCAGTGCAATTCTGTTTATTTTGGGGGGTACCCCCTCATATGACCATTTAATTTCTGCCAGCCCCAAACCCCAGACTCATTAAACTCCTCTCTTGTTTTCACACTCACTTTCAATTCCTCATCAAATTCTAGCAGCTTCTCTTTCAAAACAGATGCTGAATGCAACCACTCCCTTCCTATTGCTGCGATTTGCACCAAGTCCTCCTTATCGCTCACCGGCATCAGAAGACCAGCCTTTGACCTGGTCTCCCTGCTGCCACTCTTGACCCCCACAATCTATTCTCAGCACAGCAGTCCGGGCAAGCCTGATAAAATGCTCATCAGATCAGATCGGATCACTCTTCTAGAAAACTCTGCAAAGATCTAACAATGGCCAACAAGTTCCCACTTGACAGTCCGCTCTGCTGCCTCCCTCTCCCTCCCTCGTGATACATCATTACCTCACTGACCTCATTTCCACTGCTCTCCCTCCCCCACTTAGATCAGACGATGCCCGCCTCCTAGATGTTTCCCAAGGCTACCTCGCAAGCTCCTGGCCCAGGTTCTTTGCACTGTCAATTCCCTCCGCTCAGAACGCTCTTCCCTCAAATGTCTGCGTGCTTGGCTCCTCCAGCTCCTTGCCATTGTCCTAGGGCTGCGGTAGAAACATACCGCAAGGTGGGTGGCTCGAAACCACAGAGATGAATAAATACCACCAGTGTAAAGGGTATTTGTTCAAGTTTAGGATGTTGGAAAGGCCAGGCTCTCTCCAAAGACTCTGGAGGAACATCCTGTCTTATCTCCCCCAGATGCTGGTAGTCGAGAGAGCCGTAGCTTTCCACAGCCGTCTTTCCTCCCTGAGTGTCTGTCTCGTTGTCTCCTCCTCCTCTATGAAGACACCGCTCAGACTGGACTGGGAGCCATTCCACTCCAGCAGGCCCTGGTGTAACTTAGCTGCTAACATCCTCAAGGACCAGCACATCCAGCATGTTCACAGGCTAGGGCTCCAGTAGATCTTCTAGCTGGGGGACATATTTCAAACCATGACAACCTTAGGACTTCAGGTCTTCATGCAAATGCCACTTTCTCAGTGAGTCTCTAGCAGCCTATGCAAAATTTTGATCCCCCGTTACCCTCCTCCATCCCCCAAAAACACACTGTCCGTTTGATAGCAGCACATAGCAATACTATAAGACAGAGCAGAACTGTCCCTGTGAGTTTCTGAGAATATAAGCCTTTACAGGTGTAGAGAGTCCTGTCTTCCTCCCACAGAGCAGCTGGTGGTTTTTACCTGCTGGCCTTTCAGCTGGCAGCCCAACTCACAACCATTACCCCATGAGGGCTCCCTCCCACCACCCAGTGCTCACTTAGCCCCCTTTCCAGGCTTTGTTTCTGTCATAGCTCTTTTCATATTTGGAAATGCTGTTTATTTTACTGACTTATTTGCTTGTTTCCCCCTATTAGAATGCTACATCCTACAGCCAGGAGTGTAGGGATTCTGTTGGTGCTGGGTTTTGTTTGTTTTTTCTGGTGGCATAGTGGGTTACACATTGGGCTGTTAACCTCAAGGTCAGCAGTTCAAATCCACCAGCTTCGCCATGATAGAAGAGGCTGCCTGCTTTTATAAGGAGGTCGCCTCAGAGACCCTAAGGAGCAGTTCTCTGCCCTGTAGGGTTGCTATGAGTCAGAACTGCCTGGAGAGCTGTGGGTGGAGTTGGGTTTGTTTACCGGGCTTCTGGCACAGAGCTTGACTTTGGTTAATGTTTCATAAATACTTGTCAGATACATGAAGTCTTTGAATCCTTACTATGTGCTAGGTACTTTAGACAGATGGACAAATACGGCCAGAAATGCTTCTTAGCATCACGGATGGCGAGTCTTTGTCTTGTGCACCTGGACATGTTATCGGGGAGACGCATCCCTGGAGAAGGGCATCATGCTGGGTAAAACAGAAGGTCAAGGAAAAGAGGAAGGTCCTCAGGGAGATGGATCGGCACCGTGGCGCCAACAGTGGGCTCCAACCAACCATTGTGAGGCTGGCCAAGGCCCGGTGCTTTGTTCAGAGCCCTCTGGAAGCCACCTAACAGCAGCAACAGATCGTTTGCCAGATGTCGTAGCTCTGCACGCTCAGGACATCCTCACAGAAAGGCGTTGGGTACCAGCGAGCTGGTTTTAACCGATCGTGACCTCACGTGCACGATGCCTCAAACCAGTGAGAGAAGCAGGGCAGGATTTGAGCTCTTAAGTAGCAAGCTAAGGAGCCCTGCTGGCACAGTGCTTTCCGTGGTGGGCCGCCACCCAGAAAAGGTGGCAGTTCTTAACTGCCAGAAAGAGGAGAATTTCTACTGCTGTAAAGACTTAGAGTCTCCGAAACCCACAGGGACAACTCGACCCTGTGCTACAGGGTCGCGATGAGTGGGCATCGAGTTGATGGCAGCGAGGTTTTTGGTGTTTTGGAAGCAGCAAGCTGAACTATCATTTGATCTCCTTGTGTTTTCCCCTGCCGAGAGGCCAGCAACTGTGTGCTGCGTGCCTTCTGAGTGGAGTGGCTTGGCTCCAGTCTGTTAGCTGTGAACAGGAGAGAAAAGGGGAAGGAAGAACGGGTGGAAGGGAAGACGGATTGATGACCTGAAAGAGGAGGTGGAGCAGTGTTAATTGTGGTGGAGGCCAAGCAATGCTTCAAACCCATCTAGCTGCCTCCTGCTCGCTTTCCAGAATCACACAAAGCACTCCAGGGCGGAGGACTCAGCAGTCCCTCCCCCCCCACCCCGCACCATGCTCCCTTCAGACCTCCTATTACGCCCGCTCTCCTCCCAGCTCTCAGGGGAAAGCTCGCCTTGTCACACGAGCAGTTGTGGAACTTGTGGAACAAATGGAACCCCACCACTCCCTCTGCCAGGCGTTTCTCAGCCCTCTCCCCACAGCTGGCCTAGGGCAAAACTAGGCCTCTCAGATCTGGGGTGGGGCTCCGAAACTGCTGGAAACCCCCAAATCTGCTGCCAAGGTGGCAGCGGGACTCTGCGGTGGGTGAAAATGAGGGGAACCAGGGTCACCCGACATCTGGCCGCCAGGAGCGAGCTGGGGGGTCACTGCCAGCAGTCACCCACTCTTGAAGTGGAGGCTGCTTTGGGTCTCTCTCTCTCTCTCTCTCTCTCTCACTCACACACACACACACACACACACACACACACGGCATTTTAAACACACACACAACAATTTAACAGCAACCAAGACAGATGTCTGCGGTTGCTGGTGTCTGGCAAAAAGAACAGCAACTCCTGTGTTTGCGTTATCATATGATAGCCGACAAAGAAAGGGGGCTTTGTCCTGTGGTTGGTTTCTCTTGTGAAGCAAATGCTTAATAGCTGCCAGCAAGTCCCTGCTGTTTAGACATACTTCAGATGTGTTTCATGGACGAGATGCACTCGTGTGTGTGCGTGCGCGCGCGCGCGCGCGTGTTCATCTGGTTTAGGGTTCTCTTTTTTGTTGCTCCTTCTCGCTCTTTCTTCCCCTTCCTCCCATAGTTCATCTTTCCTTTTGCTTTGGCTCCTCCCTCCTGTCCTTCCCCTTCCCAATTTTCCATTTGACTCATTGTCTTTTCCTAGCTCTTCCATATCTGCAACCCCCGGTCAATTCACTGTTCCATAAATGGGAAATTATAAGCGAGGAGACCAAAAGTGGAACATGAAGGAGACACAGAGTTGTCGATATTACGCACATGACAAGTCAATGTGCAAGAAGCTTGCCGGCATCCATAGAGGGTCACGTGTGGTGTGCGCTTACAGGAACTGGCGTGGCCCCGAAATGCCATCGGTCACCGTCTGCCCCAGTGGAGATGCTGTCCCTGGTGAAGTTGTCAAGGGCCTGAGGTCTGGGATAGGGTGTGCACCCCAGACCAGGCCCCTGGAAGAAGGTAGATAGCCCTAGCCACAGGCTTTTGTGGATGAAACTGCGGAGGGTGGTGAGAAGTTACACTCTGGGACCTAGGTGGTTGACGTTATTGTTGGGGCTGTGGGGTCTATTCCAATGTGACCCCATGAACAACAGGGCAGAGCCCTGCCCGCCCCTGCGCCATCCTCCCAATTGCTATGTCCGCGCTGCATGGTGCAGCCATGTCTCGGTGGAGGGCTTCCTCTACTTTCCCAAATAAGGTGTCTTTTTCCAGGGCCTGGTCTCTGCTGAAAACATGTCCAAATAACGTGACATCAAGTTTCGCCATCTACAATCTTAAGGTGCATGCTGAGGGTGCTTGTTGCAGACAGGTTTGTCTGTTCCTGTGGCCGTCCACGGTACTTCCCTGTGCTGCGCCAGCCCCATGGTTCACATGCATCGATTCTTCCGCCGTCTTCCTCATTCATTGTCCAACTTCTGCGTGCGTGCGATACGATTGAAGAGACCACGGCGTCGGGCGGGCGGGCGGGCCTCAGTGTGATGCCATGCTCTTCCACACCTCGTGGGGTCTGACGCGGTCGATTTTCCAGTGCAGGGTGTGTTTTTACCCCTTGACTGCCACTTCCCTGAATGTTGATCCAGGTGCAATGAAATCCTTGACAGCGGCCAGCTTGTCTCCATTTGCCACGCTGTTCCTTAGGGACCCAGTGATAGGGGATTTTTTTTTCCCTTTACATTGAGTCGCAATCCATAATGGTGGCTGCAGTCTTTGAGCTTAATCAGTCAGTGCTCCAAATCCTCCTCGCTCGCAGCAAATAAGACGGTGTCTCCTGCATATTGCAGGCTGCTCACGAGCCCTCTTCCGATGCTGCCACCACATTCTTCTTCCCACAGGCCAGCTTCTGGGATGACTTGCTCAGCATACAGACTGCATGCACCTGATGAGAGGACACAACCTGGGGCACACTTCTCCCCATTTCCAAACCTCCCAGCGTTCCCTCGTTCTGTTCTGAACCACTGCCTCCTGGTCCGTCTGCACAGGTTCCCCGGGAGCACATGCTCTAGGTAGAAGCAGCAACAACAAAACCGCGTTCTCCTCCAAGAATCGACTCTCCACCTTCTGTGCTAGAGACCCTGGTTCAAGTCTTGGCCAATGCGCTTCTTGCACAGGCACCGCCCATTGTGTCGAGGAGAGCTTGCGTGTTGTTGCGATGACGAAGAGGTGTCAGGTAAGATGAGCTGGGAAGAAGGCCTGGGGATTGACTGCTGCCAACCAGGCCAGGGAACCCTGTGGATCACCATGGTGGGATCCCTAACCGATCATGGGGATGGCTCAGGACTGGGCAGCCCTGGGCTCCTTTGTGCCTGGGGCCACCGTGAGTTGTGGGCAGACGTAGTAGCTCCTCACCACAGCCGCACTTGTGTGAACCATGCATCCAGAGCAGGCGGGGAGAGGCAGATGCTGGGGACAAAATGACCCAGTGAACTGCCTTCAATGCCGTGGGCAGCAGGAACATTCTATGCACTCTCTGGGGGTCCACTCGGTGGGCTTCACGGGATTACGCAGAGTAGTCATCCACCGAAGCATCCCTTCAGCCACTCCATGAGCCTTTCGTGGAGAGCCTGCGGAGTACCAGGCACAGTTCCGGGATGGAAGACATAGTTAGCAATCTGAAGTCGTGTTTGACCTCAAGGAGACCACTCCCGGAAATAAACCATCTACATCCGGGACAGCCAGCTCTGCCCTAGAGGTTGATAGTAACGATAAGGTATCACAGCTGGGTAATTCTATCCTTGAGGCAGAGGAGCAGAATAAAGGGGTATTTTCACCGAGGTGCAAGGCGAGTCTTCTCAAGATTGAGTGCCCACTATGCACCAGACACAGCCGAAGCACGAGGGTGAGTGTTTACCAAATCAGCCTGTCTACAGGCACATCTTGGAAGTCGCGGTCACTGGCTAAGACCAGATCACTGGAAATTAAAAACAACAACAACATGGGAACAATGGAGAGCTAGCAAAGCTGGAGAAAGAGCAGGGCCAACTGGGAGGTATTCGCAACCTATTCTAAAGTACTGGAACCTTCTGCAAGCAAGTGGCAGCCCCAGAAGGTTCACAGGTGCGCTTTAGAAGCATGGATGGGCAAGGAACGAGACCATCGCCCGGGAAACCAGGAGAGAGAGACCATGACGATAGTCTGGAAACACGATGAAGGCCAGAACCAGGGCAGAAGTCATCGAAACAGACCGAAACAGACCGCTTTGAAAGACGTTAAGGAGATGGCACTGGCAGTCCCTTCTTATCAAGGGGAAGCAGGGAGTGAACGGCTAAAATTCATCCAAAGGGACTGATAATGTGATTGAGCGAAAAGTAGTATTATTGGGTGAGATAGGGAATTAAGGAGAACGTTTAGAGGGAAAAAGTAATGAGCTGAAGTTTGGCTGTGCGCAGTTTAAGGGCTGGTGACCTCCAGGCAGCGTATCTCAGACGGCGGTTAGCTCTATAGACGGGCGCGAGAGGGCACAGGCCGGGCTGAGCATGTAGACGAAGGCGCTGTCTACCGAGAGAGGTAGAGACCATGCAGGGACGGTTCTCAACCTGTGGGTCGTGACCCCTTTGGGGGTCGAATGACCCTTTCACAGGGGTCACCTGATTCATAACAGTATCACAGTTACAGTGGTGAAGTAACAACAACAATAATTTTGTGACTGGGGGGTCACCACCACCTGAGGAACTGTATGAAAGGGTCGTGGCATGAGGAAGGTAGAGACCCACTGCTGTGGAGAGTACATTGTGGAGTAGGGCTTGTTCTGACCATTCTCCTCACACTCCGTGACGACTAATTTAGAAGCAAAAGAGGTCATCTCTCCCTTCAAATTATATCCAGACTACACTTCCCACGGCTCCATCACCCACCATCATCCCTCCCCCGGACCTTAGAGGAGTCCCCTAACTGGTCCCCTCGCTTCTGCTTTTACTTCCTTTCCTACCCCACCCCCACCGCTATCACGGCCTTTTTGATGGGTCAAGCACGTCATACCACTCCACTGCTCTGGACCATCGTGAGACCGAGAGCAACACGCTAACTCCACAAGACGCGCCTGGTCTTATCCTTGCCTTGTTCTCTGAACCCACCTTCCACGCCCCCTCGTCCCTCTGCTCCCGCCAAGCCGGGGCTCTCTGTCAAACGCACGCACGAAGCCTGCTCTGTCACGGGCTTGACCTTGTCCTCCCTCCACTCTTTCAACGTTCGGAGCTCTCTGAGGGCTCCTATTGGCCTTTTATGTCTCTGAGCATAGTGGGCACCACTGTTCCATGGCTCGTATGGATAAGTCCTATAGCTCAAGGTTCTGCGAGCCTCTTCCAGCTGTCTATTGGTCTTGCTGATTCTCCCGCATGCTGTCTTATTTTTCTGGTTACATCTGATGGTACCCTAGAAATTGCCTTTGAAAAGGTGCTTTGGAATCAATGGAGCCCCAGCATGACAACCCCTTCCTCCAGAGAGGAGTTTCGTTTGCTTCTGCAAGGCACGTGATGCTGCTCCTAGTCTGAAAACACTTATCCAAGGCTGACATCCCAGGTCTCCCGAATCACCCAGATAATGAAGTCCGGGTGCAGGTCCGAATAAAGGCTGGTTTTACTTCCAGGTCAAGGTTTCACGGAAGAGGTATTTCTTGGGGGGATCCCAGCTTCCATGGTGGGGGTGGTATCTCAGAGGATTCATCTTATTTCTGAAATTTATCTTTGTCCCCTTGTCTGATGGGGCCACCTCAAAGCCAGCTCAATTTAGCAGCTGTGAGTCCATATCCTGCAGCTTCCACGCGCACAGATGTGCTCAGCACAGCAGTGGCTTCAAGTGATGGTTCCCCTCTGAGGGCTTGCCTGGCCGTTTCCTACCACCATAATGATATTATTTAAATTTTGCCCAGGCATCTCAGTTGACCTTCAAATGTTCCTGGTGTGACATTATCGAAAGCAGCAGTCCCTCTGCCCCCAGATGTCCCATGGCTTATTTCATTCAGGTTGCTGTGCAAATGCCGTTTCTTTAGAGAAGCCTTCTCTGGCCATCACAAACGGCCGCCCCACCCTGTGCTCACCAGCCCCGTTTTATTCTTCTTCACACCACGAGTTACCACCTGACATTGCATTACATGTTTGTTTACTTGTTTATCACCTGCACTATTTATTTGTGCCAGGCATGGTTCTAGGCTTCAGAAACACAAGAGAGAGTGAGGCCAACAAGAGTCCAGGTCGCAGGGTGTTTAAAATTCCGACGGCTAGCAAACAGCAGACAGCTACGCCAATACAGAATGGTGACTTTACTCGGATCTGAACCAGCAGGCCAAAGAGTTGCCGTCACGTCTACTTGAACTCACAGCCACCCGTGGGTGTCAGAGGGGCACTTTACTCCCTAGCTGGTGGGTTATTTTCAGAGGTGGATCACCAGGCCTTTTTCCTGAGCCACCTCGGGTGGACTCAATCCACAGACCTCTTGGCTAGCAGTCTAGCACACTAAACTGTGTGACCCAGAGACACTGAAGGGAGGAAAGGTGCTTGCTTTATTCGCCCTCTCAGAGGGTAGAGCTATGCTTTTTGTTAACTGAATGTTAAAGTAATTCCTTTTTAAACTAATTTTATTGGCATATACTTCGCATATCATACGATCTAACCATTCGATCATATTAAGAAGAGTTGGGAAATCACCCCCACAATTAATTTCAGAATATTTTCTTCTTTCTCTTACTCATTGTTGTCAGCTCTCCATTGCCCCGCATCCTCCCCTGTCATACCCCTGGGCAATTATTAATCCAGTTATTGTCTCTATAGATCTCCCTAGCCTGGATTTCATTTACAGGAAACCATATAAAAAACAAACAGGAAGCAAACAAACAAAGCAATAACTACAAAAAAACAGGAAAACCTCAATCCAAAAGAAAGCAGAAAATATTAAAAACTGAAACAACTTGGAAATAGGTCTAAAGGGAGATCAAATGATAAAGCATTACATTTTTCCCCAACCACACCTGTCATCGTTGGCTTTACAGTGCTCTCAGTCTGCTAGCCATGCTGTTCACACTCCTTGACAATGGTCAGAGCCCCCCCCCCACCCAGGGTTCATCCACGTGGGGCCCTGCAAATGGAGTTTGGGCTTCCACTGTTATCTGCAATCCAGGTGTTCATGCTTTAAGCTCTGATATTATTCTCAACTTCAGGTTAGGATTATATTGTTTACAATCCTTTGCTCACACAGGCTGGTGTGTTTCTTCCATGCGGACTTAGTTGATGCCTCACTTAGATAGTGGTTTGTTTTAAGACAAGCCTTTAAGACACCAGATGCTATTTTTTCTGATAGTCGGGCACCATGTAGTTTCTTCACTACACTTTGTACTCATATCAGTGTTCTCTTCAGGAGGGTGACTATCAAGCAGGGCCCTGCCATACAAATAAAATATTCTTATATTAGGGCTAGAAGTAAGTGTGAGCCCCAAATGTATTCATTTATCTATGGTTCACTATAAAGACATCATTACCATTATATGATAGAGAATATTATCAGTCACCCCTTTGGGGTAAAAGTTAGATTGTGTCATTTATTTAGCCAATGATATAGAATTTAAAACACTGTGGAGAAAATGAAATTATACAAATATAGGCTGGCTTCAGACAGCAATATGTAAATCGTTGACTTGTACAGATTAAACTCTTTAGTGACTGTACACTATTTACACAATAGTGTCAATGAGAGTCAGTAATAGGGAAAAACTTTCAATAACGTTCACGAAGGCAGAACCATGCCCACCAGATTAATACATGTCATAATAAAGTAAGGAGTGAATTAAAATAGCAAATATGGTAGTTTGGGGTGACCATTCTTTGGGCACCCTCAAAACCATAGATTCGAACCAAAGTCCAATGATATAATTCCATAACCTTGGAGTAGCAGTCATCTGCTTCTTCTCACACGAGGGTGTTTCTGTGTTACGTCCAAGGGAGTAGGTCAGCTCATTAAATCAGCTACAGATGAGTTTGAGGTAAACCCCAGTTCAGTTACTGGGGTTTCCACATAAAATCCTTAGGTGTACTCTATAAAGGATGCTGTATGCCTTGGAAGGATAGAGCTAAAGTCCCAGTAGTCTAAAGCACACAAAGTCTGGGGCACCAAGAGCTGGACAGAAACTAGGTCAAAGGTGTCCTATTAGGAACATAGTACCAGGCATATACTCATATTCTCCCCCTTGGGGTCTATGTCAGGGTTGTTGAGCATTTTACCCCGTGGGAGGTTGCTTCTCCAACTTTCCCACCAGCAGGAGTGTCACTGCCTTCCTGGAGACAAACGTGTTCCTCTCCCCCAGGCTTGACTTGAGTTTCCAGTAAGGTTTGTTTATCACTCTGGTCAGGGTGTGCTGATCTGCGGTGACCTTAGCAAAACGCTGTACGGCAGCAACTGACTGGTCTTCTCCCTCTCCTCGCATCTTGAAAACTGACTCAGATGAGGTATGGTCTGCTCTGCCAAGGTGGTTATTACGATAGACATATAACATTTAAAGGGACTGGTATATGGTACCTGGGCGGTAGGCAGACCCTCTACCTCGTTGTTTGCAAGAACAGATCAGATGACCTGAGAGCAGAAGCCTGCCTTCATCTCGGCGTTTACCCCATAGTAGTGCACGCATACAATATTGCCCTTTGGTGGTTGACTAACTTCACTCAGCATAATGGTTTCTAAGTTCCTCCATGTCATGAGGTGCTTCATTATTGTTTTTTAAAATGATGACCTGAAATGTAACCCTGCCAACCTAATTCACAATAAAAGGGTTTTTTTTTAAGATTCACATAGATTGAGAAAAAAATTAATTTCTGCCTCCTAAATAAAAGATGAAACATTATTGTGTTTTAGGGATGCTTAGTATTCCATTGTGTGCATGTACCAAAGTTTCAGAGTTTCCACCCATTCTTCTACTGTTGGCGCACGGGCTGCTTCCAGCTTCTTGCTTAGGAGCTGTGCTGCAATAGAAATGGGATAGCACACATCTGTTCATGTTGTTTCTTTCTTCTTTGGGGTACGTGCTCAGCAAAGTTATTGCTGGAGCTTGTGGTATTTCTATTGCCAGTTGTTTCAGGTGTCGCCATATCACTTTCCACGAGAGCTGTACATAGTCACAAGCCCACCAGCAGTGGATAAGAACAGACCTTGAACTATTTATAGGCTTTTCTTTCTTTTTTATTTAATCTTTTTATTGGGGGCTCATATGCTTCATATCACAATCCATACATACATCAATTTTATAATGCATTCATTACCCTCACCATTCTCAAAATATTTGCTCTCCACTGGTACTGTAAGACATAAAAAATAACAATAATTTATAAATTATCAAGGGTTCATGATGGAGGGAAGGTGGGGGAGGGAAGGGAAAAAATGAGAAGCTGATACCAAAGGCTCATGAAGAAAGAAAATGTTTTGAAACTGATGAGAAATTGATGTTTTGAAATTGAGACAAAACTAAGTTTGTCTCAATTTTCTCATGGATGATTCTTATAACTCTGGGACTTACATTTAGGTCTCTAGTCCACCTTGAGTGCAATTTTGTGCATAAGGCAAGGTATGGGTCCTCTTTTATCCTTCCGAAGATGTATATTTAATTTTTCTAGCACCGTTTGTTGAAGAGGGTGCCCCTTCTCTGTTCATTTTTTTGTTATTGAAATCAGTTGCCTGTCAAAAATAAATTGCCTTTAAGTGGATGCGTTTATTTCTGGGCTTTCTATTCTGTTCCATTGGCCTATGTACCTATCATTGTACCATAACCAGGCTGTTTTGACTTCTGATCAGGTAGTTCAAAGCCTCCTACTTTGTTCTTCTGTTTGAGAAGTTCTTTGTTTTTGTTGGGCTTCTTCCCTCTCCATACAAAGTTGGTAGTAAGTTTTTCCATTTCTTTAAAGAATGATATTGAAATTTAGATTGGAATTACATTGTATATATAGATTGCTTTACGTAGTATTGACATGTTTGCAATATTAAATCTTCCTATCCATGAACACAGGGCATCATTCCATTTATGTAGGACTCTTTTGTTCCTTCTAGTAAGGTCTTTTGTTTCTTTGGCCAGGTTTATTCCTAGGTATTTCATCTTTTCTGTGGCAATTGTAATTGGTATTGTTTTCCTGATGTCTTTTAGGAGCTCTCTTTGCTAGTATATAAAAATCTGATTGATTTCTGCTTGTTCATCTCATTTCCTGCTATGTTACCAAATCCCTCGATTGTTTCCAGCAGTCTGTTTGTGGAGTCCTTGGGGCTCTCTCTGTAAACTCATATCATCTGCAAACAGTGAGAGCTTCATTTCTTTTTAGCCCAGTTGTATTCCCTTGCTTTCCCTGTAATGTCTAAGCCTTAGACTCTAGGATTCTAAGACTTCCAGCACAGTGTTGAATAAGAGAAGTGATAAGGGGCATCCTTGTCTAATTCCTGTTTTCAAGGGCAATGTTTTCAGTTTTTTTCCCCATTGAGTGTGCAATTGTCTTTTGGATTTTCATATATGTTCTTTATTATATTGAGGGATTTCCCTTCTATTCTTGTTTTATTGGATTTTTTATTAGAAATGGGTGTTGGATATTGTCAACTTCTTTTTCTGCATCTATTGATATGATCATGTGGTTCTTATTCTTTGTCCTGTTTATGTGGTGGATTATTGCATCACTTGATTTTTTGAATGTTGAAGCATCCTGGCATCCCTGGTATGAATCCTACTTGGTCATGATGGATCATTTTTTGGATACATTATTAGATTATATTGTCCAGAATTGTTACGTCTATGTTCATGAAGGATACTGATCTATAGTTCTCTGTCTTTGTGGGGGTCTGTCTGGTTTTGGAATCAGGGTTATGCTTACTTTATAAAATGAGTCTGAGAGTTTGCTGTCCCTTGCTACATAATGGAATAGTGTTTATATTATTGGTGACAGCTGTTCCCTGAACATGGGGTAGAATTCCCCTGTGAAGCCATCTGATCTTGGACTTTTTGTGGTTGGAAGTTTTTTGGCAGCTTTCTGCAAGCCCCGCCCCCCCAAAAAAGTTCTATTTTTTCTTTTGTTATGGGTCTTTTGATATTTTCTACATCTGTTTACTTTGATATGGGTAGATGGTGTATTTCTAAGTATTTGCCCATTTCTTCTAGATTTTCAAACTTGCTGGAGTACAGTCTTTCAAGGTACTGCATTGTTAGTTTTTATTTCATTTAGATCTGTTATGACCTAAATTGTTGTGTTCATCTCTAACCGTAGATATGTGCATGCTCCCTTTCTTTTCCTGTGTTAAGTTTGCACTGGTTTGTCAATTTTTCTAATCCTTTTAAAAATCCATCTCCTTATTGTGTTGTTTTTCCCCCCACTGTTTTGCTGTTTTCCAGTTTGTTTATTTCCTCTCCAATCATTATGATTTTTCTTCTTCTGTTGCAGGGTTTATGGTGTTGGTTTTGTTCTAGTTGTTGGAGGTGTTAAGGTGTTGATTTTAGATTTCTCCTCTCTTTGTTTCTTGTATGTATTGATTGCTATAAATTGCCCTCTGATATCTGCCTTTGCTGTGCCCAAAGGTTCTGGTATGATGTGTTATCTTTCTCTTTGCTTCAAGGAATTTCTTAATTTCTTCTCCTACTCGATGTGCCACCCACTTTTTTAGTAGCACATTGCTCAGTCTCCATGCGCTTCTCTTTATAGTCCTGTTTTCTCTGTTGCTGATTTGCATTTTATACCATTGTGTCCTGGGAGAATGAATTGTAGGATCTCAATGCGTTTTGATTTGTTAAGGCTTGTTTTGTGGTCCAACGTGTGTTCTATTCTAGCGCATGTACCGTGTGTGCTGGAGAAGGACCCAGTCTGTGTCGCTGGGTGGAGTGCCCTGGATACGTCCAAAAGGTGAACTTGTTGACTGTATCGTTTACTCTTCTGTGTGCTTATTGAGTTTCATTCTGATGATGTCTTTCCTTGATAGTGTGTGGTGAAGTCTCCTACTATTATTGTTGAGTTGTTTATTTCTGTTTTCAACTCTGTGAGAATTTGATTTATCTATTTCAAGGGCATTTCATTATGTGTTTATTTATGCTATATGCTCCTGGTGTACTGTTCCTTTAATTACTATGTAAGGTCTGTTCTTGTCTCAGGAACCCTGGTAGTGTAGCGGTTACATGTTGGGCTGTGATCCTCACGGCTAGCAGTTCAAAACCACCAGGAAATCTCCAAGGGAGAACGACTGTAGACAGTTACCATCTCGGAAACCCACAGGGCATCCCTACGAGACAGCATTGACTCAATGACAGTGATTCTGGTTTTGGTATTCTTGATTCTCATTATGTTATTAATCTTGGTGTTTATTTTTAACAGTTTTATTGGCATATAATTCACATATCATACAATTCAATAATGAAATCATATCAAGAAGAGTTGAATAGACCATTTTCTTCATTCTTATACTCATGGTTTTTAGCTTTCCCTATCCCCCAACCTCCTCTGAATACTCCCAAGGAACCATTAATCCAGTTACTGGATCTATTGATTGACCCATCCTGGATTTTATATACAGAAAAACATTTTAAAGAAAACTAACAACAATAACAACTAAGTAAAACAGATGAAAGTCTCAATTTAAAAGCAGAAAATACTGAAAGCTTAAACAAATTTAAATGAATCATGAGGGATATCAAGGGATACAGTGCTACATTTTAACCCAAAGGCATTTGCAATAATCCATCTTCCGATGCATTCTGCATGAGAGCAAGACTATTCACACCCCTGGTCCATGGTCAGAGGGGATTCACCAGGAGCTTAATCCACATGCAATTCCCCTTCCTTAAACAAACAAACAAACTGAAACAGCTTTAAAATGGGTCAAAGGAGGGATCAAATGATATTACATTCTGACCTACCTATTTCTGCCATAATTGACTTACAATGCTTTCTGCCTCATGACATCCCTGAACTATGATCAAAGGGACTTGACCAGAGGCTTAATTCATAGGGGAACCCTGCAAATAGATTTTGGACTTCCACTGTCAGCCACAGCCTTCTGAAAGCCAAGTGTTATACAATTTAAGTTTTTACACCATTCCCTCCTTTAGATTTAGATTATATTATTTTTCACAATCCTTGGATCACACAGGCTGGAGTGCTTCTTCCACACGGACTTAGTTAATGCCTCACTTAGAAGTTTGCTGGTCTTAAGACAAGATTTTAAGACACCAGATGCTATATTTTCCTGACAGCTAGGCACGATTTACTTTCTTCACCATACCTTTTCTATAGCACCAATGTCTTCAGTGACCTCTTTATGAGGGTGAGCATCTAGCAGGGTCATGTCATACGAACTAATTGTTCTTAGATTGAGACTAGAATTAAATGCAAGCCCAAAATCCATTCAGGCATCTATGCTGAAGTCTATTTTATCAGGGATTAATTTGCCACTCCACCTTTCTCTGGTTGCTATATACTTGGTAGGGTATCTATATTCTTTGATTTTTATTCTATTTTTGTCTTTGAGTTTGAGGTGTGTTCCTTATAGACAGCCTATATGTGGGTCTTATCTTCTAATCCAGTCTGCTGCTCCCTCTCTTTTGATTGGTGCATTTAATCTATTGACATTCGATGTCATTTTTAATATATGCCGGTTTGTTGCATTCATTCTGTTGTTCGTCTTTGGTTTCTTTCCCCCTTCCTTTTGTGTGGTTTTATGGGCACCTTTGTTTCTCCTCTATCTCTGTGTCATTTTGAATGTTGCTTTCATTACATGGCTTTCCGAAAGGCATTGGCCTGTCTGAAGCCCTCAGGCTTGTCTGCAGTTATCGAGTCTGTCCATCGTGATCTGGCTTCTTTTTCTCTTTCTGTCACGCTGGTCATGTTTTAATGGATTCCTTTCGCTTTTCCTTCCCTGTAAACACCTTGATTTCTTCCTCGTATTTGAGGGATAATTTTGTTAGATCAAGGACTCTTGGTTGGCAAGGGTTTTTTTCTTTCTGAATTCTATGTGTGTCACTCCATTGTCTTTTTGCCGGCATGATTTCTGCGGAGAGTCTGGCGTATGTGCATCAGTCTTCCTTCGTAGCTTTCCTCTCTGGGTAGTGCTCCACATGATGCTCCGACTTTCTTCCCTCGACTTTCTTCCCTCCCGTGGCTTTTTGTTGACTGTTTTTCCCATCAGTTTTAGTCAGAGTGATTGTCTTTGAGCTCACTGATCAATTTTCCTTCCCTTCCATTCGATTCCTCCAGTCTTTTACTATTTGCCTACTTTTGTTATTTCATTGTTTATCTTCTAGGATTCCTTCTGGCTTATGCATTTTACTTTTTCAATTTCTTCTATTGTTCTCATGAAAGAGCATCATTCTTCTGAATTCCATTTCTCATAGTTCTAAGGTCTCTTCTTCGGAGTACTTCGGTTATTTTCAGTGGCTTGTGTGTGTTTTTCTTGATTTTTTGAGTTAACTGTGGTTGAGGCTATCTCCTTGGCGCTGTGGTACAGCTATTATGGCCGGGTGTGCTGCTGGGGCATGTAGAAGTAGTTGCTTCTGTATCTTGATATGGGAGAAGTCTCATAGGAGCTAGAAAAAGTGCGGTGCTGAAATAGAGGAAAAAATGAGAACAAGGTAAGTAGGAGAAATTGCAGGGGAAGAAGAGACAGAATAAAATAATAGTAATGATAGTAATAATAAGAAGCTATCTCAATAAGCCAACAAATTTGTGAGAAAAAAGGGGGTGTGTATTTTAAGAGGAGTAATCAGCATTAAGCACCATGGACTGCCAAAAGAACCAACAAATCTGTCATGGAAAAGTACAGACAGAATGTTCCCGAAAGGCAGGCATAGGGAGACGTCGTCTCACACACTTTAGACATGTGGTCAGGAGAGACCAGTCCTTGGCGAAGGACAATGAGCAAGAGGAGGACCTTCAATGTGATGCATTGCCACAGTGGCTGAACCAATGGGTTCAAACTTAAGAACAATTGTGAGGATGGCCTAGGACTGGGCGATGCTCTTTCTGTTCTGTTATACACAGGTTCCCTATCAGTCGGAACCAACTTGATAGCACTTCGGGGCAGCAGCCTCCACAGCTGAATGGGCTCAAGGGCAGCTGTGTAATTGGAGAGTAAAGTAAAGAAACATCAGACAAGGCATGCAAAGGCTCCCCTCTTTTGTGCTGACTAGAAAGAAAGTGTGTGCGTGTGAATGTATTCTCTCACAAGTTTATATAATCTCAGGCATGCAAACCACATCATACACATGTGTAACAGTAAGGGGTTGACCTAGAGACATACATATAACAGGCTATGTACAGGAAGGTAACCTTCAGGTGTCTATAGTAGCAGCATGTGTTTGCAAATGGCACCTGAACATTGGCATTATTACGGGGGAACCTTGTGGGGAATAGCTTTTATGGGAGAGCATGTGAGTGGGACACATCTCTAGCTCACAAGCACGAAGACCTCCTGCCACAAGCGTCTTGGCCTCCCAGACGCCTTAAAATATGAGTGTAGAGAATTTGTCTGCATGCACTCTCTTCCTGGGTCTCAGTTTCCCACATGGTACCTAACAAGAGCAACAATGATCAGAATTCATAAGTTTCATTGAAATCTATTTCATGAGGAAAAATGGAACAGAAAGAGATCTTGAGTGGATGTGGTATAGGAGGGACAAAAGAGACAAAAAACCTCGGGTGTGGCTTGGGTGTAAGTGCCTAAGTTCTGTTGCTATGGCAATGTGAATACGGGCGTAGCTGCGCCCTCAAAAAGCACACGTCCTTGTTTGGGTGGGTGTGCTGGCATCTGCAGGACTGCCTGTTTTGCCTGGAGAAAATGTGTATTCTCAGGAGGGTGGGGTCACATTGCAATAGGACTCCACATAAGGAAGCAGGGGGAGAACTAGGGGGATGGAAATAAAATCGAGGGAAAAATACCTAAATAAATAGGGTAAAAAGGAAAACTTCCATGTGGGTGAGGATGCCTGCTCTTTTGGTAGTGTCATTATGTGCACAAGTGTAATTTGTGTGGTTTGGGGACACATGATGGGGAAGGGCGTGGGTAACACAGACAAAAAGGAAGAAGGGGGAACATAGAGAAAAGTGAAGCTTGGGTCGTAATTACATCTGCACCGAGCTGCCCATGCAATCTGCTGTCCATCAGAGCCCCCGAAGATCAGAGGGCTGGTTGGCTGGCTGGGCTGCCTTGGGAAAAACCACCAGCGCGGTTTATGTCACTGGTCGTCGGTAGTGGGGCATCTGTCAGCAGATGTTGCTGCTGTCCGACTTTAAGAAACGTGGGTCTACTTGGCCTTTAAGTGGAAGTTCTCACTGCCAGGAAGCCCAGGGTATTTCTCCTAGGGGAACTTCTCCAGGAGCTGTTGAGGAGATTCCCCTCATCTCTTATCTGGCGGCCATAGTCCCCTGGGTAGTCTAAGGAGTTTTATTTTAAGAGAATCAATTTTTGTCTCACTATAATTTTTAGTATTATTTAATCACTGGTATTACAACTGCCTTCCTGGATTGCTGTTTCCCACGCCCACCCCCGACGCCCACCCGTGCTCTTAACTAGGTAGCATTCCAAGCACATGAAGGGTTAAGTAAACATGCATATCAGCCTGGAATCATAATCACCATCTATGTGTTTTACCGTTTTTGGAAAATATGTTTTGAGGTCCAAATAATTAACTTCCACATGAATTTTTGGAAACGGTCAGCTGGGCTCATACATATTTGAGTGACATTTGCCAGTCTCTGCACTTTTCCTCAGAGCGAGGCGCAATGCCAGCCCGAGGCCTGGCTGCTCCTCCGTCAGAGGGTGACAGATGTCGCTGGTAGAGCACCCAGAAGGCAGCCAGCTTGACTCCGGGCTGCCCTCAGGAATCCGTGGATTCATAGAGCTCATGGCTCCGTTGGCCTCGCCTCCTTTGCAGGGCAGCACTCTGTGCACGCTTTCACCAGGGAGGCCAAGCCAAGCTTCAAGGAGTCCTCCACCTGGACCCCAACATGGTGGACAGGGGCAGCCCGTCCTGGCCACCAGACCAGCTGCTCTGGGATATAGAGCGAGAGAGATTTTGAGTCAGCTAACCTAACTCAGAGAAGGCACACCAGTGTGACCAATGCCATGGCACGCAGCCTGGGTTTCAAGTCATGGCTTATCCCAAGACTCAGAGTTATTTCAATTCTTTAGCAAAGCGACAGAGCTCACAGAGCAAAGAATAGGCCATGAACCAGAACTGGCTGCAAGAAGCAGATCCTTGCCTGTTGGATTTGTAATCTCGGTTATTTCACTTAATGTAGGTGGAGGGGAGCGGGGCGGATTCCCCTTACTAACTGCAGTCATCCTGAAGTACCTTATGCAATCTCTATGGAATTTTTATAAATGGCTGACAGACAAACAGGTTGGATGTGGATGTCACCTAGAGTGACCAGATAATGCTGAGAATCTTTTATTTACCTGTTAGCGGTTAAAAGCTAGGCCCTGCTGTCTAGTCAACAAAGACATCCTGAGAGCGGCCTAAGGCTTTCTTACTGCTGTTTGTTTGCTCATGATCAATATTGTTTCTCATGGTTACTCTGAAGCCCGAGTTAATGTAAAACATCTGTAGGTGACTCCAAAGAGTGTAAATTTCAAAGTAAAAGTTCTATGTTCTCTGTGTATTTGGATTTCAAAAAGGCACCACAAAGTCAGCCTGCATGGCCGTCAGTCTCCTCCCTGATGGTCGCCTTCTAATGAGAGTGCTAGCTCTCCCCAGAGTGGAAGGAGTCAATCGGCTGTTCTGCTCCAGAGTAAAATACCTGCATTTCACGTGACAGGTGGAGGGTGGGTGGTGAGGAGGAGCCATTAGGAAATGAAAATTATACCCAAAAAGACATACAACGTCACACCACTAGTTGGCTTTCATTAAAAATAGATAAGTAAAGAATGGAAAATGCCAAACGTTGGCAAGGGTGTAGAGAAGCAGGAATGAGTCCTGGTGTGTTGCAGGTAGGATGAGGAGCCACATGGCCACAGTGGAAAGCTATTTGGCAGTTCCTCAAAAGGCTAACCACAGAACTGCCATAACCAATGAACAAGCTCACTGCCGTTGAGTTGGCTTCTGCTCCTAGACACTCTCCATTGGGTTTCCAAGGCACAGGGGCAGAGAGCCTTGTCTTTCTCCCTAGGAGTGGACGGTGGATTTAAACTACTGACCTTATTGTTAACAGTGGAACTCATAAGCCACTGTCACCAGGCATCCTTGTAGAATTACCCTCCAAAACAAATCAACGACAACAACAACAAACCCCTCGGACTCGCTGCCACTGAGTAGATTCCAACTCTCAGCAGCTCTATGGGACAGAGCAGTAGTGGCCTGTGGGTCTCTAAGACGGGGAATCCTTGCAGAGGCAGAAAACCTCATCTCTCTCCTGAGCAGCGGCTGGTGTCTTCGAATGTTTGATCTTGCCGTTAGCAGCCCAGTGCATAACCAGCACACTCAGAGACTTACCCTATGAGCCAAACTCCACTTCTAGATAGTTACACAAGCGAAATGAAAGCAGATGTCTACACAGCAACTCGTACAGAAATTTCCATGTCAATAGGAGCATTACTCATAGTTGCCAAGAGGTAGAAGCAGCCCAAGTACCCATTATCAAATGAATGGACAAAGTTTGTTTCTCTGCACACAATGCGATGCTATTCAGCCATAAGAAGGAATCGCCTACTGACACATGTTACGGCGAGGATGAGTCTCCAAGTCAGCATGCGGACTGAAAGAGGCCAGACGCAAAGGTCACAAGTTGAACTCTTCTCTTGACAGGACAGGTCTACAATATTAAGTCCACAGGGACAGACGGCAGATGACTGGCTTCTGGAGTAGGGAGTAGGGAGGGACATGGGGAGAGGGTGTGCTTCTGGGGCGCACAACCTTGCGAGTGTACCCAGTGGGACGGGAGTGTACGCTGTATCGTGGTTCATTGTTTGCTCTATGAGTTTCTCCCCAAAAGAAATAATAGCGGGAGCAGCAGAAGCCATCCAGGGTTTGGAACGAGGAGCAGGGAGAGCAATGAAATATGCAAGGCCTGGGACTGCTGGGCAGGATGGGAGTCTCTGGATGGTCCTCAGGGCTCCGCTGAGCCTGGGAAAGCCGACCTATTCTGCTTTTCATCGCAGCGACAAGCTGCACCATCGAGGGCCTTTATAATCAAAGGCAGAAATGGCTAGAGGAGATGGGATGACAGATCTGTGAAAATTCATGGGGAGCTTTTTATCTGGAAGGGCCGTTACCAATCATCTAGCCCCATCTCCCACAGATGAGGTGAACTCGAATCTCTCCGGATGGGGCCTGAGAATCTGGTATTTCCAAAAGGCTTGTTGAGTCATGCACAGCCAGTCTGGTACCTTCTGTGTAGGCCAACCAACCCCCTGCGGCCGAAGCGGCGGCAGGTCCAGAGAGATCAAAACGTAGTGTGAGCAGCTGAGGTTCTGGAGGTGAGAATCTCTGACCAAGAAGGGTCCTAGTGCGGACCCTCCTTGATCGCTAGATGGCGTTCTGAGCACCCACCTGTGGAAAGCCTTTGGGGACTACCCACACACCGCCTAGTTCCAAGATATCACAGTCAACTCTCTCTTTAAAGACAGATGGTATCCTGCGCAAGCTATTCCCAGTCTTCAGCTCTGGGGATCCTTGCCTGTGTAGGAGGGCAATCACCAAGGAGAAGATTTGCTGTGGGGAGAGTTGTTTAAATGCCCCGCTTTTAGCTCTGACGTGGCTGTTTGGTGAGAGAAGGAGACTTTGCTCTTTTCACTTGGCACTTCCAAATGCTTTAAGAATGAACAATGGTGGTTTGTGATGGAGGGAGCCAGGCTATCTTTAGACAAAACGACTTGCTCTCAACCAACTTGCTTTCAGCTAACAAAGGACTTGGGTGACTCCCTTATTCTCTCTCTCTTAAAAAAAAAGGGACTTGTATCCCACTTTGGGTTTTACATTTGCCTTTTGATTACCTCTACTGTCTAGGGATCTCACACAGCGGACCTATTTTGACAAAGCCTGTTCACAACCACATTTTGTTGTTGTTGCATCCACAGGGTTTCTTTTCTTTTAAATTAAAATTCTTAATGGATTTTTTAATTAATGCTTATGAAATTATTTTTAGATTTTATTAAATCATTCCATTCATGATTTTAAATGTGACTTAATTTTTAATGTTACTTTAACTCATCTTTATATATTTTATAATACTTTATTAAATTATTTTGAAGCATTATCAAATTCAATTTATTTTGCCACGCTAGTTTCCGGTGAGTGCATTTGGGAAGAATGCAGACAAAAATCAGGATTCTCTGCTTTTCTTGGAAAGCAAGAGAAAAGCAGGCGATTTTCTCAGCATCGGCAGCTCCCCTCTCTAGGCCACCCTGGGTCCCAAGCCCTACTGCTGTGCTTCAGCTTGGCTTTCGTAGGCTTCTGAGTTGAACTTACTGATGGAGAAGATTCCGGAGACCAGGCAGTGCCCTGGTGAAACTCTTGTCTGCTTTGCAGCAGAGCCACGTGGCAGTGTGCTTCTGTGACCGGTCCAGTCTTGGAAACCCCATGGGGTAGCTCTTCTCAGCCCTCTCGAGGGGCTCTGTGAGTCAGAACTGACTCACTGGGGAATGAGGAAGATTAAAGTATTTTCCAGAAAATAGCCTCCTGATGCCAGGCCTATCCGGGAGAAGCTTTGAGATCCAAATGTTGTTTTGAAGCAAGCTGCTAATGTTCAGCCTGGGCTGCAGATGTGTATGGTGATGGGGACTTCCTTTTAGCCTTCCCTTCGATGCATTTCCTTCCTTGTCCCACACCTCTCTCCTATTCTGTTCTCTCTGCTGAGGGTCTACTTTGGGGGCCACCGTAATGACTACTCTTTAGCACTTCCTTCATGGAGTCAGTTTTATGTCTGGAGGGCAAGGCGTTTCTCTTCATTGCCTTTCCTCTCCCATCCCAACAGTCAGCACAGGCCTTTGCATATGTTAGATGTTTCCTAAGTGTGGAAATGATATGAAACTGGGACTCATCCGTGACATAGTTTGGGATGATGATGATGGGTTGAAAGATCATCTTGAAAGATGCAAAGAGTCTTGGTGGCGGGGGGTGGGGGTCAATTGAGGAGAGACAGGGAGGAAACAATGGACAGGAGGGGCCCAAGGATGGAGGATGTGGTACAGGCAGGGGCTAAATAAATAAATGAGCCTCGTGAGCAGGGAGAAGGGCAAGATGCCAGAGCCAGGCTTGCCCTTGGGAGAAAAAGTTAGTATTTAAGACACAAGAAGAGATTTTTGCAATGCAGTAATTTGCATATGTGCCAAATATTTCCTATAATTGAATTCAGTGGAAGTGTAGGCCAACTCAGAAGCCCTGGACTGACAGGCTTAGGAGGTCTATCGAGGGCCGCTGTGTGTGGGGATTGAGTCGAAGGTGGTGGGTACGGTATGCAGGTCACTAGGTCGAGTGCTGTTTGGGATAGATGATGATTAAATCTCACACCTGTCCTCAAGGAACTTACAGTCGAATAGCTGGAGTGAGGTCAAATGCGTTCCGTTCTCTGCATTTCCCACAGGATTGCTCGGCACGCTCGGAGGCATTCTCTTCACATTTTTGGATAAGCAGGTTACCTGGGTATTGTCTCTAAATCTTCTCACCATCACACCGTCCCAGAGGGGGAAAATATCTCCTCTCTGAGTTCTGAACCCAAACCCTCTGATTACATCTGATTACCCATGGATGCTTCACGGGGTCTCAGGTCCTCCAGCCTTATCCACCAGATCCTGGTCTCAGGAGTTGAGGAAGAAACCGGTTCTTCGGCTCCCTCCCTTCCTTCCTTCGCCTCAGTCCAGCATTCCACAGAGACCCACTGCACCAAGAAGATCCCCACTCCTCTCCCTTCCAGATGCTACTTACCGCGCCACCGTTTTCTCTCCACTGCATTTTCTGCTACACTCTGGAGCCTCCTGTAGAACTCCCCTGCCAGCCATCTTCCGCCCATGCCAGAGTGCACGTCTTCAACTGCACATCTGAGAGCCATGCTCCCTGACTCAGACCCGACTGGGCTACGCCAGGTGAAGAGCCCAGGTCCTGGCTCTGGTTTTCTTCTCTGGGCTCATTTCTGGGCACGTCATTCTAACAGCCTACTCTGGGCCCAGTAGAGATTTCAGTAGTCCGAATGGAACCACCATTTCTCTGCCCTCTGGGCCATCACAGGGGCTGCTTGCTTCCTTCAAATTCCACCCACGTCCCTTCCACTGAGAAGCCTTTCCTGACTGAGCCTGACCTTTTTGTCTCCCCACTGCTCCCTGCCCCATAACACAGGGTTAGAGCCCTCACAGGCAGTTCTTGGACCCTCAATACTTTTCCTATCTTACTTGGTTTGGCGTCTGTTTCCCACTAGCCTTGCAAGCTTCATGAGGGCAGGACCTCTTATCTGTCTTGGTCTCTCTGTATCCCTGGGGCCTGACAGCGTGTCTACCTAGCACACTGCCAGTTCAATAATATCGAACGAAAAGAAATAAGATCGAGCGAGTTAAAATGCACTGTTTGCAGAGGAAGGATCTTATGCAAGTGGCTCAGTGGCCAAGCGCTTGGCTGCAATCTGGAACGCACCAATCCCTCCAGAGAAGACGTGGCAGGGAAGATGTGGACATCCGCTTCCCTAAAGACCACAGCCTTAGAATCAATCCTATGGGATGGGTCTACTCCGACCAGCGAGGGTTCTCTGAATCAGAACGGTGAACGGGCTAGCGTATAGTCGGGTGAGATCTCATAAATTAACACTTAGCTCCCTTACACGGACAGCTGTCAGGCCTCATTCTGCATGTATACCATGGTCATCTCACAGACCACATGAAGCATCGTTGATTTCCCCACGTGAAACATGGAGACCCCGAGGCACGGAGCGCTGAGTAACTCAGCCGAGGCCCACAGCTACAAACTGGGAAAGAGGGGGTTAGATCCAGGCCGCTTCCAGGGAAGCCATGCTCTCAACTTCTGGAGAATTCGATCCTAGAGCGATGCGCTCGGTGGGGTTCCACCGTGTGACCGGAGCCGAGTCTCCAGCAGAGGGCTTTGTGTGCGTTTCGCGAGCTAGGACGCGCTCCGGTGCCACCCTCTAGATGGCTGGGGTGCGGGGTCCTGGGCCGGGCTTTGGGAAGGGGCTTCGCGGCTGCGGCCCCCGGATCAAGTTCCAGGGTTGCCCAGCTCACACGCCAGCGCTGTCCGAGCGGCTCCAGCGACGCCGCAGCCACGAGCAGGTGCGCGCTGGGCGCGGAGGGGCTGCCCCGCGGGGCCCCCGCCTGGCCCCGGCTGGCGGCGGTGGCCGCGGGCGGCGGGAGGGGAGGGGCGGGGCCGGGGCCGGGGCGGGGCCGCTCGGCGTGACCACCGCCCTCGCCGGCGCTCGGCGGGCTCGGGCTCGGGCTCGGGCGCCGCGGGCCGGGCTGGGGCGGCAGGGGGCGGGGCCTGGGAGGGGCCGGAGCGTGGCTGCTGGAGCCGCTGCGGGAGCGGAGGGAGGAAGCGGCGCGGCCCCGGAGGCGTGCGCCCGGACCGGCCGACGGACCCACGGACGCGCCGAGCGAGAGGGCCGGGGCCGAGGTCTGTGGGCGGCGGGGCCGCGGGCGGCGCCGCGGAGGGGGGGCGGCGAGGGGGCTGGGAGCCCCGGGAAGGGGAGCCGGGAGCGCGGCTGCGGGCCCGGCGCCGGCTCCGCTCCGGGTCGGGCCCGAGACCCCTCCCCTGCTCGGTCGGGAGCGCGGCGATCGCGCCTCGGCGCCGTAAAGCGGAGCCCCCGGCTCCCTTTCTCGCCCGGGTTCCTTTCTTCCCAGTCAGCGAAAAATAAACACTCGGGAAGGTACAACAATAGCGGGGCCACCTGGGACGCGGCGCGCGCAGAGCACCCACGGTGGGGCGGGGGCGGGGTGGACCCCGGGGGTCCCGGCCTCCGCCCGGAGCCCCCTTTCCGATTTGCCTCCTGGAGGGTGGGGCTCCCCGGGGCTCCGGGACTCGGCAGGAGGCGTCGGGAATTCCCAGGAGTGAAGCATTTAGCGAAAGTATTCCAGGAACCACCGGGCTTCCCACAGCGTCCCTGCTCTGGGCAGGGGATTGCAACGACTTGTCCAAGGTCAGAAAGCGAAGGTTGCTGCTCAGGGGGACTGGTCCAGGTTACGAGAGCCAGGTGCCCGCACGGCCTTCAGACCCGACCCCTCGGTTTCGCAGCGGTTGTCTTGGCCTTGGCTACATCTGTGTATTTATTTTAGGAATCTGCTGGCGCTGTGGGGCTTGCTTCAAGGCTGCTGAGCCCCCGACTTGGCTTCGGTGCCCTGGGCAGGTCTGGAGAAGGTGACAACGCCGTGGATGGAGACGCACTTCTTTGATGAAGAAACTCACACCTCCCCGAGCCAGCCTGGTCGCCCTGGCTGTCAGAGGTTGTGACAAAACCTGCCCTGTTCGCTCTGGGTAATCTGAGTGAGGGAGATTACGAACACCTTCACTGGGAAGCC
Organism: Tenrec ecaudatus; assembly: GCF_050624435.1. Classification (NCBI taxonomy): domain Eukaryota; kingdom Metazoa; phylum Chordata; class Mammalia; order Afrosoricida; family Tenrecidae; genus Tenrec; species Tenrec ecaudatus. The sequence goes on along the minus strand of NC_134530.1, from coordinate 152,398,539 downwards.
AAGGACGTTTCTGTATAATCAGGGGATGAAAGGATTTTCCCAGACTCTTTTCCCCTTTTTTCTTTGAGGATTAAGCCTCTGCAGATCTACAATCCCAGTGGAATCGCGAGGCGCACGACGACGTGGCAGAAGCCTAGAGCACCTTCAGAATTGGTGTGGCCCCTCCACTTAGCATAGGGGAGGGTGGCCCATGCTGCCCCCCCCCTCCTGCTGAGCTCTTCCCTTTAACCTACCCTGCTTTCCGGAGTGCAACTATCTCCAAAACCTCTCCCTGGAGCGGTTAATGGATTGCCCGAAATGAGAGATTAAAGTGCTGGGAGAAGAGGAAGCGCCCTGTGCTGTGTCTCCTCTCGGCTGCTGACATGAAGTGCTTTCTCCCAGTGCTGGGCTGTCTGGCGGTGCTGGGTAAGTGGCTCAGCTTATCAGTGCGATCGATGTGAAAGTTTAACCTGCTGTTAGTTCCTGTAATTCCTTGTGGTTCTTTCCCATCAACACTAGGCTTTGGGGGACAGCAGGAGGATGCGGGTGTGTGTCGCCCGATGGAAGCGAGCACTTGGGTCCATTTCTGATCCGGCAGGCAGGGTGCAATGCTGCTTGTTGTCCGCAAGAAGGAAGGATGGCTGGTCTGAAAGTGGCAGCCTGGTGCACTGGGGGAGGTCTCCCAGCTGCAGGGCTGCGGTGTAGGGAGCCCAGGTGGGTTTGGGTTCATCTTGTAATGTAATATGACAGGCAATGTAGAATTTACAAGCATGAAATCACTCCTGTATCTTCGGCCCACTTCATTCCTAATAGAAAGTGGCAAGATTATTCCTTCTGTGTTGGGAAAGTTGTCTTGGTGATTGTGATTTTTTTTTTAATAGGGAAGTGGGAGTGGCAGAAGGAGCCTTGGTTGTGTAGTGGTTAGTTGTTGGGCTGCGATCTGAAAGGTCAGTAGTTCTAAACCACCAGCCGCTCTCCATGAGAAAGACTGGCTTTCTACTCCTGTAAAGAGTTACAGTCTTGGAAACTCACACAGGGGCAGTTCTGTCCTGCCCTGGAGGATTGTTATGAGTTGGCCTGCACTCGGTGGCAGAGTTTTGTTAGATTTTTGTTTTTCCTTCTATTTTTTGAATGGCTGGAATAGGGGTCTGAAGGAATGCTTTGCCATACTTAAGTGGCCTGAAGGCTACAAATGAGGACACTAGTCCGATGTACACAAACACGCACAGCTGAGCCACTATCCCGGAAAGGAGAGATTGCATTTCGAAGGTTTGTTTCAGTTGCATGTGTGTTTAGATACTTAGAGTAGTAAGAGGACTCTGTGGCCCCAGGAGATGCACCCTTGTCCCTTCTCTTAGCAATCCCTTTCCCATCAGAGAGCTCCAGCATTCACCCATTCTCAAATTCCAGGATACGTTTAGTATCATTGAGGACAACCCTGAGTGTGGTAGCTTAGAACACATCTCATGGCTAAGATCAACTCCTTAGCTCGGAAGAGATGAGTTCTATGCCCTAGCTCCCTAAACCTCACTCCTGAGCACTCCCAGGAAGCCTTGGTCCCCTGAATTCAGAAGGTGTGTCCACTGCTGCCAGTGGCTTTGACGCCCGCAGATCGAGGTGTCTTGCATTTATGGAGTTTATCTGTGCCCCCCTAACTGGATGTTGCTTTTATGCATGGCCTACACTCTTGCAAGAGGTACTAAGTGTGTGGAAAGAGAATGGACTTTGGAGTTAAAGGACCTGGTTCAACCCTCAGCTTCACCTTGGCTGACGTCTGAGTCACAGCTAAATGGGATGATACTGCCAAGAGCCGAGAGACAAGGGGATAGAATGTGTTCATTCCATCTCACCCGCCCAGAATAATGTTTGCAACACATAGTAAATGTGTTAATATTCTAGTTCCCAAACCTCCGGTTCACGTCAGGATCATGGAGAATCTTTAAAAATTCTCTTTTCTAAGCAACACCCCAGGCCAATTAAGTCCTATTCGTTTTGGCCCCCCTTTTGAGGAGCCCAGGTGGCACTCTCTGCTGACCTCAATGCCGGGGGTTCACACCCACCAGCCCTGCCTTGGGAAAAAGAAGGCTCTCTGCTCCCATAAAGCTTTTCTGTCTCAGACACCCTGTGTAGGGCTGCTCTGTGTGGGGATCAGCTTCATGATGGTGGGTTTGGGGTGATTCTAATGAATTTGAGAGTCGGTGTGAGTTCATTAGTGCAACTGTCGCCCCCCCCCCCAAAACACACACACACACACATATACACACAGTGTGGTACTGAGTGTAGTCAGTCTTCTGCCTGGATGTGGGTTATATAGACAATTGTCTCCAGGCCTGCTATGTTCAGGGTGAAGAAGACTAGTAGAACCTCCATCACCGATCCCCAACTGCTGTATTGGCCACTGGTTAGCCTGTGTTTGCTATTCGCTCTGTGTCTGGGTTCAGTCAGCCCTGAGTGATTCATGTGCACTGTGAGGAAGCAAACAAGGAAAGCCCTGGGGGGCAGGGGTGTGTGGGTGTGCTGGATAAGGCATGGGGTGTGTGGCTGAGGCGGGAAGAGGGCCGGCTGAGGGGAAGGGTGGGAGGACTGCCCGTGGGAAAGCCAGGATGTGTGGTATTTGTGCTTTTAGCTTCTTCTGGCTGCTCACAAATGGAAGTCCCGCTGATGGTCCCCAGCGGCTCCCCCCCGGACCACTCTGGGAGAAGAGCTCAGGCCCCGGCCCAGGTGTTCGCACCCTTCTCCCATCCCTCATTTGGAGACAGGTGCTATGGAGAGAGATAGGGACCAAAGTGGCCTGAAAGGGAAACAGGCAAATGTCCAGAAGTGGCGGACAGGGGAAGGTTTGGGATCATGCATGTGTATTATTAATCCCCGCTTGATTTAGGGGCCCTCTTGTGGAACCTCTATTTTTCTCCACCTGAAGGGCCGTGGTCCGGAGGGAGAGCTTGCAGCCTCTTTGTGCACCAGGGAGAAGTAGAAGTTGCTTGGGGTAGGAGCGGCACCCCTGTTGGGGTCCTTGTTTCCTGCTTGCTGCACTCTGGGGGGCTGGCATCTCATGCCTCGTACATTCAGGTGTGATGTGAACACACAATAGCAAAGGATCCCGAGGTGTTATGTCCAAGTGGCTCATATGCCTGTGGAATGAAAGTTAGTTTGTAAAAAGTAGGAGGCGGCTGGGTGCTCCGCAAAGTAGGGGTGATAGGGGCACCTGCCTCCAGAGCCGGCAAGTGGAGTTCGGAAATACTGTGACAGTCCGGGAGGGGGTGAGCCTGAGGTGCCTGCAACTCTTGTGACATCGCTTGAACTCAGTGCCACGGAGCCCGTTCCAACTCAGGGAGACCCTATAGGACTGGGTAGCCCTTTCCCTGTGGACTTCTGAGATGGTCCCTCTTTACAGGAGTGGAAAGCCTCATCTTTCTCCCAGGGGACACTGCTAAAGATAGACTTGTCTGCCTACTTCCTTTGCTAGTGTCGAGGATTTGGCTCGGATATCTTTATTGCCTGTCTGGATAGTGAACCTGTACCTACCCACGTTTGACTCACTCGCTCATTTGCTTGCTCACTTGCTGCCGTTGAGTCACTGCTGACTCAGTGACCCTACAAGACAGTGTAGAACTGATCTTGTGGGTTTTCCAAGACTGTAACTCTTTGTGGGAGTAGAAAGCCCCATCTTTCTCCCGAGGAGTGGCTGGTGGTTTTGAACTGCTGACCTTGCAGTTAGCAGCCCAACGCGTAACCCTGTCTTATTTCCGTGTGGGGTGCCCCAGGTACCTCACCTCACCCAGGAGCCCATTGATCAATTCCAAAGCCATACTACTACCCTGGGCTTGGGTTTGGCTACGCCTTGCTGATAGTACAGTCTCTGCTCTGAGAATGTGGGGGGACCAGAGGAACGGGAGATGGGAGGCAGAGGGGGCTGGGCCTTTGTGGATGTGGAATGAGTGTGTGGGCAAAAAGGGATGGACTGCTGCGGCTGTACCTGGGAGAAGCTCCCGTGAGTGACAGCAGCCTGGGAGACGCAGAACAGGACATGTGTCTTCAAGAACAGAAAGGATGAGACCAGGGAAGAGGAACACAGGCCTTAGACACATACAGTGAGTTTCGATTTTGCGCAGTCCAAGGAGAGTTTTGCCTCCCAGGCCGGTGCTGATGTTGCTGAGAGGATGAGAGGGGCTCATGGGTGTTTGCAGCGGCCAGCAGAGGCGATTGGGACACCTCTGGACCCTCTGCAAGCTCATCCACCGGAGAGAAGCTCATTTGTGGAGTGTTTAGGAAGCCTCTTGGCTGGGGCATCGAGGGGGGTGTCTGAGGAGCCAGTCCTTACTCCCTTAGTTAGGGGAGCTTCTGAGGGAGCGGGGGAAAGTGCTTTCAAAAGCCACGGGAGGAGGTTTTGATGTAGTGATGGAGGAGAGCGCAGCTAGGACTAGGACGGTCAAAGGCAGCAGAGAGGAATAGGCAGAGGAGGGTAGTGCAGTGGTTTGGGGCCCGTCATGAGGACAGTTCTGAAGGGACAGCATGAGGCTTGTGCGTCCTGGATGCACAGGTACCAGTGCCCCAGCAGCTGACACAGAGGGCGTGTTCTTCCCTTCCTGGGACCCCCTGACACGGGAATTCCTGCTGGGAGTATGCCTTCCAGTTCAAATCATTGTGCCATCCCTGGGCACTGGAGGCGATCTTCAAATGCCTCCATCTCCTACGTTTTTCATGGCACCAAGAGACCAATAACGGTTGGTATTGAATACCAGTTCTTTTCACTGCAACCCTTCCTGGAAAGCAAGCCCTGTGCCATTCAGGCCCCTAAACCCACTGTTGTCGACTCATGGTGACCCTACAGGACATGAGAGAACTGGCCCTCGCGCTTCCGAGGCCGTAAATCTTGATGGAAGGAGAGGACCTGGGAGTGGCTGGTGAGTTCACACCGCTGGCCTTGGGCTCAGTAGCCAAGTGCTTAACTACTGCACCACCAGGCCTCCTTCTGTCCACAGCTCCCCCCTGAAAACTAGGTAACTTTACTTTAGGGACTTTTTCTGATGGAAACCGAGGCCCAGGGAGGGTAGATAACTTGCCTTAGGTAGATCACACTGTCAGCTGCATGTGGTTCTCCACTGGGCTCTTCCCATGTGTGTCCACTCCGACTCCAGGGTCATCTCATCAGGAAGGAGGGAATGGGGTAACCCAGGGCAGGCCCTTATCAGCTAAGGCCACTTCCCGTAAGTTATACACAGTCATTTTGCTTACACCCTAAGTGGTGACAGCTGGGCCACTTGACAAGACTTAACTGCAAGGGAGGCTGGGAAGTGTGAGCCGTATCCCAATGACCGCACATGCAGCTAGGAGCTGGGTATTCTGTTATTGTCGGGGAAAGAGAACAGACCTCGGAGGAGGACACTTGGTCCCATTGGTAGTGACAATGGTAGTCAGCGTCAGAGCAGGCTTTGCAAGCCAGCACCTCTGGCTCCAGATCCTCCCTCTCTGAGCCTGAGCCACCGCTCCTGGCCTCTGAGAAGCCTTGCTGGGAAGGCCTGAGCGACAGAAACCAACAGTTGTTCCGAGGGAAGCAACATAAATCAGCATACAGATAAACACTCAATGCTGCGGTCCTCGCAGTAAATACTGCAATGTTTATCGTGCTCGCTGTGTGCCAGGCCCTGTGTTAAGTCCCGTTCGGAGCACGATCTTCTCCCTGAGTGTTCCGATCCGGCTTCTCTGTGCTGACGACCGCAGCCCCTGAAGTCAGCGTGCACTTGTGACGCAATGGTTGTTCAGTACGGTTTCTGATGAATGGATGGCTTCCAGAGGTCCATGTTCTTTCTTGGTTTCCTGGCTCACAATGAGGAAACTGAAGGCTGGGGGATATGAAAGTAGCATTGTTCAAAGGAAAAGAGCAAGGAACTGGCAGCACCGACGTCTGAACCCCCCTTTGTCCACGCTCGGTGTTCACGTCACCAAGGAGGGCTTCTTAACCTCATTGTGTGCCGCATTGCGTCGCCAAATGCCTACAACGATATCCTAGAACGACAAAGAAAATCCGTTATATCGACACAGCATCAAAGTGGTTTATTTTTTTAAAGAGATACGTATATGTTTATTCTTTTTCTTAAAGTTTTTTTTTAATGTTGGGATGTAGCGATGTCTTTCTATCATAACATGAATACCAAGAAAGGGCTGGAGGATGAGCCAAAAGGCTGGAAGTTGGAAGCCGCCTTCCATGTACCTCTGAAGACAGGGCTGGCAGTCTGTGACCAAAGGTCTCAGCTCGGCAACCCTTGGAGCTCCCCGGCTGCTCACACAGGGACCCCTGTCAGGTGGAAGCAGCCATTGTGGGAACTTTGAAGCAGGGAAGAGTGTAAGCAGTAGTTTTAGGTACTCGTCCTGACTGTGATTCGATATGAACAGATGCAGGACTTCTTTTGTGACATACACCCAGGTACTGGAAATGCTACGGTGTTGTGGTTACCGGAATGCACAATCGAAGGAATGGTTCCAATGCAGGCAGAGCAGTGGTTCTCAACCAGTGAGCCTTGACCCCTCTGGGGGTCGAACGACCCTTTCACAGGGGTCGCCGGATTCATCACAGTAGCAAAATGACAGTGATGAAGTGGCTCCAGGGGTTACTGCAACATGAGGAACTGTATGAAAGGGTAACAGTATTAGGAAGGTTGAGAACCACTGAGTTAGAGGTGAAAATTAAGATGTAATTGACTTTTTTCCAGTCTAGATTCAACCTCAAATGGAACTCACTGCCACTGAGCCAATTCTGACTCACAGTGACCCTACAGGACAGAGTAGAACTGCCCCGTGGTTTTCTGAGAGTCTAAATGCCGACGCTAGTAGAAAGCCTCATCTTTCGCCAGGGGATCTGCTCTTGGGTTCAAACTGCTGGCCTTGGCATTTGCAGCTCAGCTGCACGTCACCCAGGCTCCTATGTACATTCAAGACTTCCTGCATTCCGTTCCAGGTCCCTGCGGAATTCTAAGTAAAGTTCCCTGTAGTCGGTGGTTGCTGGGGAGGTGCTCTTCCGGGGAGGACGCTGGCTGGGCTTTCAGGAAAGAACTGGGGTTGGGTGGGAAGACATTCCATTCCCATGAGGATCCTGAGAATGCAGAGAGGAATTAACATTCATAATGGCAGTAGTGTAGCCATTAAGAGATTGAGAAGGGAAAAAAAAAAGACTATTAATGACTTTAAGGGCCAATTCATGGGGATAGTGTTGGACAAAGAGAATCGCCTTAGTTTATAATGAGTCTGTGGCCTGGGCTTAGAGGCTAAGCCTAGGACTGGCCTCTAGTACCCAGTGTGACGACTTGCACTGACCTAGACCCAGGACCTGGTGGAGGCTCCAGTTACTGACTTCCCGTCGACAGTCTCTGTCCTCCGGTGCAATGTGCATCCTGAGCGATGGCCTTTCGATGAATTGTTTTATGTTCCTGTGTGGGGAGAGGGGTGTCCTCAGTTGCCATGATTGGGCACCTGTATCTTTGCTGCTTCAGAGTGAATTCCGCTATTCCTTGTAAAGAATGTTGTTTTGTTTTTTGGTTTAATTTAAGAAAATTTAAGACACCTGTGTGTGAATACCCCCCTGATTTTCAAAGAAATGGGTGGTTGCATCAAAATCAAGCTTATATTTGTAGAAAATCACATGTTGCCAAATTCCCTCATCAAGAACCCTTTATTAAGTGACTAATTGTGGACCACAGTGGCAAGCACTTAACAAAGACCATGGCAATGAACCTCCCTTAACTGGAATCCTCAATTAAGTGGGATTTTGTTTTCAGTTTTCTGAACTCCACTTTCAGAAGGGCAGTAGGAAGAGAGAGAGAGAGAGAGGGAGAGAGAGAGAGAGAGAGAGAGAGAGAGAGAGAGAGAGAGAGAGAGAGAGAGAGAGAGAGATCACAAGCTATAGTAGCAGGGATTTAGTTGAGAAATTAGCAGCTCGCAAGCAGTCGTTAGCCTAGTCTCTACATCTTCTGCTTCTCTAATTATAGTAGCAGCCGAGAATGATGAGCCCGAGGCGCTATCAGATCCCAAATGAAAGATTAAATCATATTAACTCTCTCCAGGCTGGAAAGTGGTCAGATGTATTTTAAAGAGCTACACAATGCCCTCTATAACAAGCAGAGTTGAAGTGAAGTTTCTACCTTGCCCTCAATTAACCTTCTAATTAAATTTACTGGAGTGCCCTCCTCCCAGTCCATCCAGGTGACCAAGGCCTGGCTGAGAGTGACCCTAGACCCTGCCCTCTAAGAGTTGGTCATCTAAGGCTAAGGAAACGGTAAACCTGTTGGCAGTTGGACAGAAAGCCACTGCCATGTGCTGGCTGAGGGTGTGTGTGTCTGTCCGTCCGGGGAGGAGAGGCAAGCCATGTTTGTTCTGGCCCTTGGGGTAGTAGTACGGCAGGAGGGCAGCGTCTGCCCAGGAGAGGGATGAAGACTGTTAGACTGTGAAGTCAGCCTGGAAGGCTTCCTGGAAGAGCGGGGCTCTGGGGGACTCTCTAAGTCATAGGGATGGGGTGTCCTGGCACAGTTGTGGGTTGGAGGACACCCTCTGCATGTGGAGCTGCTTCAAGAAGACTTCTGGAGGGTTGGTCTTGTCTTGGGGGACTGGAAGGTGCTGGTTTATGGAATGGAGCAGTTGAGTTGGCCTGAGTGAGGACGGTGGGTTTGGGCCAGTGACAGATGGAAGATACCAGAGAGCTAGGTGCATGTGCTTGAGTGCCAGTGGGTGCTGGGATGCCAGAAACAGGATCATTGGACAGCAAGGCTGCTGGGAGAAGTGGCCAGGAAAGGCAGGGGTGTTCCTAGAGGTGGGAGTCTGGAAAGTGAAGGGGGGGCCTGTTCCTCTTCCAATGGAGGAGCTTTTGTGTATCCTTGGAAACAGCATAACTAGGGCAGACACATTCTAACAAAACTGGATGCAAAGAATTAGGGTTCAGTGGCACTGTCGGGTAAGCGTCGGGCTGCTCACCACAAGAGCAGCAATTCAAGTCCCTCAGTCTCCCTGAGGGAGAAAGATGAGGCTCCTATAAAGATTGACAGTCTTAGAAACCCTGTAAAGAGTCACTGTGAGTTGGAGTCTAATTGATGACTGTTGACTCGGATGATCAACTAGCTGAGGAGCCCTGGTGAAGCACTGTGCTGCTAACCCCAAGGTCAGTAGTTTGAATCCACCAGTTACTCTCTGGGAGAGAGGTGTGACAGTCCACTTCTGTAAAGACGGTGGCCTTGGGAAGGCTGTGCGACAGCTCTCTGTACTGACCCTCTAAGGGGCTAAGGGTTGGAACTGATGACATAGTGATGAGTTTCCCATCCCGGGGTGCTCTTCAGCGTGTAGGCCTCAGGCCTTCCCTCTGTTAGAAGTGTCAGGGGGCGGGGAGCGTGTAAAAATCTGATGCCAGTTGTGTGTTCTTCCTCATGATGATTCTGTGATGTGGCAGTGTTTGCCCAGGCTTGCCCGTGAGATGGTGTTCTTGTTGTGTGTGTCATTTGTTATCACCTGTAGCACCGTTGTGTGATCTCCAGAGTGCAGTCCAGCCCCTGCTGGCTTTCCAGGCCCACCTCTGAGCACCCAGCCTCCGCTCCCTGCCGCGCCTGAAAGCCGGCCTGCATCCTGGCTGCTCCCCGCACAGTGCACGGAGCTCAGGGTGCGCTTCTACATCCGCTTCTGAAGGACCCGCTTTCTGAGCCCTCTGCCCCCAGGAGCGCCATGTGTTGAAACTTTTGTTTCCCAGATGGACAGCCTTTGTTACGTAGCAGTTGGTCTGTTTCCCTTCTACTGTAACCAGGATGACCCCCTCAGAGCTGAAATCCTCCAACTCTAGGACCAGATTACTTGGGGACTATGCCTTGCCTCTGGCCAAGCAAAGCACACACTTCACTTAGAAACCTTAGCTGTGCTCTTTGGGAAAGTGGTGTCATTAGGTGCCTTGGAAATCTGTTTTCAGACCCCAAGTGCCACCCCGGGAGCCTTAGGGACTTTGGGTACCCCAAGTGGGATTTTCCCATTGTTGTTAGCTGCTGTCAAGTGGGCACCCCACTCATGGCAACCCCACATGCGGATGGCGAGGGTCTGGGCAGCGTTAGGTTCATTTGTCCGTCTTAGAGCTTTTGCTGGCCGGTTTTCAGGGGGAGCGCTCCATGCCTTGCTTCCTAGTTTGTCTTGGTCCAGAGGCTGTACCGCAGGCTCCAGCATAGCAGCGTAGCGTGGCTCTGCAGGAGGGGCATTGGCAGGGAATCGAACCTGGGCCTTCAGCATGGAGGGTGAGAAATCTATTGAGCCACCACTGCCCTCTTACTGGCCCGTTGGTTGGTTGCCTTGGCGACCTTGACTGATGGACTTAGCCTGGAAAGGCTTTGAGCAGGAAGAGGCACAGAAGGGCTGGCATTGAGCAATCTGCTCTTGCTGCAGGTCAATCCGCACCGACTCATATGGCAGCCAGGTCCAATGTATTCCTTTGTAGATTTTAGTTCTTCTAGGGGATGATGTTTCACAACCTCTTGAAAGCAGCACCTCCATCAGGACATCTTGATTTCCACTGAAGATCTGATTTGAATTAGTAATTATTTAAATCAACAAATAAAACCCCTAGGGTAGATGTTATATACAGGTGGGGTGGTAATAATTTCAACTTTAGAGGGTATCTAGAGTTGTTTTAGGAACCCTGGTGGGTAGTCGGTATGTGCTGGCCTGCTATCCTCAAGGTCAGCAGTTTAAAGCCACCAGCCAGCGCTGTAGGAGAAGGATGGTAGGGACAGTGTCAGAAACACAGGAGCAGTTCTATCCTGTCCGATGGGGCTGCTGTGAGTCGGCGTCTGCTGGATGGCAGAGAGAGAGAGAGAGAGAGAGAGAGAGAGAGAGAGAGAGAGAGAGAGAGAGAGAGAGGTTTGTTTGCTTTATTTTTTTTAATTTCGGTATGTTGGGAGCTAACAATAGGATTCAGTCCTATTGTGAAAAACCCTAACAGTACAGAAATACAGGGAGCAAACTGTGAATAACGTATTTGATGTATATTTTGTACACTTGGATCTATATTCTTCTAAACGGTTTTCTAAAGATTTCTATGTCTAGTTCCACACAGGGAGATCTTTTCTTCTTTACATAAATGGAGCTACACAGCATATTGTTCAACAACTTGATTTTTAAAGGGGCGATTGCACTTTTTTCTTTAAAGGCTTAATTTTATGGCCCTATCAGAACTGATTTGGTTACTTTATAGCTAGTTGAGGCTGTAATTTGTGAAACCACTGGGGAGTAGTACGACTCGTTCAGTGGTTATAGATCAGAATAATTTCATTTTTCAGTATCAGGAGAGCAAGAGTCACAATAAAAACACTACTCCCTTAAATATTAATATATTTAAAGAGGATAATGGACTTGTTTATTCTGGGTATTTTCTCTCCATTGGAAAAAAGCACACAGAAATATTTAGTAAGTTAAGCACACACACGTTTTATCTACTCTTTCCGTTTTCATTTTGAAATGATTTTGACTTAAAAAGAGGCTCATTTCAAGTCTGTTGAGTGGACCGCCGTGGGTCTGGTGTCTCATTTCTTCTGCTGCTCCTGTTTGTTCTCTAGAAATCAGCAGACGGTTTCCTGCATTTTCAGTTCCCCAGGACCCCGCCATGTCAAACAAACTGGGCTAGAACAACCTGTAAGGCTGCTTGTTATCAGCTCCGTATTTAAGACTCGGATCCAGCAGTTCTCAACCTGTGGGTTGCGACTTAGGAACGGAGACACCGCTCCTCCATCTGTCTCCAGGCAGGTCCACCCACATGCAGATACGCTCACCCATGAGTACCCGGCGTGGAGACTGTTACCCATGCTACACCATGCTTCAAGACAGAATTTCATTGATTTGTCGTTAGAAATAAATATTTCATAATGTATAATTACATACTGTTTTTGTGATTCATCACTATAATTATGTTCAATTTGTAACAATGAAGATATATCCTGCCTATCAGATATTTACATCATGATTCATGACAGCAAAATGACGGTGATGAAGTAGCAACGAAAACAATTTTATGGTTGGGGGTCACCACAGCATAAGGAACTGTATGAAGGGACCGCAGCATTAGGAAGGTTGAGAACCATTGCTCTACCTCCAAAGGAACATTTCTGTCTTGCTCTCTAGCCCTGTAAAATCAGCAATGGCAGAACACCAGGGGTGGGGACAAGTAAATCAATCTTATCACAATAACCAATTCTCACACACCCCAGACAGAAGGGGCCTTCCATGGAAAATCTGTGATTTCTCTCTCTCTCTCTCTCTCTCTCATCCTGGCTTCCCAGATATTCGGAGCTAAGTATGAAACTCCAAAGTCCTGTCGACAAACTGTATCTATCCCAGCTGTTAATAAGACCTTCTGCATATCCAGGCCTCAGGCTTAGTTTCAAGAAAGAGCAGTTTCCCTTATCTTATTACCAACTCCCTTTACCTCCTCAGCCGCCCCCTCTCATTGACATTCCTCACCTCACTCCTAGAGGCCCTTCATCTGGACCAACCACAGCATTGACAACCTCAGCAACTGAAGGAGAAATGAGAACTAAACAAGGAGAAGTTAAGCTCGCTGCCCCTTAGGTCAACTTGGACTCCGTCCTCATAGGGACCCTATCAGACAGCGAAGGGCTGCCCTTTTGGGTTTCTGAGACTTGAAATCTTTACAGGCCTAGATAACCTCTTCTTCCTCCTGTGGATTGGCTGGTGAATTTGAACCAGCGACCTTGTGATTAGCAGCTGAATGTGTCACCTACTGCATCAACACAGCTCCCTACGGGGAAGTTGTTGGCAGCAAAAACAGAGCACCTTAAGGATAAAATAAAGTTCCTGAATATCATCATAGTTTCAATTCACCTTTCTACTTATTAAAGACTGAAAAGTACAGGCTGGATAACTATTTAACGTGGTTGTAATGTTTAATTCTGGGCTCCATGAGATAATGGGTGCTGGTAGTAAACACCCCAGTAGGAGTTGTAAGCCTAAATGGAAATCATTTTAGGAGGAGTTCTAATTAGACACCAACAGGACAAACCCTACCTCCAGTGGTCTCACGGTAAAGGGTGGGGACGAGGAGGCATGAAATACGTCAGACCTGGACATTAAATAAGGGTTGACTATGGTTTAGGGTCGCAATCAACTCCACGGTGCCGAGTTTGTCTTTTGGGATGATGCACTGACACTCGACAGTGGTTTCACTGTGAAGCTCCTAAGTAAAAGGTTGTTAGTTCAAACCCACTCCAAGGGAGAAAGATAAAGCAGTCCGTCTCCTCAAAAACACCGCAGAGCAGTTCCACTCTGTCCTACTGGGTCATTCTGAATCAGAATGGACTCAGAGCCTTGTGGCTTTTATTCCTGGGTGTTTCTCGTTTTTGTTTGGTTTGGGTCTTTTTATTCCAACAGCCATTCCTGCAAGAGAGCTACTATTTAAACACCAGGTCTAAAGGTAAACCGCTCTCTAGCCCTTGCCAGGCCTTTATCCCGAGGCAACTCGGAGGGATTTGAACTACCAACCTTTTGGTTAGCGAGAGTATAACCCTTAACAACACTTAGGGACTCCCTATGATTCCCAGCAAAGTCCACACCATGATTCCCCAGGAAACCAAGGGAAAGGAGGCAGTGGAGGGATAGCTCAGGCGCCTAGCAGTGTGGGGAGTGTCTTCTAGAAGCTGCTGACCAGGTCAGAGCGGCCCAGGCACCTCCTCATCCGTTTGGCTTGGCAGGGGTTTTGTGTTGACTTGGAGATGGACGTCTGCTGGGGCGTGCACTTCTTAGATGGTCCTACTTGTCAGGAATGGCTGTGCAGATGTCTGAGGCTCCCTCCCAAACGCGACACCTTTAAGAAATAATTTGTTGAACAGTGTGATGTCTTCCGGTTTCCATACCCAAAACGCCCGTTAGCAGAGCATCTTTTTAGATCTGTCCTTTGGCATAATGTTACAAGGCTCACAGTCTGAGCATCTCTACTCAGCTCTTCTTCCTTCCCTTGGTCAGAATGGGTGCTTGCTCCTAGCTGGGGATTTCTGGAGGAGCCCTGCTGCTGTGGTGGTTACAAGTCGGGCTGCTACTCACAAGGTCAGTAGTTCAAAACCACTAGCCACTCTGTGGGAGAAAGATGAGACTTTCTAACTCCATAAAGAGTTACAGTCATAAAAAAATGTTTTGGAAATGACAGTGGAGGCATATGTACAAATGTTCTTGACACAATGAATGGATGGATGGATTGTGATAAGAGCTGTACAAGGCTCCCAGTAAAATGATATGTGTAAAAAGAGTTACCGTCTCAGAAACCCATGGGTGCAGTTCTACCCTGTCCTGTAGGGCTGCTCCGAGTGGGCATCTATTAGATGGCAGGGAGTTTGTTTGGAATTTGGGGGATTTCTGCACATCTTCAGCTCAGAGGGAGCCCTGGTAGCTGGGTGGGTAAATACGCGGTTCTTAACCCATAGGTTGGTGGTTTGAAAACACCAGCCACTCAACAGGAGAATAATGAGACATTTTACTTCCATAAAGATCGACGCCCTTGGAAAGCTTATGGGGCAGTTCTGCCATGTCCTGTAGGGTCGCTGTGCGTCACAGTCAACTCAGCCATGGGTTTGGGGTTTGAGTTGATAGAAAGGAATGGTATTTATAACTCGTTTGGCACTTGGATTAAGAATCTAGCTCTTTTAATCACCTGCCCTAACTACGGGCTTCTAAACAAGGAAAAGTAGATCTGGAACCAATGCAGCAGGTAGGAGGTTTGAACCTTCACAGAGGCACCTTGGAAGAAAGATCTGGCAATCTACTCCTCTCCCCACTCCACACAGAAGCCCAGTTTTTAAAAATCTTTCAGAGCACACTTCCACTCTGATCACACCTGGGGCCACCATGGTCCCACAGACTCCTGAGCAACTGGTTTTCTGACTAAACTTGAATGTATTGCAGAAGAATTATTGCAGGTGTCCTGTTTAATCCTGTTGTTTTGAAGATGAATGATTCCACTGGTGAGGACATTATGGGCGGGGCAGGGGATAGAGTGCAAGGAGGGCTGGAACCTGTCCTGAACCAGAAGATGAGAGAGTGGGGTACTGCTCGCTGCCTCTGCTTTAATTGAAACGTTATGCAATGAAAGCATTTTCCTCTCGTCTCACCCCCACCGCTGAACAACTGTACTTTCCCATATTTGGAATCCAGGGAGAGTCAGGCCAGATGCAATCTCTGCTTTGGGGGAACGTCCATAAACAGGAGCTTTTGAGGGCTGCGGTCTTTCTGGTGAATCTATGGTTACTGCTTGTGCCTCCTAGTCATCATTTCTTCAGCAACCCCTGGCGTCCTGGAGCTGGGCCCGGGCCCATCAGTAATCTGACTCTTGTTTGCTTCTGCATATTTGTCTGTTTGCAAATGTATGGGCATTCCACTTTTATCCAGTAGGCTTTTTCCTCTCTGATCTGGACAGGGGCTGGCTGAAGTCATGTGGAGGATTTTAAATAACTAATCCCTTAAGACTTCAGAGCCTAAGCTCCCCAAGGCGCTGATCATCCTGCCTGCATCCCAGAGATTTGCGAGGGTCTACAGTGGTGGGGGCAGGACGGGGACACTTGGCATCCTTCCGCAGAGACCGGGTGCCCTCTTTGCTGGCAGTGGGCTTTTGTTTGCTTCCTGGCAAGAGGACAGAGCCTGCTGATCCTCCGCGTGTCGAGGGCTCAAGACGCTAGGTGAAAGTGCCTAGTCCTCTGCTGGTGCGGAGAACAATGGGAAGCCCGGTGTGCACGCAGGGATCCTGCCCCAGCTCAGTGGCGGCTCCCTGTGTGTGTCCAGGGATGGCTTCTAGGAAGACTTGTCAGAACAGAGAAGAGGCCTGCTGGCCCCTGGCCCATGCCAGCCTTTCCCTTTAAATGACGTCAGATTTATCAAATGAACAGGTCCCAGGATCTCAAGCCCTCGTGTGCTTTTTAAAAAATTTACTAATTTTTTTTTTATTGTGCATTGGGTGAAGGTGTATGTATGGAGCCAGGCAGTTTCCCCTTTAACAGTGCATGCACATTTTGTTCATCTCACTGATTGTAGCCCCATGATGGAACATTGCTCAGCCTACTTCCTGCCTTTTCTGTCCCCAGTCTTTTTTCTTTCCGTAATCCTTTTGAACTTTGTCCTTGGGTAAATACTGCCCTTTTAATCTCAAGTGGTTGATTATGCTGAGGTGTTCAGTGCCTCACTGGGGTTATTGTTCTCCTTACAGACCTGTTTATTTGGCTGAAAATCGAGCCTGGGTAGGGGTTGGTGGTGGGTGTGTAGGGTGGGGGCTGTGAGTCCCATTGCAGAGCTGAAGGGTGACTAAGGGACGCAATCTTGGAGGTTCGCCTGCCTCTACTATCTCTATCTGACCAGTCAACCAGATCTAGTGTATGATTTTGAGTTTTGTTCCACAGTCTTTTCCCATCCCACTCTATCCAGGACCTTGACCGTGATTCCTTTTAGAGCAGTTGGTTGTGGTAGTGGGGCACCATCTAGCTCTGTTGATCTCAGAGACATGCATAATGGTGATATTCATGCAGTTTGTTAGCCCATTGGACTAATTGTTTCCATATATCTTCAGTTATCTTCACTCCTCTCTCTTCTGGACAGGGAGAGACCAATAGTTGTACCTTAGATGGCCACTCACAAGCTTTTAAGACCCCAGGCATTACTCACCGAAGTAGACTGTAGAACAGTGGTTCTCAGTCTTCCTTATGCCGCGACCCTTTAATGCAGTTCCTCATGTTGTGGTGACCCCCCCAACCATAACATTATTTTTGTTACTACTTCATCACTGTAATTTTGCTACCGTTATGAATCAGGTGACTCCTGTGAAAGGGTCGTTTGACCCCCCCCCCAAGGGGTCACGACCCACAGGTTGAGAACCGCTGCTATAGAGCATTATCGTTATAGACTGTGTTATGTCAAGTGACCTTGGTGTCCCTTGAGACTATGGTCTTAGTCATTCTTTCCTTCGAAGTGTTCGTTTGTGTCTAAGAAGTTTGTATAACTTTGCCCCTGTATGCTCCACCACATCAACCGATATATTTGTGTCATAGGTAAATATGCATGTACGAATATCCTCTGTCAAACTTAGACATCATGGCTATACTCTGAGTATACTTTTAATTTGGATGTGATTCATATATGTGTCCTCTATTGAACTAAATTGGATTACAGTTACCCTTCAAGCTGTTATTTCTTCATTTTCTGTTCCCACCCACCTTTTGATGTTAATTCAGGTTCGGTCTTGCTATCAAAATGTCCTGCAAAAGAATTTGGAGAATATTTTTCCAAGTGCAGCCGTTGATACTTTTTCTTTATGTCATGGTAAAATCGCTAACAATGTAGACTAACGAGAAGATTATTTTGAATTAGTCAAGTGTCAGAATTGCCAAATATTTTCCACCCATTTCACTGTTATTACTTTTAAATAAATACTATAACTCAAACTAGGCTAATGGAGTGCCTGGTAAAGATCCTTGGGGAATCTTGCTTTCATGGAGAAATAAGAATGATTTGCAATTATGGGTTCCAATTGTTTATGTAAATGGGGCTGCTGAAAGACTAGATTGAGCTTGAAAGCAGTTTGTTGTCCTAAGTATTTTAAATAGGCCCCATGAAACCCTGTGTGTGCTGGTTGTGTGTATGTTTATGCAAAGACCCTTTTTGTGAAGACCTAAGTGGACCTTACTAGCAGTATCTTCTACCTGCAGAGCACACAAATTTAGATTAGCAAAGTGCCCGGTCCCCACCTCCTAAGGCTCCATTAGCTCCTGTTGTCAGTGCCCTCGTGGCACCTGCATTCTAACGTGAATTAACACATTTCACAGTTATTTAACATGTGCCTACTCGGTGCTCTGGCACAGCCTTGCCCGTGTGTAGCACAGACGACGTCAGACAGTGAACGAGCAGTTACATCGATAGTTAGTTACACTAGTGAAACCACACACTAGGAATCCTTCCACACACTTTTATGAAGCTCCCTTGGACATTGTGAAGGGCCTTCAAGAAGTTCTCGGAAAATAATTATTATGAAAAAAATTCACACAGATTATAATTTTTTTCCTTTGCACGGAAATAAACTTGTTATAGAGTGTCTGAATGGGATTCCGTTTATGGCATTAAGAAGGATAAGACACGAACCCCCATTAGAGCAACATGAATTTGGCTACCATGGAAGCAAAAACAAACAACAGATTTATGATGAAGCTTGGGTAGAAGCATGATGAAATTATTGTTGATTTTATGAAAAGTTTACGGGAATAAAGCTGCAGCTGTTTATAAAGGGATTACTTGTTTTAAAAAAGGACAAGATGAGATTGAAGATGAAGCTCACAGTGGTAGACCATCCACATTAATTCGCAAAGAAACAGTGAATTTTGTTCCCGCCCTAACTGAAGAGGACAGACAATTAACAGCAGAAACAGTAGCACCACGGACATCTCAGTTGGGTCAGCTACCACAATTCTGATCGATAAATTAAAGTTGAGCAAACTTCCTACTGAATGGGTGTCAAAACGCTTGTGCTCAGATCACCTGCAGCTAAGAGCATTTCAACGGAGCGTTTTAAGCAGCGGGGTCAAGCTATTGACGAGAATTGTAGGAGGAGATGAAACATCCTAAAGACAAAGCACAGTCATGAGGTGGACCAAAGCACAAGCAGCAGACCAGTCAAGAGCCAAGGTCATGGCAATGTGGATGCTCAAGGCATTTTGCCTGTTGCCCTTCTGAAGGCCCGCAGAGCGATGACATCTAGTTAGCCAAAGCTTTGGGAGAGAGCACTTGGAAAAGCCTCACCAGAGAGCCCTTTCTATCCCAGCGAAAGCTCTCGTTCAGTCCTCTCATCAAACAGGGACCGTTTCAGTGGGAAATTGCTAGGTGTCCACCCACAGTCCTGATTGGGCTCCTCCTGTTTGGAGTTTGTTTCCTACCCTTAAAACAACAACAACATCATTAAAAAAAATTATCTCTTCCATTTTTTTTTCCTGAGCTTTTTGAAGTTCTCTAGCATTTTTGTCATCGAAGATTTCATATAATCGACTATTTGAAAAGTATTTCTGAAACTTCAAGTCGCTAAGTAAGTAGACCTGGGATATAGACCAGAGGCATCAGTGGGATTTAAGAGCCTGGCATCCAATATGCTTTCTGTTCAGTAGGTGTTGCGTTTCCCAGCTCAGCCCGAGACACGAATGTGGTCTGGCGTGCTTTTAGGTGCAGAGAATCTGAGGCAGCGTGCTGAAAAGCTGAGGGGGAGAGGGGACACAGATAAGAGCAGGGCGGCCTGAGGACAGAGAGAGGCCTCTGTGTAGTGACAGGTGATGAGTGAAGAGAAGTCGTTTCCAGCCCAGAGCTCACGAGCGCATGTATGCGCCCATGGCGTGCCCTGGCCCTGTACTTGCTTGGCACCGATGGTCCTGATCGTGAGCCTCCATTGTGACCAGAGCTTTTGCCTGGTGGGTTGTGGATGGACTGTGGACTACTCGCCCATGGGAGGCCAGGGTGAACTGAGGAGAAGGCCCCAGCTGGGTCCTGCTGGGAGAAGACCAACTCACTAGTTGGCTTGGGGCCTGCCCCTCGCCTGTGGAACTGGGAGTTGAGCCCAGGCGGGGCCTTGGACCACAGCTCCTAGACCTTCTCTACAGGGAATGCTTTTGCATCTGTTTGGTTGTTCTGCCTTCTTTCCAGAATCTGGGCATAAATGCCCCATTGTGCCACCTGATTGTAATGTTCACTATTTTCTCACACCCACAGGATAATTTTGCGCGCAGCTCAGTTCCACAGCTATTTGCTGAATCTCCCATGTGCCAGCACAGGAGAGAGACGCCAAGTGAGGGGAAACACAAAGAGGGGTCGCGGGTCTCTGCCTGTGATGGCCACAGTTGGTTGCCTGCCTAGGCAACAGCCCTTCCTTCTCCTTTCTGTTGGCAGAGCCTCCATTTGGTAGGGTCCCACCTCTCCCCAGTGAGACTCAAGGAAGGGGACCCTGACCACGGCTCGGTGGTAAATGCTCCCTGATCTACTCATGGAGGCCCATGCCAGTGAGTAGTGGAGACCTGAACATGTGACATAGTTGTGACCAGTGGGAGAGGTCTACGTGAGGTGGGAAGGAATTCTGGGAAAGTCTCCACTAGAAATAGATGAAGGAATGGCTTTTTAGTAGATTCTTGGAAGTGATGGAGCCATTAACAACTAGCCAGTTTGGCCTCAATCCTTTATTCCCCGTTGTTTAGATGAGTCGAGTGGGTGTTTTCTACTCCTGGCGGCCTCCTCCATTATACAGTCACATGCTATCTGCTCAGACAGCCTAAAATGGGATTGATGCTTAGAAAACAGTATCATTCAATAATAGTAAAATAATAATAATAAAAAGAAGTATTCAAATACCATCAAAACTCAGCACCATGGCATAAACACAGGAGAGAGGTAGGTAGACTGATAGGAAAAGCTTGAATGAGGAGCTTGCATTTGGAATGGGTCCTGAAGTAGGATTAGGATTTAAGCAGGAAGAACAGGAGGGCATTCCAAGGAGAGGGCCTGGCATGAGCCAACCTGTGGAGACAGGAGTGGACGTGGGCACTGCCCGAGAACAGGGAGGTTATGTCCTGACTAATTCTAAGGGCAAAGTCTCCAGCACCTCCAGTCACAGGCTTAGCTCTTGACGTCTGCTCGATGCCCTGGGGGATCCCTGTAGGTCCTGGAGCAGCAGAGGAGCTGCGGAAGGCAGAGGCCGGGAGGAAGGGCGAGCCCTGTGTCAGGTCCGCCAGCGTGGGAAGAGTGGGACAGCGGAATGATTGGAATGATGCAGTAATGGGGCAGGAAGGGTTTTTATTTCAGTTGATAGTAAGTAGCAGACGTGGGAAAAGACAGGTGTTGTAAGAGACAGCGTAAAGGGTGGAAATTAATCATGGGCGGAAGAAGGGTAGATTGCTTGCCAAGGAAGAGGGGAGGCTAGAAAGAGGCTCCAAGAGTTTTTGAGCCTGGGGACTTGGGCGATGGTACAGACTGGGAATTTGGAAGATGGAAGATACCGTTGGTTTTTGCCACTGGCGTTTTGAGGTAACGATGGAAGTAAATGAACGTAGTGAGACTGCGGATGGGCTAGAGCAGTGGTTCTCAACCTTCCTCAGGCCGCGAGCCTTTCCTACCGTTCCTCATGGTGTGGTGACCCCAACCATCACATCATTTCCATTGCTACTTCATCACTGTCATTTGGCTACTGTTATGAATCAGGCAACCCCTGTGAAAGGGTTGTTCGACCCCAAAGGGATCGAGCCCACCAGGTTGAGAACCGCTGGGCTAGACGCTGGCAATAAGAGGTCAGGGTTGAAGATGGCGAGACAGAGGCAACAGTTGCTCAGGGATCACTACACAGCTCTAAGTTCTCCAGCCTCCCTTGCAGGTCATGGGGAGTGTGAGCTGATGAAGTGGGGGTGGTGTGATGCATGGGGGCTAACCGCCATGCATCTGCTTCAGCTCTGCTTCCCATGCCAGAGCAGCCTTGCGCCAGCGCCCCAGATGGTGTGCTCCAGCCAAGGAGGAATGCTTGACTGGTCCACCCTTAGCAGGGAAAACCTCCTGGGCGTGAGGTCGGAAGCCATCAGATGGGCGGCTCTGCTAACTGCTATTTGCCCTGTGATCCAGGTGGGCTGTTGTCTGCAGGGTAAAGCTTTCTTCTCCTCCTGACTGGATTTTCTCAGGGGTCGGCCATGGTGGGCTGGAGCTTGCTGGCTAGCTTCCTTTCTACCTCTGGGGTTCTTGATCTTTTTGGAAGGCAGGCACTAACTTCTTGGTGCCCGCATGAGTTCAGTAGTGCTTCTGTAATAAAGTATTTTAGAAAACAGGAATTTATTTTCTTACCGTTTCGGAGGCTCAAAGTCCAAATCTGGGTGTCGGCTGTGTGGATCGATGCCTTTTGTGGGCTGTCCTCCTCCTCGTTTCTGGTGTCTGTTAGTGGTACTCACTCATCAATGCCAAGGAACTTGGAAGACAGCTACTTAAGAGATCCATCTTTGTGCCCGTTCCAAAAGAAGGTGACCAAGGCAGATGCAGAAACTGTCTGACAAGTCATTTTAATAATCACATGCAAGTAAGCTATTGTTGAAGATAATTAAAAAAACAGCTGCAGCAGTACGTCAACAAGGCATTTCCAGAAATTCAAGCTAGATTCAGAAGAGGTTGTGGAATAGGAATATCATTGTGGATGTCAGAGGGATCTGGGCTGGGATCAGAGAGTACCACAAACTGTTTCCTTGTGTTTTAACGACTGCAAAGGCCTTCAACTGTCTGGATCATAGCCAACTATGGATAACCTGGAGAAGAATGGGCATTCTAGAACCCCTTCATTGTGCTCCTCAGGAACCTGTAAAATGGACCAAGAGGCAGTCGTTCCAGCAGAACAGGGAACTGCTGTGTGGTTTAGAATCAGGAAAAGTGTGCGTTCGAGTTGTATCCTTTCACTATTACGGATTTATTACGGATTCAGTCTGTTTGCTGAACACATAATCAGAGAAGCTGGACTACATAAAAAGAGTTTGGCATCAGGACTGGCGGATAGCTTATTAACAACCTGTGATATGCAGATGACCCCATTTTGCTTGCTGAAGCATTTGTTGATGAAAGAAAAAAATCAAAGACTGCAGCCTTTGGTATGGATTGCAACTCATTAGAAAGGAAACCAAACTCTGCATAGCTGGACCAATAAGCAGCATCATGATGAATGGAGAGGAGACTGAAATTGTCAAGGGTTTCTGGTGGTGTAGTGGGTTGAGTATTGAGTTGCTCACCACACGGTCAGCAGTTTAAACCCACCAGCTGCTGCTCAGGAGAAAGATGAGGTTGCCTGTCCTGTAAAGACTTAAATCTTGGAAATCCAAGGGGGGGGGGGAAGTTCTGCTCTCTCCTATAGGTCAACCCATGAGTCGGAATAGAGGACTTGACTTGATGGGAGTGAGTTTTGTGTGTCTGTTTTCTGTTGGGCCCCCCAGTCCGTGCTCATGGAAGCTACAGTCAGGGAATCAGATGACATATTGATGTCTGATGTCTTGAGGGTGTTGATGAGCATGGGCGTCACTGTGAAGTCTAAGGTGCTACACCCGGTCAAGTTGGGGTCTTTTCCATGGCCTCATATGCGTGTGAAAGCTGGCCAGTGAGTAAGGGAGTTAGAAGAAGACTCGATCCCTTTGAACGATGGTGTCGGGGAAGATGATGGAAGGTGCCGTGGGCGACTGCCAGAAGACCAAGCTGATCTGTTTGGGAGGAGGCACGGCCAGCGGGCAGCTCGGATCGAGGGTGGCTAGACCTCATCTCCTGCACTTTGGACATGGTATCAGGAGAGACCAGTCCTTGGAAAAGAACGTCATTCTTGGTAGTTATCGGACAGGTAGAATGAGGAAGACCATCAAGGAGATGGATGACACAGGCTGTGACATAACAATGGTATGTCGCAGAATGGGGCGGAGTTTCCTTGTGTTGTGTGTAGGTCACTATGCATCGGTAGTGACCCGACAGCATCTATATAGCAATGACAGTTGGCCATCTTTGGCATTCCTTGACTGGACGGCAGGTCCTCACTTGGTGCCTACCTTTCACCCATGCGGGTGTCTATTCTCGTTATACCATATATACTCGCGTGTAAGCCGACCTGAATATCAGCTGAGGCACCTAATTTTACCACAAAAAACACATTAAAAATGTGCTGGAAAACTCGGCTTATACATGAGCTTGTACGGTCAGACCCCAGGAGAAGTGGTTTGCTTTAAGACCTGTCCTGTGCTGGTGTGCCTCGTGAACCTAACACAAGGAACCCCGATTTCCAACCAGGGCGGTGTTTGCAGACACAGAGGTTCAACACATATTCTCAGAGGACACGGGTCAGCCCACCTCTGTGTCCCGAGGAGGGAGGGGGGCTGCCTGCTCCTGAGCAGTGAGGACGAGCCGGCTGTTGGTGCCGAAGGGCTGCCACATGTTTAAGTGGGTCACGGAGGGGCCGGTCTCCATTGGTGACCAGATTGAGCATCTCCATTGTCTCGCTGCAAGTGGAGCCTTAGGAAGCAGCCGCAGTCTTCCAGACTAGACTGGAAAATGAGGAGCAAAGCCCATCTTTTTCATCTTCCCAAAAGATTCTTCGAGGACGGGGAGTCAGGAGCCGGGCCCTTCACGTCTGCAGGCTCTTTGCTGCACCCTCGTCTGTCTGTTGCCTGGCTGATTTGTTCTCCTCAGGGCAGAGGGGCCCTCTGCAGCGTAGGGAGGCTGCTGGCATCTGGCTTTTGTCAGGCAGAGCGTAAAGTGCAGACGCTGAAATGTGCTCCTCCCTTAAACAAAACCGAGGGAGGCGCCAGGGAGAGCCCCCTCCCCTTCCCCCCTTTATGTGTCGGCTTTGGTGTGCACTGTTTCTCATCCAGCTGAGCTCGGTGCCTTAAATAGCCAGAAGAAAGCCCTCGAAAGGAAACAGTCAGCCCTGGCCTCCTGGGGCCTCCTCTCTCGGAGGCTGAAGCTGTAAAGGCCGTGATGGGCCTGTCTCTCTGTATAAGGGAGAAGTGGCCCTCTGGCATTTCTCCCCACCTCACTGTCCACAGGATGCTTGCAGACTCGGCTCAAGGTGACCATGCACATTGGGATCTGGCTGCTGGGAGTTACAGGGTTTTCACTGGGAGAATGTGCAGAGGTGGATGCCCATGCCTTTTTCCCTAGTCTGGAAGAGCCACTGAAAACGGACCGTGGTTTTCATAACACGCAAGCCTGCACTGTTAAGGGGCTGCCCGCGAGGTGTGTCGGCCAACGATTGAACCTGGGTCTCTCATGGAAGGCGAGAATTCTGAGCCGCCACGATCCCCTTCCACACCCCGAGGGGTGCCACAGGTCGTGGTTGACGGCTTTCTGATTATAGCCAGCCACTCACTTTACCCGTTGCCCTGCCTGCTTCTGACAGCCCCACAAAGTCTAAACTTCCTTCCAGAAGGAGGAGGGTGCTGCCGACGTCTGTCTGCTCAGCCTTTCATTTGTCTGACTGTCCGCTCAGTCATTGGTCTACCTAGCCAACTTGCAGAAAATATGTACTATTAAGCCAGTAACTTCCTCAGCTTCTCCCATTTCTCTATTGATAGACTACGAGGAGCTACTCATCCCGGTTACTGTGAGAATTAAGTAGGGCCTTCCCCTTCAAAAGTACATAATCCAGTGCCCAGCACAGAGCGATGATGATCATTAGCTAGTGCCAGGGCTGTTACGCTGGTCAGCTGACTGACTGTGAGAGACCTCAGGTACAGGGTGGCCATCTGGAGATTGGACTTAGGTCCAAGTACGTACATAGTTGTTGAGTCATAAAGGCATGGAATCTGGGACATGCCGCCACCTTCCTTGGAAAACCTTGCCATTCCTGTTTCGGTCTTGGCGGAACTGTTGTTTCTGGGTTCCAGAACTCTCAGAGCCACTGCCCACGCACACTGAACCTGCCATGGAGTCCCCGGATGCTGGGTGCATTGGCAGCTTCAAGGGTTCCGCACTACTGTGTTATCTCCTGAGTCTCACTTGTCACCCACTGCCCCATGGTGCCGCCTGCATAATCCTTATGAATATATCCTTCACATCGGAAGGACCCACCTACGTCTGAGAATTAGTATTTAAACACGCTTACTCCTGTTCTGCTCCGTCTTCTCCAGCACCTACTGCAGTCAGTACCGCTCTGCTGCTCTCCTGCCAGTCCCTAGTCGCTCCTGGTGGTGATCACTTCACGGGATACTTTCAGAGAGTGATCTTGCAGTTGCCTCGGGCGCTACACTCTGTTTGAGGCAAAGATCCTGCACCAGCCACTTCAATGCCAGGTACTGGGAGAGCTTCTAGCTAGTCTCCTAGGGAAAGAGGGGTTTGGCTCCCAAGGACCAGCCACGAAGAGGGCTGGGGGAGTGTCAGGGGAAGCCAGCCCCTAGCACATCATTATGTGTCTGGTAGGTGCAATTGTACAGTGATAATAAGTAAAGATCACAGTAAAGTTATAGAGAGTATGAGAGATAGAAGTGAAGTATAGAAATAAATGGAGTCATATACGATTCATGGTAGCATGCTCACCTCTGCCCCACACGATGGTCCACGTGGAGGGAGAGAGAGAGATTTAATGCTAGCCCAGGCCTTTTATATTCTCTGAGGATGTGCAAGCCTCCTAATTACAGGTGAGGACATACATCACAGGAAGGGGCTGTCCTATGTGTAATACAGTAATGAGAGGGGGGTGGTCTAGGGACATACACGCAATAGGAAGGGGAGGGATTGGGGTTATACAAGGGACAAGATGGGCATCTTAGGTTTAGGATGGCTGCTTAACTTTGACCTATTCCCTAGATCTCCATAGGAACCATTATCAGTAG
Organism: Tenrec ecaudatus; assembly: GCF_050624435.1. Lineage (NCBI taxonomy): Eukaryota > Metazoa > Chordata > Mammalia > Afrosoricida > Tenrecidae > Tenrec > Tenrec ecaudatus. The sequence continues at coordinate 152,372,206 of NC_134530.1, read as the reverse complement.
GGTGTAAACCCCACCTTCTGGAACTAAATAGATGTCTGCAGGCATCCATTGTCTTTAACAGCAGGGAGTGGGGCCTGCCATATAGTCTGGCAATTGATCGGCTCTGGGAGGACATCTGAGCATCTGACTGCCCCCCACAGGGGAGATACCCGCCTCACCGGAGTGGGTGCCACTTGGAGACCCTGTGCGGGATCACATTGTCTAGGCTCAGTCTAATCCACTCACTTGACTAGCCATCTTCCTTTGAGCAGGGCACTGAACCTCTCTCTGCCTCAGTTTCCTCTTCTGAAAAATACACCTGTCTAATGTGGTTTTCATGGGAGCCTCAGGTGGCTCAAAAGCAGTTATCGTGGATATCGGCTAGCTGGAAGGTTGGAGGTTCGCTCACGCTCAGAGGTGACGCTGAAGAAAGGCCTGACAGTCTGTACTTAGGAAGTCAGCCAGTGACACCCCCATGGAGCAGTTCCGTTCCTCCACACGGTCGGTGGCCATGCTTGGGAGTCAGGTTGGTGGCTACTGGGGTGGTGTGAAAACACAGGCATCCGGTAGGCAAGCAGCAAACGACAGTCCGCTGCCAAGCTCCCCTCATGGTGACAGTGGCCCAAGGACAGGCCTGGAGGGACCCGGGCATTGTCTCCGAGGCTTCCTTTCCCAGCCTTTAGCTTTCCCCCTTACAGTCCCCTGGGCTGTTACCTGTGAGCACTCTGCCCCGCTCCAGCTCTAGTCTTGTGAATCTAGGGAACTCTTTCTTTCAGTAGCTCTAAGCCCAAACTAAAAAGCACGGAAGCGTCTTGGCTGGTAACTGTATTGTGCCAAGAGGAGTCAAACTTAGACAATCGGCGCCATTCATTTCCAAGCCTCTCCGAGTTCCTAGAAGTCTTGCAGAGCCGAACTCTTTTCAACTCCTGCCCCCACAAGCCTCTCTCGCCCTCCTAAAAATAGTGAGACTAGCGTGTTAGCAGAAGGCAGGCAGAGCGGTGCTGTGTAATGACAGAGGATGCCAAGACCTGTGTTCGTGTCACAGTGTGCTGTAAAGGGGACTTGGTCTCAGGGAAGCTGGGCTCTCTCTGTTTAGGCTTCTGCTGCGGGGTGTGGGGAGCTGCGGCAGGGTGGAAAGCTGACCCCTAGTTCAGCGAGAGGAAAGGGGAGGCCTGGGGGCCGCAGCAGGCCGGCCTTGAGCAAAATGATCAAGTCAGCAGCAGTCCGGCTGCATGGCCCCCTTTTGTGCTCCGTCCTAACATCCGGACCACCCTGTCCATCAGCCTTCCCTGCAGGTCGGCCACGCACTGCTCTGTCCCTTGGTTCCCTCGTGGTTTTCAGTGCACAGTGTCCTCCAACTCATCACCTGACTTGCACGGTTGAAAGGTTTTTGGATCATCACGTAGTGTCACTTTGCTGCCACGAAGAAGGAGGGGGACACTGACATTTATTGAATTCCCACAGCAGCCCCGCTGTGTGCGTTGCCTGCGTTACATGACTCCATGCTTCCAGTTACCTAGCGAGGGGACGCCACGTGGCCCCTTTTAGAGGTGAGCCACAGCTACACAGTCCCTCTAAGTCACTTCTCCCAGCTCTAGCTCAAGAAAAGAAGCCCAGTGTGGCGGGTTTCCCATCTGCTTGATTGCAGGATCATGTACATACGGCAAAATTAATTAGTCAAGTCCGGTGGGTTTTGACAAATGTACACCGTCCTGTAAGCACTATCACAATGAAATATAGAACGTGTCCATCACCCCAAGGAGTCTCCATGGGCCTCCTGCAGTCAGTCTCCTCCCCCTGCCTCCTGGCCGCCACAGATCAGTATCGCATGTTCCCGAATGTGATAAACGCGGAGTCAGCCAGAATGCAGCCTTTGGAATCTGGCTTCTCTCCTCCCTGCACAGTGCTTCTGAGATTCATCTAGGTTGTGGTGGGTGCATCTCCTGGTCATTTTGTTGATGACTAGTATTCCCTTGTATGGCTACTCATTGCCAGAAGGCCAGTGCTGAGTCGTCCCTCAGCATTTCAGAGCGCGACTGTGCTTCGTAATGCGATCCTCTGATTGCCAGCCTAAAGGCTGGCGGTTTGAACCCGTCCACCCGCTCTGTGAAAGAGCAACCCGCTACTCCATCAGCTGCCTCTGCAGCTGCGCTTTCTCGGCAGCTGCTTCTCCCTGCCTCCAGGGTTACATCGGTCTCCTGGGTCTGGAAGATTCCCAGCGCCAGGGCCCTGGGTCCAAGGGACTTACTCCACCCTCACCTCGATCCTTGATGGCAACCACTTCTTCCTGCTTCTAGGGTGGCTCATGTTAAGCCCAGAGGAATGACAGAACCCCTCTTTAGGGTTCTGTATACCTCATTTGCATGCCCCCCCACAAATGTGTGTGCTCCTTATTTCCACAAGTACCTTATTTGCATAGTCCTCCCCAGTCATCTTGGTGGGAGTTCAAAGCCGGTGGTGAGAAAAGCCCTATGAAAAGTGATCCCTTGTGAGGCTGGACTTGCATGCTTCTCCCATGGAGTCCCTAGGAGTGGTGGGACACCCTCTTGGCACTGTCTAAGGGGCCAGGTCTGTGCTGCCGGGGAATGATCTAGCATAGCCCTGGAGCTCACTGCTCCGGGTTCTCCTTAACAAGCAGTCCCCCAGCTGTCGTTTCCTGCATTGCTTTCCTGTTATGTCCCTGAGGGTCTGAAAGAGCCAAACCCAGGCAGGATGTAATCAGATTGCCGATCCGCACTGGTGCAGTGGAAAGATTTGTGAAACACGTAGTTGGCTTTACAAGGGGCCTTGAAAAAATCATGGAACCATCCATTATCTTAAAAGAAAAAAATTTTTTCATTGAGGTATAATTAACATATCCTACAATTCAATAATTCAGTCTTCTTGAGAAGGCTGTGCAGTCATCACCAGTCATCTCTGTAACATTTTCTTCATTCTTGGACCCATTGCTGTTGACTCCCCACTGCCTCTCAACCCTCCGGGTCCCCAGGTCATTATTTAAGACAGTTCTTGTCTTCACAGATCCACACAACCTGACTTCCCTATACAGAAAAGCACACAAAACAAAGAGCAATAAAAAAAAGATCCAGCAAATAAAACAGAAAAACCACAGTCGAAACGAAAGCAGACAATATTAAAAACAGAACAAATTCAGAATGGGTCAGAAGGGAAATCTAACGACAAGGTGTTACGCTCCAGCCTAGCTACAGCAGCGAAACTCTACATTACAATGTTCTTTGTCTGCTAGTAAGGCTGTTCCCATTCCCAGACTGTCAGTCGGGATTCTCCAGAGACATGGGGACCCTGCAAATGGATTGTGGGCTTCCGCTCTCATCCGTGATGTTCTTCAAAGTGAGCGTTACAATTTAGGCTCCGGTTTGGTTCCCTGCTTGGTTCGCCCCGGCTGGTGTGCTTCTTCCGTGTGGATTTGGCTGACCCCTTCATTTAGATGGCGGTTTGTTTTGAGACAAGCCTTTAAGACACCCCCCCTCCCAGGGGCTATTTTTACTAATAGCCATGCACCATCTGAAAATCCATGCTCTCGGAATCCCGTTTTTCCCACCAGCTTTCTGAAGCCCCCCTCGTACTTGTTTCTCATTTGCAGCAGCGCTTTCTGAGTCAGGGGCAGCTGCTGCTTAGGTAGCACGGCCGCCGCATGGTGTAAGTGCTTTACACGTGACTACTCGTCGGTGAGCATGTTAGGCTCTACCCACAAGGTCAGCAGTTCAAAACCACCAGCCGCTCCTCAGGAGAAAGATGAAACTTTCTACTCCCATAAAACCTGACAGTCTCAGAAACCCACAGGGGTGGTCCTATGGCCCTGCCCTGTCAGGGTTGCTAAGAGTCGGAATCCACTCGATGGCGGTAAGTTGGGTTGGGTTAGTGGTGCAGTGGAAGACCCCGTGCGGCCGTGCTACTCTGTCACACAAAGACAGGGTCGTCGGGAGTCGGGGCGGACTGGACGGCATTAGGTTTGGAGTGGGTGTGCGGGTGAGGGGCATACGTGAGAGGAAACACGGGCCCCTGTTCCTAAAGGCCTGGCGCAGCGTGAGCTCTGAGCACCGAGGGACTGCTGGAGCATTGGGCTGAGGAGCGGCCTCCTAATCAGTGCCACATGTCGGGCGCTCAGGCGCTGTGCTGACGAGAGTCCTGCACTTGGACTCTGGAGCCCTCGGCAGTACCCTTTGTCTGCCTGCTCACTTGAAGATCCTTCCTGGTTTGAGTTCCCCACCCCTCAGCACCCGCAACTACCCGGCGTGCTCCGGCTTCCCTCCCCTGTGCTGTGGGCAGAGAGGCGGCACGAACCCCAGGAAGCTGCCCCCTCTTCCTTTCCTGTGCCACCCGGCTTTTTGCAGACCCTCCTAGGTCCCTGGGTGACCTCAGGCCCTGGTGTTCCAATACCAGCCCAAAGGTGAGGGATGCCCACTCGCCGATGCACCCGGGGAGAAAGGCCTGACTGTCTGCTTCCATAAAGACATGCCCAAGATGACCCTGTGTCATAGTGGGGCCCTGTGAGGCAGAATCCACTCCATGTCGGTGGCTGGTTGCTTTTTCATGCACGTCTGCATTGGGGGGGGGGGGGAGGGGTTGCTCCTAGGTGTAGATGGGAGTAACCGAGACAGGCTGACCTCCACAAATGACTGGGCACTGGGCGGGGAGGGAAGCAGGCACTTTGGTGGTCACTGGATGAGTGTCCAGCCTAAATGGGTCATTCGGTGACCCAGAGGCGCGCATCAGGAACGGCCGGATCCCAACACAGAGGCGTTTTCCACCGATAGGCCTTTTGAAGAGGGAGGTACTGGGAGGGATAAGAGAACTGATTTGGAGTTCAGAGACCTGGGGTCTAAGTCACTGATGAGGAACTAGCGGGGTGACCTGGGATGGGCTGACCTCTCTGGCCGTCAGTTTCCTTGGCTGTCAGATGAGGGAATTGGACCCGGGTATCCACCCCGGGGCCTCCATCAGCAGTCTGTGGAGGAGGACAGGGCCCCGCAGATGGAGCCTGCGTTCAGATCCTCACCTCCTGTGCCTCTTGGAGCAAGATGGTGGGCACAGATCGTTCCTGCAGCCTCGTGTGTGGCTGGGTGACAGGTCCCTGTGGTTAATGAATAATTGCTTTCAGGGCAGAAGCAGGGGGTGGTGAAGACAGCGAGTCAAGATGGGTGGGACCAGTGGGTTCAATTGCAGAGAGGCGATTTGGCGCAACAGTATGTGAAGGAACCTGAAAATGACTGCTAAGCAGTTTTTGTCATGGGTTCACTGCCAAGGGGCCCTCGTGGCCCCCTGCTGTCTGCCACCCTGAGCAGGCAAGCCCAGTGTATAGTGGTGATTGATGAGGCTGCAAGCTGACCTCTCTGCCCCAGAGCGTCTTGGCGATGCCTCCTGGCCATGCCCTTTGCTTCCAACACTGCCTTCCACTGGCAGCCTGCATCCAGCCTCCAAACCCTCAGCCTCTCTCCTGGCAGACTCTTGATGAAACCTGCTTCTGGCTGCTAGTGCAACAGCGAGCTTTTAACTCCATCCTTAGTCAAATGTTGCTGCCCCACCTGTACCCCCTCCTCTCAAGTAAGGATAGAATGTCTTCGTAGTCTCTGCCTCTCAATGTACTGTCCAGCGCCTGATATCCATTGCAATGGCTGCACAGAACTCACAGGCAAAATTCATGATGAAAGGATTCACTAAGGATGTTAACAAGCTATAATGTCAGAGAGAAATGCTCAGAGGAGTTGTTTCCCAAGACATGTTACACAGTTCCAGGTCTGCTAATACATGCCCAAAGGGGCATACCACTCTGCTGGAAACTCAACCCCAAGGCATTCAGCTCCAGCTCCAGCTCTGTGGGTCTGCAAGCCCAGCTTCCTGAATACAATGCCCAGAGGCACTCCTCTACCATAAACCTAAGCCCAAAGGCACAGTGGCTCCACTTCTGTGGGTCAGCAAGTCCAGCTTCCCCAGTGAAGTGTCCAGAGGCTCCCCCCTCTGCCAGCCAGCCTCCTGCACAGAAATACTCAACTGGACCTGCTCTGTGGGTTGGGAAGTCCGTTTCTTTCCCCCATGCTCAGGCTCCTGGTTCTGCTGCTGTCCCTCTCTGATGGCCTCTCTCTCTTCTGGATCAGGAGGTTCCCTGCACAGAGACCTCGGGTCCAGAAGATGTGCTCCACTCCTGGCGTTTGCCGGTCATGAGATCCCCCTCCTCTTGCTTCCCAGAGGGCTCATTTTATGTACAGCAGGATGGCACTCCAGGGAATCCTGGTCGGTCACAATGACTCACAGGTGAATCCTGTTAGAATCTTTCCCACCTCCTTAGCAGACGCAGACAGGGAGAGGTGGTGATTTTGGGGGTGTTAAGAGATTTGGGCTGGAAGAGCCACGTTAAATAACCCACTGCCTTTGCAAAGGGGAGGACTCCCCTCTGCTCGATTTAGTACATCGTTATGTGATTGGCCATAACTTCAGGTATGCTAGAAAGCATAGACTTATGATCTTTACTGTACTCCACCCAGACAAAAAAAATAACAACTAAAAACTGAAGACCCAACTTTTTAATTAAAATGAGGTTTAGTTTTTAATCTTGTTGTAATTTGGCACAGACTACCAAATACATTTTTAAGCTTTGGAGAACCAATGACATGTTCTACAAATACAAAACAAAACAAACACACCGCCATGAGTCCATTCTTACTCCCAAGGACCCTCTGTAGGGATCGTGCGGCTGTAACTCTTCATGGGAGCAGACAGCCTCGTCTCTCTCTTGAGGAGCAGCTGATGGGTGTAAACTGCTGATCTCCCAGGTAGCAGTCCTTTGCTTCCTGCCATCGAGTCAATGTTCTAAGACAGGAGAGACCTGCCCCGTGGGTTTCCGAGGTTGAAAATGGCTATGGGAGCAGAAAGCTCATCTTTCTCCCTAGGAGCTCGGAGTGGATTCTAACTGCTGACCTTTGGAACCGCCCTCTGCCACCAGGCTGTAGGATAAGAGGGCTTCAAAACGTATAAGGAGAAATGGAAGAATGACAATGGGTTGTTTTTGCGTGAGCTTTTTGAAGCACCCTCATATTTTAAAGAACAAGTTTTCAGTGAGTTTAATGATGACCATTATATCAATACCAACACAACTTGTGTCTTGTGTCATACCGACTCGTAGCAACCCAACACGAACAGGATTGGAAACCCCTGATGCCCTTGTATTAAGTGCTACTGCTCTTGATTTCCTGATCGTTGGAAAAACATCTTTGTTGTTGTCAGCTGCCAGTGGGTCGACTGGCTCATGGCAGCCTTGTGTGTGACAGAATGAGATGTTGCCTGGGCTGTGTCTTCCTCTCCATCGCTGGCGTGCTTGAGCCTGTCACCGAGGTGACTCTGCCAGCCCATCTCATCTGGGGGTGGGGGCCCCTGCCTTACCCACATGACATCCTCCTCTAGCGCTCCCTCCCTCCAGGTGATGTGGCCAGAGTAAGTGAGCCGGACCATGTTCTGTCGTGGTCCATAGGCTTTCCAGAGGTCAGTTTCGGCAGTAGACAGCCAGACCTTTCTTCTTAATCTTCCTTCATCTGGAAGCTCCACTGAAACCCATCCTCCGTGAGTGACCTTGTTGGAACATGAAATACCAGTGGCAGAACTTCCAGCAACACACAACCCACCACAACACAACACACTGACGGATGGGTGGTGCAAACGGCGTTTCTCTCACTGCCATGGGGTTGATTCCAACCCATGGTGACCCCACAGGACAGGGTAGAACTGGCCCCGTGGGTTTCGGAGATTGTAAATCTGTGTGGGGTAGAAAGCGTCATCTGCTTCCCGTGTAGTGCCTGGTGTTTTGAACTGCTGAGACTGTGCTTGGCAGCCCATCTCATTGCCACTGTGCCACCAGGGCCCTGGGAAAGGGTGTTAAGGCCCACTAATTTGCTAAGTGCTCCCTGCCGTCGAGTTGATTCTGACTCACAGCGACCCTGTACGACAGGGCAGAACTGCTCCCATGGGTTTCCGAGACTGTACATCTGTGTGGGGATAGGAAGCCTCATCTTTCTCCCTCGGAGTAGCTGATGGTTCCAAACTGCCAATTCTGTGGTTGGCAGCCCATCCCATCACCACCGTGCCAGCAGGGCAGTGTTTGGTGCTGCTGTTCCCAGGGTCGCCCTGAGTCAGAACCAGTAGACTCCAAGGCCCCTAATAACAGTTTACTAAATAACACACCAGCCATTGTGGTTGTAAAGGGCGAAACAGCTGGATGGCTTCGCTGCTTCCTTTCCCTTTGTTGCCATTGCCTCCCCGCTCCAGCCCCCACCCTCCACCCACCCCTCCGCTTATCAGTCCTTTTTTATTTCAGTCTTTGTTTCAGAAGTAGTCGCTCTTGCCACAGCTCTCCCTCCTTTCAATTTTTTATTACGGAAAATTTCCAGCACACTAAAGTGGAGCGAATAGGCTAATGAACCCCCATGCACTCATGACCCTGTTTCGACAGCTCTTACGTTCAGGGCCCGCCTTGTTTTATTGAGACCTTGACTCGCTCATCCTTCCGGTGTTATTGTTTGAAGGCAGTCCAGGGAACTCTGTCGCTGTATTACAAGTGATTTTGCAAACCTTTGCCTACTAAACTGCACTTGCTAGTCATTTATTTTCCAGTTTAGGACTCATCCTCATGATAATGAGGAGGGAGCGTTTTATCGTCGCTAGACGGGCAAGGGTGGGATAGACTATCAGGGGCCGACAGAGACAGAGACAGCAGCAGCATGTAGACACCACCCTGGCAAGTAGAAAGCAGCGCATTCATTGTGTAGGGCAATTTGGATGACACCTGGGAGGGTGGAGGCAGGCAGTGGTGGGTCAGAGGTTAGGAGTCGCGCCTTTCATGTGGGAGGCCAGGGTTCTATGCTTAGCCAGTCCGCCTCTTGGACAGCCAACACCACCACCACTCCACCACCCCCCGCCTGTGAGTGGAACTGGTTTGTGGCCATGATGTAAAACAGGTTTCCATCGAGCTTCCACCTTGAGCTTGACCATGAAGAGAAGCTGGAGATCTACTCCCAAAACATGCACCATTGAAATGTGGGGCTCCCAGGCCAAGAGCAGGGAAATTCTCTGCCCCAGCCTTGCTCTCCCGTGTCTCTGGCTGAGTCAGACTGTTGTGGGTGTCTGTCCTTGGCCTTTCTCCTTGCTCTGAATGCCTTTGGGGAAGGTAGAGGCCGTGTTCATCACCACCATGGGGTGTCGTCTTGCTGCTGTGAACTGTCCAGGAGGCCCCTAGTGATGGCAAGCCCCCATACAACAAAGTGCAGTCCACCTATAGGGGTGAGGCTGTTGTGACCCACAGGCCTTTCATTCAGCGAATCTTGGAAGTCTTCATAGTCTGTCTTAGTCTAGAAGCTCCACAGACACCCGCTCAGCAGCACACGGCTGCCCCTGACAGAACAGTGCCGGCGGTGCTTGAGGTGCGTCGGCCCAGAGCAGTCTCGAGGTCACCTGCATGGAAGGCGAGAACTGTCCCTCTGAGCCACCGCTGCCTTCTCCGTGGCGCCTTGCGAAGAAGGGACTACAGTTATGTCAGTTGACAAGTAAGATAAGAATTGATCTTGACAGGTAGGGCGACAGCTGCCTTGATCCTAACAGGTGAAATGGAGTGGGGAATAAATGCAAGGCCCTGTGTTTTCCTCCTAAAGGAGCCCTGGTGGCATGGTGGTTAAGTGCCCAGCTGGTAATGGTCAGGTCGGTTGTTCAAACCCACCAGCAGCTCCAGGAGGCAACGATGTGGCAGTCTGCTTCTGTAATATTAAAAATGCAAATAAAAACCAGACCCACTGCCAGCGAGTCAATCTCCACTCACAGTGACTCTATTAGAGGGTTTCCGCGTGGTTGTGTGTTGGGCTGCTATGAGAAAGGCCGGCCGTTCGAAACCACCAGGCGCTCTGCAGGAGAAAGACAGGGCTTTCTACTCCTGTAAATAGTTACAGCCTTGGAAACTCCTGGGCAGCCCCACCCTGTCCTATAAGGTCGCTATGAGTTGGCATCAACTCCATGGCAGTGAGAAGTTTTTGCTGAAACAGAAAGCCGCATCTTTCTCCCGGGAAGTGGCTGGTAGCTTTGATACCCTGCCGTGGTGGTTAGCAGCCTAATTGATGGCATCAGCCCACAACCTTGGGAACTCTGGGGAGAGTTGCTGCGAGTTGGGTGGCTCCATGGCTGTAGGTTTGTGTTTCTCTCTAGAATCCAGCTGTGTAGGAGGGGGTGCAGAGGCGAGGGTTTAGGGTCCCAGCTGGCAGGAGCCCTCTGCCATGTGATGTGGCCCCCAAACAAAGCAGTTCTTGTCCTCACTCACAGAAGGTTAGTGTCTAGAATCAAGGAGACGATGGGAGACCACACGGTAGGAATGGGCAAGCACGCTTTGAGGGGCAGACACAGCTGGAGCCTGTTTGTCAGGAGTGGGGCAGGAACTGTCTCCGTGTCACAGGAACCTCCACGAAAGGCCTGGAGCTGTGAAGCCCAGAGAGGAGCTGCTGAAGCGGGAGAGGCTTGCAGACGTCTCTGGTTCCCTTCCTGCAGAGAAGTTCCTTGAGGGTAGAGGTTGTTGTGGTGCATCTCTTTCGGGTACTCCGGGTCCCGAGCCAGCGTCTGTTGCCCAGGGCGTGCCACACTCGTCTGCCAAGTGGATACGTGAGAGATGGGCCCAGAACCCCTGTGCCCAAGTTCAAAGTAAAGCAGAACCTCCAAAGAGAGCTTTGCCCTGGGGGATGCTGGGGGGACTCTGCCCTGTAGGTGCGGGGGCTTCAAGCTGGGGTAGATGGTCAGTGCCAAGGGCCCTGGGAATCTCTCATCCCGTGCAGTCAGGACTTAAAGGTGGAGGGAGAGTATGGAAGAATGGATTAGAGAAATAACAGCCATCAACACCCGCCATCAATGAGGGTGTGCAGAGCATATAGATATATAAATGAACCTCCAGCAGGCTTATTTACTAGTGACATGCTCTCCTTGTCCCTGCCTCCACCCCCAACACACACACACACACACACACACACACACACACACACGGCTTTTTATAATTTCTAGATAAAATGCCCTAATTTGAAGCAGCATCAAATAGAATTAAGTTAATAGTGTGAATTGCAGCTCCATCTGCTCCTCTCCACGGCCAGTAGCTCTGTGGAGCCATTTGTCACAGTGTGCTTTAAAGCCAGGACGAAAAATCCTCCTGGATGCTAGCCAGGACTTCTGGTGGCGATGCTGTCTGTGGATGAGGAAGGGGTGGGTGGGGAGAATGCCAGCACTGGGCAGGAGGCCAGGGGTCCGGGGTCCCCTCACTGGCTAGCTCTTCGTCCTGGGCACATCATGCAACCCTGAGGGTCTCGGCTGCTGGGTAGAGTTATGTGTTCAACTGCTAGCCAGGAGTTGGCAGTTCACACCCACCCACATGTGATTCGGAAGAAAAGCCTGGTGATTGCTGCCCTAAGATCCCAGCCCCAAAAGCCCTAAGGAGCTCAGTTCTGCTCGCCCTTGTGGGTCTCCGTGTCCCACCAGGAGAGGAGGTGATGGTGCTGGGAGGCAGAAGCTGGCTCCCCTAGGGCATTTTTTCATTCGCTCGGCTGACAGGCTTGAGCTGCTGCTTGCCGGAGGGAGCCGGAGTCCCATGGTGCCCCTGTGTTTTCTAGGCTTAAGACCTAGGAAGCTGAGAACACCACCGTCTTTCTGAAAGGTTGTCAGAGACTCCTTTCTCCCACACTCGAGAACCATGCGCCTGGCGCTTGTCCTGAGCGCGGTGGGGGGAAGGAGTCAGCAGCTTCCGGCTCAATGCGGGGAGGCCTCAGAAGGCAGCTAGGGCTGCTGAGAAGTGTGTGGGACCGAAGCCTGAAGAGCTGAGCAGCTACTAAAAAACACTGCCATCGCATGGATGTTGACTCCTAGCCGCCCGAGAGGACAGGGTAGAACTGCAACTCTTTATGGGAGTAGGATGTCTTTCTCCCTTGGCTCCCCTTGGAGTGGCTGGTGGTTTCGAACTGCTGACCTTGCCGTTAGCAGCCCAACTCGCAGCCACTGTGCCCAGGACTCCGAGGGGAAGGAATTGTAAGAACTGGTATAGGAGTGGATCCCAGGGAAGTAATTGTCCAGTGGGGCTACAGGAGGGCCTCGTGAGATGAGAGACTGTGGGAGGCCTAGCAGCGAGAAGAAGCGTGTTTCAGAACAGAAATGGAAAATGGGGATCCAAGAAAATAACCAATTTGTTCACTCCACAAGCATTTATTAGTTATGAGTTGAACCCACGTGAGGGCACTGGGTTTGGTAGGTTGTCACTTTTTGTTTAGTTTGCTGGCACCGTTTGAAGAGGAATCTTGGAGTGGAACAAGTGGTTAAGTGCTCAACTACTCACCAAAAGGCTGGTGGCTCTAATCCCCCCAGAGATACCAGGGAAGAAAGGCCAGGTGACCCTCTGCCTGAAGACCACACCCTTGAGAACTCCAGGGAACAGTTCTCCTGGAATACAATAGGAACTGGGAGAGCATCAGCGGCAACTGGCTTGGGTTTCATTTTTATTGTCTGAAAACAGAGCAGCATACAATGATGGGTTAAGATAGGGTTCTGGCCTCCAATCCCCTAAGGCTCCTGAGGCTGATGTGGAGATAATTTTTGGCTCAGTGCAGGCACACAAAGGGGTGACTAACTGCCTGAGGAGGAGGAGGAGATTTCCCAGAAGCGATGACAAATGCACTGGGACTTAGAGTGTGAACAGGAGCTGGCTGGGTGTGGGGTAGAGCGAAGACCATTCCAGGTGAAGGGGCCTGGCATGCTTTATGAATTTGCCTTCATACTGTGGATGCAGGCTGGAGACCTCCTAGCCAGGAGTGACCCTCGAAATGATGGGGGACGAATTTCAGCGTCCAGGAATGAGGGTGGTCACGACAGTGTCGGAGGCTGAGAGTCAGAACCCTGATGGTTTAGTGGGTTATGCATCAGTCTGCTAACCCCAGGGTCAGCAGTTCGATAATGCTTTCTGCTGCCCCCAAAGAGTTACAGTCTTGGTAAAGGAGCACAGGGGCAGATCTCCTCTGCCCTGCAGGGTCGCTAAGAGTCAGAATGGACTCAATGAGACTGAGTGAGGCTTTTGAGGCTGAGAGTGCTTTGTGCTGAAGCTGCCTTGAGCCTATTCTGGAGCAACGTGGGTGCAAGACATAAAACAGTCCTTTCTGCTGTGTGGGGGGATTTGGAGAGGGCGGTGGGCTGGGAGGTGGCGGCAGCAACTCCAGGTGTGGCAGTCGGGGAGGTGGATGCTGGTGAGGAAGGGGGTGGGGTGGGGGATCTATTAGGGATGAGCATAACTGAGGGGCAGTCCAGGGAGTGAGAGTAAAGTTAAGAAAGGTGAAAAGGAGTGAATGCCCCACTCTATGGCATGGGAAAGTTGGGGCAGGCAGACAACAGTGGGGCTTGCTTGGGGGTGGTTGGAACTTGGATTCTGAGCACTGGGTTTCCAAGGGCTGTGCTCTACAGTGTTGACATGCTTTGAAGTGCTGAGAAGCAAGGATGTTACTGTGAGGACTAAGGTACGGCTGACCCAAACCATGGTATTTTCAGTCGCCTCATATGCATGTGAACACTGGACCCTGACTAAGGAAGAGCCAAGAAGAAGATTGGGTGCTTTTGAACAGTGGTGCTGGGGAAGAATATGGAGCGTACCAGGGACTGCCCGAAGAACAGACTAGTCTGACTAGGGAGAAGTTCAGCCAGAAGACGGTGAGACTTTGTCTCCCATACTTGGCACGTGTTGTTAGGGGAGACCAGGACCTCGTGCTTGGTAGAGGGACAGCGAAAAAGAGAAAGAGCTTTGACAAGACGGACTGAGACAGTAGCTCTAGCACCGGGCTCATACATAAGAAAAGTGGGGAGGATGGTACACGACTGGGCACTGTTTCCCTACATTATACATGGGGCCACTGTGAGTTGGAATGACTGACAGCACCTAACAACAGCATGACGTACAGTGGAAGGTTTCACTCCATAGTGGCCTCTCCATCGGAGCGCGTTCTGACCATTGACTGGCGGCATCAGAAGGGTATTGCCCCCAGGTAAATTGTTTGCTATGGCTCCCCGGGGCAGGGCAGGAGAATCGTCTGGCCCTCAGAACCTTGCCTGCAAGTTCCCTGGATGGGAATTAGAGTACTGGGGTCCCACGGGTCAGGAACCATTCCCTGACCAGGCTGACTAGCCGAGATGGCCAGAGGCCCTCGGAACCAGTGCAGTGAACTACTTTTCTAATCGATCATAGTATGCATATTCGATCATGGTATGCATATTCGATCATAGTATGCATATTCGTGTCGTGCCCCTCCATAGCCCGTGTCTGTGGTGGACTCGTCTGCCACCAGTCATGCTTTGTTTTTCTTTGTGTTCACGCCCTGTTTAAGCAGCTGCGTGGTTGTGGATCCTTGGGCGCCATTGTAACCTCATGCCGATGGTCTCCGTCATCCAGATTGCACTGTTTTCCTCTTTGGTCTGTTTAAGACTTCATAGAAGGGTCTCTGTAAAACACTTTAGCCTTTGGACTCCCTTCCATTCCCCCCTGCAAAACACACACACACACGAAGTATCGGCAGCATGACAGACAAAATGAATTCATTTAGATAAATATCTGGAATTGGTGACTTGAGGACTTGGTCAAGTTCAGTGTCTGTACAGTCATACCTCAGTTGGCAAATGGTTCTCCAAGCTCGAACTTTGCACTCCTTGGATATTTCAAAATTTGAAAGAAAAAAAAATCCCAGTTTTCGTAACGTTGCTCACTCGTCAAACTAAAAACCGCATTTGAAAAAACCTGTACTGGCCCAGAGCGAGTCAAGCATCCCGCCTCGCCGCTGTAAGCGCCGCCTCGCTCAGCCACCGCCTTGTGCTTGTGCCAGTGCATGCAAACAGTGGTCACTGCCCGGAACCGTGGCTCTAAAGAGAGCGCATGGCTCCCACAGTCAAACTAAGGAAAGCGATGAGACCCACAACAGCGTTAGCAAAAGGCATCACTGTGAAATGTGAATCAGGCCACCACTTCCCTGATTTGGAGGCCGGATACAGCATGGCCACGTCGACATTAGCATTTTTGGAGGGGGAAATGTGATTATTCAGGTAATGTAGCGAAAGGTGTGGAATCGTTCACCATGAAACAAAGAACCCAGGCCATGGACGAGGTTGAAAAGTGACCGTTAATTTGGGTAAGTCAGAAACAACTCAGTGGTGATGGCTTCTGAGCCGTGTGGAGGCTAGAAAACCTGCGCAGTGACCTAGAGTCCTGGAAAAGTGAAGTTTTAAGTGTAATTTAAACCAATGATTTGATTTTCTATTATTATGGGGAAAATATCCTCAGTTCTCGAACTTTTCAGTGTTCAAACGTGAATTTGGAACACACGGAGTTTGGCACCTGAGGGCTCAGTGGATTGGTTCACTAAACCAACCCCACGTGGGCCCCAGTAGCGCTGTGCTCCAAAGGGGTTTCATGGGCTAGCTTTTTACAAGTAGACATTCAGACCTTTCTTCCAAGGAGCAGACGGGCCTTTTAACCCTTCTCTCCACCCAGACACTGCTGCCTTCCTTTCCAGGACAGCTGTAAGGCAGTCCCACACAGTGTGTGCCTTTTCAAGGACAGACTTCAGATGGGATGAAGAGGCTAGTGTGACCTCAGGTGAACTTAGTCGATGACATCTTCAAAGAGCGCCAAGGTGACAATCACAGACAAGAAAGGGTTAAGACGTCAGCATCTCTCTTTGGAGGACGCAGTTCGGTCCATAAAAGAGGCCAACAAGCGTGGGAAGGTGAAGTGAATGTGGGATGGGCAGTGTGCCCTTGGGATTCTCTTGTTCAGAGGCGGGGATTCTATTTACCTGGTGCTGTCTGGTGGCGTAGTGATTAGGTGTTGGGCTGCAAACCACAACATCAGCAGTTCAAAACCACTAGCCGCTCTTTGGGAGAAAGGCCAGTCTTTCTATTCCTGTAAAGAGTTATAGTCTCAGAAACACACAGGGGCAGTTCTGTCTTATCCTGTAGGGTTGCTATCAGCCAGAATTGACTTCATGGCAATGCGTTTTTTGTTTTTTTCAATGAAAAAACAAAACGTTTTAGGGCAAAACATGGGCTCCGACATAAAAACGATTGTGAGGCTGGTGTGGGGCGGGGCAGTGCTTCATTCTGTTGTACACAGAGTTGCTATGAGTCAGAATCAACTGGGCACCTCACAACAGCACGGCTAAAGGGGAGCGCTGGTGTCATAGTGGTTCTGGGTTGGGCTGTGAATTACAAGGTCAGCAGTTCAAAACCACCAGCATCTCTGAGGGAGGAAGATGAGGCTTTCTACTTCTGAAAAGGTATCTAATCTTAGAAACGCACA
This sequence comes from Tenrec ecaudatus, assembly GCF_050624435.1. Taxonomy (NCBI): domain Eukaryota; kingdom Metazoa; phylum Chordata; class Mammalia; order Afrosoricida; family Tenrecidae; genus Tenrec; species Tenrec ecaudatus. Next base: position 152,355,879 of record NC_134530.1, on the reverse strand, counting down.
GGGGCAGTTCTAGTCTGTCCAATCTGTAGACCAGGAATGCAGGAGTGACAAGGCCAGACAGTTCTGACTTAGACTCTTTCTTGAGATGGTAGTCTGAAGATGGCTGGAGGAGTAGGAGGTGGCTGGGTATCCCATCCTCTCCAGAGACCTCGGGCCTCTCTTTCCACAGTGATTCCCGTGAGTTAGTTGGGCTTCCTCAAAGGATGGAGGCCGCAGAGCAGTCAGGCTGCTTACCTGTCTCGTGCCTTGGTCAGAAGGCTGCCAAGACATCTCAAGGAGAAGCAACGTGGGTCTGAGTCCTCAGTGGGAGGGGCAGCGAAGCCACGTTGTCGGAAGGATACAGGGGAGGAGAGGTTAGCCATCTTTGGCACAGGTGCAGAAACGTCTGAAACCGATAAACTCCCGGATAGTATGAGCAGAGTGGGAGGGGAGGAGGAGGCACCACCTGGGGGTTAGTAGGCAACCCAGTTAATGGACAAGAAGCGGAGTTGCCGTGGGCTGTTGAGTAGATGCTGACTCACGGCAAACTGCCCCATTGGGTTTTCCTGGCTGCAGTCTTTACAGGAGTCGTTGGACAGGTCTGTTCTCCTGTGAAAGCCCTGATGGGTCCAAACCGCCAACCTTCTGGTTAGCGGCCAAGTGCTCAAGCATTGTGCCACTGGGACTCCTGGAAACCAGGCCCGCTGCTGTCAAGTGGGTTCTGAGTCACGGCAAGTCCAGGGGTGCATTGGAGACCTGTGCTTGCTGGGCCTTTCCAAGCTGTGTGACCTTTGGAAGCAGGTCCCCAACATCCGAGGTGAGGTGCCTCTGAGTAGGTTTGAACTGCCAGCCCTCTGGTTCGTAGTCAAGGGCTTCTGTGTGTGCACCACCCAAGGCGTTGACTGAGGAGAAGGGGCAGGGAGGAGGAGGAAGGCCAGAGATGCTCTGGACTGGAAGCCAAGCTTGCCGTGGGTGCTCGAAGGCAGGTGTGAGCGAGCGAGTGAGCGAGTGAGCGAGGGCAGAAAGAGGTGGGTTAGGTAGAACCACGTGGATCTTTGTGATTGCATTTGTTTTCTCCATTACTGTGACAGCCTTACACATGCACACAGATTTCCCCCTCCTCTGGATGTTTAAGCTAAATTTTCTGGGCAGAATGTTTAATTACTGTTTTTTAAACTGTCCCCACATTTTACCTTGGCCTGACGTGTATCTTCGTTCAATATTTTTGAATAGGTAATATGCACACATGTGTTTAATTAGAGGGGATACCAAGGTAAACATCAGTGAAAATTAAGTCTGTTTTCACCACCCCCACCCCTGAGAGGCTTCTGCTGTGACTAGTTCTGGTGTGTCCTTCTGGAAACATTTTCCACTGCCAATGCTAACTGCCCAGCAGCAGCGGGCATGCCACGCCTGCTCCAGGGCCTGCGGTTCAGCCCTTGGGGCCTGCGCCTCCCCTCCACACTGACTCCACCCCTGGGTGCAAAGGCAGGGCCTGCAGGCGAGGGCACAGCTCGGCCCGGATGGGCTTCGTTCCAGTCTTTTCTGAACCTGCATTTCTGCATGGTGCTTCTGATTCCACGTTTGGGGCCTCTGTGGGCTTCTGTGTTTTCCAAGTGTTCTGTTTCTCCCAGGATCATGAGAGGATTTCTTGTCTTCCACTCCCTTCTGTGTCTATTCCCCGCAGAGGGGAATGTGTGCAGCTAGGGGAGGCCCTGGGCCTTTGGATACACCCAGCCGGGAAGGTGGAAAGGGACTCTGAGAATGAGCACGGGGCAGTGGTGGCTCACGGGGAGCGCTCTGGCCCTCTGTTCCTCAGACTGAGGTTTGGTTCCAGGGCAGGGCGTCCCGTGGGCAGCCACTGCCCGTGTCTCATGGGGCTTGCATGTTGCTACGACACTGAGCGGGTTTCAGTGGCGCTTCTAGACAAAGACGGATTGGGAAGGGAGGACAACCGGTCCTGGGCATGGTGGCGCACCAGGCAGCGTTCTGTTCCGTTGTGTACTAGGTCACCGTGAGGCTGGCCGACTGGACAGCAGCTAACACCAGCAAGGGTTGTCCAGGTGTCCTCTCTCAGCTTTTATTTACTTATTCTCTCTCGCTCCTCCTCCGTCTTGTATGCCACACAGGGAGCACATCCTTAGGGAGGAGAGTCCAAGATCGTCTAAGTCTCTGGATCGCAACCCCTCCTCCCCCCCCTGCAGATACCTCATTTATACTTCCGGGATAAAATGACTCCCTCCTGAGATGTCCTGGTTCCCTGGAGCAGACGCAGAAAGTGCCTGGTCCAGCCCACGGACAGGAGTGCTTTAATCCCACATATTCCAAATGGTGTGCATGTGGGGACACTGGCCCTGTGCCCAGACCTGCCTGGGACTGACTTCTCCTTAGCTGGTCATCCAAGGGACAGATTGCAGCTGAGCTCGGCGTGAAGCCCGAGGCCTCGTGGCTCTGCAGTGCGTAGCATCGACCCATACTGCTTATAGCTATTTTTTCTCTCTGAGTGTCCACAACATTCATTCCTCTACAATGAGCCTGGTGAAACAGCCTCACCTCAGGCCCAGTGTCTCTTGTTCCCAGCCTTGCCTTCAGGAGTGAACACAGCATTCCGTCAACACACTAGTGTCGCCACCCAACCCCGTGGGGATTGTCAGCCGTTGTCCCAGTCCCTTTCTCTCTGGAAGGAGCCCTGGTGGCAGGATGGAGTATGTGTGGGTCGGCATTCAGGACCCACCAGCAGCTCCAAGGGAGAAAGAGGAGGCTTTCGGCTCCCATAAAGACTTGTTCCCCAGAAACCCACAGGGAGGGGTAGCTCTACTCTGTCCTGTGGGGTTCCTGTGAGCCAGAATCGACTCTCAGTAAAGCGGTGCTGGTGGTGCAGTGGGTTCAGTGTTAAGCTGTTTGCCCGCAAAGTTGCCGCTTCAATCCCACCAGCTGCTCCTCAGGAGAAAGACGAGGCCGCCTCTTCCCGAAAGGGTTTCCATATGAGCAGTCCTGCTCTGCCCTGTAGCGTCGCTGTGAGTCAGAATCGGCGCAAGAACAGTGGATCTTTTTTTGTGTGTTGTTCTGTTGCCTCACTCACTCCCCATGGGAGAAAAAAAGAGCATTTGCCTCTAAAAATGGGATTTAGGCAGCAGCCCTCCTGCCGTTCTGTCGGCTATACAGGTATGGTGAGTTAGTCCTGTCAGACAAGGTCAGCTGCAAGTTAATGAGCACAGTCTCTGTCCTCCGCTCCCACCCCCCTGGAGCTGGGCTTGCCTTTAATATCCTTCCTAAATTTGGGGAGCCAGAAATATCTGGCTGCAAAAGACTGGGCGGGCAGGATTAGAAAGGCAGCCTCCATCCTCCCCGCTGCGGCTGGTTGCCGGGCTGCCCTGTTTCCCCCTCGCCCTCTGGTCTCCACACTCAGTATGCAGTGCGGCTGCTCACACGACAGTTATCTGGGTGGGTGTCTGAAGTCCTGCTGAGATCCTGGAGAATATGTCACCAGCTGATGACAGGCTCCTGCTGAGAGGCACCCCCACCCCCAGCCCAACACACACACACACTGATCCCAATCTCCTCTGACTGCTGATAACTCCAGCTATCAGCAGTGCAGGGCATGGAGACCTTCGGGAATGGTCGGCGTTTCCTGGTTGTGAGCACGGCGTCTCGGTACTTTGGTCTTTTCAATGTGTGACGCTACCAGTGTGATAACCTTTCAGGGCTGTGTCAGTGGGGTGTCCCGGGATGGCTGGGGGCCTGGCCTGCCTTCTCTTTTCTCAGTAAAGCCAGTACCTGCCCCAGCCCTCCATTGGTGACACTGTCTAAGGTTGGACTGCTCTCCAGGAACAGGCTTGGCACTGGCTGACTTTTGCTCTTCGTTGACCTCTGTGGCGAGTGGTGCCCACTGGGGAGCTGTGGGGTCCACAGTGGACAGAGACTCTGAGGAGGGCCCAGTGCCAGGGGCTCTAATGCGGCCCGCAATGGACTGTCTTGGCATCTTGCTCGGCTTGATCGATGGGCCATTGTGCTACAGTGGTTCCTCTGTCTGCCTGCCTTCCATCGGCAGCCGCTGGCTCTGGCTCCTGCCCCTTCTGGTCTGCAGAGGGGCGGCGGAGTATGCCGGCCCCCAGCTACATGTGGTGGTGGGCCAGTTAGATGATTGCTGTTGTTGTTGTTAGGTGCCGCCAAGTTGAATCCAATTCACAATGACCCATGTCGTGGAGAACTGTCCCATAGGGTTTTCTAGGAGGTGGTGGTGGTGGTGTCAAGGTGGTGGAGGTGTTGATTGTGATGGTGGAGGTGGAGGTGGAAATGATGGAGCTTGGAGTCAGAGGCTTTGGAGTGTAGTGCTGCCTTTATTTACGTTCCACCATGCCACTTAATTCTTCTAAACCTCAGTGCGCTCCTCTGTAAATGGGGCCTTGGTTCTTCCCACTAGGATCCCAGTGGCAAAAAGGTGCTCTCTCTGGGATTAAGATTTGACAGGCTGCTTCTCTAAAAAGTACAGCCAGGAATGCCCATCTCGCAGTGCTGTCCCATCGCAAGGAGTCACAGGGACTCAGGAATGCCCACCTCCCAGGACTGTCCCATCGCAAGGAGTCACAGGGACTCAGGAATTCCCACCTTCCAGGGCTGTCCTGTCACAGGGAATTAGGAATTCCCACCTCACACTGCTGTCCTGTCACAGGGAGGCACAGGGACTCAGGAATGCCCACCTCGCATGCTGTCCAGTCACAGGGAATCAGGAATTCCCACCTCCCAGTGCTGTCCTGTCACAGGGAGTCACAGGGACTCAGGAATTCCCACCTCCCAGGGCTGTCCTGTCACAGGGAGTCAGTCACAGGGACTCAGGAATTCCCACCTCACACTGCTGTCCTGTCACAGGGAGTCACAGGGACTCAGGAATGCCCACCTCGCATTGTGGTCCCGTCACAGTACTGCTAGGGGCGTTGGGGGTGGGTGTCAGGGTAGATCACAGGCCTATGAGAATGGAGGTGTAGTGCTGGTTCAGAATTTCGAGACTGTAGTCGGCACTCAGTCTGATTTCCTGTTGTCGATGGATGCTAGGGGAAATGCCTCAATTTCAGGATAATGGATTTCATTAATGCCTTTCTCTAGTGCCTCCTTCCAAGTGGCCTTCCAGCCCGACCCCTGATTTGCTGTGTGTCTGGGCAGCACCCCAAGCGTCTAGGCTGGGTTTTGTGCCGAGGAGAGACGGTGGAGAGGGTTTGAACCTGGCTGCTTTGTCAGACCATACAGCGACGGCGTGGCCCCACCCACTCTCGGAGCTCACTGCCATCAAGTCCACACGGAGGGTAGACATGCCCCTGTGGGTTTCTGTGACCAGAACTCCTTACAGAGTGGAGAGCCAGGCCTTTCTTCCACGGAGCAGCTGGTGGACTTCACTCCACGTCCTGTCTCGACCTGAGTAAGTCCGGTGGCTGCAGGCCACTTTGGGGACTTGTGCTTTCTCAGGACTCGCCAGGCTACCTGTCACTGGGTCGAGGGCTCTGCCCCCTGGGAGGACGGCTCCCCCCTGGGCTCATGGTATCTGTTAATACCTCACAGGAGCGCCGGCTGGACGCAGTAAGAAAATGGTTACATTAGAAAAATCAAGGGGATCTCCATGTGGTTGAAAGTTTCATCACTCAGAAGTAAGTGCTTTTTAAGGAAGCAACTAAATAGCTGGGGGAGAAACAGAAAAGAAAGCAGCTTGAGGTACAACCTGTCCAAGCGAGCCCATGAGCAGAGCGAAGCTCCGCAGGAGAGCAGCTGACGGAGCTGGAGGCCCCTCGGCGGTGTGGAGGTTCAGTCCTGGCCCCGACCCAGGGGTCCGGGCCTTTAGTCCACCAGCTGCCCCACAGGAGAAAGGTGTGGTCATGTGCGTCCACCAACATGACAGCCGATGCGTCTACTCCCTCCTGGGGCTTGCTGTGGGTCGGAATCCACTCTGTGAGGTTGACCATCTGATGATTTTCACACCTGCACGGGTCCCCTGGCCAGTCAGTCCCTGTCGTCTTTTGCTATTGTCCTTTCTCCCCTTCTTCCCTACTTCTCCCCACCGTCCCCTCTACCCCCCTCCCCCTCCCCCACCTGCCTCAACTGCTGCAGCTCCACTCCCATCAGCCAGCACCCCCCACCACTGACACAGCCTTGCATGCTTCTGCACCAACACACCCTCCCTCTTCGACTCCTTGCTGTCTGTTCGGGGGGCGGGTGGTAAGAAGGAAGTTTTTTTGAGAGATTGTGCACTCCCCCCGCCCCCACCCCCCAATTATAAAAGTTACCCACGCAGAAATGAAATACTTCATGAAAAACAAAAAGTACAGAGGGGAAACCCAACCACTCTGTAGCCAGCTGCTACTGTCAAGTCAATCCCATAGTGGCCCCCAAGGACAGAGGAGAGCCCCCCCCCCAGAATTTCAGAGGCTATACCTCTTTACAGGAGCAGACAGCTCCACCTTCCCAAGACCTGACTCAGACCGTATGTGTCCTCTACCCGCTCGCTCGTCCAGTCCCTTCTGACGCGGGGCAGACCCCTGCACTGTAGACTAGAACTGGGCTCCATAGGGTTTCAGTGGCGGGTTTTGCAGAAGTAGTTTGCCAGGCCTTTGTTCCGAGGCACCTCTGTGTGGACTCAACTCTCCGCCCTTTCCCCACCCCTGTAATGTGTGGCTCATTCTTCTCCCTCCCTTTGGAAGCATGCTTAGTGAGGCCCTGCACCTCTCTGATAGGCCGTCAGATGACTGCCCCCCTCTCTGGGCTCCGCTGAACTGACTCTCTGCCTCCCGCACTCGGTTTCATTCCTCTGTGATGCTTTTTATGTCTGCTTCCCAGGGCCTCGCTGCTCTCTGCCGGCTCACAGGTATTCCTAAGCATGTTCCGTGGGTGGAAAAATGGGCAGCCAGTGTCTGCCCACAGGTGAGGACCAGGCACCAGGACTGAGCCACCGGTAGAGGACGTCCAAGCGGGGAGCGAAGGGACCGTAGGGATTGCTGTTATAATTCCCAGCCCTCCGGGTACTTGGGAACCTCCCAGAGCGGCGCAGTGCTCTAGGCTATTGCTACTCGAGGAGGGATATTGTTGCTTCATGGGTGTATTAAGTATATTTTAGGGAGCCTGCCCACCCATGCTCACAACAAGAGGAGGCCCACCCACAGACTCGGTGCCCCAAATGGCTGTTAGGGCTTGAAGTGTGTCCACCCAAATATAGTGAATTCACACCCTCATACATGGGGTTATAATCCCATGTGGGAGTGGCTGCTATATTACCAAGACCAGATTAGTATGGGGTGTCTGAAACCAATCTCTTTTGAGATATGACAGCGCAGATTAAGCAAGAAGCAATCATAAGGAAGGGGGAGAGAAACATGCACAGCATCGCCAAGGAACCCAGGAGGGGTAGAAAAGGAGAAGGGACGAGGCCTTTCCGCTGCTTGGACAGAGGGAGCGCCTTTCCCGAGCCAGCTGCCTGGCCTCCTCCGCTGAGAACACACCGTTCTACCGGTTCAAGCCGCACTCCTTGCAGCAGCACTGGAGGACTGGAGGAAGTGCTTGCATGCTGAGTCACAGAGCACACATAAGTCTGGCTGGTCCTGGGGGGCAGGGGGGTGCTTCTCATAAATGGTGCCTGACTGATTGAAAGCAAAACACAAGAAAAAGAATTCCAGCCAGCGAGGCTGCTGGGTGGGGATTTTCACCATGGGCCATGATGGTTGCTGGTGAGTACAGCAGCTCTGTGGGAGCTGAAGGGTGGAGAGTGCAGGGTGTTTGGACCACTTTGAGTGCAGAGCTCAGCTGCCCCAAGGGGAGCGACCGACCAGCTCCAGAAGGCGCACCTGCTCTGCTCCTTCTGCTGCTTAGTGCCGTGTGATTGTGACCACCATGCTGCTCTGCAGTTCTACTGTGCGTCGCTCACGCCCATTCGCCATGCTGTTCCAGCACACGCACACACACACACCCAGGCACGGACAGCCCCCCACACATACATACATACACCACAGACACACAAACACGACAGAGACACATCCATACACCTTACACACACACACAAACACTCATATACACCACACACACTCACACACACACACCACATACACGCCCACACATGAGAGCAAACTGAATGGCTCTCGGCTGCTGTGATGGTTCAGGAAGAAGTCGGGTCGAGTGAGTAGAGACAGAGCAGGGTGCCGTCTTCTGCCTGCCTTCTGCACTTGGGACCCCGGGACCAACTGCGGATCTGTGAGAAGGCCTTGCCCCACTCCCTCTACAGTGCCAAGACTGAGCAGGGCTCTGGATGGAGACACAGTTGTTATGGTGACGGGGCCGATGAGTGCGGCACAGCACTGCCTCCTGGTGCCCAAAGGAGCGTCGTGGAGAAGCTCTGCGTGGACGGGTTGGGGCATCAGGGATTGCCTTCAGTGGGTGCCTGACAGTGGGTGACAGGAGGAGCTGGCTCTCGGCCTGGAAGATGGTTCTGAAGTTCCTCTGAAGGCCACCTAGTTCCTCGGTGTCCAGGCAGCTCCCTCTTGTAACTCTGCGTCTCCATGGCCTGGGTGTTGAGAGGCAGAGGAGGGGGACTATTGTGCCAAGGGACAAGAGACACCTCCAGAGCTTCCTGAAGCCTCGCGGGGTACCCCTTTGCCTCTGGGTCTTGTTCCTGATACCACTGAGAGGCTGCCTCGTGGTCTTCTCCAGCCCCCAGCTGCCCTGGATGGCTGCTATTTGGATGTTGTGGGAAGGAGTCTTGAGCATTTTTCAGGCAGAACCTGCACCCATCGTCAGAGCACTGAGGGGGACACAGGTGGAGCCTGCCAGCTCCAGGAGGAAGAGGAGGCAGGACGGAGTGTGACAGCGGCTCATGGCAGGAGTTACTCGGGTTCTCCAGGGGAGGGTGGTGGCGGCCAGCAGGGACTGCCTTCACACCAGCTGACTTCTCGTGATCCGACTGCGAATCTCGACACGTCAGGGTCTCCGGCCCAGAGGGAAATTCTGAAACAACAGCAGGGGAATCTCTCTCTCCGTAGTGTGAACGGTGAATGTGCTTGGCTTCTAACCAGGCTGGAGACTTGAGGACACAGCCGCAGAGGTGCCTCAGAAGAAAGGCCTGGAGATCTGTGTGGAAGCTGTGGAGCACAGTTGGACTCAGACACACGAGGGCATCGCCCGGAGTCGGGATGGAGCCCGTGTGTGCCAGTGGTTATGGTGACGCGTGTGGTAGTGGAAAGGAACAAGCCGTTTGCTGGGTCTGAGCGGTGGTCCCGCTACTGGTGCTCGCTCTGAGCGTGTGGTTGACTAGTCCCTGGATGTAGTGGGTGGGGGCGGGGTGGGGGAAGGGCCATGAGGCTGGCCTCTATAAAGACACGAATCAGCCTGACCCTCAGCCCACATCCGTTATCTTAGCAGCCGGATGGAAAGAAACAGTGGTCAGTTGATCTTGGGTAATTACAGGGAGAGAGAGAGCATTTACAGGCAAGTAATATGATCCTGTCTTTATTCTCCCCTCCAGAAAGTAGAGGGGAAATACCAGGACTTATATTCATCTGTAAGCCTTTTCTGCTGGATTGGTGGCCTTGGATCCAGGCTTGGCCCGAGAGACCGGTTACCGTGGCTGGTGGCATGGGTTAAGGCATGGTACGGGGCTTCTCCTTTGCTGCTGCTCCGTTTAGATGTTCCGTCCTGGCCATGGTTGGGACCAGGGGCTTGTAGAGCCCCCTGTGAGAGGAGAAGGTGGGCAGGACTTGGGGGAGGTGTGGAGAGTGGTGCTAAGAGCTGAGTGACAGGGCATTAGAGGCAGAGAGGGGAAGAGGATGGTGCAGTCTCTGGGCCCATCCAAGCGGTGGCACACATGGTTAACACAAACCAAACTCACTGCCATCGAGTCAATGCCAACACATGGTGGCCCTATAGGACACGGTAGACCTGCCCCTGTGGGTTTCTGAGACTGACACTGTTTACAAGGGTAGAAAATCTCGTCTTTGACCTGCAGAGCGGCTGGTAGTTTCGAATTGCTGACCTTGCAGTTAGCAACCCGACTACACCAGCAGGGCTCGGAGGGTTAACATGCTTCGTGGCAAACCAAACAATGGAACATTTAAATCCACCCAAAGGCGCCTCAGAAGAAAGGCCTGGTGATCTGCCATGAAAAGATGAGCTGCCGAAAAGCACTAGGGAGGACAGTTCTGCTCCAGCACACTGGGGACCACCATGAGTCGGGCACGTGGGGAGCGGCAGCGCTGACAGCTCGGTGGGACTGAAGAGTTGGGGCCACTGTGGAAGTGACAAGGTATAGAAGGGAAGCACAAGACTTCTCTGTGTTCAGGCAAGCAGAGGGCCAGAGGCAGGAGCTTTGTGAAAAGTAATAACTTATTGGGAGGAAATGTAGAAACAGCGTAAGTACCCATCAGTGTGAGGAGAAATAAAGCAAAGCAAACAAGCTGTTGAGTCACTGCCGACTCAGAGCGACCCTGTCAGGCACGGTAGTCCCGAGACGAAGCGTTCATGGAAGTAGCAAGCCCGTCTTTCTTCCGAGGAGCAGCGGATGGTCCCGACCCTCGAGCTTGAGGATTGCAGCCCGTCGCGTAGCCACTACACCCCTGGGTTTCTCCCAAGAAAGGAGAAAGCACCGCCGTGCCCGCTTTTTAGTTCTCTGACACCAGCTGTGCAGATCGGGCCCCTCTGTCCCACTCAGTCGCAGCTGTACACACAGTCCTTCCCCCGCCCGCCCAAGGGCAGCAGTCCTCCGCTGCAGGTCTGCCTCAGACCGCTCACACCCTTCACAAGCGATGACACCACGTCCCCTTCCGACCCGCTGCTTACACATTGGGCTTTCCCCAACTATCCCTTTGGAATGGCAGCCCCAAGCTTGGGGGTTCCCATGGGTCCCCATTCTTCTGACCTGCTGGCTATCAACTTAGGTTCTCTCCAGGCCTTTGCTGTTAACCTACTGGCTCCCACAATGCCGCCCTTGGGACACTAATTTGCTGGCATGACTTGAAAAACTCAGGAAAAGCATTCTACTTTCAATTAAAGTTTTATTATAGGAAAAGGGATACAAATGAAGAGACACAGAGGGTGAGGTCTGGGAGAGTTCCTGAGGAAATGACGGTGTGTGTGTGTGTGTGTGTGTGTGTGTGTGTGTGTGTGTGTGTGTGTGTGTGTGTGTGTGGTGTGTGTGTGCGTGCGTGTGTGTGTGTGTGTATGTGTGTGTGTATCTCTGACCTTCAACTCTACTTCTGCCCCCGGATGATTCCTGTGAGGCAGGGGTCAGATGTGCCTCTCCCCTCCAACTCCCTCACCTTTATCTGACACCAACAGCCCCACCTTGACAACACTGTTTCTCTGCTGGGTTCAACGGCCCATTGAAATGGTCACCAGAACTTGAAGACAGTATTCACAATTATGGGACTTTATTCACATAGTTAACAGAGGACCACAAGTCAGGATCAGAAAACACGAAGGATCCACTCCTCTCGTTCCACAGCATCACCTTTTCTCAGCCATGCTGGCAGCCACATCTCTTGGTGGTCCTTAGCCTCCTGACTGTGAGACCCTTTAGCCTTGGCCCAGCTCAGACAACTTCCATAAAGCTTCCTTAGCCATGAGAAATGCCCGGAGAGCACCCCATCAAACGAGCCAGCCTCCTGCCCAAAATCTCTCAGCTTTCCACACTCTGTAGGCAGGAAGTCCACTGGTCTGCCACACATTGTTGGTGCCACTGCTCCTTTGTCCTGCCTCTTGGTGGCAGCGCGGCACCTCTGCTTTGCCCAGTGCTCTCAGTGCTGCGGTCTTGGCTGCCTCCACCACTTCCCATGGGGATCTTGTACACTGGTAGCTCTTGGTGGTCCAAGATTCTCTCTGTTCCTGCTTCTGAGATGGCGCCCTCTTATTCCCAGTGGATAAGGCAAAACCGACCAATCCCCAAGTTAGAGTCCTCTGCACTTGAGTGGAAGTTTAAAAGACTAACAGTAGAAGAAACAGACCAAGTAATCTCACTGCACCGCAGTCCCCAACTCCTAGCTTCCATGTTCCAAAAAGGGGCAAACTCCCTTCCCACAAAGGAGTCCTTGCGGTGCAGTGGGTTGGATGACGAGCTGCTCGCTTCAGGTTCGGTGGTTCAAGCCCACCAGTGGCTCCGAGTGAGGAAGGTGGCGCAGTCTGCTCCTGTAAGGGTCCACAGCCCGTCTCTGTAGTGTTGCTGAGCCAAATTGGAGCCAGTGGCTCTGGCTTGGGGTTGGGTTTGGGGATGCTCCCAGGTGTGGAGCATTCCTCGAGCCAGGAAACCCGTGGAACTTTCTAGCCTAATTTCATAGTCCTGCTTGACTGCACAGGTCTGCTCTCCTGGGCCTTTCCAGCCTCATCAACCTCCCCCCGAGTCACCTCGTTAACATAGCTTGTTCAGATCATGATTGTCTTCAGTTACTCAGAAAACCCCAAGGTTTTAGAAAGTGTGTCTGGGGAAATAAGGGCCAACACCAAACTGGTAGTAATAGTTGCCCCCACTGTGCCGTGAGCCTGTGCGGGGCTCTTCTGTGCTGTCATGAGTGCCCATGGTATCTGGACTCAACAGTGACCCCCAAGTCCAACAGAATGAAGCGCCGCCCAGTCCTGTGCCACCCTCCCCGTGTGCGGCTGTTTGAGCCCATGGTGACAGCTACTGTGCTGATCATCATGTCCAGGGCCTTCCTCTTTCTCACTGCCCCTCGGCTTTAGCAAGCATGGTATCCCTTCCCAGGGACCGGCCTCTCCTGACAGCATGCCAAACCAGCGAGGCAGAAGACAAAGAAGCCCAAGTCTTTGTGTATGGGATTTTTATGTGGGGGGAAAATATGCCGAGCAGAGCTGTTTAATGTCAGCGGTTACATGGGCCTGTATGTAAATGTACTAAAGAGAAAGGAGTCTGGAGTGATGCCTTCCTAAGTCATGGCCACGTCAGCCCCTGGGGAAATGAGGAGGAAGTGGGACGGGAGCGGTAGAGAGGAAGAGCTGGAAGGTGTGTGCCACTCTGGTCCTTTTGAAAAGGGTACGTGTGCTGCTGTCAGTACGGTTGTTCTAAAAGGTCTTCGAGTCCGCGTTTGCTCCCGCGGTTCAGCAGGCCTCTCGGAGGGTAGCTTCAGAACCCAGGGATGAGTCCGTGAGGCCGCAGCTGGGAAGCAGCCCCAGCCCCGGGCGCAGGGAGCTGGATGTCTGCAACGGGACTCATCAGACCGTCTGGTGACTCAGCAGAGCCCGTGCCAGGCAGATCAGAGTTGGGCTGGAGAAGTAAGCCCTTGGGTCTGAAGCCCTCCTCGGTGCTGGTTCTGAGGCCGAGCATCACGCCCTCTTTTAGAAGTGCGGCATCAATAATTTAACATTGATTAATCATTGTCTTTAGCCCAGCTCTATTTTTGACACCATGAGGGATTTGGGAAAGAAAGAATGGACGCTCTCGCTGTGCCCTTGAGGAGGCCAGGCTCGCATCTTGTCTTGTTGGAATGTTAATTTGGGCTCCTTGCTTCCATCCTTGCCCTCCGGACCGTCCTCCTCCGGCTGCCGGAGAGATGAGTCAGAAACTCAAGTTGGATCCCTTTCTCAAGCTGCTGTGTCCCAGAGGAGGTACTTGCCCAACCCGAGTACCTTTTCGGGCCGTCGCCTCTGCCTCTGATGTGCCCCCCACTCCCCTCCACACCCAGCCCTAGGCCAGACAGACTCAGCAATTCTCGGTGAGCCTGGAGCAGACTGCGGTGTTTCTACGTGGCGTGAATTCCCCCTCCTTCCAGACCCAGCTCAGAGGCTACGGGGAAGCTGGCTGAGATGCCCCGTCCCCTTCCCAGAGGCCTCCTTCAGCTTGCACCGCACACCTGCCTGCCCTCTGGTCCGGTCCGACCCCGCATAAGCCTGCTGCGGTCCGTGACTGTCAAGTCTGCCCCCACTCACAGCGTTACCGAGAAGGGACTGGGCACTCGAGGGCCTTCTGGGCTGGAATCCCAACACCCTCACCAACCCCTTCCTTCCCCCGGCGCGGGCAGCTGGGTTCGAAATGCCAGCCTGTGGGTTAGCAGTGAAGCACAAATGATTGGAGCCACGTAGAGACCTTGGCCTGTGTTCCTTTCGAAGAGTGTCCGCTTAGAGTTACAGGATGTCTTATTCGTCTCTCCTTCGCCGTGCCTGCCTCGGCACCCTTCATGGCATTCTGGTTAGGTGCCGCCGCAGGGGTTCCGACTCAGAGCACCCCTGTGTACGAAAGAGCAAGACACCTCCGGGTCCCGCACCACCCTCACTGCTGTCCTGTTCGAGTCCCTGGCTAGCAGCCGCGGCGTCAGCCCCTCTTGTGGAGCTGAGGGTCTTCCTCTCGTTCAGTGCCCCTCTGTTATCAAGCCTTTTTCAGAGACCGCTCCTGAGAACATGAGTTGATTGGCGGTTTAGTGTACATTTCAGTTGTTTTTCCTGCATGACCAACGACGAGAAAGCCATTTGAATGTGTTGATGGAATCCGTGGGCTGGTGCCGTTGGCAGGGCAGGACAGTCTGGCTCCCCTGCTCCTCAGTGTCCGGGCAGCCGCCGTTTCTCACTCCCGCGGCTGGGAACGGGGCTTCTGGAATAGAGCCTCTCCCCCACTTCCCCACGGACCTGGATCTTCTTCATAGGACAGCCCCATTCGCTAAGGAGAAGCTGCCGGATGTCGGATGGACCCAGCCTCGGCGTGGCGTTAAGTCTGCCCACATTCGGAAGGAATGGAGTTACAATCCTCCTCTTGGTGGAGAGCCGCAGGGTCCGTCACACTGCAGAAAATGAGGGGGCACTGGAGAAAGTTACTGCTGTGGCTGGAAGACATCACTTCCTGTTGCTGCTTGGGGTCACTGGCAGCACACAGTGACAGGTTCAGCCACCAGCCGGGAAGGAAGGTGGCTCAGACCCTCCCAGTGGCCCGCAGGAGAAAGGCCTGGCGATCAGCTCCCGACAACAGCGAGTTGTCCTTCCGCAGTTGGTGGCTTGGCGTATGTGAAGTGCTCATTATGTGCCAGGGGTCAAGTGTGTCAACACAGGAACATGTAATCCTTTCTTCCTATGACCTATTTATCATATTAGACTCTGTGGACTATCAAAGCTACATCAAAAACCCTCCCAGCTAGAAATGAGGCACCTGAGGCATAGAAAGGTAGAGAGGGACCAGCCCAGGATCTCTGAACTACTGCCTGGGTGATAGTTGGATACGACATCAACTAGACACTCCTGCCTAGGGGTGGAGTTCAACCTGTCAGTCAAGTGGTAGCTTTGATGACACCTTGAGGACACCTCCTTGGGAGTGTCACCTTGTGTACAAGAGCAAGAATAAATGGAGATTTCTCTGTGTGGCCCCCTGGGTCGTGGTGGGGTTAAAATCTGTTGGTGTGTGTAAAGCCTGGGCGCGGCCAGTGCTCAGGAAGTGCTGCAGCTGGTGGTGCTTGTGTCTGTGTGGTAGTTACCGAATCTAGTGTCATCTTGTAGAGGGGTGGAGGCTAGCCTGTCAATCAGCTCACAGCTTGATGACCTCATTTGGAGGTGCTAAGGAGATCAGTAGCTCGCTGGAGGTGGGACACACTCACTCCCTGTGAGACATTTCTGTTGACAAGACACATGGAGCTACGCTAGAGCCCTGGAGCTAGAGAAGCCATGTGGAGACCCATGCCAGCACTGAGATTCCTCTACCACCACTGTATTACCAAGACTTTCCACCCATTGGCCTGTGATCTGCCTGCATTCGGCATCATTGCCTGTGTTTTGTGAGTCTGAAGAGGACTTGATAGATTGGTGTCAGACTTATGGGCTAATCTTGGACTTATGGACTTGATCTGGACTGGGCTGGGATTTTTCTCAACATTCAATTGGTCTTGTATATAAAGCTCTTTCTTACACACATGAGTCTCCCTAGATTTGTTTCTCTAGTCTACCCAGACTAACACAGTCTTCCCGGTGTGTGGCCCTAAAAGGGGAGCCACAAAGGATCATCGCTTCTTGCCCTCCCTCGGCTGAAGTCTAAAGAGTGACAGTCCCCAGACACCGTCCCTTGATGTGCAGTGGAAGTGGCATTCCCAACTACTGTCTCAAGAGGCTTTAAGTTTTATGGTCTCCACCTGTCCCACCCCTCAGCTCTCCACCCCTTAGCACTCTGGATGGCATTTCCATCTGAGCCTGTACAGATGCCGCCTCGTCTTCTAAGTCCAGGTGGGCACGAAAGTCCAGCCCTGCTTCATGGTTAATGGTTCCACATCATTGATAGCACTGAGCACATGCCGTGCGAGCCTTGGGCCACAGCACTATCAGTTTCGTGTGTTGTGGAGAAAGGTACTTAACCTCGAAGACCATTTCCGCTTCTGGCGCATGTGGCTGTAATGAACTTGACCTTGTTCCTTGTTGTGAGGATTGGGTGAGATGATGGATGGAGAGCAGGTAGGACAGTGCCTGGCTCACCAAAGTACTCATCATTAAGGTTGTTGATCTCCTCACTTAGACGTCCATGCAGGCTTGTTGATTTAATGAATGAAACAGAAGGGAGAGAGATTCCAAAGGTTGGACCCTATCTGCTCCTTGTGTCGTGTGGAGGCTGTTCTAGGTGCAGGTGGCTCCGCGTTAGCGTATCTTCACTGTGTGTGTGGTTTGAGCGTGTGGAGCCGGAAGTTGAACATCCGTACAAAGATCTTTCCTGCGTGTAGGACTGTCCTTCCCACTGGTTAAAAGAGAGAAGGGAGTTTTTACATCTGCATTTGGTGGTTTTCACAGCATTATTGGATCTCTAGTGAGCCATCAGGTTGATCAATGGTGGGTGACGTCATTCCCATTTTAGAGATAAGAGAGAAACTGACTGACCTAGGGTAGCCCTGGTGGGGTAGTGGTTACGCACTGGGCTGCAATCCGTATGGTGGGCAGTTCAAAACCACCCGCAGCGCTGCACCCGTCAGCAGTTCCAGTCTTGGAAACCCATAGTAAGTCGCTGTGCGTCAGCATTGACTAGATGGGAGCGAGAGAGACCACGTCTGGCAGAGGAGCTGTGATGCGTGGACATGCTCAGTCAGCCAACTTGTGCATCTACCTTGAGTCTTGGGTCTGAGATTGTGTTGCCGAGCCCAGGCCTGTTCCACAAAATGCGTGGGAAACTGGCCAACCCAGGCCCCTCAGCCCCTCCCCGCCCCCTCACTCCTGACTCATGCCGCTCTTGCCAGGCTCCTCGAGGGCTGGACCAGGGGAGAGATTCCCAGACAAGCTGTGCGCTGAGAAACGACTTCCGGGATCATGTGCCTCTGTCTGTGTGATATGCCAGGGACTTTTACCACTAACTCTCAAAGGACATGCCTTCACCCAGCGGCCATTTATTATGTGATGATCCTTCATTTGGGGTGGAGAGTGGGGGCGACTAGGGGTGTACGTAAATCCTTTTGAGAGTCTTTTGAAATGCATAGGCGCTTCTCCCAGAGAGACTCACACGTGCATGTGTAAAGCGCTGTGCTTTCATTCCCTCTTAAGGCACCCACGTGACTATTATCTAGTTCACTTGGTGCAAAGCAAGCGACCTCAAACCATAATGACCTGTAACCCCAGTAAGCATTTATTACTTCACGGTATCTGTGGTCAGTCATCAAAGGGACCCCAAGTGTGGCTTCTGCACAGGAAGGTGTGAGACCCACCCGTCCAAGGAGTTAGAAGGAGAGGGGTTACGAATCTACCAGCACTTCCCAGACTGATGCCAAGAGAGATGGATTTAAGAGATGTCACCGAGCCTAAGGGAAAATTTTCAGAAGCCCTGATGGCGTAGCAGTCACGCATGGACTGCTAATCACAAGGTCAGCAGTTCAAAACCACCAGCCACTCTGTGGGAGAAAAATGAGACTTTCTACTTCCGTGAAGAGTTACCATCTTAGAAAGCCACCGGGGCAGTTCTCCCCTTTGCAAGAAGGTGACCTTGAGTCAGGATCGACTCGAAGGCAGTGAGAAGGAAACATGCTCACCTGCAGATGTGTTTGCTGATGCCTTAAACAGAGTCAATGGGCTTCTTCCTTACACTTGCCCTCTTGGAGGCTTTGTTTGTGGATCTCCAAAACTAGCCTAGAAACTCTCTTCCAGATGAACACAGCCAGCGGCCGTGGACTGCTTGCCCAGAGATAGTTCAGAGAATAACGCGGACTTGAAGCCAGAGTGGGCCAGACCCTGGGAAGGTAGAGCAGCACAGGCAGAAGCGAAGCTGGGAACGGGGCCTGAGAGCAGAGGGGGGACCGGCATCGGCCCGCACGGTGGAAAATGTGGCTGGCAGAATGCTGGGAAAGGCGGATGTTCAATGAAGCACATGGAGCTCTTACGTTGAGGGGACCAGGAGGGAGGCAGTTGGCTGAATTAAGGGACTGCATGGCAGGCGTGAGCAAAGCGCTATGGCCCCCGAGCCACATGTGACCAGCCTGTTATTTTCGTGATGTCTTCAGGAGCTGAGAATGGCTTTCACAATTGTTTAATGGTTGGGAGGGGCGGGCAATACATAATCAGATTTGTATGTCTCTTAATCAAGCCCTATTGGGGCTCAGCCAGGTTCCTCCGTGAAGGGCTGTCCATGTCTGCGTTTGCACAGCAGTGGCGGCTGGGACAGAGATTGTGTGACTTGCAACGCCTAGCGTATTTATGTTAGAACCCTTCCTAGAAATGTTTGCCAAGCCCTGCTCGGTAGTAAATGACCTCATAGAGTACCTAGTCACATGAATTAAACATCTAGTACATGGGGGGGGGGGAAATCAAGTTATGGAACATGATTATATATGTAGCATTATCTTATTTCTACAAATCAAACTAAACAGCTAATAGGTGCCTGAAGGGAACAGAGACCAGATCAAGAAAAACCAAAATACTAATGGTTATCAATAGGTAATGGATTATATGTAGCTTTGATCAATTTATTTGTTTTGCCTTTCTGTAGTTTTTACTTTTTTTTCTTTTTTAGTTTTTACATTTTTGAAAGTAGACTTATTATTTTTATTTTGGGTTATTTCCCCCCTCCCTCACCCTCCCGATTATGAAACTACTGTATCATCATTAGGAGTCCTTGCAGCGTAGTGGGTTATGCATTGGGCTGCGAGGGCAGAGTCAGCAGTTCAAAACCACCAGCAGCTTCTTGGGAGAAAGATGAGGCTTTCTGGTCCCATAAAGGGTTACACTCTAAGAAGCCCACAAGGGCGGTTCTACCCTGCTCTGTAGGGTTGCTATGAGTCAGAATCGACTTGGTGGCATGGGTTTGGTTTGCATGTGGTTATGTTGTCAGTTTGATTTGGTTCTGTTTCTTTTCTGTTTTTGAGTTTGGGGATGTCCTCGGTGTAGAGGACTGAGGAGGGAGGCAGCGTAAAATATAAAGGAGAGAATAAAGACTTCCTGCATTGCTGTCACCCACTGTTTGTGTCCAGCCCTTTCAGGACGATAGACAGTAACCAGTACATACCCGTTGGTTGATCCCGACTCCCGGAGCCCTTGCTTGTTGCTCCCTAGCCCTGAGGCTGATTTTTCAGCCGTAGATCACCACACCTTTCCTCCGAGGCACCTCTGGCTACACTCAGACCTCTAACCACGTGTGTCTTCCGGAGTAAGAGCTGGCATGGAGTTGAGGGAACGTGATAGTATATGCTACATGCATTTAAAATGTTTTCTTCTTCAGTTACGTAAGTGATACGTACTGCAGAGTCATCCAAGAGTCCAGGGATGTCTAAAATATAAAAGAATCACTTACAAAGACGTACCTCTGCCCAAGGAGCCCTGGTGGTGTAGTGGCTTACACATCGGCTGCTAACCACAAGGTCAGCAGTTCGAGCTTACCAGTAGCCCTGCGGGAGAAAGACGAGGCTTTCTGCCCTCAAAAATGTGCAGTCTTGGGACGCCTGGGCGCAGTTGTATCCTGTCTCGTAGGGTTACTGTGAGTCTGAATGGCCCCAGGGCAGTGGGTTTGGTGTGTGGGTTGCATTCCCGCCTGGGGCAGCCACCAGCACTTTTAGGAATCCTGGTCATCTCGGACCCCCAAAGACCTCGAGAATTAGGCGTTCTGGAGTGTGGAGCAGGGATCTGTGTAGGAAGGACCTCAGGTCCTGCTGCTGCACAGCGAGGTTTGAGGCCCACTGGGCCGCGGGGTGATAGGAGAGGGACTACCCTCAGCCTGGGAGGAAGCAGGGAGCGCCATGGGGCAGGGTCCTCTGCCTGGGATGGGCACGGGGAGAGCAAAATGAGGAGGGTGGCAGCGTGGTGGGGGCGTCACCTGCTCAGAAGAAAAGGTGAACTTACTGCTGTGATTAGACCTCTGGGGCAGGGGAGGACATGGCAGTGAATGTTAACAGGTGCAGTGGAGCGTGCTCATGGGCCAGCAGTGTTTATGGGAACCCTGTTCATGACATTTTTCCGGCTTGAGCAGGTTTTTGGCTCTGGGGCCCCAGTTCAAAGGACCCTGGTGGTGCGCTGGTTAGGGGCTCAGCAGTTAACTGGAAGGTCGAGCTTCAAACCCACCCTCCACTCTGCAGGAGAAAGACAGGGTCGTTGGCTTCCATACGGACTGCAGCCTTGGAAACCTAATGGGGCAGTTCCCCTCTGTCCTGGCTTGGACTTGAAGTCACGGGTTTGGCTCAAGCTATGGAGCGCTGTTGACTGGTCAGCGGGGTTGGCTGTGCTGCGCAAGGGTCAGATACTTGCTGGACCCGCTCGTGGGCTGCTCCCTTGTCAAGCGTGTGATCGCACCGCGGCAGCTCCTGTCTGCCGGGTCTCCGCTGCTTGCATCCTCCCGCCAGGAGACTGGAGGGGAGCGTGACGCCCTGGAGCCCAGTGCAGGTAGCCTTTGCAGACGGGAGTGGCTTCTGCAATCCAGGAGCTGGAGGCTGAAGGGAGGGTGCTCTTGGTAGGGCCCCTCCAGTCTATTTCAACTCACAGCGGCCCCATGTAACGGAGCTGCCCATGGGTGTTCTCGGCCGTCATGGTTTTGAAGCAGATTGCTGCATCAGCCTCCCCCTGTAGAGCCGCTGGGTCAGTTCAGAACCCCCACCTGTTTGCCGCCGAGCGCTGGACTGTTGTGTCATGGGTTCTGTGATGTGAGCATCTGCCCGGCACCTTGTATGTAGAGGCACCCCCCCCCCCCCGCCTTCCTCTAGGGCGGTCTTTTAGCCACCCTGAAGGTCCAGGCTTGAAAACCTCATGGGAAGTAGTTCTACTCTGCCACTCATGGGGTCGCCAGGAGTCAGAATGGCTCCGCAGCAACCTGTAATGTGCAATGTGGGGTGGGCCGGGCCTCAGGCCCATGAGCTTGTAAAGTCCGGGTGACTCCAGTGTGTTCCAAGGTGAGCAGTACCACCGCCCAGCGGAAGGCCCAGGCTCCACGGTGTCCACCCTGCACCAGCCACTGGGCACTGCCATGCAGCTACATCTTACACATTCAGTTAAGCGTTTGTTTGGCTTGGTTTTTAAACATTGTATTGCGTGTCTTAGGTGTGAGTTTTTACCGCCCCTTCATTTCCCCGTTTCACCTTTCATGCACAAATTGGTCCCTGAAGTTGGTTGACCCCACCCTCCCAGGGAGTAGGCACTGGGCCTTTTTCCACGCCACCTGCCCCGTTTCTACGCCTCCTGTTCCCCGGCCCTCCCGGTGCCTTGGGGCTCTCATTCCACTACACCCCCAGGGCACACACAAATGCCCACAGCTACACCAGTGTGTGCATGCATGTGTAAGCCTAGGCGCTCTTCCGTCCATACCTGTGTGGCATGTTGGATCATTCATGCGTATTTGCTTGTTTCACGATTGTTGTGGAGTCGTTGATGTGACAGCATTTGCTCTTGCTGGGCTTTCTTCGTGCGTACCTCGCAGGTTCTTTGTGGACTTGGACTACCTGCCTCTGAGTGCCCTCAGATTGTGCTTTGCCTCGCCCTTCAGCACAGTCAACACATGGCTTCCATCTGGTCAGTGAGGCCCCTCCATCTCCCAATCCCGGTCACCCTCAAAGGACGGTACTTTCTGTGTGTGAACTTCTTCTTGACGTCTGATAATGGTGGCATCACATACTATCTGCCCGTTTGTGGTTGCCTTAGTTCACTCTGTAATGTCCATGGATGTGTCATTGTGGGGTATTCCGTTATATGAGGGGGTACCCCCCAACAACAAAAAATATATATATATATATATATATACATATATATATTTCCCCAAAAGCTGTGTATTTAAATTGTTTTTTACAAAACAACCTTACCACTTTCAAAGTACTCTCCATTACACTTAATACATCTGTCAAATCTGCAGTTAGACTGCCGCTCTAAATGTTGCTACTGTTACGAATCGGGCGACCCCTGTGAAAGGGTCGTTCAACTCCCAAAGGGGTCACCACCCACAGGCTGAGAACCGCTGCTCTCAAGAGAAATTCTTGGAAACTTTTCGAATTCATCTGTTTGGATGGCTGACAACACCTCCTTCGTTTTTTTCCTTCACCTCTTCTATGCCATCAGATCGCTGTCCTTTCCTGACCCTCTGCATTCGTGGAAACAAGAGTTCCACAGAGTGAAGTCAGGTGAGTAAGGAGTGTGGACAAGAGAGGCTTGCTGATTTTTGCCAAACACTGGCGTACTGAGATGGCTGCACGAGCAGGTGCATTGTCATGGTGGGAAAACCAGTCCCCAACTGCCACAAATCAGGCCTGTGTTGTCGCACACTATTACACAATCTTTTCAAAACCCCTAAATCGGTGGTTCTCAACCTTCCTAACGCCTGGACCCTTCATACAGTTCCTCATGTTGTGATGACCCCCCAGGCATAAAATTATTGTTGGGCTTCATCACTGTAATTTTGCTACTGTAATGAATGGGGCGACCCCTGCGAAAGGGTCGTTCCACCCCAAAGGGGTCTCGACCCACAGGTTGAGAACTGCTGCTCTAAATAGAAAGCTTGACTAACAATCTGACCTGGTGGAATGAACTCCAAATGCGCTATCCCCCTCACATCACAAAACAAATGAGCATCGTCCTGATCTTTGATTTCACTTGATGAGCTTTTGCCGGGTGAGGTGAAGGTGACATCTTCTACTGGCTTGATAGATGTTTGCTTCCTGGGTTGTAGGAATAGCACCATGTCTCATCATCAATAATGACCTTGGGGAAAGCGTCAGGGTCGCTTAAGAGCTGTTCTTTCAAAGCACAGCATGTTTCCACTGGACATTCTTTTGTCCTGGTCAGTCAGAACCCGAGGCACAAATTTTTCAGTGACCCTTCTGAGTCCAGATAACTTCCTTATCTCTTCAATCGTCTGCTGTTGTGGGTCTTTGAGCACAAGTGCCTGAATTTGGTCAACATTTTTGTCCGTTCGAGAATTTGATGGACATCCAGAACAAGGTTTGTCATCAATTGCCCGGTCACCTTTTTTGAAATGAGGAAACCACTCCTGCACTTGCATTTTTCCCACAGCACTGTCCTTGTAAGCTGTGTTCAACATCACAGCCGTTTCTGCGGCATTTTTCCTGAGCAGGAAACAAAATTTCACAGCCACACGCTGTTCTCTTAAATCAACCATCACAAAAAATGAGGTTCGAACGAAATTGCTTTTACGAGAAAGTTCATAGTAACCAGCAAGAACCTTCCCAGGTGACGCCACTGGGTGCACTTAAGAGTGTGTTGCTGGAGGCTTCCCTCATGGGAAACATGCGTGCTATGAAAGCTCCCAGCGGAGCCTTTTCCAATTTTGGGGCCAGAGGGATCCCGCGTATGTGTGTACCACGTTTTGCATATTCATTCATCTGTTGATGGACACTTCGGCTGCCTGTGTCCTTTTGCTGTTGTGACTCATGCTGAGCATGAGTTCAGGGGTGGATTCACGTTACTGCTTTTGTTTCTCTAGGATAAGATAGCTAGCAGTTAGAGTACAGGATCAGATGGCATTTTCATTTCTCGCTTTCAGAGGAAGCACCCCGCTGTTTTCTAAAGTGGTCGCACCATGCTACAATCTGGTGAGCAGGGTCTGAGAGCCCCCATCCTCCCCAATTTCTTTTTATATCGGTGGCGCCATTTTGTGGGGAGGGTGTGTGGGAGTAGCTCGTTGTGGTTTAGTCAGATGACTAAATGTTGCGAGCTTCTCGGTGTGCTTGTTAATGGCCTTCGTGTCTTCCTGGTGATGCGTCTGCTTACATCCTGTGCTCATTTTTTTGTTTGGATTACCTGTATTTTTGGTGTCGACGTCTTGAGGCTTTCTATATACATTAGAGAGTAGACCTCTGTCAGACACGCCTTTGCCAGTCCCCACACCCCCGTCTGTAGGTTCTTTCCACCATTGGTAGGATCTTCCTGATGAGCGTATTTCATTTTTAGCAGGCCCCAGTTACCCAGCATATTTTCTCTTGTCTGCATGCTTAATTAAGTCTGATGGCATATTTATGCCATAATTTAGGGACCTCTAGCTTTCTAACCACGTTAGGTACCAGGAACTGTTAGGTCTTGGGTTTATTCTGAGTGTGTTTTGTGTCTGGTGTGAGATAGGGGCCCTAGTTTGTTCTTCTGCAAATGAGTCTATAGTTCTGCCAGCACCAGTTGTTAAAGATACCATTTCTTCCCCGTTGAGTGGATTTCGATCCTTCGTTGAACATCAGCTGTCTGTAGCTGGATGGATGAACTTCTGGGTTCTCAGTTTTGTCCCATTGGTCTGTGTCTGTCGTTGTGCCAGGAGAAGGCTGTCCTGACTACTCTGTGTAATGAGACTGGGAATGGGGAGCGTGAGGCCTCCTGCTTTGTTGGTCTGTAATGTTGCTTAATTAATTAATTTGGGAGCTCTTTATTTTTCCATTTCATTAAAGACTGTTGCTGGGATTGGGATTGCATTGTATCTATCGATCACTTTGGGAAGTGCGGACACCTTCCCTAGGCTGTCTTCCTATTTATGAGCATGGTTTGTTTTTCCACTTACGTCGGTCTTTGGGTTTCTCGCAAGCAGCGGTGTGTTCTTTTTCTTATATAAGTGCTTTGCACCGCCCCTGGTTAGATTTATTCCTAGGCTGAGTTAAATTGTTTGGAAGCTGTTCTGCTTTTCAGGAGTTCTGCAAACACTCCATTCAAATGTCACCATATCTTTGTGTATTATATTTAAATTGTCGTAACTAGGGCACACAGAATGAAAATGCCGCACGCCGATTTTCAGCAGACTGCAAATTACTTAACGAGCCGTCTTCTCCCTGTTGGTTAGTCTCTGCTTTCTGGGACTAGATCCTGCTGTAGCCAGGATGGGGGCCCAGGTCGGACGTTTTTGTCTTGGAGAGATGGTTCTGCGTGTGCACAAGTCTGTAAGCGGTGGCTTTTCTCTGTAAAGCCCATTGTGAGTCCCTCACCCTGCAGATCAGGTCAGCTGGCTCTGAGGCCCTGCCACCACCCAGCTGAGCGGAGAGTGGCGTGCCACCAGGGTTGGAGTGGTCCCGGCTGTTCACCAGCTGGAGCCACTTCAGATAGGTTTATGCCGGAGGCAGCTGCAATTCCCTTTTTCCGGAAAGAGGGAGCTTCCAGGAGGTGGGCTGCAGCTGTGAGCGTGAGAGAGCTGGTGTCACTGTCATGAGGCCATTGAAAGGTCCTTGACTGATCTCTCACCAGCCAAGCCCTGTCCTCTGTGGCTGCAGAGTCACAGAAGGTTCCAGCCACAAGGGGTCTTAGCTAGCAGCCCTCTTTATTGAGGTCTGCTCGTGGGCCGGCCCCACATTCGCGGCTTTACAGAAGTTGCTCAGCTGTTACGGTAACTCCGTGGGCTCCCCGTTATTATCTCCATCTTAAGAGCGCAGGCAGCTGAGGTGCATGGAGCGGCAAAGTTACTTGTCCAGAGCCACGGTTAATCAATGGCAGGACCGGCATTGGAACACATGCCAGGTGGTCCCCAAGCCGCCGTAAACACCAGCAGCAAAAATGACCAGTCGGACTGAGGCCCTGGTGTGAGTCAGCACAGAGCTGTGCTCCCTGGCTGTGGTCTGTCAGAAGCAGAGTGCCAGGCGTCCGTTCCTTCCCCGGCGCCTTTGGTGCCTAGCTGGGAGCTTACCCATTTATATGCACGGGAGATCGGAGAGGAAGAACAACTTGCCCGAGACGACACCGCCAACTCTGATCGTGGCAGAGCTGCATCAGGAGTTCCCCTGGGCTTGCTCTCAGGCGTTAGTCGCCCCTCGCTGGGAGGAAGACAAAGGGGAGAAGGTCCCCAGCCACCGTTTAGGTAGGTTAGGCACGATCTGTGGCTGATTTGGAATGAGAAACAAGTTCCCCTTACTGTTGTCCCTTCGCCTTGCTCCTCATGTTGGGAAGAACAGGGAGAAGATGGGTCGATGCCTCCAATGGGATGACATGTCCCTGACAGAAGGGGTGAGCTTGAGACCCTTATTGGGGCGTGCCTTTGTGGGGTGTGCGTGTGTGCGTAGGGTCACCAGGGACCTGCCCCAGTTCTCACGTCACGTGCTGCGTGCTTGGCCCGCAGGCACTCAGCTCTGCCATTGGGATGGCATGGATGGAGGGATGGGGCATTCGGGCATTTGGAAAGGAAGGGTGCAGTACCAGACACGGGACCCCAGGCCCCCCTAGTCCTCGGCCAATGACAGGAAGCATCGTTTCAAACAGCTCAGACCACAGATGTTTTTGTTTGTTTCTGTGTGAAATTTTGCCAAGGATCCCACTTCTCCTGTTCGTTTTATTAAAAAAGTTACAAACAGCATTAATAAATAGATATAAAACTGCCACCTAAATGACAGAGGGGATAAATGGTTTTCCCCAAGGGTCAGCCACTGGAGACGTAAGGGAAGCGTGTCCCCGTGCCATCCAGTCCCCATGTATGTAAATTCAGGACGCGGCTTCACCGCTGGGTGTTTTAATTAAAATTTATAAATCACAGAGCGCCTCTGAAAGGGGTAGTAAGCCATTTCTACCACTTCTAAGTCACACAGGTTGCTGCCCGCTGCGAGGTTAACAGGTGTGTCTCTCTGCCTGCAGGTGTGGTGTCGGCACAGCGGCAGGTGGCCGTCCAAGAAGGACCCCTGTACCGCACGGAGGGCTCCCACATCACCATCTGGTGCAACGTGAGTGGCTTCCAGGGGCCTGCCGAGCAAGACTTCCAGTGGTCCATTTACCTGCCCTCGGCCCCAGAGCGCGAGGTACAGATCGTCAGCACCTTCGACTCCTCCTTCCCTTACGCCATCTACACCCAGCGCGTGCGCAGCGGGAAGATCTACGTGGAGAGGGTCCAGGGGCACTCGGCCTTGCTGCACATCACAGAGCTGCAGGCCCGCGACGTGGGCGAGTACGAGTGCCACACGCCCAACACCGATGAGCGCTACTTCGGGAGCTACAGTGCCAAGATGAACCTCGTGGGTAAGGAGACACTGCGCTCACCTGGCGGGCCCCGCCTGTGCCTCTCCTCCAGGCGGGCACCTTTGTTCCATGTCATGTGTTTGACTGACACATACGCTCTTCCCAGATCCTGTCGAGGTCAGCAGCACAGCGGAAGGCGAGCACGAAGTGTGTGCTCACTCTTATAAAAAGCGAACGATGGAGGCTGACTCATGCAGGGGGTTGGGTTGCAGATGCTAAGAAGCTCGGGATGGCCAGCCCCCTGGCTGGTGGAGTTTCAGGCTGGAGCCATGTGTGGAAGATGAGCTGAGGATGTGACAAGAGAGATGGAGGCCCAGGCTCTAACATAGATGGGCACTTGTGTTTGCAAGTCCTTGCCCACACCGGGGCTGCCTCAGTGGGCCCGTTAGCACCATGGCTAGGGAATTGTGAGCTAGTGATTTCCCTTGACCATGGTGCTCCCCTCAGGAAGAAGGGACCATGAGGACAAGGCGGTGTGTGTGTGTGGGGGGGGGGGGTTACCACAAATATCAAGGCTGTTCTGTATTTCTGAGCAAGTCTTAACTCCCAGGTTTCCGTTGTCCCAAGTGGGTGTGCATTGGGTGGGGTGTGGGCAGTTGGCAGCTCTTTTCTGATCACAGGCACTGTCTTCGGTCCTTTCCCTGGACAGCTTGGCATCCCAAGAGGAGGCTTTCAAGCCCATCCTGACAGGAGGCCTTTACGGACCCAAAAGTTCTTCCTGTCACCGGGTCCTGATGTGAATCCAGGAGAAAGCACACTCTGGGCGTGCTTGCGTTGCCCCCTGCCGTCAGGGAGGGGAGGCCCCGGAGAGAAGTGAGGTCACACTGAGAGACCCCAGGGAGTCTCGCCGTCACCCGGCTCCTCGCGGCTCTGTTTGGAAGCATCCGTCGCCTCCGGGCCACCTTGCCAGAAGAAGTGTATGCAACTCCATCTTACTTAAACTGGAGGATGACCATCCTTCTCTCTACCATACCTAGGTTTAAAACAGGGAGGGGCAGCTAGAGAGGGGGAGAGAGGCTTCCCAGCACTTCACACTGCTTGCAAGAGTGGCAGACAGGTGCAGGGAAAGGGAGGAGGTGAGCAAGTTGTAGACACGGAAAGCGACAGGCTCCAGGAGCCATTTCCATTTAGTTGTCAACCAGAAGTTGGCCTGGTGTCACTAGAAAAACCGCAGGCAGGTGACAGTAGAGAAGTCCAAACTCCGAGCACGGGCTCGGGGCAAGGCTCTGAGCCGGCCTTGCGGGAAGGTTCCTCAACCTCTGTAGCCCAGCATTCCTCCGTTCCTTGGCCCTCTTCCGATGGAATCCCCTGACCTACCCTCCACACGTATGGCTCCACTAATGTAGTGCGCAAAACCTAGTTTCAGACACGATCACATCCTGGTATTGCAGAGTTGAGGATTTCGACACACATCTGGGGAGGGGAGGAGTAGAGGGATCCAAGTCCATCAGTAACAGAACAATTAAGTGTTTTAAAATTATATCAAAGTAGTAAACTATTTGATCAGAAAGGAAATTCTTTTTACCTAGTATTTTGGGGAAATCATTTATCAGGTAGCATGACGTACAGCCTGTATTGGCCTGGTACTAAAATATCAAACAAGGTAAGTGTCCAAAAGTATATTCTGAAATCAGTTAAAAAGTCCTCTGGGTGCCTGTGCCCTCTGGGGTGATCTGTGGCCTGAGCCATGTGGTAAAGGCTGACCTGGAGAGCTGGGAAAGCAGGGGGCGGGGGGCGGTGGTGCAGGACACGAGCCTGCCTGGAGTGGGAGCTCCACCCCCGGGAGTCTAAGCGGCGGTGCATTGTGGGGACGTTTCTGTGTTGTTTTTGCAGTGATCCCCGACACGCTGCAGGTGAGCGCCGTGCCGCAGACCCTGCACAAAGTGGAGCAGGAGCCGCTGGAGCTGAGCTGTGAGGTTGCCACTGAGACCGTGCAGCACAGCCACTTGTCTGTGGCCTGGCTCCGGCAGAGAGGCAGCGAGAAGCCCGTGGAGGTCATCTCCCTGAGCAGGGACTTTGTGCTGCACTCCAGCCTCGACTACGTCCAGAGACACAGCCTCGGGGAGGTGCGGCTGGACAAGCTGGGCAGGACCACCTACCGCCTCACCGTCTTCCACCTGCAGCCCTCCGACCAGGGCGAGTTCTTCTGCGAGGCTGCCGAGTGGATCCAGGATCCCGATGGGTCGTGGTTTGCCATGACGCGGAAGCGTTCCGAGGGAACTGTGGTCAACGTCCAGCCCACGGGTCAGTCTCTCTGAGCCTCTTGCTCCTGCGTACGGGATGGGGAGGATGGCCAGTCACTGGGAGAGTGAGGGGCCTCTTCTTTGGGGGACTCCTAACAATACAGTAGGTTTTCATATGAGGTTTCAGGGCCATTGGAAGCTAAGAGGCATAGAGGACGCAGGCGTCCTGAAACCTGGCCTTCTAGTGCGTCCCTGAGAGCCACCACTAGGTGAATGCGCGCTCTCACGCATGCGTGCTTGGACGTGCAGGGTGTGTGCATTCTCTGGAGTCCATTACCCAGCTGACAGCCAGCACAGTGGCGCCCCCTGGTGGCGGGGTCTCCGTGCTTCAGGCACCAAACTTGCTCCGTGGTACAGGACACTTGGGACGACGAGCCCCCGGTCCCCTGCCTCCCCTCACGCAGATAGAAAACGATGAAGTAGACAGTTGATGGCTTCAGTGAACATGGCATACATTAATGTCTGTAGCGTTTAATGCTTTCCAAAAGGAGCCTTGTTGGCACAACAGTTAGACCTTTGCTTGCCAACCAACAGGTGGGCAGTTCAAACCCTCCCAGTGGGAAGGGAGAAGACTCAGAAAACCACTCCCATAAAGACGACAGCCTAGGAGACCCCATGGGGCAGCTCTGCTCTGTCGAGTTAGGGCCCCTGAGAGTCGGAATCGGCTCGACTGCCCCTAACAACGTAGTTTCCAAAAAGCTTTTGTCACGTAGGATGGCACCCATCCATTCAGAAGCTCCCGGGGGTAAGTAGAGGCGTGTTCCATTTTCTGGGTGAGAATGGTGCCTGCTGGTGAGGACAGCCAGGCCCCAATGTACATGTGTGCTCCGGGGGCAGCTGGAAAGGGCTCCCTGAAGACATTGAGTCGCTTGTCTAGAGCCGTAACAGAGCCCTGGCAGCCCCAGGCCCTCTGACCCCCTCACATTATTCTCCCGCAGCCTCAGAGCCCCCTCTCCAGACCCCCGAGGCCAGCCATGCTCCCGGTCGGAGCAAACAGTGCTTGTTGGGCGGGGGACTGTTTCGCGCACGAGTCTCTGCTTTTCCCGTTTGTTTGGAGGCTGGTGGCTGGTGCTGTGGTGTTCAGAGCATTCATGGCTGCAGAGGCCTTGCCTGTGTGGATGCGCATCTCCCAGGAGGCTGGAGTGTGGCTTATGGGAGCCTCTTCCTCAGCACCTCCTTATTGGCCCTCTCACCCTCTCCCCACTTGCTCCAATCGGTTGGGCTTCACCTCACCGCTCTTGTGGAGCCGTGCATCAGACTCCCCGGCAGTGCAGATCCCTGACCTTCATCCCAGATGGCCTGAACCAGCTGCGCCGGGGGTCGGGCCTGGGAAGTCCCTGTGTGCTCCCCAGGTTGACTCTCAGGCTGCTGTGTTTTATCCAGCACCCTGGAAGGCGAGGCTGCTGGCTCTGCGGACACCCTTTCTTTGACAGGAAGGCTTAGGTTCCTGAAGAGGCACTATATTTTCTTCAGGGTCCAGTGTGTTTAGAAGCTTCTAGATTTTCAAGAACTAGGAAACCTGCAAAAGGGACTCTATTTCACAGGTTTTCCCACTTCGGGGGTGGTTTTAAGATCACCTTCAAATCTCCAGTCCACATTATTGAGTCTTAATGCTTTAGAATCAGGTTGTGTCCGTGTGCTTTCTTTATTTTAATCTTACCCGTTGGGTGCCAAGTAAGCCGGCAGAGGTTCTGGGGAAATAAACAGAGTTGAGGACTTCAGCCCAGGACCGTGCTTTTCTGGGGGAGGCAGGTAAGCCAGCGCCTGCATTCCGATGTTGCCCTCCTCTGAGTTTGTTCCCGTCGACACACAGTGAGCGTGTGCAGCGTGGCCGGCAGGTGTGGAAGCACTCAAATATGGACAATGCTTGGCCCCTCCACATGGGAAATGTGAAGCCAGGAAAGCCGGCGGCTCCGTGGAGTGACTCCGGGCCGTGGTAGCATTGTGATGGCGCGCTCCGGGAGTGCCGTCCGTGCGGAGTGCCCTGGCGGGCGCCCACAGTCCTTGGATGGGGCAGTTAGAGCAAATCCAGAGCAGCCCAGCCAACCACGTTTGGTGGCTTGAATTAGTAAGTCGTGCAGCCTAATGATTCACCAGGGGGACTGTAAGGGAGACGGGGGTTGGGCCGCCAGTGGTGAGAGCGTGTCTGGGTTGATGTTGAGCTCCTGGTGAGCCCAATGCCACACATGCTGTGACCTGGAGCTTGGATCTGGCGCCTCTTTGGACTGAGGGTTTCAGACTATGGTTTCAGATCTCCAGTCCTAATATTGTCTTAATGCTTTACAATTTGGTCACGTCCATTAATTTTCTTATTTTAATCTTACCCGTTGGGAATTAGGGGAGTTCTCCTCTTTCATGCAGATGGGTGCGATTTTTTAAACAGGAGATGAAAAAGTGGGGAACCACGGAGGTTGGTTGAACGGGCCCACGTCCAGAGCAGAAGCAAGATGGGACACGGTGCTATTGTTAAGTCGGTCCCAACTCCTAGTGGCTCCCTCCACGTGACAGAGTCTAACTGCCCCATGGGTTTTTCGGGTCTGTAATCCTTACGGGAGGCAGATCACCACGTCGTTCTCCACAAAGCCGCGGTCAGATCCGATCTGTCATCGCTTCTGAGAGCAGCCGCGTGCTTCAGCGTTGTACCCCCAGGACGCCCACGGCGTTATGGTCCAGGACCACGCCAGTGCCAGTGAGCGGTCTAGAAGGAGGGCGGGCAGGAGATGCTAGAGGAGGAAATGTGGAAAGCCAAGTCGCAGAAGCAGGAGTCCCCCGGGCCCTGAGCCTGAGGCGGGGCTCGGGCGGGGGTGGCGGTGGGGCACAGGAGGAAGTGCCAAGCCCCCGGAGTAATGGTGATGTGTTTTACCTGACGTGTCAGGGAGCCCTCCCTCCAGGGCAACGGTAAAGAGCATGATGGTGTGTGCGGGCAGTGAGGCCGAGGGGTGGGTCTGGCGCTCAGGGAGAGGCTGGACTTGAGGGTAATCAAGAGCCCATTGAGCAGCAGCAGTGGGAGTGGGGAGAGAGAGAGAGAAGAGTGTGAGTGTGTGTGTGTGTGTGTGTGTGTGTGTGTGTGTGTTTAGGCCCCTGTGAGAAGCCCGAATACTGTGTCCTGGACGCCGAGGACAAGTGGGGCGCCGAGGCAGGCGGAAGCCCTGACTGAAGCCTGGGGCTGGGGCTGGGGCTGGGTGTGGTGGGGCTGAGGAAGGCTCACAGGTGACCTTTGCTAGTTCAATAGGGTGTGAGGAAAGGGCCAGAAACCAGGTTTCAATGAGCTGAGGCGGGGTGGGATTGGTATTTGAAAAAGTGTGGATCAGTCTCCAGAGATTTCATTGACTGGGTTTAATCGAGGTTTAATTGACCACGGAGCACGTCGCTATGCAGAGAAGGGGGTGGTAAATTATAACTTTCTCTTCTACCTGGGAACCTGAGGGGCTCTCCCGGCTGGGAGCGGGGATAGGAGCACCCGTGAAGTAAGCACAGTCTTTGGCTGCCACAGGAGATAGATGGCCACAGCCTGCCAGACTCTCAGGCAGTGGGCAGCTTTGCAGTCTACCCCCCGCCCCGCCCCTCCCCTCCCACTGGTCTGCAGCAGGCTGCACAGGGAAGAAGTGCTTCCAGTGCCTGCGCTAGAAATGACTGTGATTGGGTTGACCAGAGAGCCAGTATCCAGCAGGCAGACGAGTGGGTTTGTTCGCCCAGGCCAAACCGGTTGTCACCATGTCAGTTCGGCGTCCTGGCAGACTGCCTGTGTGTCACAGTAGGACTGGACTCCATAGGATTTTCAGTGGCTGATTTTTCCCAAGGTGCCCTTGGATGGACTTGAACCCCCAATCGTCCAGTTAGCAGCCGAGCTTCTCAGCTGTTGGCCCCACCCACTGGCTCCGTGCCATCATCCAGGCAGAGGGTGGAGATGTACAGCCCGCGTCTGCTGGCCCCGGGTCTCCCAGAGCTGTCTCATCTTAGGAAGGCACGCTGAGGCAGCAGCGAGGACGGTGGAGCGGAGTCCTGATGAGCTGTCAGGAAGTTGGGATACAGGAAAGAGCTGGGTCACTTTGGAGACAAGGGCCGCCTGCAAGATGGTAGACCATGTGGGAGAAGAGAAGGTTTGGAGGGAGGAGGGCAGGTGGGTGGGAAGCCGTGCTCGGGCTGGTGAGGATGAGGACGGAAGCGCTCACCTGGGATGCCTGTAGGATTCTCAAGCGCTCGGGCAGCAGATTGGGGTGGAGGTGGTAAACTGAAACAGGAGCAGTGAAAACAAAACCCCCGTGCCATCAAGTGGGTTCCGACTCGAAGCAGCCCTGTCGGTCAGAATGGAGCTGCCCTGGTGGGTTTCCAAGACGGTAGCTCTCTGGGAGCAGAGAGCCTAGCCCAACGTGTAACATGCTATGCCAGCCTGGCTGGGTCGGAGGGGGAAATGGGGCAGGGGTCTTGAATATCACGGGGAAGGATTAGTAATGCCCAAATAAGGGCAACAACCAAGGTGGGGGACCTGGCTAAGTGCCCTTCTTTTTGAAGGCTGCTTGGATTTCTGGACCATTGGAAGGTCACCTACCTTTCAGCTAAGGAAATACCCTCCCAGCCTATCTGCCTAATGACTTGGTCTGATAGGTTTGAGACCAATGAAAGAATATTGGTTTTCGTGGGGTTTTTGTTTTTCCGGAGTGGTTTTTGCGAGCATCGGTCTTGCCTTTACCTTCTTTTTAATATTCACAGGGGGTTGAGGAGCGTTACTGGTATTTTTGTTTGGCGTATTTGGACAATTCCAATGTGCATATGAAAATGGGGGGTCACTTACCTGAGACTTTTTCCCCCAGAGAACTAGAGGTCCAGGGGCACCTCTAGGGGCTCGACATTCGTGGTGTACAATTTCCGTGATGGCAGACCACCATAAGGAGCCTGGGGGCACGGAAAGGTCTCCCTGCGAGCCAGTCCCACCCAGTGGCCCCACGGGAGAAAGACAGACCTAGCAATTGCCCCCATAGAAGTCACAGCCTACGGCGCCCCATCAGGTTCTCCCACTGTAGCACAAGGCATCGCTCTGAGCCACATGGACTCAGCAGCATGTCACGACAGCAAAAGGAGTCCCTTGACCTCTGGCTGCCTAACATAAGCCTGCTTAAAATGGCTCCATTGCTCGTGGTAAGCAGGGAGCAGGCTCCTGAGACTGTGTGGCTTTAGCTCCCTGGGTCAGCCTGTCTTGGGATTCTCCCTTTGTCCCGTCCCCCCCCTCTCTTTGAGGGTCACGGGGTTCTCTGGGCCTCCGCTGACCTGGGGCCCTCTTGAGACAAGGGCTCTGATGCCTGGCCTATTGGTAGCATTGTGACGAAGGGTGTGGGCTGTGGGGGTCAGTGCCGTCTAGCCAGCCGGGACACCATTCACCCAGAATGCATCCGTTTTTGTCCTCAGACAAAGAGTTCACCGTCCGGCTGGAAACGGAGAAGCGCCTGTACACTGTAGGGGAGCCGGTGGAGTTCAGGTGCATCCTGGAGGCTCAGAGCATCCCTGACCGCTACTTTGCCGTCTCCTGGGCCTTCAATAGCTCTCTCATCGCCAGCATGGGGTCCAACGCTGTGCCGGTCCTCAACAGTGAATTTGCCCACCGGGAAGCCAGGGGTCAGCTGAAAGTGGCCAAGGAGAGCGACGGCGTCTTTGTGCTGAAGATCTACCACCTCCGCCAGGAGGACACTGGGAAATACAACTGCCGCGTGACGGAGAGGGAGAGAACGGTCACTGGGGAATTCATCGACAAGGAGAGCAAGCGTCCCAAGAACATCCCGATCATAGTCCTCCCCCTCAGTAAGTACAGGCACCCCCACTGCCTTACCACCCTGGCGGCTCAGCGGCTAGCCACACACAGAGAAGGCAGCGGTGAGAGAGAGGGGGGCACTGAGACTGAGGGTGGGGCTGGGGTGCAGGAGGAGCCCAAAGGTTCAGGCAGCGCCCCCCCTCCCTTCCCCAGTTAGCTAAACTGCAGGGCCGTGTTTGCAGGGTTGAATTGACCCTTGGCAGATCCCGGGTCCAGCTCCGCTTGGAGGCAAACCAGGAATCCAGGAAAGCTGTTTGTTCCAGGGTGGGCGTTCAACCCCAGAAGGAGGGGGTAGAGACCTATCTAGGAATCTCCCCAAAGGAGAGTTGGTCTCTTATGGGATGGTTTATAAATCACAAAGTATAAGATCCGGAAGGATTTTGCTGCCTATGGCTTTTGGTGGGGGTAAAGATTGACATCTCCCTCGTAGTCTCTTCCCTGTTAAAATCTGCTTTTAGAAGTCAGTGCATGGCATTTTGTAAGTCTTCCTGACGCACAGACATTTGGAGCTTAGCCAATTTCTGGGGCTGCTTTGTTGGTCCCCCAGTAGTGGCAGGCAGGTGGGGGCAGGTAACTTCATTGCCGGTGGGGGGGGCGCTCCAGGGAGGCCACCCACGTTGGGTCGTCCTGTGTTTAATTGTCCGTAGTATCAGGATGCTCATGCAATTTCTCATTTCTCTCAAGGCTCGGTGTTTAGTAGAAAGAGTTTTTAAAAAGCTTATCTGAAACAAGCTGATGAACTAACCTTTAACTTGTTTTTCTCCCCTCCTCAAACTGCTTTCTCTTATGATGATTCCCTCGTACATGTTTCATCTACACACTTTCTGTTTCAAAAAATAATTCTCTCCAATTATGGGTAATAATGATTAAACACATAAAAAAAGACTTAGGGCCCCTTTCTTCTTGTCTCCTGAATTAGAGGATTTCACTTCCTGCTTTGGAATACACGAAACAGAACGCAGGCGTCGTAACTCCCTCCGAATCTTTTCCATGCTCAGCCCCTGTGCCTGCGTTGCCCAGCATGGTGCTCTGCGCGGAGTAGGTGCCTGCCCGCTCTCCTGGTTCTGTTCCTGCCCGTCCGTGCTTGCCTTAACCAAGACCTCTCTCCTTTAAACCTGCAACTAACCCCTCCTTGTCTTGCAAGCAACAGTGAAGGGCAGCCAGTCACACTACTTGTATCTCACGCCTTTTGTATTAAGCGATTTCCCCACCCCCTTCCATGAACTCGTTGATGATCTGTGGCCTGCTATATTGCTTTTCCAGCAGATAACTGGGTAGTTAAAGTCCCCCAGCACCACCAGATCCTGCCCCAAGGCCACTTGGGTAAGTCTACAAGAACAACCGGATCACATCGGGAATGGTGACTAAGACCTTGGATGTTGATGGCGCTCTTCCTCCTGAGGAGCCTCAAGTGCTGTGGCATATCTCACCCCCCCCCATCCTTATCAAGGCCAGTGTTGATTCTCCCCTCTGCTGCCCGCCCCCCAGCCCTCCCTCTGGACGAGGAAGCCAGAGCACTGTACAGGGAAGTGCTGGCAGGAGAGGGGGAGCCATGCGTGCAGGTAGCGATTCGGCTTGCCTTGCGTTTGAAACGTTTGCTTCTAACTCCAAAGCCATTGCTCCGCGCTTAGCCTCTGCCACAGCGTTGGTCTCCTGGTTTGAGAAGCCGCTCGTGAACAGGCGCTCCGGTTCTCATTCGTTCTGTCCTAGTTTCCACTTAATCCAGATGGTTTCATGGCGTCAGCTGCCTGTTAGGCCTGGGAGCGCTTCAAAGAGTGGTCCCTTATCAGTAGTACTCAATGCCGGGCCGGTCTGAGGTTGCCCTGGCCCTGGTGCCAGGACGGCTTATCTGCCAAGAAAAACTTTCACTCCTAAGTTTTCCCAGGCTTGCTCAAGCAGCTGAGCCCCAAACACCAGCCCTGACAGCACACAAGCCAGGGCTTACGTAAGAGTCATTTAGGGTGACAGGAGGGAGTGGGGATGATGTCCCTTATGTCATGCTCTGCTTAAGGCAAGCAAAGGGATTGTCTCGAAGCTGGAGTTGCCACATTTAATCCCATCCTCTGAATTGATAAACATGGGGGTGAGCTGTGACTGAAAGGCAAATCTCAGTCTCATTGGTGATGGTAATGAAAAATAATTGCTTCAGCTGATCCTGTCAATGATTAGGATCTCCATTTTGCCCAAGAGAAATTGGACTGGGCAAGGTAAGTACGAGTCCCCGATTCCGGGGTTAGGAAGGAGCCCTGGGCCTGCAGCCAGCTCTGCCGAACTCCAGGTTCCTGCGCTGAGCCATTGTGCTGCTCAGGTAGTAATGAGGGCCTCAGCATCGCCCCACTTGTTTTGCACCAGCCCCGGGTGGTGGTCCTCCTGGGAAAATGCTCTTCACCACTGTGTCCAGACGTTTCCTCACTTGATGCCAGCAAACCCAGAGTGAGGAGCGGGCATGCTCCCTTAACGAGCTAAAGACGGAGGCAGAGTGTCTATCACTCGCTGTTGCCGCCTGTGGCAGAAATCCAGGGGGCGAAGAGGTTGATTCAGATATGTATATATGTGGATGTGTGTGTGTGTGCCCCTCCTCAACAGAGCCTTGACTGGATTGATTGGTTTTATTTTTGGTTGTTGTTTTTGATTGATTGGTTTTAGATGAGCGCAGTGCCCCAGCTGGGTGGTTCCTTCAGATTCAGTGCCCTGTTGGTTAAGGCTCCTTGTGTTCTGCGAGACATGGGGGCCTCTTGAACTTTATATGGGTAACTACAAAATGATAGGTACAGGGTTCAAATAGATCGGAGTGTCTATTCTATAAAAGCAGAGTTGCTGGGAATGGTAAAATTAATTAATGGTAATGGAGGCTGAGTGGTTTCTTTTTTAATTGTAATGTGTAGGCCAGGGTGCCTCTGTACATTGGCTCACATTTTTAATCTTTCCAAAACTTTCCAAATCAGCCCTCTCCTCTGTTTGTAGAACAAATTGAGGCCCATGGAGAGTTTAAGTAATTACCTTGAGTGAGTTCTGCTAGCTAGCGAGTGGTAAAGACTGAGACCCAGGCACTGAGGGGAGGGAACTCTAACCCCATCCTTTGATGGGCAGAAGGATTCAACCTAACCCCATCCTTTGATGGGTAGAGACCAAGGGCACCGGGGCTGAGTGGACACACAGCCAGATGGGGAAGGGATGCTCTGGCCTTTGCGTAGTCTGCTGTGCTAGTGGAAGTTTGAAAGTTCCCGTCCCCACACCAGGCACTCCGAGAAACCAGACCATCTGGGCCCCATTATTCTCCAGACTCAAGGGCACTTGATCTTCCAAACGCCTCCCATCATTTGCTGCTGCTTCCTGACGTTTGCCTAAAGGAGCCACGTGACACGTTCCCATGGCAGCACTGATTTGACCGCTGTCACACTGAGGGGTGGGAAGGGGGAGGTCGGCTTGGATTTGGGTATTAACTTAATTTGAAATTGGAAGTTGAAAGGGGCCTTCCCTGCACACCCGCTTAATCGGTTCAAGAGATGGTTTTAGGTCCCACCTGCCTTGTCCTGGTGCTAATGCTTCTTTGGTTCTGATCCAGCCTCAAGTCTTAGAACCTTTATATCCTAGCCCTTTTCCCCTAGGTAGAGCATTCCGAACCATCAGACCCAAATCCCAGGACCCTCTAGGTTGAAGGTCCCAAGTGTCAGAAGGCTTGTTACTCTCCGAGGCTCCTGGTACCCGAGTGAGAATGATTGTGCCCCTCCTCCTTTGGTTCCTGTGGGAGGGCGCGGTGGAGACCATAAGCCCCTGCCCTGTCGCCCTCTCCCTCTTCCCAGAGAGCAGCATTTCCGTGGAGGTGGCCAGCAACTCCAGCATCCTCCTGGAGGGCGAGAACTTGCACTTCTCCTGCAGCATCCGCACGGCAGGCAGGCAGCAGGGCCGTTTCTCCGTCACCTGGCAGCTGGTGGACAGGCAGAACCGCCGCAGCAACATCATGAGGCTGGACCGGGACGGCACCATGCAGCCAGGCGCCTCCTACTGGGAACGCAGCAGCTTCGGGGGCGTCCAGATGGAGCAGGTGCAGCCCACCTTGTTCAGCCTGGCCATCTTCAACAGCAGGAAGGAGGACGAGGGCCAGTACGAGTGCCACGTGACCGAGTGGGTGCGGGCGGTGGACGGCGAGTGGCAGATTGTCGGGGAGCGGCGGGCCAGCACCCCCATCTCTATCACCGCTCTCGGTAAGCCGTCTGTTGGCGAGACCATGGTGGAGACCACCTCACTCAAGGACTTGACCCTGACGTTGAGGAGTCGCAGTCCTGGTAGGAAAAGGGTTCCACTGAAGGGACAAGGCTCAGGCAAACAATGCTGGATGGTGGAGCCCCGGGGTCCAGCACCACTGGAAGCCGTTACTCCTCGCAGGCCTGGGTGGGCTAGGAGCTGCATTTAAAGCACTGTAGCCAGAGGAGCAGAGTCCCTGGGTGGAGCAGTCAGTGTGCGGCTGTTAAGGGGTAGGTTAGACGTTCTGATTGACCCCTGAGGTGCCTCAGAAGAAAGGTCTGGTGATCTGCCCCCAAACCAGCCCCTGAGCACCCTCTCAAGTTCAGTTCTGCTCTGACACATGGCGTCACCCTGAGTCGGAATCAGCTCTCGACTGACGTGGGGGGTGGGGCGCAGGGGAGGAATTCCACACTTCCACACAGCAGGAACTGTGGCCACAGGAAGAGGCACAAAGTCATTGCCAATATGGGCCTGGAAGGGAGGGAACCCAGGAACCTAAGCATTGCCACTTCTCCCCTTGCTCCCCATGTCTCTGCCCAGAAGCCCAAGCCACCTAAAGCTGGCCAGAAAATCACAGCTGCTATTTATGTGGGGCTAAGTGGGAGCCCTGGCCGTGCAGGGGCCAGCGTTGGGCAGTGAACTGCAAGGTCCGCAGTTCGAAACTGCCAGCTGCTCCCTGGGAGAAAGATGAGGTGATCTACTCCCAGAAAGAGTTGTTAGTCTCAGAAACTCACAGGGTCAATTCTACCCCCGTCCTATAGATCGGCTCCCTGGCTGCAAGTTTGGTTTGGGGCTTTAGGTAGGAGCCTCCCATATTTTGCAGGGAAACGGGCACTGAGAGAGGTTTAACTCATTCTCCCAAGGCTACTGATTTTAAAAGACAATCCCGCAATCTGAGTCCGGGAAATGAGCAATCTGTCTTAATTTGGGGGAAAGCCTCTGTTGTTGTTTTCTTTGTTTGTTTGCTTGTTTATCTATTCCTCTCTAGAGCCCATGCTGAAGGAAGTCATTTCCTCATGACTGTGAAATTGAAAGAGGCCTTGAGAGTTGCTAAAACCAAAGAAAATTAGATTTGCTTCTCAGGAGTAGTTAAAGAAGCCTCTCTCGGCATTTATCTGTCTGATTCCATCGGCATATTAAATTTAAAGACCAGTCCGTTACTTGTCTGTGAAGTTAGTGTTAGGTCTCCATGTCTGTCAGGGTCGGTGGCTTCCAGGGCCTGTGTGACTCCCCCTCCTCCTCCCAGTAAGACGCTAGCTCGGGTGGATTTGCCCTACACCCAGTCAGCCCTTGGCCTTCTTCCCCTCTGAGATTAGACTTACATGTGCTTCCTAAAAGCTCAGCCCCGAAGGCTGAACTGCGTTCTGCAGGAACCACGCAGCTCTGATTTCAGTCTCTACAAACTAGCTTCATCCCGTGATTAAATTTCCTGGTCAGCTCAGCCTCTGTCCCTCTGCTCAGCACTGGGGTGGGCCTGTGGAAAGGGAACTGGCCATGAGTGCCCAGGGGGTCTGGTGGCAGGGTTTTTACATTCTGTGAGGCTGGGAAGAGTCTGCCGGGCTTATTTCTCAGGAAGGAATTGTCCTGGGTTACATCACCCCTGATTGTTTCCCACTCACCCTGTGTTTGGAGCGCCCACAGGCAGGGGGCTTGGCTATCTATGCCCATCTGGTTGCCACCCCTGGGGTGCTCCTGACCAGAGCCCATGTCAGGGTGGCTTAAGGGGATGGAGGAAGGTAAGGAAGGGGAGGGAAGCCCAGAGGAAGGCTGCTTTTTCATTTTAACCAAACACACGCCCCATTAGGTGTGGGGTGACCAGGTATCAAGGTGACCGGCTGACATACTAGGCGTGCTCAGTCAGTCGCACTGGACCACCTGTGTGTGTGCTGTGCTCTGCGATCTTGGCTCGGGTCTGGACGTAGCCATGCGCTCTGAGAAGCTCTCTGGCCCGTGTTCAGCATGGTGACCAGGAGCTCCAGGGACGGGGTGTCCCCTTACCCCAGGTGCCTGCTGTGCTGCTGCAGCCGCAGCATGGGACCCACACCCTTAACAGAAAGCACAGGTTCCCAAACTTATGTGGCCTGCCGACGCCTCCTTTCCAGAAAGAAAAAATTAATCAGCACCCCCTCTCCTACTTTGTACCCCAATCCAAGATCAAGTGTAGGGATCTGTTTAGAAATCCCCTTGGATCATGCGAGCACCCCACTTCCCCCGGGGGCATTATTGCCTACATTGGGAAACATTTGATGTAAAAGTGGGCCTTTGAAACTTTAAAAATTATATATATATTTTTAGATACGTAGTTTATGAAACCCGTGTGGATGTCAGATGCAGTATTTTCAGTAGATGATGCCTACTCGGTGCTCTGTGTACTTCCTGACAGAAATCTCAGCCTTGTACTGAAAGGAGTTAAATGCTTTCCTTTAAGTCTAGTTCCTCAAAGTATATGTTTAACAGGATAGAAAGGGAGTTCACAAAGGTCAGAGAAAAATCCCATTATCTTTTCATTCCACTCCCCCACCCCCACGGGCTTTTTGGAGCCCCCTCAATCGCATCTGCTGTGTGCTAGTTCTTAGTCTGTCTTCTAGACCGAGACTTCATCAGAGCCCGTTGAGCAGGTAGGCAACCTGAGGCCTAGGGCAGTCGCTTGCTCC
The DNA here is from genome assembly GCF_050624435.1 of Tenrec ecaudatus. Classification (NCBI taxonomy): domain Eukaryota; kingdom Metazoa; phylum Chordata; class Mammalia; order Afrosoricida; family Tenrecidae; genus Tenrec; species Tenrec ecaudatus. The sequence goes on along the minus strand of NC_134530.1, from coordinate 152,313,649 downwards.
GTGTCTCACGGCCAGTAAGTGTTGAAGTTGGGCAGCTGCTTCCACTGTCTCTGCTCTCTTAGCCCCTGCCTCCAGGGCCTGGTGTCCAGCACAGCCTGAGGCAGCCACTGCCGTTGGGTCAGCTCTGACACAGAGCAAGCCTATAGGACAGGGTGGAACTGCTGGTTCCTGAGGGGGTAAGTCCCCATGGATGCAGACTGCCCCGACTTTTCCCCTCAGAGCCACTGGTGGGCTCCAAGCGCCAGCCTCGTGCTTTGCAGGCCAGCTCTTCACCACCGAGCCCCCCCCCCCCCCCCCGGCTCTTCACCTAGTCAAGTCCCTGGGTACGAGTGCACTCTGTCTGCAGTGAGTCACACAGGAGCCTGAGGTTTCTAAATGGCAGCATTTTCTAGCGGCTGGACATTGGGCAGTTTCTTCAGCTGCTCTGTGCTTCTGATTCCTCATCTGTTCAGAAAGAGGGTGGGGTCGTGAGCTCATCGCGCCCGCCTGCCAGGTCAGTCTGAAGCCCACCAGGTAACCCACTCCACCACCAGGCCTCCCTAACTCCAACTCCCTGCCAGTGAGTCGATGCACAGCGACCCCATAGGACCCACTGCCCCGGTGGATTTCTGAGGCTGCAACTCTTTACAGGAGTCAAATTCCCATCTTCGTCCCACAGAGCGGCTGTTGGTTTCAAACTGCCCACCTTACAGTTAGCAGCACAACTTGTAACGACTATTGGCTGCAATTGTAAGGTATAGAGATAATACTGCAAGGCTGGAGGCATGCTGTGAGCCCAAGGATAGGGGGGTGGCTTGGTTTTCAGGGTTTGTGCAGCCACTTGTTACATAGGGACATGGGAGGCTCACAGCCCCCAGAGACTAGAATTTGGGGTTTGTGGATCATTAGTTTCACAGGGGGTCTCCGAGTGTTGGAAGGGTTCTGCCACCTCACCTCAGACCATCCTTCCTACTTGGGTCCCTCGTCCTGGCTCTGTCTGGGTCTCCCGGGGGAGGGGGAGGGGACATGGAAAGCAAGCCAGCACCGCCTAACCCTGAGGCCCAGGAGTGGCCTTCCTCAGTGCCTCCCTGTCCTTGGCCACTGATGCCCTCAGTGGTCCAGGAAAGGCAAGTGGGTTTGGGGGGACTCTTTGGCTCCCTCCTGCATTAGCCTGGAGCCCTAAAATTTCTAATAATGACCCTGTTTCTGGGGGCCAGCCCCTGAGGCACCTCTGCTGTCTATTCCAGGAGGGACTTGGGCTCAAACCTGCACAGTTAGAAAACCTCTCCCCCTGTCTCAGCTGGAAGAGTGATGCTAGACTGCCTCAGAGGGAGTTGGTCACTGAGGCCTCTCTCCACAGGGTCTTCTAACAGTCGATTCCTGCGACAACATGATACCTGACCATATTGGCCCGAGTGTCAAATATATGCCACCCCACCAGCTGTTGAGCTGATTCCTGCTCAGGGGTGTAGAGGAGAACTCTGTGGTCTCAAGGCTGGGACTTTCCCGAAGGGGGCACCAGGCCTTCTGTCCCTAGGGTCCATTGAAACCACCTACCTTGGGGAAGGTAGTCAGACATGTAACCTGTTGCACCAGCCAGGGGACTGTGTATCAGAAGAGAAAACTCAGACCCCCGGGCAATTGTCCTGTTTCCCTTGCTGTTGGGAGCAGCCCCTCACAGACATCCCTGCCCTGAGAAGGCCGAATGGGTGTCCGCTCTGGTGTGAGCCCCTGTCTCCTCTCTCCAGAAACGGGCTTCGCAGTCACGGCTATCTCTCGGACGCCGGGGGTGACCTACAGCGACTCCTTCGACTTGCAGTGCATCATCAAACTGCATTACTTGGCCCGGGTCCCCGTGTCGGTGACCTGGCGCTTCCAACCAGTGGGCACCCTTGAGTTCCACGACCTGGTGACCTTTACCCGAGACGGAGGGGTCCAGTGGGGGGACCGGTCCTCCAGCTTCCGGACCCGGACTGCCATTGAGAAGGCTGAATCCAGCCACAACGTGCGGCTGAGCATCAGCCGAGCCAGCGACACGGAGGCGGGCAAGTACCAGTGTGTGGCAGAGCTGTGGCGCAGGGACTACAACAACACCTGGACAAGGCTGGCCGAGAGGACCTCCAACCTGCTGGAGATCCGGGTCCTGCAGCCAGGTGAGTGCTGCATGGCAGAGCTTGGGGAGGGAGGGGACGTGTGGATCCAGCTTCCGGAGCAGCCCCTGCTTTTTCGAGAGTCCAGGTCTGTGGGAAGCGATGAGCAGCGAGTGGTTCACATTTGTTCCCTCCCTGTTGCTGTTGGGCCTTTGGAGGAGAAGGCGCAGGCATCAGTGTCCCACCACTCACGGCCCTCAAGGCGATCTCAACTCACAGCAGATTAGAACTGCCCCACAGGGTTTATAAGCCTGTCAATCTTTACGGAAGCCAACTGCCACCTTGTTCCCCCATGGAGCCCCTGGTGGGCTCGAACTACAGGCCTTGAGTTAGCAGCCCAGTGCTCAGCCATTGCACCACCAGGGGCCTGCTATCAGTGACGCTTCCTCCTAAGCATTTCAGCCTGTAGCTAGCTCATAAAAAGAATCCCCCAGTGCAGCAGTGCTTAAGCGCATGGCTGGCAATGGAAAGGCCGATGGTTCAAATCTCCCAGCTGCTCTGCAGGAGAAAGACAAGGCCGTCTGCTTCCATAAAGACTTGCAGCTTAGCAAGCGTACGGGGCAGGGTCGCTGTGAGTTGGAGTCCACGCTGCGGCAGCGGGTTAGTAGCTTCTAAGAACAAGGGCGGTCTCTCCTCTGAGCACTCTGTTCTCGTACTGTGGGCCTTTCACATGACTGTAGCATGAGCCTCTGGGAGCTGAGAAGGGTTGAATGGAGCATCTTCGAGGCAGGAAGTATCAAGTGCTTAGATACCAGCAGAAAGATTGCCACTTTGAATCCACCCAGAGATACCTTGGGAGACACACCTGCCGGTCTGCTCCTCAAGGTCACAGCCTTGGAACCTCAGTGAAAGTGGGGTCACCGTGCATCTGACTCTGGACTACAGAGAAGCTCTATTTACCCAATTGTCGCAGTACGGTTCTTTATAAGTTTGGGGATTTTTTTTTTAATGCCCCTTCCTTCCAAATCATGATCCAGTCAGGGATTACGCATTGCCTGCAGTTGTCGTATCTCTTGGAGACTTGCTTACCCCAGGGCGTCCGCAGCCTGTACATGGATGGTGCGTGCACCTGTGTGTGGATGTTCCTGGAAAGATGTGGCTTGTAGTTGTACAGTGTGCGGGCCCCTTTCTATTGACTCAGCCTCATCTTCCACAATCTCCTTAATGATTAGGCGATAGAGCTCTATTGTTGCCCATTTACCGACCAGGAAACTTGGACAGGAGAGGGAGGATCATAGGCACTTAGGAGCATCCATTCTGCGCTCGAGCCTGCTGGATAGGAATTTCATAATAGCCCTGGGAGAGATTAAGCAGACTGACCAAGGTCAAGTGCCCAGTCAATGGGATAGATAGCCCTTGTCTTTCTCCAGTGCTATTTTCTTGGCCTAGGCCATGCCCAGGTGTTTCCGTTTCCTAGGGAGGCCGAGTAATCTCTCTTCCAGCAGCTGATAATGCCTCCTTAGTCTAGATTCCAAACACAGATAAGAATACACTGGGGTGAGCCATCACCAGGCCCCGCCCCTAACAAAGGTGAGCTGTACGGGCTGCCCTTCTGTCCTCTACTGTCTGTCCTGTGTCTCCACCAGGGTGGAGGCTGGTGCTGGGTGGGGCCCAGGCCGCAGGCTTCGGAGTCCTTCCTGGTGCCCAGCCCATGCACAGTGGAGAGGAGGCACACCAAGGTGAATGGTGAGGGCCGAGCGCGAGGTGACTTTGCAGCCCGGCCACTTTGTAAAGATGGTCTGAATGCTTTGCCAAAAGGATTTCTGCCCACGGACAGCAATGGTTAGTGCCCACGCTTGTCTCCTTGACCGCTCCTGTGGTTGCCACGTTGTTTTCAGTAGTGGAGGTTAAGTCGCAATGACTGCTGCGTTCAGCCTTCACCTCCCACCCTAGCAGAGTCCTACCCAGGACCAGGGTGGGGAGTCGGCAAGCTGTGGATGTGAGCCATGAAGCTGCCCCTTGGCCACTTAGAGCCCAAGCCGGGCGGGCAGCATGCCCAGCGAGGAGAGTGTTCTTCTCCAGTGCTTCAGGTTCATGGAGGGTCAAGCAGACACCCCATTGTGTGGGAGCTCTGGATGTGGCTTTGCTGCGGAGCTCGTCCCTGTCTTACTGAGTGGAACATCATTGCCTCAGCTGGCCCAGAGTTCAGCATTCTGAGCCACAGTGCCATCATGGGGGCTTCGGGCTGGAGAAGGCAGAGGAGGTGCTGACCCCAAAGCTCTGCCCGGCATTTCCTTCTTCAGTATAACCTTACTCTTTGCTTGTTTCTGTTGCTGGAAAATCTAGTGGGTGGGTAAGGAATTACTTCGTTGAAAATGCTCCCCAAATGCAACATACAACTTCCCTCTAGTTCTTTAATGCTTCCCCCTCCCCCACAAACAGGACCCCAATTCTACCTTACAAATCCAGCTAGACCAGAGCATGTACACAGGTACAGATCAGAGCTGGAAGCACAGGGCATCCAGGACAGATAAACCCCTCAGGACCATTAATGAGAGGAGCCATAGCAGGAGGGGAAGGGAAAGGTGGAGGAGAAAGAGGGAGTCAATCACAACTCCCTCCCTAGGGGATGGACAACAGAAAAGTGGGTGAAGGGAGACATTGGACAGTGTAAGGCATGTAATAAAAAAATTATAAATTATCAAGGGTTCATGAGGGAGGGAGGATTGAGGAGGGAGGGGAAAAATGAGCTCAAGTAGAAAGCAAATGTTTTGAAAATGATGATGGTAACAAATGTACAAATGTGCTTGACACAATAGATGGATGTATGGATTGTGATAAGAGCTGTACTAGCCCTCAATAAAATGATTTTTAAAAAAAGAAAATGCTCTCCCAAACTCCCAACTCACTGCCACCAAGCTGATGCCAAGGCAGGTGACCCTGAGGACAGGGTAGGCCACCCCTTTCGGCCGTCAGGAGGCCTCAAGGGAAAGGTGGGCATCAGGCAGCTCCACAGCTCCCCAAGTGGCGCCCAGGGAGTGGCTGGAGCCTGGGCCGAGTGCACCCCTGAAGTGTTCTTGCCGCCTCCTAATGAAACATTTATGTATTCAGCACTTAATATTATCGAAGAGCTTCCTGCTTGTTCTCACTCTTGCTCATACACACCCCGGTTGGAACTGGGGCTCTTATGCAGGGGAAGGAGAAATAGACAATACATCTGCTGGGGATGACTGTGCCTGAGGCTGGCCTGGGGACAAGAGGGGCCGCCCCCAATGGTCTAAGTGGTGCTCTAACATACCGAAGTAAAAAAAAATAATAATAACCACCGTGGAGTGAGGAGGTTGGAACATGAGCCAGGCCTGTTTGATAAAAAAGTCAGTGGCATGAACAAAAGGGAGGTTTGGGCCTTTTTAAAGGCCTCGTAGCCCAGGCCTTGCAAGGGTGGTGGGGGGGGGGATTGGGGGTTCCTACTCCCATCAAGAGTTGCAGTCTCAGAAACCCACAGGGCTGCTATGGGTTGGAATCAACTTTATGGCAGTGAGTTGAGCCAGAAATTCTTTCTGCATCTGATTCCTGGCCTTGCCTAAAACTCTCTGCCATCCTGTCAGTGCTGACTCATCGTGACCCCCTGGGGGTTTCCCAGACTGTAGTGTGGGAAGCCCAGTGTTTCCCCCACAGAGCTGCTGGCGGGTTCTAAACTGCCGACCACGAGGCTTGGAGCCCAACGGGTCACCGCGAGGCCACCGTGACTCTCTGGCCTCCCTTGGAGAAGACGTTTCTTTGCAGATGGCTGACTTGGAGGGCTCTCAACAGCGTCTCCTCTCACCGCTGGCAGTGGTAGTAACCAGAGCCGAAACACAGGACAAACCCATTGCTAGCCACTAGCACTGAGCACTTTCTGTGGCCCGTCCCCACCCAGAGTGCTTTAAAAAGGAGAGCACAGGGGGTAAGCTCCTGGGGAGAGAGCTGTGGCAGCCCGCCTCCGCAAAGACCGCTGTCCGGACATCTGCAGGCACGTGTACTCTTGCTCTACAAGGTCACTGTGGGTCTGAATCAAGTGGCCACCAACAGGCTTGGTTTGGGGGTCCAAAAAAAGCTCTCTGCCATCAGGTCGATTCCAACGCCTAGCCGCGCTCTAGGACAAAGCAGCGCTGCCCCTGTGGGTTTCCTAGGCTGTGATCCTTTCCCGGAGAAGAAAGCCTCTCTTTCTCCTGCCCAGCTGTTGGTGGGTTCAAACTGCAGACCTGGTGATTAGCAACTAGGAGTGTAGTCCGCTCCGCCACCAGGGCTCCAGGGTTTGGGCTGTTCTGGTTGTCAGGTACCATCGAGTCCATTCTGGCCCATGTCGACTGTGTGCACCCGGTCCTGCGCCGTCCTCACCATTCTCAAGTGAGAGCCCATCGTGGCAGCCACCGTGCCCGTCCGTCTCACCGAGGGCCCTCCTCTGTTTCTCTGCCCCATACTTTGCCGAGCATGATGTCCTTCTCCGGGCACTGGTCTGACCTGGCGTGACACCGTCTCGCCGTCATTGCCTCTAAGGAGCATTGTGGCTGTACTTCTTCCGAGACAGATTAGTTTGTTCTTTTGGCGGTCCGTGGTTAGGGTTTACCTAATTCTTAATCTGTGAGACACCATAAAGGGACCCGATCTGTCACCCACCTGACAGGTCAGGACTCAGAGATGGAAGTGGAGTTAATGAATTACCCCAAGATCTGTGCTTCCTCGTGGCACCACGTTGCACTCCCGGCAGGCAGCCTGGCTCCAATGGCCCAGCTCCTCCTTATCCCACTGTCACCTTCTCTCCGTAAATACGTGTTTCTGCTCCGGACGCCCCTGTGGTGCGTGTACTTTTACTTCTCCGCCCCCCTCTCTGATATCCCATCCCTTTTAGCGAATCTCCGATGCGTGTTTGGAAGTGGAGGGTCACGCATGGTGGATCCTTGAGACGCAGTTTGCTAGGTCGGGCGATTTAATTTGTGCCTCTCTACCTCCTCTGTTTCTTCTAACTTCTGCCACAAGACGGCTCTAAGACTTGGGGGCAGAACTCCAGGCCAGAGCCTGCATGTGTGCTCCTTACCCCTCCAAGGAATAGCCCCCTGCACTGCCCCCGCCTGATTTTTTAAGACTAGACTTATTCTAACAGAATCAGGCAGAACCACAGGCTCACGCTGGCCCATTTATCATCAGCCTTTCATTGCGATGATGTCATGTGTGGTCTGTGTCCCAAACCAGCCCCTGCTGGGAACACTTGCTGACCCTGACCACTTGAGTCAGACCCAGGCTCTGGTTGGTGTGCTCGCTGGACTTGCTTCAGCTCCCCTGTTGACCGTTCGTCTGTGTGCACGCTCCCTATCTAGTCTCTGCGCACTCCCGGAGGAAATCTCCCAGGAATGCCACGGCTCCACCGTGTGCTTGGTTTTACTCAGTCTCACGCCCATGGATTGATGGTGCCACTTACCCACCCCAACCCCCCAGGGGGCATTCAGGCCAGACTCTCAGCCAGTCCCACACAGTCCAATTACAGCTTGCAGTCAGTCATGTTTTCCCACTCTTAATTTTACTTCCTTTCTACATTTTGAAACATTGTTTTGATTCCTTCTGATTTTATTGAGCACCAGACCAGAAGAAGAAAAAAAAGCCCTCCAATTACATTTCCCTAAATACAGAAGCAATAAGGGAAATGTCAACCCTCATTTTCCAAATGTTTACAACCCTATCTTGGTCTGGCTATTAAATATTGCACATTAAAATCGACAAAGCAATAAACAAGCTTCCAGGAGGACAGCCTCCGGGGCTGGAAAGCAGACTTGTCAGAGGTTGGATTCTGCTGGGATTTCACTGATGGGTAGTCTGGATGAATATTTAATTCCCTCTGGATGCTGCCAAATCTGGTTCTTCTAATTCTTCCTGCTGACCTGGCAGATTGGGGGAGCCCAGGGCTGCCTTGGGGATAGCCTCCAGTCCCAGGCGTGTAGACACCGACCCTGCTTGTGCTAGACCCGCTGGTGGCCTGGCCGCCCTGCCCCTTCTGCTAGCTTTCAGGAGAGCCCAGGATCCCCTTCCTCCCTCCGCTGCAGCTTCCGCCTGCTCTCTGCACAGCATGAACACCAAGGGCCCAGCCCTCCCTTGCTGTGTGGACTGAGCTGGCACGGCACCAGCAGGCATGCTGTTATGGAGGCAGTGGCCAAAGAGCACTGCCAGGCCTGCAGATAGGTAAGGCAGGGCAAGTCCACCTTTCCCCAACTGATTTCCGCCCCATCCCTGGTGCAGAGCTATTGGTGCCTCTTGTGTGCAGGTGACTGTGGGCTTCAGAGGCTGCACAGGTGGTGGTGCCGCAGAGAGGGCCCTGACTCGGGCTCTGGAGAGGGAGGCCGGGCTGGGCACAGGGTGTGCCCAAGGGTGGCAGGGTGGTGCGGATCAAGCACAGGGCAGGGTCACAGGTGTGGGGATGGTGGCACACCTGTCAGCCACAGGAGAGTATGAGTAATGGCAGCAGGAGGCGGAGGGAGGGGCATGCTCACACCCAGGAGGTGGGCCGGACACTGTAGACTGAAGCCAGGAAAGCCGCAGTGCGACAGAGGCAGCTCCACTCCCGGGGCCTCACGTGGTGTCTGTCGCAGGGTGAGTAGCTGCCTGACGCGATGAGTCGTCCTCGGGCCCCTGGGTGTGTATGAGTCCATCTCAGGGTGCCCCTCGCTTTCCCAGGCCCTCCACTTTCCCACACAGGAAGCCTTTATTTCTATCACCGCCCCTTCCTGATGACGTTTCCCAAGCACGTGAGCTGAAGTCTCCTCGCCTCCCTCACTTCTCAGGGACATTCTGGGTGGCTTTTCATCCTGGACACTACTGTTCCAGTGCGTCATTTCTTCTGTCTTTAGTGCTCTATTGTCCAGAGTCTGCATGCATATAAAAGAACTCTTTGTCTTCAGCGGTTGTCTCGGGAAGGTGAGCATCACAGAATGCCAGTTTAATAGAAGAAAGTATTTGTGCATTGAGGGAGTACTTGAGTGGAGGCCAAATATCCTTCTGCTACCTTAATAGTAACCTTATAAATATATGCACATTGATCTATTTCCCCATCCTCATATATAAATATATTTGCATATGTACATGCCTTTATTTAGACCTCTATAAATGCCCTTTGCCTCCTAGCTCTTTCCTCTATTTCCTTTGACTTTCCTCTGTCCCCACCATCATGCTCAGTCCTCATTTGGGTTTCAGTAATTCCTCTTGGTTATATTACCCTTGGTCATGCCCTGTCAGGCCTCCTACACCCTCCTCACCACCGATTTGGATCACTTGTTGTACCCTTGTCCCTGGGTTTGTTAACACCACTATCTTTCCCCCCACTTCCCCCCTCCCATGTCCCCCCAGAACTGTCAGTCCCGTTGTTTCCTCCTCCAGATTGTTCATCCAGCCTACCTTATTTAGCCAGACCTGCAGAGATAATAACATGCACAAAAACAAGACAGAGCAAAACCAAGCAAAAATATACAACAAAACAATGACAAAAAAAAAAACACCCCAAAACACAACAAGAAGAAAAGCTTGTAGTTAGTTCAAGGACTGTTAGTTAGCCTTTAGGAGTATTTTCCAGTTCAGTCTGTTGGGGCACTACGCCCTGGCCCCAAAGTCCACCTTCAGCATTCCCAGCAATAACAATAAAGCCCACGTGGAAGAAGCACACCAGTTTGTGCAATCACAATGTGTCGAAGTGATGAGGTATCAGGCATCATCAGAACAAAAGATCTTATCATAGTGAATGAGAGGGGAGTGTGGAGTGGAGACCCAAAGCCCATTTGTAGGCCACTGGACATCCCCTTACAGAAGGGTCTCGGGGGAAGAGATGAGCCAGTCAGGGTGCGATGTAGCAACAATGAAACATACAACTTTCCTCTAGTTCCTAAATGCTTCCTCTTACCCCTCCCCTCCCCACTATCATGATCCCAATTCTACCTTGCAAGTCTGGCTAGACCAGAGGATGGACACTGTTACAGATAGGAACTGGAAACATAGGGAATCCAGGGCGGATGATCCCTTCAGGACCAATGGTGTGAGGGGCGATACTGGGAGGGTAGAGGGAGGGTGGGTTGGAAAGGAGGCACCGATTTCAAGGATCTACATGTGACCTCCTCCCTGGGGGACAGACAGCAGAAAAGTGGGTGAAGGGAAATGTCGGACAGGGGAAGATATGATAAAATTATAATTTATAAATTATCAAGGGTTCATTTGGGAAGGGGGAGTGGAGAGGGAGGGGGAAAATGAGGAGCTGATGCCAGGGGCTTAGGTGGAGAGCAAATGTTTTGAGAATGATGAGGGCAATGAATGTACAAATGTGCTTTACACAATTGATGTATGTATGAATGGTGATAAGAGTTGTATGAGCCTCTAACAAAACGATTTAAAAAAAAAGCCAGAGCTCTCGAGCCTTACAACCTGGGTCTGAATCCCAGCTCACCGACACATTTACACACTTAGCTGTGAGACGGTGGGCTTGCCTGGGTTAGCTGTGAAATCGGGGGTAATAGTAGCAGTATTTCTTTAGTAGAGTTGGTGTGGGCCAAATAGTATAACTTTGCAAAGTGCTTGTTAGAATAGTGCTTAATGTATAGAAAACACAGTATAAAAACTTGTTAAATACAAATTCCCAAGCTGAGAAACTAGAGTTCGTTTTTCTTTTCTATAGACCATTAGATCACATACTTCTTTCCTAAAACAGTTTTTAATATTCCCCTTACTACTACGAAATGAAATTCATAGACATTATCATGTACCCACTCACCTAATTTTCAGAAATTGATACAATGCCCTAATTGTCAAGGAGGAGTTTCCAGAAGGTAGTTCATAAAAAGATCACGCATTGCAACTGGAAATGGAAACAAGGTAACAGCAGAGCCCGAGGCAGAGCTGCTGTGGGCACGGCCTGGACCAGCTGACTCATAACCGTGTGCAGCTGTACGGGGACTCCAGGAGCCACAAGCCGTCAGAGGTCCGGCTCTCTCGGCTCCTGAACAACTCTTGTTACGGTCCCTGAAGGAAGCAGAGGAACTTGGCACATATGGAAACGTTTTTTAAAAAATCTGTTTATAGTAAAATGAAATATGAAATTACGTTCTCGGCTTGGATCATTAGAAATAGATTTTTCTCCCCAGTGGCTGTCACGTTTGAGAGCCGTGTGGAATGCAAGGCGGTGTCTTGCAAAGAAATGCCCCAGATAGGACTCCCCAGCCCTCCTGAGCCCCAGCCTCACATACGGCCCTCTTTCCAACTCGGGAATCCTTGGGGGTGCAAACGGTGACTGTGCTGGGCCCTGTACAGAAAGCTGGGGGGTTGGAGCCCACCCAGGGAATTGCGGACACAAAACAAAAGTGCCCTGCTGGAAGAACCAGCAGGTCTCCGTGAGTCGAAATCCACTTCGTGGCACCTGGCTCACTGGATTCCCCTCTCGCCGGGCAGTCGGAGAGCTGCCCTGGAGTTTCCAACCCTCGACGTTGAAGCAGCTCAGTCTCTGCAGCTGCGGCTGGGGCTGCGGCTGGAGGTAGGGAGACTTGTACAGAGGGTGGTGGTAACAGCCTGAGAAAGAGAATTTGGGGCTAGGATGGGGTGTGACTGAGGGGAGAGAGGCAAGCAGGGGACCCAGGAGTGCTAAGGGTGCGCACTACGCGAAGTGGGGGCTGAGTGACTGGCCTGCTCCATCCTAACATGACTGCCATGTGCCATGAGTCCTGTGAGAGCCAGGCTCCCAGGCCTACCTGGGGTTTTGGGGGTCTTGCGGGTTTTCCTCCTTGAACAGGGTACAGTCTTCCCGCTTTTCCATCACTGATAGAGGGGTGGATTTGAGTTTTCCTTCTCTGGCAGGCGTCTGCATGACACAGATTCCAGCTGTCGCAGGTTTGAGTGTATCTTTCAGTGATGTCCACGGGGAAAGCCTTGGTGTAGTGGGTTGCGTGTTGGGGGGGCTGCTAACCGGAAGGTCAGTTGTGCAGAACCACCAGGCTTTCTGGGAGAAGGAGGAGACCTTCTGCTCCTGTATGATCTGCAGCCTTGGGAACCCAAAGGGGCAGCTCTACACTCTCCTCTGGCATCACTGTGAGTCGGAATCGACTCATGGCAGTGAGAGTCATCGGCTCCTGGTTAGTAAATCTTGGCTGTGTACCTCCCAAACACCAGCCATTGAAACCCTGGACGGAGCCCAATCCTCATCTGACACGAGACCGCCTGGGAAATGACGTCACAGCAGATGGTTCACAAGATGAATCTCTCCCCCACTGCCCCTCCCGCCTCACCACTACCTTACTCGGCCTTCAGTCTGCCTGCCCCACTGCCTGCCCCACAGCAGTGTCTTCTCCTCTAAGCCTGTGCCTCAGGAAAGGCAAGCTCCTGCTCCATTCCCCCCCCCCCCCAGTCCCCCAGTGCTGCTGCTGCTGCTGCAGACCCCGGATTGGATCGCACCCTGAGAGCCGCTTTGATTGGGATTGAGCGCAACCCCCCCGCGCCCTTTGCCCCTGCAAAGCTTACCATTCTTTTTCCACACAGAGCGCGGCTCCCCCTCTACCTGGGGTCCCATTGAACACCCTGGAGGTGCATTGGTGAGACCCTCGGCTTCTAACCAAATGTCGGCTGCTTGAACCCGCCAGCCACTCCACGGGAGAGAGATGTGACGTCTGCGTGCGTGCAGCTATGACACCCTTGGAAGCCTCTGGGACAATTCAGCTCCACCCTTACAGGGTACCTGCGAGTCTAAGTCTCCTACATGCCAAAGGGAGGAGTAATGCCTTGATCACAGGCTCTTGCCAGATGTTCACAGCCTCCATTCAGGATCAGAACAGATAGCCTCTCCTGTATGCGGTTGTACTCCCAGGGAAAGGCTAACCCGTCGCTGCGGAGTCATTTCCAACTCTTGGGCAGCTTGTGTGTGCTTGCATAGCATGGGTTCCACAGGGCTTCCGATGGCTGTGATCTTACAGAGCCGGATTGCCAGGCCTTTCTCCTGAGGCACTTCTGGGTAGACTCCAACCACCAAACCTTTCAGCTAACGTCCAGTTGCAAACCCAGGGACCGAATCACATGTATACAATCATCCATTTATTTAATTTTTTCAGGGTTTCATATTGGTAACAAGCAGTTCAGTCATTACCAACAAAACAAAATTGGAGCAGACCTGGATTTTTGAAACTTGGAGGCTTTAGAACACTAATCACGTTGGGGAAAATCCTTGTCTCCCTGCAGTGGGAGAGTGAGTGACACACATTCAGAATTTAATCATCAGATGAAGCATTCTTTCTCTTAAGGTCCTAGCAGTTTAGTGGGAAAGGCAAGACCCCTAAAACGTTAACTGTGGCAAAAGGCAACATGAAACAAAACTATAGCAGAATTTAAGGGAATTGTTTATTGGTGAAACAAATTAGTTTTGAGAGAGAAAAACACTCAAAAGGCTGCTTCTCAGACCTTGAGCTGAAACTAGCCAGAAGTCACCTTGTCATTAAATAACAAATCAGCTATAAAAATAAAGTCTCTGAGAATTGGGTTCCTGTGTTAGGCTGGGGTGACTAGAGAAATAGATCCAGTGATAATCGTTTATGTATAAGAAAGAGCTTCATATCAAGAAGTAACTGTCTATCAAGAAGGCATCCTCGCCCAGTCTGACTCAATTCCTTAAGTCCAATCCTGGTCTATCGGCCCCTCTTCAGACTCATACAGCCACATGCAATGATGCAGAATGCAGGAACATCCCTGGCTGGTGGGTGCAGAGTCTGTGGATCCAGTGGCAGTGGACGCATCTCCAGACCTCGTGCAGTCTCCACATGGCATCAACAGGAAGGTGAAGGCAGAGAAAGGAGGAGGTTCCCGGGACCCTCCTTATGAGGAGGTCATGCCCACAAGGAGGTGCTATCATGCTGTGACCTGGTTGATAGACTAGACTCCACGCCTACCCTGAAAGTTGACACGCAATTTAAGTAACTCTCACATTTGCCGAAAACAAAAACACCTATGTGAGACCAAACTAGTTTACCTTGAAACAAAGATGAAAATGTAACCCCACCAAACCCACTGCTGCTGGTCTAATCTGACCCACAGCAACCCTATAGGACTGGCTAGAATGGCTCCACGGGGTTTCCCAGAACGTAAGTCTTCTTGCAAGCCGATGGTCTTGCAGTTCTCCCACAGAGCTGCGGGTGGCTTTGAAACTGTGACCTGGTGGTTTAGCAGTCCATCTCCTACCCGACTGTGCCACCAGGGCTCCTTGAGGAGATGAGGGAGCAGGGAGACTAAGTTAGTGGGCATGACGCAGCCAGAGAAAAAGAATGAGACGGGCAACCCTTGTGAAGAATGCGACCACTCCCCTGACCGCTCTGTGCAGACGCTGCTTGTGGGGAGCCTGTGATGCTGTGTGTATCTGTCTTCACTGGACAACACATATGACTCAAAACAGCCACAGCCGAAAGCCACCTCCACACGCCACGTTTTGATCCAAAGCCCAGGAATGAGACCCTTGAGATGTTGACGGTAGGGGGCAGGGGGCGGAGCCCACACCCTCGGAAGGAGTGCACCTGGAATTAGGCTGACCCAGGTGCACTCAGGCTCGGGAGCTACATGCTGGCCTGAGTCCTGGCTGAAAGCCTCTCTGACCTTTCCTCCTGCCTCTCCCTCCTAACGATTCCTGCTTAGAGCTGGAGTAACCCAGGTGCAGCCTCTCACTCGCCGCCGGAGATGCCCGTCCTTAGTCAAGCCCAGGTCACATCCGGCTTGAGCATCCTTGGACATCCCTGGGGAGCTCATTAAAGGGCCTGAGGTGGGATCTGAGAGCCTACCCTTCCAGCAAGTCCCAGGTGCTGGCTGGCTGCTGGCCCCAGATGCCACGAAGGGTCATCAACTGATGACTTTCAATCCATCCATCCATCCATCCACCCACCCATCCACCCATCCATCCTTGTGCCTTGACTTGGAACCAGGCACAGCAACCAAGAGGGAATGGGAATGGCGAGACTATCGTGTGTGTGTGTGTGTGTGTGTGTGTGTGTGTATGTGTGTTGTAAGCTGGGCTCTGTGCTAAACTCTCTAGAGGTTTGGACAGTGACCACACTCCGGTAGGTAGGTAACTTCCTCCCTTGACAGGTGACAACACATATCACTGCAGGGGCTGGGGCTGGGCGCCCACCGCCCAGGGCATTATTGTGGCGGAAGCGCAAGAGTTCTTCCTAATTAGGTGTGCAGCCTTCGCCCGGCCTCCCACAAGCTTCCGGAAAGGTCGTCCCAGCCCTTGAGACGTGAGCAGAAATACAGAGCTTCCAGCAGGAGGTGACCCCTTGCCCACCTGTCAGACACGCTCCTCATTTCAAAAATGCCTTCATTCAAGCGCCTCAGCACTTCACAATATTTTGACGTGGGAAGAGAGAAGGGTGGGGGGGAGGGACAGGAAAAAGAAGGAGCTGGCGTTGAGATGTTTCTCTTTCTTGGATGCCTACTCTGGAACCACGTGACCGAACCGAAGTTCAGTCACAGGATTCCAGCTAGCTCAACATATGCGGTTACTATAGCAATTGAGGTTTCCTTAGTAACAGTTGCAAAAAATAATCTGCTCCCAATTAATAATACATTTTAAATCTCTTTCTACTACTCTACACCCGACCCAGTTTGGGGGGTGCTTGCTTTTTTTTTTTCTTGCCAAGAACCAGCTCCTTCGGGGGGCGTCCGCACTGATACCCTTTGCATGGAGTAAATCAGGTTGGAAAGCAATGAAACGGGAACTGCTTGTTTTCAGGTGTCCCGGGGACTCTGATCCGGAAATGTCCATGGGCAAGCTAACGTGAGTGCCGTCTCCAGAGCCTGGGAGCTTAAGGCTAACGCTGCCCTGGATCCTCCGTGAGCCCCAAGTGGCTTTCGGCGTGTGAAGAAAGGAGGCAGCAGACACCAAGCTTGTCCTTGGAAAAGAGAGAGCCGGGAGGGTGGGGCGTGGGGTGCATGCCTGTGGCTTGCGAAGGTCCACGGGCACGCGCAGCAGCTCGGTGGTGCCGGGGACTAGGACTGGGCCTGTGGGGGTCTCCCTCCATAAAGATCGTGAGACTGTCTTCTCAAGGGACCCTCTGGGGCAGTTCTGCCCTGTCGGGTAATGTCCCTATGCTCACAAGGGTTTGTAAGCGGGAGGGAATTCGGCCGTCGTGGAGAAAGAGAATATGGCCCGACGACTCGCCTGGAGAGGTACCCTCGGCAAGCTGCTTTTACTGTGGTGGAGTCAGACGTCTGCAGCTGCCCCACCTTAGGATTCTAAACTCTCACATTGAGTCTTGTGTTGTCAGGGGGCCACGTGGCAGTGTTTGGTGCCCGAGATTCAATGCTGCATGCTGTCCGTCCACACCGGGCTCAGTCAACTGCCAGGCCTGCCAGGAGAGGCCCAGGCTCTGTGAAGCTCCTGGTCCTGAAGCCGAGCTCCAGCCTTGAGTGGGGGCAGGTCTGCCAGCTGCTCACCCGGGTCTGGTCTGTCATGTGCAGTTTGTTCCTTGACCTGTGCTGCTTTCACCCTGTGTGTGAAAGGGTGGGGAGAAAATGACCATTTGCTCCCCGTTCCCACTAGAGGGGAGGAGGGTGGGGCGGGGAAAGCGGAACCACGTTTGATGGTGATGGAGTGAGTGGGCTCAGATGACCTCCATAGATAGATTTCATAAGTCCATGGCTTCTTGCCACCTTCCGGGTGAACGGAGACCTTCATAGCAGGCAGGAGGCAGAGGTGAGTGGAGTTGGCCCCGTTCTGTCCCATTGCTTGTCACCTTCTCAGCCTTATCCCTCTTTCTCCATCCAGCACCCTCTTAGTTACCTGCTGGAGCCTGGAGACTAAGACAGACTAGGAAAAACGACCCGCCGATCTAGTTCCCCAAACCAGCCAGGGAAACCTGGGAAAGTCAACTGTCTGATCCACAGCCTGTGGCGAGTCTGACATGGGGCTGGCCGAGCAGCGAGTGGCTCATGGTGGAGCTGGGCCCCATGAGTCAGGGACTGGCCCCGAGGCAGCCAACCAGGACTAGCAACCCCACCTCAGCATTCTCTCAGACCCTCACAAATATCGACTGACACTTTCCCAAGTCCAGGGCCGCCTGCCCCATGCTTGGGGGTGTAGTAACGAATGTGCCCGCTGGGCTGGACACTCCACCGGGGCTGGGCTGGGGCTACTATCTTGACAATACCCCTTGCATGCAGTGCTGTGCAGAGCACAGAGTGGGCACTCTGTAAATATTGGCGGATTGAGTGCGGGAGAGAGGGTGCTCTGTACCCTCAGGGAGCTTACTGGGAGACTAGAGGGGAAGAGCGAGAGAGAAGGGTGGGGAACAGCCTGGCGGACAGAGCCTGATGAGAGAGTGGGTGCCGAGGAAAGCACAGGAGGGGCATCGAGCCAATTGGGGACCAGAGGATGAGTGGTGGCCAGGCAGAAAGGACGGCATGGTGAGACCAGAGGTCTGAGGCTGAGAGAGAACATCACGGGGCTGCGGGGAGGTGATTGTCCACAGCTGCCTAAGACCAGGTTTGCCAGAAGCACTCGCCTTCTCTCTCTTCTGCAGGCAAAGGTGGGGTCAGGTTTGTGTTTCAGCCTCCTTACCCTGCCAGCCACCGCATGGCGGTGGACCATGGCAGGAATTTTGCAGGCGGGAAGTGAGCGCCGGCACCAGCCAGGGGTGCCACCGCACACACACACGGCAAGAGACAGGAGGGCTACTAGGGCGAAATGGCTCCTGGCAGCTCTCCTCTGGCCCCACCTGTTTGGGAGGCCAGCCATCGATGCTTGGCCCTCTCCGATTGCCCTGGCCAAAACCGAGCCGGGAGCCTGGCCCGGAAGAGGCCTGGGGAGGGGTACGGGTCCAGGAGTGTGGGCTTCTCGGGCTCATGGCCCCTCTCCTCCACAGTGACGAAGCTGCAGGTGAGCAAGTCCAAGCGGACCCTCACGCTGGTGGAGAACAGGCCCATTCAGCTCAACTGCTCGGTCAAGGCGCAGACCAGCCAGAACTCCCACTTCGCCGTGCTCTGGTACGTGCACAAGCCCTCCGACGCCGACGGCAAGCTCATCCTCAAGACCACCCACAACTCAGCCTTCGAGTATGGCACCTACGCCGAGGAGGAGGGCCTGCGTGGGCGCCTCCAGTTCGAGAGGCACGCGTCGGGCGGCCTGTTCAGCCTCACCGTCCAGAGGGCCGAGGTCAGTGACAGCGGCAGCTACTACTGCCACGTGGAGGAGTGGCTGCTGAGCCCCAACTACGCCTGGTACAAGCTGGCTGAGGAGGTTTCGGGGCGCACAGAAGTCACCGTGAAGCAGCCAGGTAAGAACAGAGGGCCCTGTGTGGGGGCACGGGGCAGGGTGGGAGGGCTCAAGTGGGGTCTGTCCATTGAGACCTTCAAGGAGGTGGACCCTGGGTGTGGCTTCCGGCACAAACGCCATCATCCTGGTGCCTGTGGGCTTCCCACTTTGCCTACAGGCTCAGGCCCGATGCTGATGCCAAGCTCGGAAGCATCCTTGGCTCTGCTTCAGCGTCCAGCATGGTCTCCAGGGAGGAGGCCTGAGAGGCAGCACAGGTTAGCAAGATACAGCCAGTGTGTTAGATCAGGTTGACTAGAGAAACTAATTCATTGACACTCATACATGTGTAAGAGGCTATTTTATATCAAGAAGTACTTCTGCATCAATAAAACCTCCCAACCCAGTACAGATCAAGTCCAGAAGTTCGATATTACCCCATACGTCAATATCAGTCTACGAATGCCTCTTCAGACGCACACAGCACATGCAGGAAGATCACAGGTCAGTGGGTGGAAATCCTCTGGGTCCAATGGCTGTGGACACATCTCAACGGCTCTGGCTGCCATTAGCGTGGCTCCATGTGGCTTGTCAACACGAATGTGTAGCAGAGAGAGGGAGTTCCCAGAATCCTCATGAGAAGGCCATGCACACAAGGAGGATGGTCAAGTTGTGATCTGATTGACAGACTAGACTCCGCCCCTTTCTTCTGCTCTCTAGTTGACATGAACTTGTGTAACCTCCACAGCAAGGCAGGCTGAGGGCAGCTCCTCAGTCTCACCCTCAGGGTGTGCAGCTGGTTCCCTGGGCCTCTGGTGGGCACCAGCTCAGCCCCACACCCCTTATGCTTCAGTTTCCCGTGTCTGCTTTCCCCTTCTGCCCTAGTTCCCACCCTCTGCCTGGGCAAACCCTGCCTATCTCCCCAAATGGAATCAGCCCCAGAGCCCCTGATGTCCAGCTTTGCTGTCCAGCTCATCCCTTCCTCTGTTCCCTGACAGACAGGTGAACACACCACCCCTGCACATGATCCGCAGGCCTCGCTGTGGGCCCCCTCATTGTGAAGGAGGCTCCCTTCCCTGCAGTCTCTCTCTGGGCTGTGGAGTGTGCCCCTGCAGCCACTCTGGCGAAGCTGGGGTCACCTCCTTTCTGCTCTGTGGAGGGTGCCGTTGTGGGCCTCTACCTCCCTGCTCCTGTGCCACCAGCTCCAGTTCTTTCCGCTGCCCCTCGCAGAACCCCAGAACCACACTCAGCCTCACGGGGGCCTCACAGGACAGGGTGGAACCACCCTGTGCGTTTCCAAGACTGTTAACTCTTGGCGGGAGTAGAACGTCCTGTCTTTCTCCCACGGCGCGGCTGGCGCTTTCAAACTGCTGGCCTGGCATTTAGCAGCCCAGCACACTACCACTCTGCCACCAGGGCGCCTCGCTCTTGATAGACTGCCACCTTAAATGCTCTCCCCGCCCCTCACTTCCATAGGCCCTGCAGCTTTCCCCTGCCTGCCCTTCCTGTGGGCCGGGCCCATTCCTTTTGCTTGCACTGCCCACTCTACCTCTCCTGCTGCCTCTCCCCTACCTGGCTCACCTGTCTTCACCCCCTTCCCCACATCTGGGCGCACCTCAGAGACAGCATGGGTTCTCAGTTAAAGGCTACTTCAGGAAAGCGAATTTCTCAATCAAATGAGTCGTACGCATTTTCGTTTATTTGTTTCCCAGCGCACGCAAAAAAGTTAGGTGCACACAATATCGCAGTCTATTATTAGGCCCCGGCCTGGTCTGCTAGAGAAAGATGAAGCTTCCCGCTGCCGTAAAGACGGGCCTTTCCCAGAACCTCTCTAGGATTACTGTCGGTCTGAATGGGGCTTGTGGCAGTGGGGTCGGATGCTCGGTTAAGTAGGCAGTTGGTGGCACTACGGGAAAGTTCTAAATATTGTGAAAATGACCCCCCCCCACCATATAACACAGACACAAAGCAATCACATGCTTCTGGGGAAATGGGGCCGGTAGACCTGCTCATCCCGGGGCTGCCCCAGCCCTCCCTCCTGAAGAGAACGTGGTATTGCCACGTGCCAGAACGCGGAGCCTAGGGAGCCACGTCGCTGGGTGCCCATCAGCCTCGCTGCCAAGACGCCCCCCCTGACTTCCTCCAGGTCACAGGTGCCCTTACAAGAGCCACCTGTTTGTGCGAGTTCTATCTCCACGCACAGTGACGCTGTCAGCACTTGGAGAACAGAGCTTTGTCTTTGTGTGGCTGCCACCGCGTGGCTCCCTGGATAGCCCACGGCTCGGTGAGCGGACAGAGGCTTGCCTGTCTCGAACACAGCCAGGCCTTAGTACTGGCGGCTGCCCTCAGCCTGGCACACGTCGCGCAGAAATACTCCTTCCTCTGGCAGCGCTTGGTCACCGTACCCAGCAGAGCGCCTGAGCAGCCCTGGCAGGGGGTAGGAAGACTTGGGCTGCTAGCAGAGGGGCGAGTGGGCCTGCTGGTCTGCGCCCCGCACCCCGGGCTGTTTGTTCTCCTGTTTACGGGTCACTGTAACTGGGAACCCGCTCGGCAGCACACGATCATGCCCTGCACCTCCTTTTCCCGTCTGCCTTTCGCCAGCGGGCGGGCTGCCTTGGTGCCGAGTGGTTGGTTTCTCTCGTCCTCCCCGAGTGGAGCTCTTCTCCTCATTGCTCTCTGGGCAGCATGGGCACTTTCCTTCCGGGGGCCGGGCTGCCCGACCCAGTACTTCAGGCCATGTGGGCCCGCTCCCCGCATTTTCCTAAGCCCACCCCAGAGCAGGCCTTCTCAGTGCTGGAGTGGCTCTCGTGCCCCCCACCCCCTACCCCCCGCCCCCGGTGACCAGGCCTGGCTTCAGGCCAGTTCTCACAGCGTCAGGAAACTCGGGCTCCTCCTTAGCCGGCAGGCGGCCTTTGGGGTTCCTGCTCTTCCTCTCTGTTTCCAGTTTTGCATCTTCTCTCTCTCAGGAGAAGCAATAGTCTCCATTCCCCACCGCCTCTTTTGTCGCGGTGTGAACGCTCCCTTTCCTCCTCTGTAGTCACACCGAGATTCCGACGACAGCCACAGAGAAGCTGCGTGCTGTCCAGTCCCGGCTGACGCAGGACGACCCCATGCGTTACAGAGCAGAAGTGCTCCGGGCTGTTCTGGGCTGGCCGCCTTATGGAAGGAGCCCACCGCCAGGCCTTTCTCCCGCGGTGCCACTGAGAGGGACCCCGAGGTTCATAACGGAGACCATGTGTGCCGCCCAGGGACTGTGATGAATTCTTACCCACTGCTCTTCCTCGATGCTGACTTGGAGCAGCCCTGTAGGACGGCGTGCACCTGCTGTCTGTCACTCCCAGCGCAGACAGCCCCGCCTCTCCCACCAAGTGGCTTGCAGTTCGAGGCCCAGTGCTTAATCCATTGCACCACCAGGGCTCCCTCAGTAGCTTCTTTTAAAAGAAACAGTGCCCACAGAGTCAGTGGTTCTCAACCTTCCTAATGCCTCAACCCTTTCATGTGGTGGCGATCCCCCCAACCATAAAATTGTTTTTGTTGCTACTTCCTCACTGTAATTTTGCTACTGTTACAAATCAGACGACCCCTGTGAAAGGGTCATTTGACCCTCAAAGGGGTTGCGACCCACAGGTTGAGAACCGCTGCCTTATGGGGTTTCCAAGGCTGTAAAAGTCTTTCCTGGAGCAGCCAGTGATGTCTTTTTCCCTCAGAGTGAGGGGTGGGTTTGAACTGCCGACCTCGTGGTAGCAGCCCCTGCTTACCCAACAGCGCCACCAGGACGTCCGTGTGGATCACAAGTTAATGGAGGGTATTTCCCATCTACAGGCTTTCTCGAAGTTAAGGGAGACAACACAAAAGATCTGTTCAAAAAAAATCCCTGTCAAAACACACGTAGTGAAATCTGTTTGTGGTGAATGTTAACACTATCGACAGAAAACTCACAGGTCACTGATTTAAGCAACACATTTCTCCTTTTCTGTGAAGAGTTTCAGTTAAAAAAATTCTTTTGCATGTTTTCTACTGCTTTTCATTCCCACACCTACCCCACCCTTTTATTTTTCCTAATAAGAAAGCATTTTCTTAGAGAGTTTTTGAAAAGTGGCAAAATTGCGCAGAGAAGAAAATAGTCTTTCATCGCAGAGATAATCAGATTCCATACCATCCCTCCCCCTCCTGCATCCCTCTCCCCTCCACTCACCCCTGTGTGTAAACAGAGACTGCAAAACATTCATAGGAAAATTCCATTATGTTCCCATTTCATTTTCCTACACACTTTCTGAAGGCCTCTCGTATGTATGTGTGTGGACAGGTATAGATCGATCGATTGATCAGTAACATAGTTGAACAAGTTTGGTTATTGAAAATGTACCTTCTGCCATTTTTCACTTTTGGGCCTTTTAATTTTGACCCGTGTGGGTTGTGAAGCCTACAGGTAGCAGTGAAGTGTGGGCAGTACGAGTGTTGAGGGGACATTCAAGGCAGTGTCATTCCAGAGCTGCCTGGAGCATCGTCAGCTCTGTGGCTTGTCCTTCTCTGTGGGGCAGGCAGTCTCGTGCGGGTTTTCATGGCAGGACCAGCATGCCATCCCGAAGGACACTTGTTAGCCGAGGAGAATCCATTTGGCTGAGTTTTCCAACCACCCCTCTCTTCCGTGTGAGCCTTTCTCACTTAAAGTCAGCTTTGTTCCACCGCTTGACAGGGAGGAAGAGGTGCAGCCGCGGCCAGGCAGGTGAAACTGGGTGTCTGTCCTCTGCATTTCTGGGATCCACGAGAGCCCACTGTATGCCAACCGTCTGGTCAGTTGCAGAAGTTAACTCTTGTTTGGAGAATGGTTTTTACCATGCACCTCCAGCCTCACATTCACCCCAGTGCTTCAAGGCCAACCCCACCGGTCATGGCTATCCCCTCTCCCCTTACAGCTGCTCTGAGTCCCCCACATGTTGTTCACATCTACAACAACCCCTCACATCCACCCCCATCCTCACAGCTACCCAGACCCCCACGTCCACCCTGCACCCCACATCCACCATCCTCACATCCTCCCTCCCCTTGCCCCCGCCTCCACCAGTCAGCCCCGGGCTCCAGGGTCGGTCGCCCTAGGGGTGCGCAGGCCAGCACACAGGCCCAGCTTGTTCTCCACGAGTGTCTGAACGGAGATGGCTTGGGGCCTGGGGACAGTACCCTACCTAACATTGACCTCCTTAAAAGCTGCACATTCCGGAAGTGGTCCTGGGACTGGGAGTGGTTAGGCTGCAGCGTCTGAGTGAGTCTGGGCTGCGGTCGGTCCCTTGGGGTCAGAAGGGCTGGGCAGGCGTGTGCGTGCAGGGCGTGTTGTGACTGACCCTTTGCTCTTCCCTGTTCAGACAGCCGCCTGAAGCTCAGCCAGGCCCAGGGCAACCTGTCGGTGCTGGAGACCCAGCAGGTGCAGCTCGAGTGCTCAGTCCTGAACCGCACCAGCGCGGCCTCCCAGCTCCTGGTGGAGTGGTTTGTGTGGAAGCCCAACCACCCCGAGCGGGAGACGGTGGCGCGCCTGGGCCGGGAGGCCACCTTCCACTATGGGGAGCAGGCCGCCAAGAACAACCTGAAGGGGCGGCTGCATTTGGAGAGCCCGTCCGCCGGCGTGTACCGGCTCTCCATCCAGAACGTGGCTGTGCAGGACAGCGGGACATACAGCTGCCGCGTGGAGGAGTGGCTGCCCAGCCCCAGCGGCCTGTGGTATAAACGGGCCGAGGACACTTCGGGACAGACGGCCGTCACTGTCGTGCGACCAGGTGAGGACTGTGGTCCCCGAGTATTTCCACATTTGGGGTCATATTGTGTACCCCGGGCAAAAATGACAGGGTGTGCATTCAGAGTCTCGTCTCTGGGCATGGGGGCATTGCCAGTGGCACGGGGCTAAGTGCTAGGCTGCTAACCGAGAGGAGGCAGGCAGCCTGCTTCTGGAAGGATGGCCGCCTAGAAGGTAGCTCCTTGGGGGCAGTTCTACTCTGTCCTGTAGGGTCGCTATGAAGCGGAGTCAATAGGCTGTGTGGTCCAAACCCGCCCACTGACCGCGAGTTTGGAAGTTGGAGTCTGCACGGAGGCACCTCAGAGGAAACCCCTGGGGACCTGAAAGCCAGCCCCGGAAGCCCGAGGGGCTCAGCGCTCTCTGAGCCACCGGACTGACGCCGTGGGCAGCAGCAACTCCACAGCAAGTTAGCCTTTAAAGAACCAGTAACTTCTATGCGCTGAATTCTATATCGTGAGCAGGGACGTTGACGTTCGACATCTGTATTCAACATGGGCTCCATCCCCAGCCTCTTTGTGAATGAAGAGGAGGAGCCCTGGTCACGTGGTGGTTACACGCTGAGCTGCCAAACTCACGGGAAGCCATTTGAAGTCACTCGCCACGCCACGGGCTGCTCCCAAGAAGAGCCACAGTCTCAGAAACCCACCAGGGCAGCTCTGCCCTGACCTAGGAGTCGGCATCGACTCGATGGCAGTCAGTGGGAGTCATAATGAACAGGAAAATGCACATCCAGCTTTGGCCTAAGGAGATTCTGTTTCTTGACACGAATAAAATTGGACGGAGGATTATCACACACACGCACATGCATGCGCACGAAACCTACTGTTGTTTCCTCGATCCTAACTCGTAGGGAGCCTACTGGGCAGAGCAGAACAGCTTCAGGTGTCTGAGGCTGCAACCGTGTGGAATCACATGGCCTCATCTTTTCCCCCACTGAGCAGCTGGTCGGTTTGAACCACCAACCTGTCAGCTCAAGCTTAGCACTTTAAACCCCTGCACCACCTGGCGCCTTATTCCTTCCAGAGCATGGAACAGGTTCTCTTTTCAACTGCATCCTGATGTGGACATGTGACGTTTACAGCAGCAGGACACTTTGGTTCTAAAAATAGAACTTGCTTCAGTGTGACTTGAGTGGGAAAGAATTGATTCGCATGCTCTCAATAAAGAGAAGAGAGAGAGGAGACAAGATGTACCTGAAGCTTCGCTCCCTCATGCCTCTGCACAGTTTTAGGGGTGCTGGTGACCGGGTGACCCTTGCTTGTCCTTATTGTTGTGTTCCACATGCTTGAAATGACTGGCGGCCACTCCGCAGGCAGACGTATGATTCAAAGCGAGGCTGGGGGAGTCCGGTGTCCTTCATTCCCAGCTTGGCCACACTGGTGGCTCGTCCTTCTTTGAGCCGAAAAGTTTCACTCGGGACACAGCATGGATGAATCTGTGGCCTACGTCACCGTGGACTTTTTCTCCCCTCCCCTGAGCATCCTGAAGTTCAACGTGATGCTGCACATTTGAGCGGTTGAAACTCTGCCATCTCCCCCCCGCCATGCAGCCTCAATGAGGAGGAAAATGCACCAAATGCACCGTTGGGGACAGGAAAGGGGCATTACCTCGGTCCGGGGTCCCACTTCAGCTGGAGGGAAAATCACCTCTACTCCAGTTACAGCTCCTCGTCTTTCTCCACAAAGAGCTCAACAAAACCTTAAGACCTCCAGGGCCTTGGTGCATTTGTCTTTCTTTTTTTCCACCTTGTCTACAAACTGCTTCCCCCCACCCCCCTATCCTAAAGGTAAATGGTAGAGATGTGGCCCGTGAGCCTCTTCTCAGCTTCCACCCATTGTGAAGCTCACTGGACAGAGTTGGGAGCCCTGTCCTCCATTCTCACAGCAACCTGGTGGGTAGTGAAACTCAAAGAGGGAGTGGCATGCAGCTGGTGCCGCAGGCTGGGTTCTCGAGAGAGAAATTTCTCTCAGGACAGTGACTCACACAGCGGCAGTCATGGGCAAGTTCCAAATCAGTGGGTAGGATGTTAGGCTTCTCCTGACTTAAGTAGCTGTTGGGACTAATGAACTCAAGATTGGCAGGAAGACCACAGGCTGGTGGCTGTAGAAGTGAATGAATCTGAGATCAACATGTCAGGTAGAGGCTGCTGACAACTCCCAGGATCCACGGGCAGTGTGGCAGGCATTGGTTCAAGTCCAAAGAACCAGAGGTCAGTGAGCCAGATGCAGGGTCTAGACCAAGTGAACAGCAAGCAAGCTTCCCCACAGCATCCACTTCTATGGGCAGCAGGCCAGGAAACTTAACTTTGAATTGAATGGATCAGTACTGTGATCTCAGTAAGGATGTCTTATCACACCCTAATCGTCTTACAACTGATTGGAGGTTCAGAGCATTAGGGAGGTGATTACACTGTGTTGGAACACATCTTGGGGGATGACTAGGCTTTAACTGCCTAACAACCATGAGTTCTGGCCTAACCAAGTTACACAGAAGCTAACTATCACAGCCAGTGAGTAATGATGGGCACAGTCTCCCACCGTGGCCCTTAAACCAGTGTGTCTGACCGTCTTTTGCAGCCACATGAGCTAGGCTGGATATGTCTCTCTCTGAGCCCTGCCTTGTGTATTTTTGGATTGTGTGAGTTGATCATGTTGATGACCAAGCATTTGGAAAACAGAAAAGTGTATTGAAAAGAACTTTTATACATAATCTCAAGTCCACAAATATACGCCATTAGTAATTGCATGGTTCCATGGCCTCTGCAGTACGTATCCGTATTCTCTGTGTGCATATGTGTAAGTGGTTAAAAATCAAACCACCAAGCACACGGCCATTGAGTCCATTCCAACGCATTGCAACCTCCACAGGGTTTCCTGGACCATACATCGTTATAGGAGCAGACTGCCTCATATTTCTCCTGTGGAGCAGGGGCTGGGTTTGAACCACTGACCTCAAGATTGGCAGATCCACACGTACTTTACATGATCTCTCCCCACCCCCACTCGCCGTTGTGTAAGCATGTTCCCATGTCATTCAAAGCATGTCATCACCAACCTTTTTCCCAGGGAAGCAGTCCTGGTGGTGCAGTGGTTAAGCGCTGGCCCACTGGCTAATGGTAGGGTGGTGGCCTATGCCCACCAGCGACTTCCCTCTGTGTGATCCATAAAATGACAGCTCCGGGAGCCTACGTACCCTTTACTCTGCCCCGTGGGGTTGCTGTCGGTCAGGACGGACTCGTCTGGCAGCATGCTTTGTTTCTTTCCCTTGCGTGCTGTGCACTGTCAGCATGCACTGTCAAAGAGTCCCTGAGGTGGGTTTGGGAAGAAGACTTGCAGTAACACAGCTCCAAGAATTCTGTTAGGAAGATGATGACGTCCTGTGGAGTCGGGCGCAGAGCATGTGGGACGCAGTGAGACTGCGTAGACTAGCGGCTGAGAGAGGAGCCGCCCTGGGGTCACCTCAGACCCTGAAGCAGCGGTGGTGGAGGCAGGAGAGGTGGGCAGAAGCATTCTTGTGGCTCACACCCAGGGAAGGGAAAGGTGTTTGCCTCCGGACAGGAGGACAGCTGTCCCTTCCAGGAGGAGGAAAATACCCTTGGATTTGAAAGGAATGCAGACAGGGTCGTGGGAAGTGGATGGAGGAGAGAAAGCCAGGGCGAGGCTTGTCCAGGGGACGGTGTCTGGTGCGGTGCCTCACCATCGTACCAACTCACCATGACGGGGCCCATCTGATCACCAGACTCAGATCCGCCTTCGCCGGCACCTCAGCTCATTCCCAGGAGCTCTGGGACACTGCTTTAGACGGCCGGACAGAAAGCATCCTACAACCCACCAGTCTGCTGTACGGCTTCTGGTGCCTTGGGAGGGGGGGTTGGATAAGTGGTGAGGGATGAGAGGGGGCATTAGACTCACCTGCCCTTCTCTGCCCCCCAGCATAGTTGCTCCCCTGCCCCACACTGTCCCACCCACCTTTCAATTAGCCAGTGGGTGAGCGCTTAACCACTGCACCACCAGAGCAGCTTCCCTGGTAAAAAGGTTGGAAATGACATGCTTTGAATGACTTGGGAACATGCTTACACAATGTTGAGTGGGGGTGGGGAGAAATTACATACGCGGGTGCAGTTAGACCCTCTCCCACAGGGTTTGCACTGGCTGATTTTGAGAAGTAGCCCGCCAGGCTTTCTCAGTCTGGGAGCTCCGCTGAAACCTGCACGGCATCCCAGGCACACCCACACCGCATGCACAGACACGGAATGACCATGCAGGTAGTGTCTTGGCCGGGAATCAAACCTGGGCCTCGTGCACGGAAGATACGAATTCTACCACTGAGCCACCGATGCCCCATGTTCTTTCCATGAGTACACAACAGTCCACTGTGTGGGTATTGCTATAATGTTAAGGGTGTTGGGCTGCTAACCACAAGGCCAGAGCTCTCAACCCCCAGCCTCTCCTTGGGAGAACGATGAGCCTTTCTACTTCTGTTCCAGTCTTGGAAACCCACACGGGGGCAACTCTACCCCGTCCTGTTGGGTTGGAATTAAGTCGACGGCAGTGAGTTTGCTTTTGAGTATTTTGGGTTTGCTTGGGGTTTTTTAATGAGCATTTCTGTTATCTTAAGGAAGGAAATTAATCAGCCTTTCCACCCTCCTGCGTCCCTCATCCTCTCCAGATGCCGCCCTGCAGGTGGACACGGTAGTACCCAACGCCACAGTGACCGAGAAGGCTGCCTTCCAGCTAGACTGCAGCATTGTGTCTCGCTCCAGCCAGGACTCCCGCTTCGCTGTGGTCTGGTACTCCCTGAGGACTAAAGTTGGAGGGAAAAGGGACAGCCCGGACCTGGGAGAGGAGGAAGATGAGGACGAGGAGGACGAGGAGGAGGAGGAAGAGGACCTAATGGAGCGGACGCCCCTGCTGAGCGTGGGCCAAGACGCCGTCTTTGGCCCTGAGGGCAGCCCCTGGGAAGGCAGGCTTCGCTTCCAGAGGCTGTCCCCACTGCTGTACCGGCTGACGGTGCTGCAGGCAAGCCCCCGAGACACGGGCAACTACTCCTGCCGAGTGGAGGAGTGGCTGCCCAGCCCGCAGAGAGAGTGGTACCGACTGACCGAGGAGGAATCTGCCCCCATCGGCATCCGCGTCCTGGATACCAGTGAGTGTCCCCATGTAGGGAGAAAGGGTGCCCTGTCCATCCCGGGTGTGTGTGGGAGATCGGCCCAGAACCTGACTCTGGGCTGATGAGCGGTGTGTTAGCTGTGCCAGGCAGTTAACAGGAGGGTTGGATACCCGTTCCGTTCAGATCATCGACCCTGGTCGCCCACACCAAGATTGGGAGGGGAATGCTGATGGGCTGTCACCTTGATCATCAGTGAGGTGCTGGTACAGTCTTCTGCAGTCAGACTTTGTTCTGGAAGCACTTGGCTCCTCCCTGGCTGGGGAAGCGACACTAGACCATCCTTAGGCAATCAGTACCTGTTCCAGACTCATGCAAAGGAAGGCGGGGAACGGAAATCCGACTGCCCCGCCCGCACAGCACTCCTCCAAGACCTGGCTCGCCACGCCCTGTGCTTATTTGGGAGTGTGACTTTTGGGGTGTCAGTGGGGTGTGCATGGCCAGTGGTGGACCATCGCAGGAGAGCACCCATATTATAGGGGTGGCTGTAACCCAGCTGGCCATCCACTTCTGCCACCTGAAGTGCCTAGAACTCAGCATTTCCATTGGAGAGTCTCGGGGGCTTTGGCTCGGAGCAGGGGCTGCTGGGAATACTCGCTGGCCTGGAGAACCTGTTTTAACCAGGCACCTTCGGGGCTGGCTTTCCACGGCGTGCACCTTTGTCAGGCTCAGGGGCGCTTCTTATAGAATGAGTCCATGATGCCAAAACAAAATACCCGTGTTTGTTAAGGGCTAGAACTCTGCCCTTCTTTGGGCCCAGACATTGTAGAACCTGTGTAGAGAGCCTCCATAGAGTAAGCAGAGCGTGCCCTACGGGTGAGGGGCGGCAGCTGCCACAGCAGCAAGGGAGAGATAGCCAAGCCCAGCGATGGGGACACATGCTCCCTAATGACCTGCTGAATGGCCGAACCTAAAACAAAGTCAGAGGGAAGGTGTCCGGACTGCAGGCTCTCTGCTCATGTGAGGCTCCAGTCTTTCTGAGCGAGAGAGAGCCCCGAGACCCCGTGGCCTTGAAGTCCAGAGATGAAGTCTGTTGTTGCTCCCCCAGGCCGGGTCTCCAGCAGGCCATCCGCAGATGCTGGGGCTCTCTCCTCTCCTCCTCTGGGTACACAGAGCACCAGGGGCGGGCAGGCTCGCTGTAGCTCCCAGACACTGGTCACCAGTGACATCTTATGGACACCATCAGTCATAACACTGCCACTTCAGGATGACTGCTCTGAGACGCTGGGGCCTGGGTGGAGAACAGGGGCAGAGGGAAGGGGGTACATGCCATTTTCCCAAAGGGGGCCATCTGTAGGGAGGCTGGGTGCCGAGGGGAGACCCAAATCTCACTTTGTGGAGCAGGAGGTCCAGGCTAACCTGTCCTCGGCTTCTTTGGAGTGTGACACGCTACGTGTCATTCTGTGCCTGTCCCTGTGGCCCAGTGGCTCCCCGCGGGAAATGGAGACCTGGCCTTGTCTGTTGGCCTTCGGGTGTGTGTGAATGGGTAGGGGGCGGGGGTGAGGATGGGAAGCCTGCTCACTGGTAGCATTAGGACCCCCCTCCCAGACAGGGTGGGTGCAGGGGTCTGCACGTGGCCGCCATTGGGTTAGGTGAGGTCTGCAGGGACCAGTGGTTTCTTTGGCCTCATTGTCTTCTCTGCCCCCCCCCCGCCCACGCCCCCGGCCTTTTGCAGGCTCCAGCCTCCAGTCTGTCATTTGCTCCAACGACGCCCTCTTCTACTTCATCTTCTTCTACCCCTTCCCCATCTTCGGCATCCTCATCATCACCATCCTGCTGGTGCGCTTCAAGAGCCGGAACTCCAGCAAGAACTCGGAAGGGAAGAACGGGGTGCCCCTGCTGTGGATCAAAGAGCCGCACCTCAACTACTCCCCCACCTGCCTGGAGCCCCCAGTGCTGAGCATCCACCCCGGGGCCATAGACTAAGCTGGAAGCGCCCACGACGTTTGGCCCCGAGGAGCTGGGACGCGTCCTCGCCACCTCTCTCTGTGTGATCGGACAGCACCCAAACTTGGGGATGCCCTAACAAGACGGCCAGACTCAGACGAGGGGTGCTAGACCTTCCCGCTGAGTCACAGATGGCTGCGGTGGCCATCGGCTGTCAGCCTGGGCTGGTTGGTTCCTGGTGCCCAGCTGCGAAGCTGGCGACCATCCGTTTCTCGTTCCTGTCGTCCGGGTCCTGTAGTGAGTAGCTCCAGGTGCCGTGCGTCCACTCACGGAGTTCTGTAGTCTTCTCCGCTAGATGTCACAGGGGTTCTTGTTCTTTCTCACGCACTCTTTAAGGCTCCAGGTCGCTCCCCTTGGATGCCGCCGGATTCAATGGTGACCAGGAAGCGCTGCCCAGACCTTTGCAGTTTGACTACTTCGAAATGCCACCGCCGGAGCCAAACACACCCCAACGTGGTTTCTTTTTAATCTTTTCCTTTTTTGTTTTAAACTTACTTTTCCTAACGGGACTTTAAAAACTCTGGTGTGTCCTGTGGGCCCCATCTGTATCTTACCGGTGGCCCCGGCCGGAGTTGTGGGGTCCGCTCTGAAGAAAGCAGGGACAGGACGGGAGGAGTTCTGCGCGACCCCACGCGGGCCCAGGAGGCAGAAGCAGCTGCACCTCCCACCCCACCTTGCCAAAACAATAAGAAAAACATTCTCCAGGAGCAGGCTGGGAGCTCCAGACCACCCGCCCTCGACATGCTCCTGTGGGCGATCCATCCTCAAAGCCCGGGGCTTCCGGACGGAGAGAAAGGAATGGCGGGTTGATTGGACTGGTTCTTGGGGAGGGGCTTGGGCTTCTGGTGCTTTGGCTAACTCTTGGGGCGGGGGCGTGTGCACTGAGCCAGACGGGGGCAGTGCTGAGCTGACCACACCGTACGGGGCAGAAGTGATGACCCGGGACACCCGCCACTCCCCGTGGAGCATCGGGTGCTTATGAGCGAGCGAGCGAGGGTGTGCAGGCCCTCTGGGGAGCGTAGGGGGGAGCACTTCCTCCTTCCGGCTACAAAGACTAGGCTTTGCTTTCTCCTCCCAGTTAGAGTCTCCCAGAAACGTCCTCATCCCCCCACCCCGCCCCATCTCACTGCCATCTCTGCCATCGCAGTGGACTCGGAGGCCCAGACACGGCCCTGCGGTCGTCCTTCCCACCGAGTCCCTCGCCACACAAAGTGGCCGCATCGGTGGGCCTTCCCCCCTCCCTCTTGCAACTTCCACATGGTTCCGGGTATGAGGTTCTCCGTTCCTGTGGGGATGGCATTTCATTTTTGTGGCCCTGGAGCCCAGCGGGGGCCAGTGCCACCAGCCTGCCCCCCGGGCATTTCACGCTGGAGGACGAGGCGCAGCTGCCCAGCCACGTGGGCTGTTGGCCCGGCGATGCGGCTCCACGCCCTCTCGCCCACGTGCATCTGCGTGGAGCCAGGGAGCGGCCGTCTCCTCGGTCTGGTGGGCCCTGGCGCTGTTCAGTGTGACCGTGGAATTCCAAGTTCCATCGATCATTGGGCGAGGAGCCACTGAGTGGGCCCGAACCTGTAGCCTTTCCGTTAGCAGCCCCACACACCACTGCTGGTGCCAACAGGAGCCCCACCGTGGAGGGGAAGCTGGCTGGTTACCTGACCACCCATGTCTGACAGGCTCCCGCAGCCTGGCCTCTCTGCCTTCTTTTCCGAGACAGCTGCTGCAAGGCCAGCACACTGCAGCTGCAAGGGGGAGGGGGGGACGCAGCCCTGAGAGAGGGGAGCAGTCTTGTGTCCCCTCTCTGCCTCGCAGGCTTCCAGGGAGGACGAGCTGGCCCTTCCTTTTCGGAGGGAGTCTGTCTGAGGGGCAGGGTGGGTGCCCGAGGGCCAGACGGGGCTGGGCTGTGGGAGCTTGTCTGTGTCAGCCTTCAGATGCACAAAAGGGAGCCGCCCCCCCCCCCCCAGGGAAACATACTACACAGGGGCTGCAGGCTTTAGGAAGGGAGGAAAAAAGAAGAAACTGAAGCCAGTATTTTAATAATTGTTGTTTTGTTTTTCTGTGTATTTTCTATCGGACTGGGGAATACCACATCAAAGGCATCCCCTTTTTCCAGCTTGCCGTGAAAAAAATCCCAGGACCACCTTCCTTTGGCCTTGTGAATGGCTAGGGTGTCAGATGAATGGCAATGGTGCCGTCCGGTGGCTGCAGGATCTCATTGCAACTGCCCACAGAGCTCCATTCCTCTGGGGCCAAGGGAGGAGAAGCGGAGAATGACCGACCTTCTCCCTCCACTTAATGACGTCTACGCTGTGTTGCATTTATAAAACCCACACTGTGCTCGGCCCATTCCAAGACACGGATCTGACTCCGGCACCCGCTTTCACCAGGGTGTGTCTGTACAAAGTCCGTGTTCTTTTCCAGCAATGGTTTCTCTGCGTTAGTGGTTCAAGAGGAAAAAGGCAAGCGAGGTGGGAGGAGACGGCGATGCCATGCATGATGTAGAGAGCTGTTGTGTTGGCTTTGTTTCTAGGTTGTTGTTTTTTTTAAAAAAAAAAAAAAAAAAGGAAAACTATTTGTAAGATGTTGCACTAAAATGTTTTATATACACTTCAGAGACCTGTAGTAAATTATGTTGAAAATACGGCTGTGACCCACTGGAGTCTGCTTTCCCCTCGCTCAGGCAACACTGCCCTCTTGTGGGCGACGTGCCCTGGGACGTGTGGTGGGCTACGCATTGGGCCATCGCTGCAAGGTCAGCAGTTTGAACCCAGCAGCCATTCAGGGAGAAGTGGGGCAGGCAGGGGGGGTGAGTGGGGGTGGGGGGAGGCCTGTCATGACTTGGTCTCAGAAACACCCCAGGGCAGTTCTACTCTGTTGTATAGGGATCACTGAGTAGAAATTGACCTGATGGCAGTGGTTTGGGGTTGCGTTTTGGTCCTTGTCCGAGCTAAGCCCTGGGAACCTTGAGTCGTGGCCTTGGCCTTGACTTATGGGCCTGAAGGTTTATGAACCTCGGGCCTTATTATCACACCCTAGCCCCAGCGTAAATGGCATCTTTGTACGGAGTTTACAGAGTTAACCAACCCTCATGACATGGTCTTGTCATCTGATAGCGTATCAGAAGAACTGCATAGCTGTCCTGGGGGACCCCCCCAGCCATCTCATCGCGGAGAATGGTACAGGACCAGGCACCGCCTCCCTCTGTTAACGTCTCCAGGAGCCAGAGCGGATGCGAAGGCAGCTCACAGCACCATTCTGGATGTGATGGCCATGTGCCCTTTCTGCTGCTGTCCACTGTTGCCAAACTGCTGCCGGCTGAGGGTCACCCCGTGTGTGTAGAATGGACTGGACCCCCCAGCCTCTCAGCTCAGGCACCTCTGGAAGGTTCAGACCACTGCTCCCCATTGCACAACACACCTGGAGCCCTAGTGGGCAGCTTCAGACCGAAAAATTAAAACCCACCACCAAACCTCTTGGGCATGAGTGGCTTTCTGATTCATCCCTATGGAGCCAAGGAGAGCGGCTCACTTGGGTTCCTGAGACCAAATCCTATGGGAGCAGAGAGCCCCATGTTTCTCAGTAGCTGGTGGATTCCAACTGCCTCTGGGTAGGGTCAGTGTCGGGGAACCAACCTCTTAGGGAGGTTGTGTGAGTGATGGGTAAATTAAGAAACATTACACAAGGCCTGCAAGTGCTCCTCTCTTCCGCGGCGGGATCAAGGGGAAGGGGGTGGTGGTGAATGCATTCTCTCACAGGCTTAATATAATCTCAGGCACGCCGGCCATGTCACCCACATGTGTTAGAGCAGGGGTCCTCAAACGTTTTAAACGGGGGGCCAGTTCACTGTCCCTCAGACCGTTGGAGGGCCGGACTATAGTTTAAAAAAAACTATGAACAAAATCCTACGCACACTGCACAGATCTTATTTTGAAGTAAAAAATTAAGTAGACAAAAACACCCTGTGGGCCAGATAAATGTCCTTCACGGGCCACATGTGGCCCCTGTGTTAGAGGCACACACAGCAGGAAGGGGACATGCTAGGGGCATTCATGTAGCAGAAAAGGGAGGTGATAGACGCATACGCGTGACAGGAAGGCACATAGTAACAAGGTGGGCAGAACCTAGAATTAAGATGGCGGTTCTAACCTTAGCCGTCCCCGAGCTGACTTGACTTCAGGGTCCCTGAGCCCTTCTCCAGGGGAACAATCTAAGGTCTATCAGAAGGGCCGGCAGTGCTCAGGATGGGGTGATGTGATGGCATCTGTTGACAGGCAGCCTTCCGCCTGAGGCAGTTAACCTCGGGGCGCACACAGCAGCAGCTTAAAGTTGGCCTTATTATGGGAACTTTGTGGGCAACAACTTTTAGTTAGGAGTCTGTGCCCGGGATGCACCTCCAACTGCCTGCCTCCACAAGAGTCTGCCTCCCAGGCTGCTGAAATAGGAGCGCAGAGGATTTGCACACACTCTCTTCCTGGTTCTGTTTCCCACAGCGCAGAAAGTAAACTTTATAATCCTGATGGTCTGGTGTGTTTTTTCCCCCAACCAACTGGTGTTTACTGAGCTCCTGCCAGAGGTAGCTCGGAGAGGTAGGTCCCGGCCCTAGAGGGAGAGGAGACGGGCCGAGTTCCAAAGTCATACCAGCCGTTGGCTCCGGTCTTTTCTTCCGAAGCCTCAGAAAGGAGAGCGCAGAAAGGGATGTGGCTGCGCAGGCCGCACCTGGACAGGCCCGCGGGAAGCGCGCACACACACACACACACACACACACACACACACACACACGGGGCATGCATAACAACCCAAGGTGCGTGCGTGTTGCACATGGACAGGATGCATGCGCAGAGCCTTTGCAATACCTACACAGACCGAGTGAGTGAGCAGAGTGCTAGAACTCCACCTGCCGCGCCAGGCTGAGTGGTGCACGGGCCTAGATGTGGGGAGGGCTCCAGGCCACTAGCCCAGCCCATCAAGGGGGGGCTGGAACCGGCTCTCCGTGGTGTGAGGCAAGTCTCCAGCACAATGCACAGGTGGTCAAGGTGGGCCGATGGTCCGGGCGCCCCTTCTAGCTCAGCATCATGAGGTCGTACGGCTTCTTGGGATGGTTATCACATTGCTCCAGGTTCTCAGTCACCTTGGGATTCACACCCCTGGGTAGGGGATCCAGCCATGGGGGACGAGCTCAGGATCCCAAAAGACCATACATCTGATTCGATGGCAAATGTCCTCTTGGTATGGTGCGCGTGCTGCCCACTCGATGGGAGACTAGGTGCCCTCCCTGGCTGTGTAGTCCTCGGTGAGACGTCTGAGGCCAAAGGCTGCAGTCCTACAGTTCAGGGTGTCAGACA
Organism: Tenrec ecaudatus; assembly: GCF_050624435.1. Classification (NCBI taxonomy): domain Eukaryota; kingdom Metazoa; phylum Chordata; class Mammalia; order Afrosoricida; family Tenrecidae; genus Tenrec; species Tenrec ecaudatus. The sequence goes on along the minus strand of NC_134530.1, from coordinate 152,277,064 downwards.
CCGGGGCTCCTGGGGATGGCAGGGGTGGGTCCCCTCTGGATCCCCGCACCAAAGCATTGGTGTTCCAGGCAGACCAATTCATGAAGGCTGGCGAAATGATGGTGGCGGGTGGGCTTGTCGAAACCACCGTCTTCCAGGCACAGACCTGGCAGTTTCACCGCCTCTCCTGGGTCTTGGTCAACGTCGCAGTGAAGACGGTCCCACGCTGCTCTCGCTCCGGGACCGCAGCGCTTGCTGCTTGGCGTCCATGCCCACCAGGTTCTTGGAAAACCAGTTTGGGCCCCAGCCTGTTTTGCTTTGGAAGTTGAAGGGACGAAGCCTTCCCAGCTTGTGGTCAGGGACTGCACTTTTCCATCACTCACCATTTAGCTCCAACATGTGGAGCTGTGGGTCCTTCTAGAAGCCCAGATCTGCCTCCTGAGAGGGCTCATAGTGGTGCAGGGCAGGAACCAGGGGATCAGCAGGAGGGAGCTCTCCTAGGTGGCCAGTGGGTCCCACTCCTCAGAGCTATGTTGGATGTGCAGCATGGCTTCGCGCCATCTGGTGGGACTATGGGACAATGGCAGCTGTTACACACCGATGTCCTCCATCCCATCACCTTCCGGTTGGCGCTGCAGCTATAGCCCATGGTCCCCTTCCTGATCACCCCTGGGTATGTTCTGCCTCCTGGGCCTGGAAAATGTCTCCCCATATGTGTTTCTCCTGACATGGGTGGTTTTCCCAGGGGCCTGGGGTGGGACAAGAGAGGAGCTGATGGAGAGCTGGAACATGGGAGAACCTTCTCCTTGGTGCCCAGGGGCCTCTGCACCAAGCCGGCACCGTCGTTCTGAACCCCTGTGAGATTGCTCTGACCGGAACATTCAACAAGCCGTCAGGGCAAAGAGGTTGGAGCAGGCAGGAGCTGTGCGTTCCTCCCCAAGAGTCCGCACAGCTTACCAGTCTCTGGATGTGAGGTGTCGAGTTGTAGCAGTGCTCTGGGACTGGCCAGAAAGCCCCCAGCAACTCTACCATTCAGGGACGAGTCTGCAAAAGACACCGGAGGTGCTTCCTTGTCTGTCTAAACCCCAAGCCGCTCAGAAGCTTCAAGCATGTGCACCCTCTGTTCCTGTCCCCATCTGCCGCGTCCCCTTATCAAACTTCTGCAGCTGCTGACTTGGCCCGGGCTTGAAATGTGGCTGTTTATCCCTCTGGTTCCCAGAACGAGTCCACATTAAATCGAATGCACTGATTTTGCCTCCCCCCACCTTCAAATGCTCCTTTCTGGCAGAGAACATTTTAAAAAGGAAATAAGAGTATCTGGGAGCAAGATTACCCTTCTGTGCCCTTGAGCAAAGCTGCCCAGCATTTATGGGAATGACGTGACTCTCCGGCTGAGGCGGCAGGGACAGCGCTCAGACAGGCAGCATCAGGAGTAGGGTTTTGCTTACTCTGTTCTGGCATTCCCAAGCTTTCTGAGGATGTTTCCAAGAGTTTGGCGGAACGAGAGCGTGAGTTTGTGAGAATGGCATGCTGGGAAGAGTGGCAGCCCCTAGCATGTGAGTCGGCCGAGTGGGCCTTTATTCCTACCTTCCAGTCCATCAAAGGAGTCCATAGATTGTGCAAAATTGGTAACATACTCAGCAGCTAACCTAAAGGTTGGAGGTCAAGTCCACAGCAAGGTACCTTGGAAGAAAACCTTGGCAATCTACTCCCGCTCTCCTCCCCTTCTCTTTAGAAAAAAATCCTAAAAAGCCCAGTTCTACCATAACACACACGGGGTCACCATGAGTTGACATTGGAAGTAGTTGGTTAGCCCATCATATTTATGAAGATCAGAAAATAAAATTGAAAAGAACAACGGGCAGCATTATTCCCCGCACACAGACACTGACAAAATAAACTTACCCAGAGCTACAAAAGGCATGTACAAAGACACGTACAAAACTCTACGGCAAGAAACCCACAAAGACCTGTGTATATGGAAAAACACTCTGCTCATAGATAGTAAGACTTAAAGTGTGGAAGTGTCAATACTACCCAGAGTGACCTGCAGATAGAAGAGAATCCCAATTCAGATTCTGTCAACATGATTTATCCAGATAGGAAGCCTAATCAACTTTCTTTGGAAAGGAAAGAGACCTGTATAAACAAAGCGCTGCTAAAGAACAAAAGAAGGCGGCCTCACATTTCCCACTCTCAAAACCTGCTATCCAGCCATGGTGGCCCAAACAGTCTGGTATAACAGACAGCATAAAGCAATGAAACAGAATTGAGAACTCAGACACAAACCCACTTAACTATAGACAGTTGATTTTTGACAGAAAGCCAAAATCCATTGAATTAAGAAGAGATTGTCTCTTTAATAAATGTTGCTGGTAAAACGATATTCATTTGCCAAAAAAAGCAAAAAAAAAACCAAGTGAAACAGGATTCATACACTGTGGTAGTTCCATAATTTCATGTCAACTTGATAAACAGAGTGAAGGGGTGGAGTCTAACCTGTCAGTCAGGTCACAGCCTAAAAATGCCTCCTTGTGGGTGTGGCCTTCTCATGAGGGTTCAAGGAACTTTCTCTCTTCCTCCCTGGAGGTGGGAAGCACTTTCTCTCTGCTTCACCTTCTATTGAGGAGTCGCATAGAGACCCTCACCAGCGCTGAGATGCTTCCACTGCCACTGGATCCACAAGACTTTCCACCCACTGGCCTGTGGTCTTCCTGCATTCAGCATCATTGTGAGTGGCTAGAGTCTGCAGAGAAATTTATGGACTAGTCTTGGACTTATAGGCTAATAGCAGACTTGTGGACTTGATCTGGACGGGGCTGGGATGCTTTCTTAATATCCAATTGCTCTTTGATATAAAGCTCGCTCTTATACATATATGAATGTCCCTGAATTTGTTCCTCTAGTCCACGCGGACTAACACACACACACGCACCATATACAAAAACTAATTCAAGATGGAGAAAGACCTAAATGTAAAATCTAGAACTATACAGAACATCAAATAAAAGGGGCAATCTTAGGGGTCCTGATTTATAGTCCATCAAACATAACTAAAAATGCACAAGCAGTAGAAGATTAGCTAGCTAAAAGGAACATCCTAAAAATTAAACACTTATGCACATCAGAAGACCACACGAGTACAAAGAGAACTCAGAATTATGGGGGCGGAGGGGGGCATTGACAACAGTGTACCTGATGAGACGTAATCTCCAAAATGGATATTTTATACTTTAATACCATACCAACAAAATGACAATTCATTGTTTAAATGGACAAAGGATCTGAGCAGTCTACCTAAACAATGCATTCAGGGAGCCAACAAATATGTGAACAAATGTAAATCCGAACAATGAGACATCGATCACCTCACTCCATCAATAGAAACGTTCTGAAAAACAGAAAATAAGAAATGCTGGTGAGTGTGTGTGGATTGATCTCTGAGACACGGCTGGTGGGATGATAAAATGGTGCCGCTCCTGTGGAACGGCCTCAAAAAGCTGGAAATAGAAGTAACATGACCCAGCAATTCCTCTGCTCAGCATACGAGGGGCACTCCCAGAAAAACGGAACTTTTTTCCCCACAAAACTATGTACTTAATTTTTTTTTTACAAAACAACCTTATCACCTTCCAAGTACTCTCCATTCCACTTAATACATTTGTCAAATCCGCGATTCCACTCTTGGAAGCATTTTTCAACCTCATCTGTTTGGATGGCTGACAGCACCTCCCTTGTTTTTCTCTTCACCTCTTCTACATTGTCAAATCACTGTCCTTTCAGGTCCCTTTTCATTCGTGGAAACAAAAAGAAGTCACATGGAGTGAGGTCAGGTCAATAAGGTGCATGGGGCAAGAGAGGCATGTGTTTTCTTGCCCAAAACTGGCACAATGAGATGGCTGCATGAGCGGGTGCATTGTCGTGGTGGCAAAACCAGTCCCCCATCTGCCACAGATCAGGCCTTTGTTTGTCACACACTGTTACTGCAATCGCCTCAGAACCTCTAAAGTTTGATTAACAGTCTGACCTGGTGGAACATACTCCAAATGCACTACAAGTTGACATTTTTGTCCATTCAAGAAGTTGATGGATGTCCAGAACAAGGTTTGTCATCAATCGACATTTCACCTTTTTTGAAATGAGAAAACCACTCACACTTGAGTTTTCCCCATAGCACCGTCCTTGTAAGCTGTGTTCAACATCACAAAAGTTTCTACAGCATTTTCCCCAAGCAGAACACAAAATTCACAGCTGCATGCTGTTCTTTTAAATAAGCCATGATGAAAAAGAGGTTCAAGTGAAACTACTTTTATGAAAAAATTCACTGTGACCAGAGAGAACCTTCCCAGGCGACGCCACTGGGTGCACTAACTCAGAGCAAGTTGCTGGATGCTCGCCTAGTGGGAAAAATTTGCACTATGAGAGCTCCAACCAGCAAAGCTTTATCCGTTTTGTTTTGGTTTTTGGTGCCCCCTCGCACATATCCTAGAGAAAGATAGTCATGACGGGAATAGATATACATGCACCCATGTTTATCACAAAACTATTCACAATAGCAAAGAGCTGGAAACGACCTAGCTGCTCATCAACGGGCGAGTGGATAAACCATTACCAGTGGTACAGGCCCACAAGGGAATGTTCCGCAGTATAAAGAATAATGACTTGCCTGTGAAACGCCTCTTGCATGAATGAATGAAACAAGTCCATCACAAAAGGACAAATCTTGACCACCATTATTAAAGTCAAGAAAAGGTTTTCCTGCAAAAGGAACCTCCGTTGATGGTTACTCAGCGGGGAAAGGGAAGAGTAAAATCACTCACTGGAGCAGTGGTTCTCAACCTTCCTAAGGCTGCAACCCTTGGATACAGGTCCTCATGTTGTGGTGACCCCTCAACTATAACATTATTTTAGCTGTTACTGTTATGAATCGGGCAACCCCTGTGAAAGGGTCATTCGACCTCAAAGGGTCACGGCCCACAGGTTGAGAACTGCTGTACTCCAGGGTAGACACCCTAACTGGGTGAAGGCTGAGGAATATTTAATAAAAGATTTAGGCCAGGCAACACGCTGGGAGGAACACAAGAGCCAACGGCAGCAGAGGTAAATATCCTTTTATGCCTCACCTGGCAGTAACAACGATCTGTGAGCGGAATTGACTCGACAGCTGTAGGTTTGGTTGTTGGTGTGGGTGCATAGACAGGCATGCAAACTGAGCAGGTGTGGGAAGGAGAAAGGGACTCTGTACATAGTCTAGAAAGTTCATGGGCAAATGGAGCTCATATGATGGGGCAACTAGACCCGTAAATATAGAAGAGCATATTCAGCGGGCAGTGTTATGAAAACTTCTTAGATATAAATAACCAAGTGCCTTGAGGAACTAAGACTGGGCCCGGGGGAACAGCACCGATTGGCCAACAGAGTCCGCCAAGACAATGCTCCACGCGGGTCCTTGAGGCGTAGTGACTGCAGTCTGAAGAAGCTGTGAGCAGCCGTCTAAGGTGCAACTGTTCTCCCCCAGTCTGGAACAAAGAAGAATGAAGATGGTTAAATATGCATGGAAAGAACTGGTTCAATAGACTCATGGGCCTTGTGAATCCCAGCCTGGAGAGCAGAACTGGATGGAGCCGGCAACCTGCGGCCACCTACTGCCTGGTACTTGGAAAGGAACCACCATAGAAGGTCCTGCACAGAGTGAGAGGAAAAGATGGACGGAATCTCCAAATCAGTAAAAAAGACAAGGCTTATTGATCTGTCAGAGGGAGGATTCCCCAGACTGTGGTCCTTCGTCACCCCGCAGGCCTGGAGCCGAACTCGCGTCCATGGGTCAGCTTTCAGCCAAACAATACAAGGTTATCGGTAACACTGAAGGATGCACTAGGATGGACTGGAAGGCAGGAAGGATGGGATGGAAGGAGACATGGAAGCAGGAAGGGCAGGGAGAATGTGAGATGTAAGATGTTACATTGTAGCGATGGCAACCGTGTCACAAAACACAATGTGTTTGAATTGTTGGAATGGAAAACGGATTTGCTCTAGAATTGTTCACCCAAATACCTCTCTCTCTCTCTCTCTCTCTCTCTCTCTCTCTCTCTTCTTTGGGTAGCAAATTCTCAGCGTTTGGAAGCAGGTCTGTGTTCGTTTGGGTTGACTACAGAAACAAATTCATGGACACTCCTATGTGTGTAAGAGAAAATTTCTATCAAAGAGCAATTGTACATTGAGAAAACATTCCAGCCCAGACCAGATCAAGTCCTTAAGTCCAATATTACCCCAAATGTCGATACTAGTCCATAAATTCCTCTTTAGACTCACGCAGCCATGCAATGACGCCTAATGCAGGAAGATCATAGGCTAGTGGGGGGAAAATCCTGTGGATCCAGTGGTGATCAAAGCATCTCAGCACTGGCATGGGTCTCCACGTGGCTCCTCCAGCTCCAGGGCTCTGGGTCTATCAGTGTCGCTTCATGTGGCTTGTCAATGGGAATGTGTCACAGGGAGTGTGTGTCTGGCCTCCGGTGAGCTATTTATCTCCTTCGCACCTTCAAATCAAGCTGCCACCTGATTGACAGGCTAGACTCTATGTGATTATGTAACTGCCACACAGTCTTTGTAGCCTTCTGTGTAGTCCTTGCTGCTCAGCCTCTCGGGGTCACTTATGATTTATTAAGCTGGCTAGACCAGGCACATCCACCACCCACTGCTGTCAAGTCAATTCTGACACAGCAGCCCCTCCAGGTCAGAGCCCAAGTGTTTCATTGGGTTTCTGAGACTGTGACTCTTTATGGGAGCAGACAGCCCTGCGTTGCTCCCGAGGAATGACAGGTGGGCTGGAACCACCAGTTTGGTTAGCAGCCAAATGCTTAACCCGCTGTGCTACCAGTACTATAAACCAAACTCAGACTCACTGCCATGGAGTTGATTCTCTGTAGGAGAGAGTAGAGCAGCCCCTGTAGGTTTCTGAGACTGTCAAACTTTATGAAGATAGAAAGCCTCCTCTTCCTCCAGATGATGTTGGTGGTTTTGAACTTCTGACCTTGTGGTTAGCAGTCTAACACGCCACCAGGGCTCTATTAGGGCTCCAGGCGCTCCTAAAAAGGCTTGATGGAAGCCCAGCATCATGTGGCTGAATGGGCTGGCACGGCGTGTTTATCGGAGCAGAGGCCTTCCAAGGCGGGCCAAGTGAATGCCTTCTCGTCCATCCCTGCAGACCCTGGACTAGATGGTCACTTCCCCACCTCCAGGATAGGGGAGTGCTTCCCTCCACTGGCCCTTGGGAGGGTCGACAGCGCCTGCTGGCCAGTTCAAGCCACAGCATGCCGGACAGCCTCAATCACAGAATACAATCTGCTGCTGCTGAGTCCAGGCCGACTACTGGGCACCCTTTGTGTAACAGGGCAGTGCTGCTCCGTGGGGTTCTCATAATTGACATCTTTACAGAAGCAGATCACCAGGCCTTTCTTCTGAGGCACCAGTGGGTGGATTCGAACCACCAGCCAGGGATTGTCTGACCCCTCTGTTGCATCCTGTGTAAGAAAGGGTGCTGGGGGTGGGGGTAGAGTCTGGGCTTGGCCTGGTTTGTGATCTCAGTTCTTCCCAGAGCACTCTCCTTAAGGCTTAAAGTCTAAGGCAGAGTCCTCATCTGTATTAGGTCCCTCCCCACTGGGTCCAACCAAACTCAGTGCCATCAAGTTGGTGCTGACTCATAGCGACTGTATTGACAGGGTAAAATAGCCCTTGTGAATGTCCAAGGCTCCAACTCTTCATGGGTGTAGAAAACCCCATTGTTGTCTCGAGGAGTGGCTGGTGGTTTTGAACTTCAGACCTTGAGGATCACCGCCCAAAACATAACCGATATACATTAGGGCTTCTCCCACAGGATAACCCTTCCGTCTTCAAAAACATCAACCCACTGCCATGGAGTCCCTCTGACCCACAGCGACCCTAGACAGGGTTTCTGAGTCTGTAAACAGAAGCAAACAACCTCATCTTTTCCCCACAGAGCAGCTGGGGGCTGTTGAACTGCCAACACTGGGGTGTACCGCCAGTGCCTAGCTGATACTACCACCAGGAACCCAGAGGAGAAGGAGCGATGAGTTTAGGAAATGTGCCAGACCTGGCCTGAAGTAACTGCTCAGGAAATGTTTACTGTTTATTACAGGACTTCCCAGCTCAAGAGCATTCATTCACTGGCTTCCCCGTATCTGACCCCACCCAGGCCTTTCCAAGTTGGCCTGAGGTCCTGCCAACCCAGGACAGGGGAGAAAGAATGTCCTCCTATTTTGTACTCCACACTGCCCTGCTCTGGGTACCCAGTGATTCTTATTGGCAGGGAATGTCATAAGACAGCAGGCTTCATGATGTAAGTGGTTAAACACAGAAAGTTCATGCATTAAAAGATCTCTTGTGATCTTATGGCTAATTTAAGAAACAATCCATGAGTGTTGGTAATCTAGTTCAAGTGGCTCGAGTTGAGTGGTCTGGGGGTGGGGGGGCTGGGGCTTTAGGAAGGAGGAACCCTGGGGTGCCGTTGTCAAGTGCTCATATGGGGGACGAGAGATCGCAGGTTCGAATCCTGCAGCTGCTCTGAGGGAGGACGGTGTGACAGTCTGCTTCCATGCAGATTAAAGCTGTTACCACTGAGTCCACGTGCATGAATTCCAACGCATAGTAACCCTAGAGGACAGAGGACAACTGCCCCATGTTCCTGTCCTTGTTGGGTGCCATCGGATTGTTTCCAGCTAATGTCGACTTCGTACAACAGAGCAAAACACCGCCCGGTCCTGCCCCCTCCTCACAACCACTGTTACGTTTGAACCCATGGTGGCTGCCATCTGGATTGTGAGCTGCCATCTTTTTTGCTGCCCTCTGCTTGACCAAGAATGACGCCCTGTAGGCTTTCTGTCACTTGTATGGCAGCAGAGAACCCCATCTTTCTAAGAAAGGTCAGGTGGGGTGGAACCCCCAACCTTTCAGTTAGCAGCTGGAGTACTTAACTAGTGTACCACCAGAATCCCTCTGTCAAGATGACAGGCCTGGAAAGCCTATGGGGCGGTTCTACTCTATCCCACAGGATCGCTGAGCCAGTATCTATCCCATGGCAGCAGAAGGAAGGCCCATCCCCAGCAATCACCGAAGGAATTGATTCTGACTCTTAAGGACATTAGAGAACAGAACGGGACTTCACAGGAGTGGACTGCCTCCTCCTTTCTCCCTCAGTTTGAACCTTGGACCTGGGAGTTAAGCAAGCTTGGGCATAAACTACCCGGTGAGCAGGACTCCTTGGGATAAAGATTAAAGTAACAATAAACTGCATCTCCACGGAGTTCCCATCCTGCAGGTGCCCTACTAGTGCAGCAGGGAAGTAGCCTTGCCCTTCCGTGACAGCCCACAAGGCTCTTTCCCTTCGCTTCCCGGGGCTGTGCGGGGCTCCCTGTGCTCCCCTCAAAAGAAAGGGAAGAGACAAAGGAGGCTAATGGGGGCATCTGTTCAGGAACAGAGAAATTTGACTTGGGATCTGAAGAACCTGAGGGGAGGGGCAGCCACTCGGAGGGGGCGTTCCAAATGCCCGTTTGGGTGAAATAGAAGTATGAGAGGCCCAATTAGGAGCAAAAAGGAGGTTGACACTCAAGATGGAGACCCCCCCCCCCACCCACACACAAGCACACACGGAGTCCTGTTGGCACAGTGAGTCTGCTAACCTCAAGGACAGTAGTTCAAAGCCACCAGCCGCTACTCGGGAGAAAGGCCTGGCATGCTACTCGGTTCAGTGTGACACTCAGATACTCCGAGGGGCATTTCTGCCCGGTCGCGGCAGTGGGAAAAGAGGGAGTGAAATCCCGGAGCCCGAGGGAAAGTTGAGGTGCAGGAAGAAACCAGGGAGTCACCAGGGTGAGGTTCCAGCTCCGGGTGAAGGGCGGCGGGCGCGGGCCCGCCCGAAGGAGGGGGCAGCGCACGGAACTAGGCGGTGAGCGGGCAGGCCAACAAGCGGCTGCGCCCGGGAGGAGGCACCGGAAAGGAGGCCACGCGGCCGCTGCCTCCGCCCCCGGCTCGCCAGGAGCCGAGTGCGACCCGAAAACGCCGGGGGGCGGGGGGGGGGGGGCGCGGATCAACTTGGTTTTTAAGACATACACGGAATTTTAAAGGAGACGTCTGGAGAGGGGACCGAGAGACGGGGAGAGGCGGAGGCAGCATGGACGCGCGCACGGCCGGGCCGGGCCGGGCACCCCCGAGCGGAAGAGGGGAGAGGCGTGCGCGCGGCTAGCGGGGCGGGGGCGGGGCGGGGGCGGGGCGGGCGCGCGGCTAGCGGGGCGGGCGGGGGCGGACCGAGCATTGAAAAGCGGATGCCCGCGGCACTTCTGCTCAGTGCCAGCCCTGTCATGGCTGCTGCCCGCGCCCCTGGGCACGCGTTGGCGGTCTTCTGGTTGGGGGTCTGCCCGCTGCTCTGGGGTAAGTGGAGGCCTTCCCCGCGCTCCCTGCGCTCCTCGCGCCGGGGTGTCCGGGACTGGGGGAGCGGGGCCGGGTGGGGCCGAGGTGACTGCCGGGCTGGGACGGAGAGAACCGCAGAGTTCTCAGGGAAAGAAAGTTGCCATTTCATCAAGCCCCCCCCCCCTTCTCTCGGCCCCCAGTATCGTAAGGAAGCAACTTTTGCCTGGAAGCGCCTGAGTTTTGTGTGCCCCGAAGTCAGTCCAGACCGCACCCAGGCGCCGCTGTCCCCCTGCGGGGCTCTCTCCTTCCTGCACGGAGCCTTCCTAAGCGCCCCACGGCCGCTCTGCCCGCTCCCCGCCCAGAGCACTCCGGAGGAGTGGGTGCTAAGGTTTCCGAAGTTGCTTCCCGGGCCCGGGTGAAGCCGTTTCCGGAGCCCGGAGCGGCGGACCTCCACCCATCCCCACCTACCGCGAACGAGACTCCACCCCCACCCCGACTGCCCCAGGAGAGCCGGGCATCCCGCCCGCGCCCACCTCTTTCTGTCCCCGCGGCGGGCACTGCCCTGTCCCTGCGCAGTTTCAGTGCTGTGTTCTAAGGAGCCCCGGTTGGTCAGCGGGCTGGGCAGGTAGCTGTTCGGCGTGAGAAAGATGAGGCTGTCTGCTATTTTGAAGATTTAGGGGCGTTCTGCTCGATCCTATGGGGGCATTGTAGGTCACACTGCGGAATGGCAGTTTGGACCGCTTTTCCCTTTAAAACAAAAGAACTAACTGGGAGTATCTAGTGTTCCTTCTTACCACACCTGGTCAGTAAAATCGTCACAACTTTCCCAAGAAATAGAACCCTCTAGCCCCCGTTTTTAACCTCCCCTCCTCCTCATGTCCACACACGGGCCTTTCCTTGAGGTCAGGGTCAGTCTTCTGTTCCCTGTGCCTGTGAGGGAGATACATCTATGGAGCACAATTTACCAGGGTGGGTGGGGGGTGTGTTCCGACAGGCTCAATGGCACCCACCTTTAAGTATAAAGAAAGTGCTAATGAGGAGAGAAGACAGCGATATCTTTTGGCTCTGTGGAAGGCAGCGTTTTTGAACCTGGCTGGTTAGCACAGGGCAAGAGCCCTGGTGTCATGCCATGGAGGTTACACTCTGGACTGCTAACTGCCAGGTGAGCAGTTCAAAACCACCAGGCACTTCCCAGGCTTTCTACGCCCTGAAGAGCTATAGCCTCCCAAGCCCACTGTGGCAGTTTTACCCTAGCCTGTAGAGCAGCGGTTCTCAACCTGTGGGCCGAGACCCTTTTCGGAGCCGAATAAAATAACCCTTTCACATGAGTCGCCAGATTCATCACAGTAGCAAAATTAAAGTGATGAAGTAGCAACGAAAATAATGTTCCAGTTGGGGGGGGGGCGGTTCACCACAACCTGAGGAACTGTCTGAAAGGGTGGAGGCATCGGGAAGGTTGAGACCCACTGTTGGAGTAGTCTCCATGAGTCCACGGCGACTGGATGGCAGTGAATTTGGTTTTCTGAGGACAGGCAGGATGTATCCAAGGGAGTCTCAGGCCCCGTGGGGGATGTTTACAGAGGAGACACATCTCTGCACTGAAAGGATTAGAACCAAGTACTTGGGGCAACTCGCAAATGCAGGCAGGAGAACTTGGTGGCCGCAAGGCCAGATTTGTGCTGCGTGGGAGCCGGGATGGCGATGTGGGAGCTCAGGAGGCAGGCAGCCGCGCAGCCCTCGAATGAACATGCTAAGTTTGCTCACCGGCGTAAGCTGTGGTTCTCCCGATGTCTCCTTTAGAGAGGTATCTTTTCCTCCTTGTAAGTAACACACGGAGATTGCGCCGCTCTCCTGTTTGTTCGCTAGTAGTCTTTTACCCAATGGCGTTAGCATCCGGTGGTGGGTCTTTCTAGCATCTGTATTCATAAATATTTTCAAAGGCTGTATTCTATTTTTTCTGTACACATTTATTCTTGGGCATTCTTTAGTAAAGAGCATTTAACCTATACCCTTTAATTAATTTATATTAGTATAGGCTCATCGCTATTCCTTTAAAATGTGTTTTACTCCATTCTTGTCATTACCCATTTTAATGCTCATTTATTCTCAGTGTACCTGCTCTGAACCCCTTCAAGCTGGCTGTGTGTACTTTTGACCTCTTCCCATCAGCTTTGGATTACTTCACTTTCTGCCATAAAAGAGATTCCCTGGACTCACGTATGTTTCATGCCTCAGTGTTAGAATCAGTAGATTCCCAGGCCCATTTTAGTGGGTCGAGTGTAAGTAAAATCCAGGCTACTGGAGCCACTGCTTCTAGGCCTGTCAGGTCCCTGAAATAGAATGTTTAGTCGAGAGCTCATCCTGACACCTCTAAACCCAGATTCTTCTATCCAAATTTAATCTCCCCCCCCCCCCCAGCATCAAAATACATTTATGGTAGCATCAGGGTTTGAAGGGGCTTCACAGAGCTCTTGGGAATATTCCATTATCTTATAATTCTCTTTTCCCACCAGTCTTTTGCAGCCTCTTCAAATTTTCCTAATCTCTCTTGGAATCTTCTTTCTTTAAACACGGAATAGTTTTATCAATGCCATACCAACACTACTGCCAAGTACACTTGCTAAGTAAAGATGAAAAGGATGTTTTTTGGTGCAATTTTTAAAATTAAAAGATCATTTTATTCGGGGCTCTTACAACTCTTATTACAATCCATACATTAGTTGTATGGGGCATATTTGTACATATGTTGACATTATTCTTTTCTAGACATTTACTTTCTATTAAGCCCTTGGTATCAGCTCCTCTTTTTTCCCTCCTGACCCCTTGATAGATTATAAATGATTATTTTTTTCATATCTCACACTGACCGCTGTCTCCCTTCCCCCCGGCTTCTGTTCTTTCCCTGGAGGGATGTGTGGTTATGTGTTGATCATCGTGATTGGTTTCCACTTCCTCCCCACCTTTCCCCTACCCTTCTGGTATGGCTATTCCCATTCCTTTTCCTGGATTCCGTGTGTTGTGGGTTCTTACCTCTTATCTGTACCTGCATGCATACTTGGGTCTAATCTGAAGTGAGAGGCAGCGCTGCGGTCCTGATAGTGGTGGGTGGGGGAATGAGGAAGTCTCAAGGAACCTGAGGAATATTGTGTGTTTCCTGCGTGCTATACAAGCACCCTGATTGACTCACTGGTTCCCCTCTGTGAGGGGATGTCCCATTGTCTACAGATGGACTTTGGGTCTCGATTTCGACCCCCCTCATTCTCAACAATGTTTTTGTTTGTTTGTTTGTTATGGGTCTTTTGATGGCTGTTACCTGACATCAGACAACACCACATGATTGCACAGGCTGGTGAGCTTCTGCCATGTGGGCTTGTTGCTTCTTTGATAGATGGCCACTTGTGTAACTTCAAGCCTTGAAGACCCCAGACACTTTATCTTTTAATAGCCAGGCACCATCCTCTTCACCACATTTACTTGTGTACCCACTTTGTCTTCTGCAATCATGCTGGGAGGGTGAGCATCACAGAATGCCAGTTTGTTAGAACAAAGTGTTTTTGTATTGAGGGCAGAGGTCTAAAGTCTGTCCACTATCTCAGTGTATTGCCATATAAATATATGTATATAGGCCAGTACCTCTGTTTTTGAATTCATGTATTTACATGTGTAGACACCTATGCTTATACCTCTATCCATAGCTTTGCTTGCTAGATTATTCCTCTTTCTTTTTTACCTTCCTCCTGCGCCCCCCATGCCATCAGCTCACTTTTGCCCCCCTCCCCTTTTCTCCCTCTCCCTTCCACCCTTTCCCCTTCTTTGGGTTAGATTAACACGTACCTCCTTGGGTTTGGTCTGACCTCTACCCAACTGCATGTACCTCAACCCATATATTGTGAGATAGGTGGCTTTTCTTCTCTACCTGCTGTGCTGATTGTACGTCCCTCAGGGACTCATGTTGTATTTTCCCTTTTGTGATTGGCCGACTGCTTAGCATACTTTCCTCCAACTCTTCTCATAAAACGACAGGCTTGATATAATCATCAGTGCTTTTTAGTGATGCGTAGTACTCCATTGTGTGTGTGTGCCAGAGTTTGCTAATCCACTCCTCTATTGATGGAAATTTAGGTAGTTTTCCATTCTTCCTGATTGTGAATTGAGCCGCAATAAACATTATAGTGCAAACGACTGGTCGTATTTTGTTTCTTTCCTCTTGGCTATATGCCCAGGAGAGGGATAGATGGGCCATAAGGTCAGTCAATTTCCACTTGTTAAAAATATCGCCAGATCTCTTTCTACAGAGGCTGGATCTATGTAAACACAACCACCAGCAGTGGAGGAGAGTTCTTATCTCACCACAACCCCTCCAACACATTTTTTCTCTCTGATTTTCTGATTTGGGTGAACCTCAAGTGTATTAGAAGGGTGTTAGATGGTATCTCATGGTTCTTTTCCTTGGCATTTCTCTGATGGCTAATGGTCCGGAGCATTTTCTCATGTTTATTGTCCGTTTGGGTCTCCTCCTTAGTGAAACTTCTTTCCGCTCTTTTGCCCACTTCCTCAGGGGGTTAACTGTTTTCCTCTTTTTTCAGGGCAGGAGGGTGCTGTAATTTTAGTAATAAGCCCTTTGTCTATGGTGTCATTGCTAACAATCCTTTCCCAGTCTGGGTTGTCTTGTTACCCTCTTGGGGAAGTCTTTCAACGCACACAGGCGTTTGATCCTTAGGTAATCCCACTTGTTAATTTCACATTCACCTGTGTGTGTACCCTTCCCTACTGCAGTTAGCCTATGTATTCCTTGGGCCAAGATGCTTAGATTTTTCCTGATTCCTTTATTGAGGGCCCTGATAGTTTGGGGTTTTACATCTAGTTCTGTGATCCACCTTGAGTTTGTTTTTGTGCATGAGGTGAGGTA
The DNA here is from genome assembly GCF_050624435.1 of Tenrec ecaudatus. Taxonomy (NCBI): domain Eukaryota; kingdom Metazoa; phylum Chordata; class Mammalia; order Afrosoricida; family Tenrecidae; genus Tenrec; species Tenrec ecaudatus. The sequence goes on along the minus strand of NC_134530.1, from coordinate 152,261,751 downwards.
AACATCTGGTTTCATTTTTCTATATGTGGATTTCCATTGTTTCCAGCGCCACTTGTTAAAGAGGGCATCTGTCTCCCACTTGATGCTTTTGGGGCCCTTGTCAAAGATCAGTTGTCTATATACTGATGGTTTTATTTCTGGGGTTTTTTGTTTTTTTCTGTTAGTCTGTACATGTCATTGTGCCGATACCACACTGTTTTGACCACTGTGTCTGTGTAGTAAGTGTTAAAGTCAGGTAAAGCGAGCCCTCCGGCTTTGTCCTTCTTGAAGAGTTCTCTGCTAATCGGGGCTTCCATCTGAAATTGGTGGTCAGGTTTTCTAATTCTTTGAAGAAGGTTGTTGGTATTTGATAGCGTTAAACTTATATAGTGCCTTAGGTAAGATTGACAGCTTTACTATATTGAGTCTTCCAATCCACAAGCATGGGATATTCTTCCATTTGTGGAGGTCGCTTTTGGTTTCCTGTAAAAGGGTCCAGCAGTTTTCCATGTATGAGTCTTTTGTTTTGGTGCTTAAATATATCCCTAGATATTTCTTGGCTATTGTGAAGGGTACTGCCTTCTTGATCTCCTCTTCTATGGTCTTGTCTGATGTATACAGCAAACCAATAGACATCTGTTTGTTGATCTTGTATCCTGCCACTGTTCCATATTCCTCTATCACTGTCAGTAGTCCTGCTGTGGAGCTTTTGGGATATAAATATAGCTGCAAATAGTGATAGTTTCACCTCCCCTTCTCCCAGTTGGATGCCTTGAAGTCCTTCCATTGTCTTATGTTGCTATCTAGGGCCTGCAATACGATGTTGAATAGAAATGGGGACAAAGAACATCCTTGTTAACTCCCCTTTTTCAGTGGGATTGGCCATTGGCTTTTCGTAGATAGCTTGTATTGAGGAATTTTCCTTCAATTCCTATCTTCTTGAGTGTCTTAATTAGGAATGGGTATTGGATGTTGTCAAATGCTTTTTCTGCATCTATCGATATTATCATTGAGTTTTATACTTTTTCTTATCAGTGTGGACTTTTTGGATGTTAAACCATCCTTGCATCCCTGGAATGCATCCTACCTGGTCAGGGTGGATGATATGTTTTATATACTTTTGTATTCTATTGGCCACTATCTTGTTAAGGATTTTTACATCTGAGATGTCAGTGTGTAGCTCTCTATTCCTGTGGGATCCTTGCCCTATTTGGATATAAAGTCATACTGGCTTCGGAAACTGAGTTCGGAAGTTTGCCATCCTTACTTTACGCTCTGGAACAATTTGTGGAGGATCGCTGTCAGCTCTTCCCTGAATGCTTGGTAGAATTCTCCTGTGAAGCCATCTGGTCCGGGAGCTTTTTTTTGTTGGTAGGTTCTTAATAACCATATCGATTTCTTCTTATGCTATGGGTTTGTTGAGGTTCTTGACCTCTATCTGGGATAATCTAGGGAGGGGTTGTTTTTCCAAGTATTTTTCCACGTCTTTCATGTTGTTGACTTCATGAGAATACAGACGCTCATAGTACTTTGTGATTACCCTTTTACTCTCCTTGAGGCCTTTTGTGACTTCCCCAGTCTCATCCCTCCACCTGGCTATTGATGTTTACTCCTTCCTTTCCTTGGTTAGGTTTGCCAATGGTCTGACAATTCTGTCAATCCTTTCAAAGAACCAGCTTTTTGCTGCATTGATTTTTTTTGCATCGTTCTCTTGTCTTCTGATTGGTTTAACTGCCCTGATATTTATTATTTCTTTTCTTTTGTTATTGGAGGGGTTGTTCTGCTGATTCTGTTGTGGTTGCTGGAGGTTTTGTGATAGCGGGCCAGTCTTAAGTCTCTCTTCCTTTTTCATATATGCACTTATTGCTATCAAGTTACCTCTGATAACTGCTTTCATAGTAACCCATGAGTTTTGACACGTTGTAGTCTCATTCTCATTAGTTTCTAGAAACTTCCTAAACTCCTCTCTAATCTGGGCCAGTACCCATTCATGTCTTGGAAGATCGTTATTCACCCTCCAATCGTATGTTCTTGTTTTTCTGGTCTTCCTATTATTATTTATCTCAAATTTTATGGTGTGATGATCCAGGAAGGACGTCTGAGTAATCTCTATGTGTCTGAATTTACTCAGGCTTGGCTCGTGTCCCAGTATTGCAATTGTTTTTATTTTCTAATGCATTCAGTGAAATACAGAATACTGTATTCAAATGTTACTGTATTCATCCCTCCCCCATTCTGTGTCATTCTGCCTCAGGAGAAAGACAAGACTGGCTACCCCTGTAAAGGGTTAGGGTCTTGGAAACCTACAGGGATGGTTCTACCCTTTCCTGTAGGGTCGCCGTGAGCTGGAATTGACTGGCAGTGACATTGGTTTTTGTGTAGTTAATGCTGTCAGCTTGATATGCAGTTGCATTGATTTGGTGTTGTTTCTACTTAATTGTAGGGTTTTATTTTTCCTTGATTTAATTTTGTAAACATAGAAATTAGTAACATGGCTCAATCAAAACTATATAAAAAGATAGGTTCAAGGAAGCTGTCTGCCCACCTTCTCCCCTTTCCTCTGGGTAACAGTATCCTTTGTTTCCCTTTTTAATACAATCTGCCCTTTGCCTCTTGAACAGGGTAACAGTTGGGCATAAACTGAAGGGAAGGGAGCAAGACATGCTGGGGAAGCAGTATCGGAGGCAGGATAGGGCAGCGTCCGGGAGAAAGGTGTCAAGCCCATATGAACTCCAGGAATCCGCCGTGAATCTGTGTGGACCCAGAGATTTAACAGCTCTCTTACGCTGAGTAAAATGGAAAGTCTTGGTGGGTTTCCAATGGGATCAAAGGAGGATGCCTGGAGCTTTAGAAAGAATGACTCTAGCTACTGGATGGAGAGTAGACTGTGAAGGGAACAAAAGCAGAAGCACAGGACCAGCTAGGAAGCGATTGGAACAATGCCAGTAAGACGTGCCTGTGGCCTGGCGGTGGTGGATGGGGCTTCTGCAAATATTTACACTCTCTGAAACCCTGTATCACCAGCACTGTAAGTTGAGTGGACTCAATGGCAGTGGGTTTGATTTGGGGCTGGGGCTGTGTGTGTGTGTGTGTGTGTGTATGCACCTTTAGCTGGCCAGGTTGTTAATGCTGGTGAAATATTAGCAACTGAATGCAAAAGTGACTTATGTGGTTTTAGTGAAATGGGATGAATTAAAGGATTAAATTTGTTTAGTGGATGCAGGATACTGACTTTTGCTATAAACTATAATATCTACCAAAAGTATATTCCACATACAAGTGAGCATCAAAGAATTAATGGAAACATGGAATTAAAGGATAATAGAATCATCCGATGAATTTTTGAAACCCCTTCATAATTCTACAACAAAGAAAATGAATGAATCTAGTTATTTCAACAGTCCATGTAAAATTCTGTCTATCCTCCAGAAAGGGAAAGAAAAATGTGTTTACCAATTTTGCTTTCAACAGCTATCTTGATGCTTGTTTTATAATAAATACCACAATTATAAATGAGAAAAGTGTCAAGAAAACTTAATGATCGGAAAACAAATTCTACAACAAAATCTTATGCCTTATGTTTAGACGGGTGTTTAATTTCTAACATGTTATAATGGAAAACATTACTTTCTCTTCCATGGACTTACCGATATAAAAATGATTTATCACAGCTAAGCTGCCAAACAATATCTACTTACATTCATATCTAAGAGAATTCATTCAGTCTTTCTGGAATTAGTGTTGTGCATGGAAACAGCGCTTGTGGTGCAGTGGGTTACAGTTCAAATCCAGCAGCTGCTCTAAGGGAGAAAGATGAGGCTGTCAGTTCCAGTAAAGGTGTATAACTTTGGAACCACAGAGGCACATTTACTTTGACTCTCGCCTATAGGATCACTATGAGTTGAAATTGATTAGATGGCAGTGAGTGAGTTTTTTTTTGTTTGGGAGAGCTTTTGAGTCTCTTTAGAGATGAAAACGAGTCTTCTGTTAAGCAGTTTGTGACCTAGTTAGGGAAATGCATAAAGCAGTATCGACATTGGGAAATACACATCCTATTTTATCTCTCTGATGGCCTCATATAAAGATTTACCTTTCCTGAACCTGTAAACTTTCCTCTATTGCAGGATTGACATTGTCATACTCCTCAGTCAAGATTTGTATTTAAGATTTGGTTTCATGTATTCTTCATCAGGCATGGCCACATTGTTTAAGAAGAAAATTCTATTTGAAAAAAACTTAGCCTTTTTTTTATTGCAAGAGTCAAGTGTACTAATGATGGTGTAGTAAATGTGCTTGACACAATAGATGTATGTATGGATTGTGATGAGTTGTATGAGCCCCCAATAAAATGATTTTAAAAAATGATGGTGTCATATGTGGTCACGTAAAATTGATTTCTGGCACTTAATACAAACAGAACAAGGACATCCTGTGTGGTTTAAACGCAAAGAAGGTTCATGTCAGGGTTACGTCTTTTCACCATACTTATGCTATATTCTAAGAAAATAATTAGAGAAACTAGACTATATAAAGACCACAGCATTAGGATTCCAGGAAGACTTGGCATCAACCTGCAATGAGCACCAGACACATCTTTGCCTGATAAAGTAAAGAGGACTTGAAGCACTTGCTCATAAAGATCATAGACTACAGCCTCCAGTGTGGATTACTCTCACATCAGCAGAAAGAAAACAAAAGCCCTCCTGGCTTGATCAATAAGAAACATCACGATAAATGGAGAAAGGGCTGAAATTTTCCAAGACATCATTTCACTTGGATTCACAATCAGGGCACATGGAAACAGCAGTAAGAAAGCTAAAAGATGTATTGGGCAAATCTGCAAAACAAACAAAAACTTCTTAAAGGATCAGGGGAGTGGGGGAAAAAGAGAGGAGCTGATACCAAGGGCTCAAGTACAAAGACATTGTTTTGGGCATGTTGATGGCAACGCGTGTATAAGTGTGCTCGATACCATTGAATGGTGGATTATTGTTACAGGATTTGTAAGAGTTTCCCCCCCCCCCCAATTAAATGATTTTTAAAAAGGGTTAAGGATCACAGATGTCACTTTGAGGGCTAAGCTGAGTCTGACCCAAGCCATGGTCTTTTTCAGTCACTGGTACACATACAAAAACAAGACAATGAGGAAGATGGAAGAGGAATTGATACCTGTAACTGTGGTGGGGTGGTGAAGAATATCGAATATGCCATGGACTTCCAGAAGAAAGAGCAAAGCTGGCACAGAGAAGCTGCGGCCAGGATGCTCCTGAGAAGCCAAGTTGGTGAGACTTCATAGCACGTCCTTGGGACAGCTTCTCAAGAGGGACTTGTCCCTGGAGAAGGACATGAAGTCGAAGGTCAGGGTAACAGAAGACCCTCGGGAGATGGACTGACCTACTGGCTGCAACAACGGGCTCAAGCACAGCAAAGACAGTGAGGGTGGTGCAGGACCCAGCAGGGTTTTGTTCTGTGGTACGTAGTGTCGCTGTGAATTGCAGGGGGCCTCATGGCACCTAACCAGCACACCACCAAACTATGTTGTAAAGTCGTTAAACAGATTCTCGCCAGCCATGTAAGTTCCTTGTATCTAAGAAGCAAGTGAACCAAGTCATATCTTTTTTAAAACAATCATTTTATATATGTATTGTACAGTGCAGATTTTAAAGCCTAGACTTTAGGTAATAAATTAAGCATGCCTCCATTTTTAACGCGAGAGTGGTGCGTGACCCTTGCTTGTGTGCTCTGCTTGTTTGCAGAAATCAAAGTTCAAATAGGCTGTGCATTTTCACTTCCAAAAGAGAATTTACCGTATATACTTGAATATAAGGCAACCCAAGTATAAACCTAGGTACCTAATTATTACCTGGGAAACCAGAAAAACTGATTGACTCGAGTATAAGCCTAGGGTAGAAAATGCAGAAGCTATTGGTGAGTTTCAATAATCAAAACAAATGAAAATAAAATTACTAAAAATTGAGACATCAATGGGGTAATGTATTTAAATATTTATTTTAAATAAAAGGACAAGTCATTTAACATTAGTAAACCAGCACAGTAAGTGGAAAATAGGTTCAACAAAAACAATAAGGTGTCAACAATGATTCCTTAAGAGTACTATTCCCTGAGCTCAATCAGCAACCAAGCTAAAATGTAGAGTTCAAATCCTTCAAAACTGGATTCCTCATCATCATCCGTATCCCAGTGCAGAGCTTCAGCTGGTGCGAGGTCATCATAGACGCCGCCCTCACTGAGATCACCGTCATCACCATCACTGCTGTCATTTTCATACAAAGCGCAGTCTTCACTCCCATTCATAGCATTACTAATACTACATTTCTGGAAGGCACATTGCACCATGTCTTCTGGAATGTCTTCCCATGCATCTCGAACCCACTTTGCTATTAACTCTATGTCAGGCTTCATGAGATTTCCTCCTTTGTTAGTCGGGCTTGACCAGATGACATCCAGTCATGCCACATCTTTCGCACACAGTCTTTAAAAGGTTTATTCAAAGATACACGTCGTAGGACGGCTCTGATTGGTTAGATGTGAGTAAACAAACATTCAAAGCCCTGCAGTGTCAGCAGGGCTTAGAATGAACAGCGGAGAAATGGCAATCACCCGCGAGATAATGGGGACTTGTCCCGTTACCTTGGGGGGTCTCAGTGAGGTACCACTGACCCGTGTATAAGCTGAATCCGTTTTTCAGCACATTGGGCTTATACACGAGTATATACGGTAAGTCAAAATTGTGTTACATATTCCTAAGGGAAAGTTAGCTTGTTTTATAATGTGGTGGGAATCAATAACAGCTGACATGAATTAAGGACTTGCTCTCTGCCAGCTGCTCTGTTTAATCGCTTTAGAGTTTTTAACCGTATAGTTATTATAACAACTTCAACAGATAACCCTCACCATCACGTTGATTCTGACTCATCTAGTGATTCTGTAGGACAGCATGGTTTTTTACGGGATTAGAAAGCCTCTTCTTTCTCCTGAGGGACCTCTGATGCCTTTGGATCATTCGCCTTGAGGTGAACTGTCCAGTGCTTAACCCACTGTGCCACCAGCACGATTTAATAAGATACAAATAAAACTCCCTGCCATCAAGTGGATGCTGACCTATAGTGACTCCATAGGGCAGGGTAGAATTGTCCCTGTAGTTTTCCAAGACTAACTCTTTATGGGAGTTCAAAGCCTGGTATTTCTCCCATGCAGTTAGGAAGACAAGGTGTAGACAGGTTAGTATCTTAACCGAGTTCACACAACAAATAGTAGAGAGTGAGTTTGTTTGAAGGCAGGTGTGTCTGACTCCTACCTGAACCACTCTACTGTGTTCCTGAGATCAGCTTTCTGTAGAAGGTGGCATAACTAAGTGACCTGTTTAAAAGACAAGTATATATCGCACAATGTAATTTTGTCAAAGCATGGGAGAATACATATATATAGAAATTATCTATCTATATCTATCTATCTATCTATCTATCTATCTATCTATCTATCTATCTATCTATCTATCTATCTATCTATCTATCTATCTATCTATCTATCGTTGCATGTGTTGGGAATTTCCAAGACTGAAATCTTTACGCAAGCAGGCTATCACAGTGCTCCCCTGCAGAGTGAATGGTGGATTTGAACCACCGACATGTCAAGAAGTAGCTGAGCACTTAGGCACTGTGCCACCGGGCTTCTTTTAGCCTATGGCAGAATGTTTAAAGAACAAGGAGATATTTATTTGTTTCATATTTCTGGTTTTTTTGGTCCGTAGAATTCAGAGTTTTGTTTTGTATTTTGTTCGCTGATATATTTATGCTTTAACATTTTGCCCTGTTTACATGGTACTCTTACTCACTTTTAAAAAAATCATTTTATTGGGGGCTCATATAACTTATCACAACCCATACATACATCAGTGTGTAAAGCACATTTGTACATTCATTACCCTCATCATTCTCAAAATGTTTGCTCTCCCCATAAGCCCCTGGCATCAGCTCCTCATTTTTCCCTTCCCTCCCTGCTCTCCTCTCCCTGATGAACCCTTGATAATTTATAAATTATTATTTTTTCATATCTTACACTGTCTGACATCTCCCTTCACCCACTTTCCTGTTTCCGTCCCCCAGGGAGGGGCTTATATGTAGATGCTTACAATCGATTCCCCCTTTCTACCCCACCCTCCCTCTACCCTCCCGGTATCGCCACTCCCACTATTGGTCCTGAAGGGATCATCTGTCCTGGATTCCCTGTGTCTCCAGTTCCTATCTGTACCATTGTACATCCTCTGGTCTAGCCGGATTTGTAAGAGAGAATTGGGATCATGATAGTGAGGGGGTTGGGGAGGAAGCATTTAGGAACTAGAGGAAAGTTGTATCTTTCATCATTGCTACATCACACCCTGACTGGCTGGTCTCTTCCACGCAACCAAGGGGATGTCCAGTTGCCTACAGATGGGCTTTGGGTCCCCACTCTGCACTCCCCCTCATTCACAATGATATGATTTTTTTGTTCTTTGATGCCTGATACCTCATCCCTTCGACACCTCGTGATCACACAGGCTGGGGTGCTTCTCCCATGTGGGCTTACTCTCACTCACATTTACAGAGTCCCAGTACTATCGTGATCTTTAAGAAAACCAACAGCAATTCCACACTCTCACTTAATTTTCATCCTTTCTCAAATGACCCCAAATCTGACATAAGTCTTTAATTTTTATTTTAAAATTAGGTCTGATTTGGTTTTTTTTGCTGTGTTTTAATTTAAACTTGATCTAAAATTCTCTGTATTGCCCTCATTTGTCACTCACGTTTCTGCCAGTAAATGTAGGCTTTGAGGGTAGGTATTCGTTTCTGCCAGATCTGCTTAAATCATTTCTCATTGGCGGGAGCTTTCTGTCTCTGGAGGTATTTTAAGATGTTTCTTTGCGAGTGCAAAAGGTGTTTGGGAGTTTTTGCTTCAGAAATGCTTTACTGGAGCCCCTTAGATTCTGGGATCCCACATCAGGATGACCTAGGACAGTCTCTTCCCTTCTCTCAGGTAAGTTTAGGTTTGCACATAAGGAGTCTAGCATTTTAACTGCTTTGAAGGCTTCACGTGCCTCTCCTTATAGCTTTTCCTTCCTGCCCTTTGGCTCCCAATTCAACTGGCCTTAACCTTAGTCCACAACAGTCGTGCATCCAATTGGAGGCCTTGATCTGGTCTCAACTACGTATCCATCTGAGGGAATCAGATGATTTTGCTAGGCTTATTCTCCAGGAGAATACCCCTGTTGGTTCCTACTGACTATTTCCTCTTCAGAATGCCGGTCTTTTGTGTGTCTAGAGATTAGTGGGTCGGACTTCAGAGTGTTTTTCCCATAACAATGAACGATCATTTAAAACACGGAAGTTTAAAGTGCACGCTCATAAAAGTAATAAATTTAGAGTCATAAGAAATCAGTCAGTCAGAAGCAACAAATCCCACATGGAAGAAGCACACCAGCCTCTATGATCATGGGGTGTTAAAGGGATCAGGTATCAGGCATCATTAGAACCAAAAATCTTACCATAGTGAATGAGGGGGGGAGTGCAGGGTGGAGACTCAAAGCCCATTTGTAGGCCACTGGACACCCCCTTATAGAGGGGTCTCGGGGAGGAGACGAGCCAGACAGGGTGTGATGTAGCAAAGATGAAAAGTACAACTTTCCTCTAGTTCCTAAATGTTTCCTCCCCCTCCCCCCACTATCATGATCCCAATTCTACCTTGCAAGACTGGTAAGACCAGAGGATGTACACTGGTACAGATAGAAACCAGAAACACAGGGAATCATGGGTGGATGATCCCTTCAGGACCAGTGGTGTGAGTGGCAATACTGGGAAGGTACAGGGAGGGTGGGTTGGGAAGGGGGAACCGATTACAAGGATCTACATGTGACCTCCTCCCTGGGGGACAGACAAGAGAAAAGTGGGTGAAGGGAGATGTTGGACAGGGTAAGATATTACAAAATAATAAATTATCAGTGGTTCATGAGGGAGTGGGGAGCAGGGAGAGGGGAAAAAAGAGCTGATGCCAGGGGCTTAAGTGGAGAGCAAATGTTTTGAGAATGATGAGGTTAACGAATGTACAAATGTGCTTTACACAATTGACGTATATATGGATTGTGATAAGAGTTTTATGAACCCCTAATAAGACGATTAAAAAAGGAAAAGAAATCGGTCAGGCTGTGTCATCATACATGTCTCAATGAAGAACTGAATAACTGGCAAATAACAGGGATTATGTGGGAATCTTAAAGCTTGTTTTTGAACATAGAGTAGCTATGCCAAAGGGAAGAAGTAATGAAGTCAAAGAACTGAGGGGACATTTTCAAAGGACCATTTGGAAAACAAAGTAAGGTATTTTTTTTTCTTTTTTAACAATTTATTGGGGCTGATACAATTCTTATCACAGTCCATACATATACATACATCAATTGTATAAAGCACCTGTACAGTCTTTGCCCTCATCATTTTTTTCTCCTCTTTTCTTTTTTTACATTTTATTAGGGACTCATACAACTCTTATCACCATCCATACATATACATACATCAGTTGTATAAAGCACATCCATACATTCCCCGCCCCAATCATTCTCAAAGCATTTGCTCTCCACTTAAGCCCCTTGCATCAGGTCCTCTTTTTTTTCCCCCTCCCTCCCCTTTCCCCCTCCCTCATGTGCCCTTGGTAATTTATACATCGTTATTTTGTCATATCTTGCTCTATCCGGAGTCTCCCTTCCCCCCCTTCTCTGCTGTCCCTCTCCCAGGGAGGAGGTCACATGTGGATCCTTGTAATCAGTTCCCCCTTTCCAACCCACTCACCCTCCACTCTCCCAGCATCGTCCCTCACTCCCTTGGTCCTGAAGGTATCATCCACCCTAGATTCCCTGTACCTCCAGCCCTCATATGTACCAGTGTAAAGCCTCTGCCCTATCCAGCCCTGCAAGGTAGAATTTGGATCATGGTAGTTGGGGGGAAGAAACATCCAGGATCTGGGGGAAAGCTGTGTTCTTCATCAGTACTACCTCGCACCCTAATTAACACATCTCCTCTCCTAAACCCCTCTATGAGGGGATCTCCATTGGCCGACACTTGGGCCTTGGGTCTCCACTCTGCACTTCCCCCTTCATTTAATATGGTATATATATACACATACATACACACACACACATATATACATACACACACTTATATATTTTTTTTTTTTGCATGATGCCTTATACCTGGTCCCTTGGCACCTCGTGATCACACTGGCCGGTGTGCTTCTTCCATGTGGGCTTTTTTGCTTCTGAACTAGATGGCCGCTTGTTCACCTTGAAGCCTTTAAGACCCCAGACACTATCTCTTTTGATAGCCGGGCACCATCAGCTTTCTTCACCACATTTGCTTATGCACCCATTTGTCTTCAGCGATCCTATCATGGAGGTGTGCAGTCAATGATATGATTTTTTGTTCTTTGATGCCTGGTAACTGATCCCTTCGAGACCACTCGATCACACAGGCTGGTGTGTTCTTCCATGTGGACTTTGTTGCTTCTAAGCTAGATGGCCGCTTGTTTATCTTCAAGCCTTTAAGACCCCAGTCACTATCTCTTTTGATAGCCGAGCACCATCAGCTTTCTTCACCACATTTACTTGTTCACCCACTTTGACTCCAGCAGTTATGTCGGGAGAGTGAGCATCATAGAGCTCCAATTTAATAAAAGAAGGTATTCATGCATTGAGGGAGTGTTTGAGTAGAGGCCCAAGGTCCTTCTGCCACCTTAATACTTAACCTATAAATATAGACACATAGATCTATTTCCCCATCCTCCTATATATATTTGCATATACATGTCTTTGTCTAGATCTCCATAAGTGCCCTTTGACTCCTAGCTCTTTCCTCCATCTCCCTTGACTTTCCTCCTGCCCTACTACCATGCTTCGTCGCCACCTGGGCTAGCATATACCTCTTCTCTAAGCAACCTTACCCTTGATCATTTCCCACCAGGCCTGCCACTCCCCCCTCTCTACCATTTGGGGTCCCTTGTTTTTCCCTTGTCCCTGTGTTTGTTAACACCACTTCCTTACCCCCCCTACCCCCCCACCCAAGTCCCCCCGGAACTGTCGGTCCCGTTGTTTTTCCTCCAGGTAGTTCATCCAGCCTGTCCTATTCAGACAGACCTGTGGAGACACTAACATGCACGAAAACAAGACAGAGGAAAACAAAACAACAGTATACAACCAGACAACAAAACAACAAAAACAAACCACTGACAAAGAACAGAACAAAACAGTTCACAAGAGAAAAGCTTGTAGTTAGTTCAGGGATCTTTGCTGGCCCTTAGGACTGTTTTCCAGTCCAGTCTGTTGGGGCACCACGCCCTGGCCCCAAAGTCCACTTTCAGCATTCCCTGGGGACCTTGCCACTCCATTCCCTTGCTGTTCTGCTGCACTCCCCCAGTGATTTGCCTCGGTGTGGTAGGATCAGGTCAGGTGCAATTCCCACACTGTGTCTCCGGTGCTGTCCCCTGTATCGCCCTTAGTCACTGATTGGCATCATTTCTCATAGTGGGGCCAGCCATGTTGTTCTCTCTGTGGACTGGCTGCTCTACTCAGGAACATCATCATCACGGCCTGGTGGGCCAGGCTGTGCTCTACTCTCTCCTCCTGCCCCTTCATCTGCTCCCGTGTGCTCTGATCAGATATATCCATCTCCCGGAGCTGCAGAGTCAATGTCGTCCTTTGGAACAAATTCTTTTTGGGGGAGGGGCAGGAATCCACTTAATTTATGGTGCTGGGGCCAGCCTCCCAGAAGTAAGGTATTTTTTTAAATTAAAAGATCATTTTCTTGGGAGCTCTTGCCCTCTTATAACAATCCGTACATCAGTTGCATCAGGCATATTTGTACATATGTTGCCATCATTCTTTTCTAGACATTTACTTTTCTATTGAGCCCTTGGTGTCAGCTCCTCTTTTTTCCCTTCCTTCCCCACCCTCGTGACCCCTTGATAGATTATAAATTATTATTCATATCTTACACTAACAGCTGTTTCCCTTCCCCATGGCTTCTGTTGTTAGTCCCCCAGGAGGGATGTGTGTGGTATGTGTCGATCATTGTGATCGGTTCCCCTTTTCTCTCCTCCTTTCCTCACTACCCCCTTCCCTTCTGGTATCACTATTCCCATTCCTGTTCTTGGATTCCATGTGTCGTGAGCTCTCTCTCTTATCTGTACCTGTGCACATGCTCTGGTCTAACCTGCAGTGAAAGCCAGTACTGGGGTCATGACAGTGGGGGGTCAGGAAACCTCAAGGAAAACCAGAGGAATATTGTGTGTTTCATCAGTGTTATACTGCGCCCTTCTCTGTGACTCCTCTGTGAGGGGATGTCCAATTGTCTACAGGCCTTTGGGTCTCTGCTTCAAACCCCTCATTCTCAATAATATGGTTTGTTTGTTTGTTTGTTCTGGGTCTTCTGATGCCTGTTACCCAGTCCCGACAACACCTCATGATCACACAGGCTGGTGTGCTTCTTCCATGTGGGCTTGTTGCTTCTCTGATAGATGGCCACTTGCTTAACCTCAAGCCTTTAAGGCCCCAGACACTTTATCTTTTGATAGCCAGGTATCATCCACTTTATTCATCACATTTGCTGTGCACCCATTTTGTCTTCAGTAATCGTGCTGGGACAGTGAGCATCACAGAATGCCAGTTTGTTAGAACAAAGTGTTCTTGCATTGAGGGAGGGAATGAGCAGAGGCCCAAAGTCCATCCTCTACCTCCGTGTATTGCCGTAGAAATATATGTACATAGGCCAATATCTCTATTTTTATGAATTAATGTATTAACATATATACACACCTATGCTTATACCTCTATTTATATAGCTGCGTCCTAAATCATTTCTGTTTCCTTTCACCTTCCTTCTGCCCCACCATCGCCCTGCTTCCGCCTCTTAGGAATTCTTCTCAGCTAGATTATTGTTGCTCCAATATCCCCAGGATCTCTACGCCCTCCTTGTTATTGATTTTAATTCCCTAGTTGTTCCCCTGTCTACGACGTTTGCTCACCGCTCCCTTCTCTCACCTCCTTCTCCCCCAGGTCCCTCCAGAGCCATTGGTCCTGTTGCTTTCTCCTCAAACTTGCTTCCCATGCCTGTCTCATATAAGTAGGCAAACTAACAATAACACAGACGAAACAAAAAGAAAACAAAGGATTGAAAGGAAAAAATGAGGGAAAATAAAAACATAATTCCAGGTCCATCTGCCAACCTTTGTGACTATCTCTCCACCAGTCCTGGGGGAATTCCAGGAGCTGCTCCTCCTAGCCTGAAGTCTATTTGGGGGGCTCCTCAGGGGCTTTGAGGGTTTTTGTGGGTTTTTATTTTTTTTCTTCTGTTGCTGATCTGTTGTGTTCTCTTCTTGGTTTGCCCTGCTTGCGGGGGAGGGGTGTTCAGACTGGACTCACTCCCTGCCGTGTGTCCCCAGTATTGTCCTCTGTCTCGGTATGCTCCAGTGAGGGGCAACATGTCTTGAGCTGTTGTCGGCTCTACGGTCCTCTCTGTGCCTTAGCAGCTCTGTGCAGGGACATCATCCTCCGGACTTGCTGTGCTGATATGGGGTCTAAACTGGTCCTCTCTCTTTTTCCTTCTTGGTTTGCTTCCATGTGGGCGTGGCAGCGTGGCTCCTCTCCCCAGCCTGTAGGGTTGGTGTTGTCTCTGTCTCACAGACTTCGGGGGGCAGGGCGGGGGGGCAGTGTGGCTCTGGTTGGGGCCGGCGCTGCAACCCAATCTTTTCATGCATGTCTCTACGTGGTTACGTTGCCCTCAGGTTTGGTGCAGCGTGCAAAATAAAGTATTATAATGAAATGTGTAAAGATCTAAAGTTAGCAAACCAAAAAAACCAGAATTCCTCTAGTGATCTTACACTGAAAACATGGAAGAAAAACATCCAAGCCTTGCATTGCAATCCTGGAAAATTCTGAGGGCTAAGTATTGAACCATGCAGGAAGCATCCAAAAAGATGGAAGGATTTCCGAGTCACTGGACCAAAAAGAGCTAGTCGACATTCATCCATTTCAGTGGGTAGCAGCAGATGATCCAGAACCCGTGGTACTGAAAGAAGTCCAAGCTGCACTGAAGGCATTAGTCAAAAACAAAGCTCCCAAAACTGACAGGCTACCAATTGAAGTGTCTCAATTCACTGATGGAAACATACACTAGTCTGTGCCAAGAAATTTGAAAGACAGTTGCCTGGCCCACCAACTGGAAGGGATCCCTTTTTGTACCTATTTCAAAGAAAGGTGCTCCAACAAAATGTTTGAATTATAGAACAGTATGTTTAATATCACAAGTAAGTAAAATATTGCTGAAGATCACGCAACAGTGGTCACAACAATGCATTGACAGCAGCCAGACATTCAACCAGATTCAGAAGAGGATATGGAACAAGGGACATCTTTAATTGATGTCACAAAGATCTTGGATTAAAGTGGGGAATACCAGAAAAATGACTACTTGCGTCTTATTGATTACACAAAAGCAGTCGACTGTGTGGCTCATAACTAAGGATAACATTGAGAAGAATGGGACTTCTGGAACACTTCATTGTGCTGACGCACAACCTGTACACGGAGCAAGAGGCAGCTGTGCAAACAGAACAGGGCAAAGTAGGAAAGGTGTGTGTCGGGGTTGTATCTTTTCAGTATCCTTATTCAATCTGCATGCTGAGAAAATAATTCAAGGAGGAACGTGGCATCAGAATGAGAGGGATGCTTATTAGCAACCTGCCACATGCAAGTGACCAAGTGAAGGGACTTCGCTCGTGGAAAGTGAGAGGGACTTGAAGCACTTGGTGTTGAAGATCAAGACTTGCAGTCTTCAGTATGGTTTGCAGCTCAATAAGAAGACCAAAATCCTCACTACACCGGACCAGTGGGTCACATCATGATAACGGATTAAAGGTTCAAGTTGTCAAGGATTTCATCTTGCTTGGATCCACAATCAGTGCTCCTGGAAGCAGCAGTCAGGAAATCAAACAACATATTACACGGAGTAAATCTGCTGCCCAAGATCTTCTCACGGTTTTCTTTTTTTTGCTAATTGCTTTATAACCACAGAGGAGTACAGAGGAGGTCCTGTACCAAACAACACAAAAAGGTTCAAAGGTGGAGGTGTTCCCTTAGCAAGGCTGAAGAGTCCAGTCTCTGGTATTTGGAATTTAGGCGACAGTCCTTGGTTTTGGATGGATCACTGGGTGTGTGGGCACAATCCATGCTTTAACCAGATTTGAACAGAAGGATGGCCACTTGGCCCAGGTAGAAGTAAATGAAGTGCTTAGTTTCATGTGTCACATAACTACCAAAGTTTCTGCCCACAATGCAGTGCCAAGTGGGATTGTACTTCTTGTCAAACTCCTTCTTGATGTGGGCCGCAATGTCCTTCTCTATGTTGTATTTCTCCAGCGCCTGAGTCGCGCACTCCACCGAGTCCTGTTGCATCTCCTCCGACATGTCGGCATTTTTGATCATGGCCTTTCGGTCGCACATGGTTACCGTGAAGCGCGGACTAGCCGACTGCGACGGTCCTGGGGGAGGGGGTTAGAGCGGCTCAAACACAGCGAGAGCCGTCGCTACCGAAGCCGTGGCGCATCTAACTTCTCACGGTTTTCACAAGCAAGGGTGCCCCTTTTAGGGCTAAGGTGCACCTGGTCCAGGCCTTGGTATTTTTGTTTGCCTCACATGCATGTGGCAGCTGGACATTGAGTGAGGAGGCCTGGAGGGAAATGAAAGCATTTGAATTTTGGTGCTCTTGAAGCCTGCTGAAGTTCCATGAACTGCGAAAGGGACAAACAGAGGTGTCTTGGCAGAAGTACAGCCAGAATGCTCTTTGGAACGGAAGATGGTGAGACTGACTCATGTACTTTGGAGATGATGTCAGGAGAGACCAGTCCCTGGAAACAGGCATCCAGCTTGGTGCAGTGGGGAGCCGGGGAGCCCAGTGGGCTCAAACGTAAGAACGATTGGAGGATGGGACAAGACCAGGCAGTGCTTTGTTCTATTGTACATAGGGTCACTGTGAGTCAGAACTGACCTACCTGCATCTAACAACAATATATAGAGCCTTAAAGGGGGGGGGGTGTAGTGGTACTGTGGGCTAGACATTGGTCCTGTAACCTCAGGATCGGTGGTTCAGCCCCACTAGCCATTCCTCTGGAGAAAGATGAGACTGTCCTCCTCTCCCATAAAGATGTGCAGTCTCAGAAACTTTATACAGGGTTGCTATGAGTCAGAAGTGACTCAGTGGCAGTGGGTTTGGGCTTGGCTTTTGTTTTGTTCTTTTTGGCACAGAACTTTGAATGAAATCCTCCATCGTGTACGGAGAGACCTTGAAGTGGACTCTGGAGAAGACATTTTGAAAGGCACAGAGACTCTCAAATGGTGTCAGTTAAAAATAAAAGAAAATAAAAAATTCTCTAGGTATGCTGTGAACTCTCACATATTTTAAAAATAGTGACAGCAAATGTGGCTTTGGGGCGTGCCTTCAAAGGTCAGTCTTCTGGAGTTCTGTCCATGAGCCACATATGTTAGCTTAGGGCTTTCTTTTGTCTTATTAAAAACCATGATGAATAAATGAAATGACTCTTAATATATTTTATCCAACCTAATAAGTCCATGACATTTTCATTTCAACATGTAAGCAATATAAAGCATTATTGAAATAGTCTACATTCTTTTCACGTTCCCTCTTCAAAATCCAATCTTATTTATACTCAGCCAATCAGAATTTGGACTGGCCACATTTCAAGTGCTTGCTGGCTACGTGCGTGTGGGAGCCACTCCTGTAGACTCACCTGTCGGCCTATTGTAGCCTGATAGCCAGTCTAGACTGTACAGATCTAGAGGGAGACATCTCCACCCCCCTTGTCACCAGCCCCCAAATATTCCCACACTCCGCTTACTTTATCTCAAGAGCACTTCCGATCACCCATGATGTAAGGTATTACTGTGTGCACCACCCCCAACCCCGCCCCCGCACGATCACACATGCTTTAAGAGGGCAGGGATTCTTTCCTACCTATGTCCCCAGTGCCCATTACCAGGTGTAGGCCATGGGCAAACCAAAATCCAACTCACTGCTGTCAAGGGAGTCCTGACTCATGGCAACCCAATAGAACAAGCTAGAACTGCTGCTGTGGGTTTCCAAGACTAAATCTATGCAGGAGCGGAAAGCCTCATCGTTTCAGTACAGCAGCGGGTGGTTTAGAATGGAAGTGCAGACCGTGCAGTTAACAGCCCAGTGCATAGCCACTACACCACCAGGACTCCCAGGACATAAGAACTCAGTATCTTTTAAATGAATTCAGTAACTTTTGATTGAAGCTTCCATTGTGGTTCAGAAATATATTTCATCTGATTTAAGAGAAAGAGAAAAATAGTACCAATACTTGTCTTTCTGCATCATACTGGGATTAATTTAAGATTATTGTGGAACCTGCAGTTTTCATTTTATTAGGCTTAGGCATGCTATCTCAGCATTAGAATTCATATTTCTTTTTTAACACCAGACTCAAAGCCAACAATTATCAGCTCTTCCAGGACACTGCCCGAAAACAAAATTAGTGTTGCGCGGTGGCCTTCAAAACAGCACCCCTTACAGCGACATGCGGTGCCGTGCTGCTCACGGGACCAGACAGACCATATCAGTTGAAGGCTGCTTCAAGGACACAATCAACACTTGAACAAATAAATGAGTAACAACCCCTACCTCCCAGAGTTGAAGGTTAAATGCGTTCATATCCATAAAGCCCCTGGAGCCTAAGACATGGTACCCAACACCCAGACAAACCCTGATGCCCTGCAATTGATTGTGGCCCGTAGTGACCTAGTATGATAGATTCGAACTACCCCATGGGGTTTCCCGGGCCGCCATCTTTACAAGGATGGGCTCAAAGAGAAGAACCCTTGTAAGGATGCTGGTGGATGAGGCGCTGTTCGTTTTGTTGTACGCAGGGTTGCTGTGGGTCAGAACTGACTCCCAGGCTCCCAACAGCCATCTTTACAGGCAGGGTCCTGGTGGTGTCCAGTATGGCTTGAAACCCGCCGCCCACTGCTCTTTAGGAGAGAGAGGACGCCATCTATCGGCCCAATGATTTTGAAGTCTTTTCAGGAAAGAATTGCTAGGCCGTTTCTCCCTTGGGACCACTAGTGGATTCCAACCACCAGCCTCTTCAGAGTGCTTAATCAGTGTGCCACCAGGGCTCCTTCAAACACGCTGTGATTGAGAGGGTTCCAGCTCACAGCTGCCCTGTAGGACAGGTTCGAGCTTCCCCTGGGGGTTGCTTAGCCTGTGACTCAGTCTCGTCTTTGGCACATTGTAAGAACACATAGCAAGCCCTCGGGGGACATTTGGACGGCTGCTGTTAGGGTCAGTGTTGCGACTTGGCAGGCTTAGGACTCATTGGGTGTTGATATTTCAAGAGCTTGGTCAAAGAAACCAGTGCACCAAGCTTGCATGAGTGAAAAGGCTGTATCTACCCTTCTTCATATGGTAAGTTCAAATGCATGGGAGCACATTTCCTCCTCGCCTAAGTGGGCCACGTGGGCTGATAGAAGATTTTCGGACTTTGTGGGATAAACTGGTTTCAGTATTGGTGTAGGCATCTTAGGAGAGTGGCTACCGTGTGTGTGTGTGTTTTCTCCCCAGATTGCTACATCTATTGGTGTAGGCATCTTAGGAGAGTGGCTACCGTGTGTGTGTGTGTGTGTGTGTGTGTGTGTTTTCTCCCCAGATCGCTACATTTTCTAACACTCCATCGGGCCCGTGTGTGTGTGTGTGTGTGTGTGTGTGTGTGTGTGTGTGTGTGTGTTCTCCCCAGATCGCTACATTTTCTAACACTCCATCGGGGTCCCAGTGGAACGTGCACTGTAATGGAGGCTATGTCTGGCAGAGGAACCCATCTGCTGACTGGGGCATCTGCTACCCCCTGACTTGAACACACTCAAGTCAAATTGCCGATTTTGAGGGCTCATACCTTCAAGCAGAAATCCACGAGTTATATATTTGAGTGTGGGCACTTTATGGGATTTCCCTTTTTCATGAAATGATTAGGGGGGGAAACCCTGCTACAATTTCCGGGTGTTATGGAGTCTTAAAAATACTTGAGAGAAAGAAAGGGTGTAGTATTTCAAAGGACATAAAGCCTTCAGAAAAGAATGCCTTCCCAAGCTGTAAGAGTGATGCCTGGTTAATGTTGAGTGGGGGCAGGTATCGTTGAGGGGTCCCAGCTGACCTGCCACCTGCGGGGGGGGGGGTGTCTTTCACCGCCCACAGCATGTGGTGGGAGAGACCTTGTTGAAGTGGAAGGAGGAAGCAGGAGACCTGGGGGCCATCTCTAAAAGGACTGGTGGGGGTGGTGGCTGGTGGAAGGGAGGGCCGGCAGATGTGGCAGTCTTGTTTTGATGGGTCCTGGCCGGTTGGATCATCCGTGTGTGTGTGTGTGTGTGTGTGTGTGTGTGTGTGTGTGTTTTTCCTGTTCCTGCTTCATCTCACCACCCTGCATTTTGAAGCTCTGTTGTGCAACACTGCTGGCCACAGCGCAGGGGTGGGGCCACCACCAGAGTTGATCAGTCCCTGGGGAATGACAACAGCTGACTTGTACAGGGGTCAGTCCCAACCATTCACCCCCCTCCCAGGATCTGTTGAGCATCCTCCCTTGGCCCGAGAACTGGGCTGCAGAACGAGATTGTCCTTAACCTCGTCCTGGGGGCCTACCTGGATCAGGGGCACCCTCAGCAGAGATTTGAAGTAGCTGCCCGCTTGTAAGAACGGAGCATCTGCGCAGGAGTTGGAAGACCCAGCCCTTCTCGGGCAGTTGGAAGGCGTGGCAGTACCAGGGTCACTGGAGCTGTCCTTCAGTTCTCGGGGCTTCTATGTGGTGCTGGGCGTTTGTTTCCTGTCCTGTGATTCCTGCGCCTCCAGGAGTGGTTTCTGGGTTTTGCTCTGCCTTTTCTCACCTCCAGCCCCCCACGTTAGAGAGCTCCCCTCGCCTTCCTTCCCCGCTCCCTATTTTAAATCTCACAATCCAGCCCCCAGGATGCCTGAAAAGAGCAAACCCTCTCTTGTTTGAAAGCTTTCCCTGGTGGGCTGGGTGGAGGCTGATGGAGCAGGCCATCCCTTTTCGACGCTGCGGTCCACACACACTGTGCTGGCTCCTTCTGGCAGCCCCTCCCTGCGTGCTCACAGGCCCCTCCCTCCTCCTGGACCTTGCCCTGGAGTGAATGCTGCCCTTTGCCTCCCCAGTGGCTGGTGACTCTAAAATCCCCTAATAGACCTGTCTGGGGTTTCACTGAACACTGCGTCAGGAGAGTGGGTTCGTGTCCACACCTGAAGGCCGAGTAAGGGCCATCGTCTCAGAGATCTTGTCTCTAGTCAGCAAGTAAGCTTGGTATCTTTTACAATTTTGAGGGTTTTGTCCTACATTTTTCTCTCATTTTATCGAGGACCTTCCACTGGGATCCTTTTCAGAGCAGTTGATAGTGGCAGCTGGGTACCGCCTAGCTCCTCGGGTCCCAGGGTTCTGGAGACCGCTGCCTCCATGTTCAGTTTGTCCAGAGTGTAATGGCTTCCACGTGTCCCATCACTCTTCTCTCGTACCTTTAGCGGCTGCTCACAAACTTCGAAGGCCTCAGTGACCCCTCAGCCACGTAGGAGGCAGAGCATGGTCTGTGTGGACTATGTCAATGCTCGTTGACCTTGGTGTCCCCAGACTGTTGTCCTGATCTCTCAGGCCCAGAGACCTATTCCCTCAAGGGATTTGGTTACGACTAAGCAGTTTCCATAACTTTGCCCCATATACATACCACTACTTTCATAGATACATTGGTGATAGAACTAAATACATGCAAATATGCTCTGTCAGACACAGCGTGCACACACTCACACACACACACACACACACACACACACACACACACACGGTAGATTCTCCCTCCCACACCTGTTCTGACAGTGTGCCTACCCAAGCAGCTGCTTGTAGATCACCGCTCTTGAAAAATTGTGGGCAGCAGTACTTCTGCTGCCTTTAAACTCGTGCAAACGTCCCAGTGCCTTGCCCTCCATGTTTTTTTGCCACGCTCCCTCTTCTTACATATTGCCACCCCCTTCACCCACAGTAGCGCCAGTCTACCCTCTAGCCAATGACTTCCTCCCGCTTGCCCTTCTACCTTTGTTCGCCATCAAAGCGCCTATCTTTTAGTGTGAAAAGCTTGCCTTGACTTTTTATAAAAGTGGTCTCCTACCATATTTGTCCTTGTGTGATTGCCTGGTTTCACTCAACGTATCTTTCAGATTCACCTGCGATAGAAAGTGTTCACAGATTCTTTGTAGCTCTTTCACGCTGTGCAGTAGTCCACTGTGTGTGCGTACCAGAGTCTGCTTACCTGCTCTTCCACACACAGACGTGCGTGCTGTGCCCATCTTGGGGAACAGTGCTGCAGTGAACACGGGAGTGTATGCATCATCCATTGGCTTCTTGGCTCCTAGTTCTCAAGGAGAGAGACTGCGCATACGATGGCTGGGTCATGTGAGATTTCTATTCCCAGTTTTCTAAGGAGGCCCTGCACTCCTTTCCACGATGGGTGTATCCTTCCCCGGTGCTGTCACGAGTATACGGGGGTCCCTGTCTCTGCAGCCCCTCACCAGTGTCTGATTTTTGGTTTTTGAGCTTTGTTATCAGTGCTGGGTGGTGATGGTATCTCATTGCTTGCATCTCTCTAGTAGCTTTTCTGTTTTAAATCATTGCTTCTTATGTTTGTTGGCTGCCTTCATGTCTTCTTGGTTGAAGTAGTTGTTCGTGTCCTCTGCCTACTATTTAACTGCATTATTTGCCCTTTTCTTGTTGAAGTATTAAACTTTTCTATAAATTTCAGAGAGGAGTCCCTTGTCCGATATATCATGGACCAAGAAAATCTCCCCAGTGTGTGTTTTATTTTCACTCTTTTGGAGTACACAAGAGTCTTATTTTTAGGAGGTCTGAAAAATACAATAAGTTAAGCCTACCTGTCAACTTAGTTAACTATGGTCTTTGGGTTTTTGTTTTTTCTTTCTTCTACATTTTAAAAATAGGCCTTTTTAAAATGGTCATTTTAAGTTAACAGAAAGTGGTGCAGGAAGTACAGAGTGACCCCTCAGTCCCCCCAGTCTCCCCCGGCACACAGGACCCCTATGAGTAGCATCCTGTGTTCTGTGGTGTGCTTCTGACTATTGTGAACCAGTTTTGATTTATTACTATAATCCAAGTTTCTCAGGTCTTAGGGAGGAGCTGGGGGGAGAGATGGGCACTGTACTTCTTGAACAATTTTTCTGTTGACTTAAAATTACTCTAAGAAATAAAATACATGAAAAACTGAAGAAGAAAGAAAAAATAAGCACTAAATGGAAAGCCAGGCCTTGTTGATAAAGATCAGGATTGCAGCCTTCAATGTGGATTACGATTCAATGTAAAGAAAACCAACATGCTCCAACCATAGGTAACCTCGTGATAAATGGAGAAGAGGTGGGAGTTGTCGAGGACTTCCTCCTGCTGGGACCCACAACCGATGCTCATGGAAGCAGCAGTCAGGAGATCTAGACACATTGCATTGGGTCAATCTGCTGCACAAGGCCTCTTGAAAGTGTTGAAAAGCAAGGAGCATACTTTAATGAGCACCTGCCCCAAGCCATGATATTTTCTTTTTTTTATAAATCATTTATTGGGGGCTTGTACAAGTCTTATCACAATCCATCCATCCATTGTGTCAAGCACATTTGTACATTTGTTGCCATCATCATTCTTAAAACATTTGCTTTCTACTTGAGCCCTTGATATCAGCTCCTCATCCCACCCCCCTCCTCGTACCTCCCATGCACCCTTGTTAATTTATAAATTATTATTATTTTGTCATGTCTTACACTGTCTGACATCGCCTTTCACCCAGGGAGGGGATTATATGTAGATCCTTGTAATCGATTCCCCCTTTCTACCCCACCTTCCCTCCACCAGTATTGCCACTCTCACCACTGGTCCTGAGGAGTTCATCTATCGATTCCCTGTGTTTCCAGTTCCTGCCTGTACCAGTGCCAGTGTACATCCTCTGGTCTAGCCAGATTTGTATGGTAGAATTGGGATCATGATAGTGGGGGAGAGAAAGCTTTAAAGAACTAGAGGAAAGTTGTATGTTTCATTGTTGCTACACTTCACTCTGACTAGCTCTTCTCCTCCCCTCGACCCTATGTAAGGGAGTGTCCAGTTGCCTATAGATGGGCTTTGGAGCCCCACTCTGCACTCTTTCTCATTCACAATGATATGATTTTTTGTTCTTTGATGCCTGATATCTGATCCCATTGACACCTTGTGATCACACAGGCTGGTGTGCTTCTTCCATGTGGGCTTTGTTGCTTCTCAGCTAGATAATCACTTGTTTACCTCAAGACTTTAAGATCCCATAATAAACTATATATCTTTTGATAGCAGGGTATCATCAGCTTCTTTACCACATTTGCTTGTGCACTCGCTTTGTCTTCAGTGATCGAGTCAGGAAGGTGAGCATCATGGAATACCAGGTTATTAAAACAAAGTGTTCTTGTGTTGAGGGAGTGCTTGAGTAGAAGACCAATGTTCATCTGCTACCTTAATACTAAAACTATATATATATGCACATATATCTATTTACCCATCATCATATATAAATATATTTACATATATACCTGTATTTAGACCTCTATAAGTGCCCTTTGCCTCCTAGTTCTTTCCTCTATTTCCTTTTACTTGCCTCTTGTCCCACTATCATACTCAGCCTTCATTTGGGTGTCAGTAATTCCTCTCAGTTATATTGCCCTTGATCAAGCCCTACCAGGTCTTCTACACCCTCCTCACCACCGGTTTTGGGTCACTTGTGGTTCTCTTATCCCTGGGTTTGTTAACACCACCTCCGTTCCCACCTCCCTGTCTCCCATGTCCCCCCGGAACTGTCGATCTGTTGGTTTCTCCTCCAGATTGTTTCTCCCGCCTATCTTATCTAGATAGACTGTATAGCTGATAATATGCACAAAGCCAAGACAGAGGAAAACAAAGCAACAAAAGAAAACAAAACAACAATAACAAAAAACCAATGATTAAAACAAAAGGAGAAGAAGAAGCCTGTAAATAGTCCAAGGTCTATTTGTTGACCTTTAGGAGCTGAGTCTGATTGGGTGCCACGCTCTGGCCTCAAAGTCTATTTTTGGTATTCCCTCAGGACTTCCTTGCTCTGCTCCTCCATAGTATTTTCAATCACCTCATGTGCATGTGAAAATCAGACTTTATTGAACTGTGAAGAATAATCTATATGCATTTGAATTACGGGAGTGGTGAAGAACATTGAAAGTGTCGTGGGTTGCCGAAAGAACAAACCAATCTCTCTTGGAAGAAGTGCAGCCAGAATGCTCCTTAGAAACAAGGATATTGAGAGTCCATCTTGCAGACTTTGGACATGTTGGCAGGAGAGAGCAGTCGCCGGAGAAGGATGCCCTGCGTGGTGAAGTACAGGGCAGCTTAAAGGAGACAGGCTCTGGACTAGATGAATAGACACAGTAGTGGCAACAGTGGGCACGGACATCTCGTGGTGAGAGTGGTGCAGGCCTGGGCAGCGTTTCCGTCTGTTGTGCTTAGGGGTACCACGAGGAGGAACCCATGTGATGGCACCTCACACCTCGACCAAGGTGGTGCAGTCCGGGAAGCACTTGGCTGCTAACTGAAAGGTTGGCATTTCCAACATGCACCGAAGAGCTTGGCAGACAGGCCTGGTGACCCGCTCCCAGGGCGCAGGCTGCTCTGCAGCACATGTGGTCTTCCTGGCTTAGAAATGGACTAGATGGCAGTTGACCACAACACACTAGCTTATATCAAGGGTGGCCCTGTGTTGTACAACCCGGGATCTGTGAGTGGTGCAAACCATTAAGTGCTCAGCTCCTGAGGGAAAGGTTGGTGTTTCGATCCCATGTAGAATCCCCTTGGGAAAAGGGCGAGGGACATGCTTCTGAAAGGTCACTGCCTTGAATGCCCTGTGGAGCAGATCTAGTCTGCACACACTGACCCAGGAGGACTAACTACTAGTACGGCCCTGTGTTTCCAGACAAATTCATCATGGAATCATTTTACCACCAGGAAAATACTCTGCCTAATCATCCCCCGGCCACCAATGACCTTTATCACTGTCTTGAAATCCCAGGACCCAAGTTCACAGCTGCGGAGACTCATGGCTGGGCCGAAGATTCCCTTTTCTTTCCCCATTGTGTGGAGACGAGATTTCCCAAATAAAAAATCAAGATGCCCGATCTGCATAAAATATTTTTAAAGTGACGTTTCTGTCTAGTGTCAGGAGAGAGAACTGTCATTATCAAGGTGGAGGAATGGCGTTCTGGGAGAGCGCAAGTGACACAGGGCATGAAGCACTCGGCTGCTACCCGAAGGCCCATCAGCTCCTCCACGGGGAAAGTCCTTTTCCCTGGGAGACTGCAGTCCAGGAAACCCTGGAAGGGCAATTGCACTCTGCCCTTTGGGTTGCTATGAGTCAGAATCCACTTGATGACACCCAATCACAACCACAACAGTTTGTAAGGAACCTGAAAGAGAATGTTTGAAATGAGAACTTTTTTTTTTTTCAGATGCATAATTCCTTTAGATGTGGTCTGGCTACCAAAACCAAACCAGTTGCCATCGGTGCCACTCTGACTCAGTGGCCCAGCGTGTGCCCGAGTTGGACCTGGGCTCTGTAGGGTTTTCATTGGCTGGTGTTTGCCAAGGCAGTCAGTCACTTAGGCCTATCTTCTAAGGGTTTTCTGAGGAGATTCAAAGGAGCCCTGGTGGTGGGCTGCTAACCACAGTCAGCAGTTCAAAGACACTGGCTTCTCGGTGGGAGAAAGATAAGACTTTCCACCTGCCTTAAGAGTTACCGTCTCAGAAACCCACAGGGCGGTTCTACCCTAGCCTGTAGCATCGCTGTGAGTGAGAATGAACTTGACGGCAGTGAGTGAGCTCCTGGTAGGCTGGAACCTCCGATCATTATTAGCTGCCGGGCACATTGGCTGTTGCCACCACCTAGGGGCTCTCATTTGGTGCTCCCCACCCATTGCCACGGAGTCTGCCCCACCTCAGTGACTCTCTAGGACAGCAGAACTGGCCCACGGGGTTTCCAAGGACACAATTCTTTATTTCCCCCAGAGTGGCTGTCAGCTTAAACTTCACGTCTTCTGGATAACAGTCAAGTGCTTTAGCCATGCACCACCCGTGGTACATTGATTCCGTATTCAACCCCCACCCCACCCCCTGCCATTGAATCGATTTTGACTTATAATGAGCCTATACAAGGAGCCCTGGTCGTGTCATGGCTATGCATGGGGCTGCCATGCACATGGAGGGCATTTTGAAGCCCCCAGCACCTCCTCAGGAGAAAGGCTGGGCTTTCTGTTCCTGTAATAGTTCACAGTCTCAGAAACTCACGGGGGTTTAAATGGGTCATCACTGACTTGATGGCAGTGTGTTTGGTTTTGAAGATGGACATAGGGTTAACTCTACTGGAACAGACAGCCTCATGTTTCTCCTATGTAGTACCAGGTGGATTTGAACCTCTAACCTTATGGTTAGCAGCCTAACACCTGACTCACAGCACCATCAAAACTAAAAAGCAAAAACAAACCAAACAAATCCATGCCATCAAGTCATTTCTGACTCTTGGGGACCCTGGAGGGCAGGGTTTCAGAGGGTGTAATTCTCCTGGGAGTAGAAAGCCTCATCTCCTCCAGGGCTGCTGGTGGCGTTGAGTGGCTAACTTCATGGTGTACAGCCCAGCCTGTAACTACCATGTCACCAGGGATCCCAGCCCCACTAGGGGGTCCCTTTATTAAGTGAGGAAAAAAAAAACCCAAAACCCAAAACCGTAACTCAACCGCTGTCGCGTCTGTGCTGACTCATAGTGACCCCCTGACTGTGTAACTGTCGACGGGAACAGAAAGACCACTGCCGACCTGGTGGAGTACAGCCTGGTCCATAGCCACTGCTCCACTAGGGCCCGCCCTTAGTAGCAGGTGCTTGTTTATCTTTAAAAAGGAAAAAGATCGTGCATGGTTCTTTGACATCTTCACTAGCGGGTTGGGTTGCGGGGACCATCTGGGAAATGTTCCGGCAGTCATTGGTACCATTCTCCCTCTCTCTTCTCTCCTCTCTGTGCCCCTTTTCGGACCACGTCTTCCCATTCTCTGCTTCTGCTGCTGCTGTGTTTCTGTCCACTCATCCAGGGACTACGCACACATCACTTTGAGACCCAGCACTGGAGACCACATTGTGCTACGCGGTAGAAACAGATGAATAGCAAGTTGTGGACATATTTAGCAGGCTTTGTGACAGGACCTTTGATGCAGAACTCCCCATTGTCCCTTTTCATTGGAAACTAGCATTTCACCAGCTTCTCTAGAGCCTGCCTGAGTCCAATAGAAAAGACTTTGCTGAAGAAGTAAGCTGGGTACCTAAGGAAAACCCACTTCCATTGAGTCGATCCTGATCTCAGATAGAGGAGCCCGGCTCCCTTGGCTTCCTGAGGTTGCAAAGCATCACAGGTGCAGACAGCCCATGGACAATCAAAAGAGACAAATGCTTTGGAGAAATTTTACATCAATTGCCCGTCTTGGATGAAGAATTCTGTATTTATTGCTCGCACTGACATCAAGTCGGTGCTGACTTTCAATGACCCCAGAGGACACAGTAGAACTGCCCTTGTAGGTTTCCAAGACTGTGTTTCTCTACAGGCCTGGACAGCCTCATCTTCCTCCCATGAAGCGGTTGATGGTGTCAGACTGCTGACCTGTGGGGAGCAGGCTAGTATGTGACCACTTTGCTATCAGGCTCCCTTATATGATATTTGTGTATAAAAGTAATTTCTGTAGAATATTTGCAGTTATTACAGCGGATAAATACAGTTGCCCATGTTGATTTGGTGGGCCTTGGATGGGTACTGATGGAAAAGCCAGATGGACAGAAGTGTGCATAAGCCCATTTTTGTTAAACACTGGCAAAGCGTTCACACACATGCATTGTATTTTATACATGTCGGTTTTTATCTGACTACGTTGGAGAGAAATATGAAGGGGCACATGGGGAGTAGTAACGTACCTTGTGGAGCTGGAGGTTGCCTTATTAGCTGGGTGTGCAGCAAGGGACAGTTTGTGGGAGCTTTGAATTAACTCTTAATCACAGCAGCCCCCTATAGAATATCGTAGAAGTGCCCCATAGGGGTCACCAAGCTGTCCTCTTGACAGGAGCCACCTGGCGAGGTAGGGCATGTGCGTCTGTTTCCTCTGGCCACCTCCAAACCAGAGGTCTGAAACCAACAGGCCTTGATTGGCTCCCACGTCTGCAGGCGAGGAGCTCGAGACCCAGGTGTTGGCAGGGTCTTCTTCCTGGGGGTTCTGGGGGTGGCTCTGCCCACGTGGCTCTCCTACCTCCTGGTGGCTGCCCACCATCCATGACACGCCATGGCTGTGGATGATCCCTTGAGCCCCGAATTCTTCCATGTCTGTCTTGTGTTCATAGTTCTCTCTAATAAGGGCACCAGCCACAATGGATTTAGGGCCCTTGCTAACCCAGTGGGGCATCATTCTAAGTGTGATTAGCAGCAAAGATCCCTGCTCCCATGTAAAACCACATGGCAGGTTCTGGCAGGGATGAACTTGGGAGCACTGTTCACCCCAGTATAATCTCCACACTCAAAAATATAGCCTCCAAACTATACCGCAAAGCATCAATCTACATTCATGTAGAACTGTATGTACTTGTTTCTTTGTAATTATCGCCTAGTGGTTGTGTGTTGGGCTGCTAACCCACAGTTCAGCAGTTCAAAACCACCAGCAGCTCTGCTGGAGAAAGACGAGGCTTTCTATTCTCATAAAGAGTTGCAATCTTGGAACCCCACAGGGGCAGTCCCACCATGTCCTCTAGGATTGTCATGTGTTTGAACCAACTCAATGACAGCGAGTTTAGTTTTTGATTTCTTTGTAAGTAAGAATTTAAAAACTTAAAAAAAAATCATTTTATTGGGGGCTCATACACAATACATACATACATGCATCCATTGTGTCAAACACATTTGTACCTATGTTGCCATCATCATTTTTAGAATATTTGCTTTCTCTTTGAGCCCTTGGTATCAGCTCCTCATTTTCCCCCCTCCCTCCCTTACAATAACTTATAAATCACTGTTTTTTCATGTCATACATTGACCAGTGTCTCTCTTCACCCACTTTTCTGTTGTCCATCCCTCTGGGAGGAGTTTATATGTAGATCATTGTGATCAGTTCCCCTTTTCTACCCCCACCTTCCCCTTCCCCTCCTGGTATTGCTACTCTCATTACTGGCCCTGAGGGGTTTATCTGCCCTGGGTTCCCTGTGTTTCCAGCTCTTATCTGTACCCATGTACATGCTCTGGTCAAGCCGGATTTGTAAGGTAGAATTGGGATCACAATAGTGTGTGTGTGTGTGGGGGGGAAGAACTAGAGGAAAGTTGTGTGTTTCATTGGTGTTATACTGCACCCTGACTGGCTCATCTTTTCCTTGTGACCCTTCTGTAAGGGGATGTCCATTTGTCTACAGATGGGCTTTAGGTCTCCACTCTGCACTTCCCGCTAAAAATCGATATGATATTTTTGTTCTTGGTCTTTGATGCTTGATACCCAATCCCACGGACACCTCATGATCACCCAGGCTGGTATGCTTCTTCCATGTGGACTTTGTTGCTTCTTAGCTAGATGGCTGCTTGTTTGTCTTCACGCCTTTAAGATCCCAAATGCTATATCTTTTGATAGCCGGCCACCATCAACTCTGTTTAGCACATTTGTGATGCACCCATTTTGTCTTTAGCAATCGTGTTGGGAAGGTGAGCATCATGGGATATCAGGTTATTAGAACAAAGTGTTCTTGTGTTGAAGGAGTATTTGAATAGAGACCCAGTGTCCGTCTGCTACCTTGATACTTAACATGTAAAACTATGTGCATAGATCTATTTCCCCATCATCATATATAAATATACTTACATATGTACATGCTTGTATTTCGACCTCTATAAATGCCCTTTATCTCTTGGTTCTTTCCCCTATTTCCTTTTATTTTCCGCTTGTCCCACTATCATGTTCGGTCTTCATTCGGGTTTCAGTAATTCCTCTTGGTTACCTTGCTCTTGGTCAAGCCCCACCAGGCATCCTATACCCTCCTTGCCATTGCTTTGAGATCACTTGTTGTTCCATATAATTTCTTTTTTTCAAAAAATTAATCTTATTTTGTCAACGTCTTGATTAAAGTCTTTCAGTGGCATCCTTATTTCAAAATAAAACCTGGAATTCTGTGTGTCTAAGGAGCCCTGGTGGCGTGGGTTAGGCAATTGGGCTGCTAACGTCAGGTCAGTAGTTCAAACCCACCAACTGCTCTTGCTGAGAAAAATGAGGCTGTGGGGTCCCATGAAGATTTATAGTCTCAGAACCCCTATAGGGGGCTGATGTGAGCTTGCTGGCAGTGGATTTGTGTTTAATAGGAGCCCTGGTGGCGCAGTGCTCAAGCACTTGGAAGTTAATGGAAAAGTTGATGGTTCTAACCCATCCAGAGGTTCGACAGTAGAAGACCTGGCCATCTCCTGTGCAGATCACAGCCTAGGGAACTCGATGGGTAGTCTGCTGCCACATGAGGTTGATACCAGTTGGCATCCATTCAGTGGCACCCCACCACGATGACAAGGCTCTGCCAGAGCTGCCCCGCCGGCCTCAGTGGCATGACTCCCCCTGCCCCCCGCCCCTCACCTGTGGCAGAACTGACTGCTCCTCATTCTCGAAAGCCAGGGGAGCCTTCCCTAACCCCCCCCCCCCATTGCTGCCCAAACGGGGTCTTATTGGGCCCTCTGACTTTACTTAGTAGCTCTTATCACATATCTTGCATTAAGATGTTTATCCTGCCGTTTGTATAAAGTCTGACCCCTGACAGGAAGGATAGATGCCCAGTGACCATTTCTTGAACGAATGATTAGTGTAGGACCGTGCTGGAGTCAGACAGCTCAGCGCCTGGGCCCTGTGCTGCCGTGAACAGTGGCTGAGTGAGCGAGCGAGCGAGTGAGTGAGCTCTCCTGCCTCTTGGAGCCTGTGAGCATGGATAACGGCACCTATGCACCTCAGGAAAGGCTGGCTGGTGGGGTGCAGGTAGGGCACCGACGAAACACACAACATTCCTCTAGTTCTTTAATGCTTCCTACACACACACACACACACACACACACACACCACTTTTATGACCCCAGTTCTACCTTAAAAATCCGGCTAGACCAGAGCATGTACACTGTTACAGATAAGAGCTCTGACACACAGAATCCAGGACAGATAAACCCTCAGGACCAATACTGAGAGAAGCGAAACCATGAGGGAAGTGGGGGGGGGGGGACCGATCACAAATGATTGATGCACACCCCCCCCACTGTCACCCTAGGGGGATGAGCAACAGAAACATGGGTGAAGGGAGGCAGTGGATGGTGTAAAATACAAAAATAAAAATGATTTATAAATTAGCAAGGGTTAATGAGGATGGGAGGATGGGGGAGGGAGGAAGCAGTAAAAAGAGTAGCTGATACAAAGGGCTTAAGTAGGAAAGAACATGCTTTGGAAATGATGATGGCAACATATGTATAAATGTCCTTGATACAATTGATGTATAGATTGTCTACGGCCATTCTACCCTGAACGCGCCGGATCTCGTCTGATCTCGGAAGCTAAGCAGGGTTGGGCCTGGTTAGTACTTGGATGGGAGATAATTGATGTATGGATTGTTATAGGAGCTGTAAGAACTCCCAATAAAATTATGATTAAAATGTTTTAAAAAGAAAAAGCTGACAGGAGTAGTTGAATGGGCAGAGGGATCAGAGAGTAGGCGCTCAATAATGTCTTCTCCTATTTTTCTCTGTGCCTGATCACTTGAAAATGGGAGCAATGTGACTAAAGGATTTTCAGAGGTTTTATTTTTCCAGCGGAAAACCACTAGGAGTCAAAGCCTATTTTCTTGTAAGTTGAAATCCCTCCTTCTTCCACTCTCACTTTTCTCCACCAGCTCTACATTCCTGACTTCTTTCTCCTGTGCTTCTCAAGCTCAGGGAACATGTCTCTCTGGACGGACAGACAGAGCCCTCTGTGTGCATCCAGAAAGTGGTAGCTCCTGTCGGTACCGCTTCTCCCTCCACCGCCTGTTTCCTGCCATGGTTCGCTCACAGGCCTGTTCAGTCCATCTGACATTCTCGGGTGTGCACAATCAACCAAGGTGTTTTCCTCTGCCTTCCCACGTGCCCACTTGCCTGCCAGCTTCTCATACGGCGGTGACTTGTGTGTTGCTGCGATGCTGGAAGCTATGTCACTGGTATTTCAAAGGCCAGCAAGCTCAACCAAAGTAGACAGTTTTCCGGGGAGCTTCCAGACTGAGAATAGACCATGAAGAAGGAGTCAGCCGTCTACTTCAGAGAACATAGCAACCGAAAACGTGATGCATAAAATTGAAGCCGTGTCAGATACGGAAGGCCCAATGAATGGTAACAGAACCCTGTCGGAGACAGTGCCAGAGGATGGGCCCCTCGAATCGGAAGGCACTGGAAATGTGGCTGAGGAGGGCTGCTTTCTCAGAGTTGAGGACACTGTGGTGACATGACTGGTGTACACTGTTGAATGGGAGAGGTGGCCCTCGTCAGCCAAGCAAGGACAAGACTAAGCAAAGCTCTCTGGTCCACGGCCAGCCCTCCAAAGGCCCATGGGAAATGCAAAGTGTGGAAACACTGTGTGAATTTCAAGAAAATGTTTGTACCACAATAAACTCATACTAACTTGTTGCAACATGGCTGAAGAGGATCTAGTTTGGAGCACCAAGAAGGGTCAGACCTCACTTTGAAAAGAGACCCCATCAGAGCCACTTGAATTCTGCTAGAACTGAAGTGAGAGCAACATGACCTTCACGATGCAGCTTGGGTGGAAGAATGGTGAACTCATTGATTGATGGCTTATAAAAATTATGGGGGCAGTGCCTCCAAGAAACCATTATTCAACAAATGGATGAGTGGTTTTCAGAGGAAGCCAACAGTGGCAGACCTCCTACATCAATCTGTGAGAAAAGAAGAATCTGTCTCTGCGCTCGTTGAAGAGGACGTGGATGATGAGCAGAAGTGGTAGCTCACACTAGACGTCCGGACGGGCTCCACTCACTCACAGTCGCCGTGTCTGCTGTTGTGTTAGGTTTGTAGAGACTCAGCACCACGGAGGAAGACTCCCCATGGGGTGGGTTGGCCCAGCAATGGGCTCAAACGTGGCAATGATGCGAGGATGAGTGGAAGCGCGGCATGTTTCCTTCCGTGGTGCGCGGGACTGGCGTGGACAGTGCTTCCCCACCACACAGTTCTGACCGCAAGATTAAAGTTGAGCAGACCTTCTGCTCGATGGGCCCAGAAACGGCTGCACCCACATCAGCCGCAGAGCAGAGCTTTCCCTGCCGGTTTTAAAGAAGGCTCAGATCCTAAAGCCTTTCTTGGGGCACTCATCACAGGAGATGAAACATGGCTTCCCCAGGACCATCCTGGAGACACAGCAGACATAGGCCAGGAGCAAAGGTCATGGCAACAGTTATTGGTTTGTTTTTTTGGGGGGGGGGTGACAAAACATCTTGCTTAAGGACTCTCTGTAAGGCCCAAGGATGCTCTCCTCTGCTTCCCAGGAATGTGAAGACAGCGCTTTAGCAGAAAACACCTGGCAAAGCCCTACCACTGTCCTCCTCCGACGACTCTCTCACCCATTCTGCTCACCAAGCCAGGGCTGTGGTGCCACTGTTGGGATCCACCTGTCTGTCCTGGCTGGGCCTGTTCTAATTTCTTTTGGTTTCCCAATACTGGAGAAAAACACTTACAGTGCACCCCTTTTTCTTCAGTTAAACATGTAAAAAAGAAAGAAAAACAAAAACCTTGCATTGATGCAATTAAATCCTCAGGACCTTGGGTTCTTTGGGGCTGAGCTATATATCTGAAATCATCGCTCCATGGCTTGGATGCAGCTTATGGTTGAGAAATAAAGTTCAGGTGTGGACGCAAACCCACCCTCCTGACGCAGTCTTTAGTGAAACCCCAGACAGGTCTTTTAGGGGAGCGCTAATACTGGGGAGGCACACACACTTTAGTCACCAGCCACTGGGGAGACAAAGGGCAGCATTCACTCCAGTGCAAGGTTCAGAGGGCAACCACAGGAGGAGGGAGGGAGAGCAGAGACCCAGGAAGCGGAGGGGCCTGTGAGCGCGCAGGGAGGGGCTGCCAGAATGAGCGAGCTCACAGTGTGTGGACCACCGCTGAGTAGGAACGGATGGCCTGCTCCATCAGCCTCCACCCAGCCCACCAGGGAAAGCTTTTAAACAAGAGGGGGTTTGCTCTTTTCAGGCATCCTGGGGGCTGGATTGTGAGA
This sequence comes from Tenrec ecaudatus, assembly GCF_050624435.1. NCBI lineage: Eukaryota > Metazoa > Chordata > Mammalia > Afrosoricida > Tenrecidae > Tenrec > Tenrec ecaudatus. Next base: position 152,226,259 of record NC_134530.1, on the reverse strand, counting down.
TTTAAAATAGGGAACGGGAAGGAAGGCGAGGGGAGCTCTCGAATGTGGGGGGCGGGAGGTGAGAAAGGCAGAGCAAAACCCAGAAACCACTCCTGGAGGCGCAGGAATCAGACAAGGAACAAATGGATCCCATGGGTCTGTTTCATGTTTGTGTGGTTTGGGGTTGGGTGGGTGGGACCCCAGGTGAGAACTCTGTGTACAGGGCGCCTTAGACTGTGTCTCTGTAAGACCAGTAGGCCTCGGCTTCTGACTTTGAACTTGGTTGTACCGTTGGCTCCCTCCCTGTCTGGACCTCTGCGGGACGCTGAGCAGAGCTGTCCCTCGAGGCATGTTGTTTATTCTGGGATCAGGGTAGTGGGGAATGTGGCCCATGGGTCCCTTAGTCCATTGGACTCATTTGTTCCCTGGGTCTTTGACCTTCTTGGCTCCAGACAGGGAGAGACAGATAGTTGCATCTTGGATGGCCGCCCGCCAGCTTCAGGATCCTGGTAGCAGGATGTAGAGTATTGCCTTTGTTAGGTGGATTGGCTTTGATACCCCATGAAACTGTGGTCCTAAGTCCCCAAGCCCAGGTACTCATTTCCTTCCTGCTCATGACCGAGAAGTTTGCAGAATCAGCCATTTGGGTCCTTAATGTCCTTCTCTCAACCGTTTCTGTTCTCCGTTAATTAGAAAGCCAGTGGTGGGGATAAATGTCTAATGCTTGATCTGGGGGTGGGGTGATCTGGTTGGAGCCTATGCCTATACCTAAGTATTACCACCCAGCCTTCACAGAATTGAGTCAGGCAGAAGCACTAGCAGTCAGTTCAAGAGAGTCTATGGGACTTGGCTTCAACGCACCGCTGAGCCCAGCACCCGAATCCCTAAGCTTTATCACACCCTCGGCTGCTTCCCAACCATTGTTTCCCATAAGGGACATCTCAGAGTTAGCGTTAGCCACGATCGAGGCCTGCCTCACAGTCACCTCAAACTCTTCCCCTCGTCACCCCCCACATCCAGGCCCTACATCGTGTTCATTGGAACCCTCAAATGGCTTGGGACTCTGACTTGTTTCCAAGCCCCTGGGATGGCTTGTTCAGCCCACCACTCTGTTTGGGGCGATGGAAGTGACTTCCATTCTGGTTTCTGTGCCTCCATCCTCCAGCATGCCCCCATGCACCCACCCCTCCTCCACTCTGCAGACCGAGCCACCTGTGGAAGCAGAAGTTAGGCCGTGTCTGTCTGGTGCGGAAACCCTTTTTTTAGCTTCCCCCTGCAGTTAGAGCCGATGCCCAGCCCTTTCGGTGGCTGCCATGGAGTCAATACTGACTCATCACAAACCTGCCGGGCAGGGTAGAATAGCCCCTGGGCTTGCTGTCACCTCTCGCCCCAAGAACCTGGCACGTTGGTTTCTGTGCGCCCCAAACCCCCATGAGAGTGAGCTCTTGAGAGGAGGAGCATGAGAAGGGGAGAAACGTTCTCACGCTGAGTTCAGTGGTGATTGTACCACCCTTCCTGGCGGGATGCTATGCCGATAGATCCATGGGGGGAGGGTAAAATGGCGAGCAAGCCCTTTTCGTTACTGTCAGCCGTTGTCTCACTTTAGGACAAAAGTACGTGATGAATAATTCTGACCTCCACATAGGACCTACCCCGCCTCCCAAGAAACAGCAACTTGGAACATGCTTTTTGTTGACCATCTCCGTGACGGTTTGTTTGTCTCACTCCTAGATCTCACCCGCTGTGCTTCCGTAACGTGCTATGGCGTGGTGGGGGAGGAAGTGACTCTCAGTCCTTTGCTGGACGGTAAAGTATTCAAAGACATCACCTGGAAGAAGCAGAAAGATAAAGTCATAGAATGGTTCGAAGGCTTTAATGAGACGGATTTCCCACCGTTTACTGGCAGGGTTGTTCTAGACAGGATGTCGGGGAACCTCACCATCTTCAACTTGACGTCATCCGACGAAGATGTGTATGAGGTTGAACTCTCGGATCAGCGAACTACCATCACTCTTCTGGTGCTTGGTGAGTATTGCGTCGTTCTGCTTGTTTAAGAGACCCGCCCGTAGAAAAGGATCCTCTCCCCCTGGTACAAAGGAGCTGCTCTCCCCTCGCTGGCCTCCCCGGCGTCAGGAGAGGATCTGACTAGGGTGCATCTCGGCAGCCAGCCAGCAGCTCAGAACTCTTAGGGTCCCACTGATGGCTGTTGCTCGGGAGACCAAGCCCCTGGGGTTGACACAGTGAAGTGCGCATCATGAGTCCTATGGTGGGGTTGAACCCACCCAGTGACCCTTCAGGAGGCAGGCCTGGAGATCTGCTTATAAAGGGCTGTAGCCTTGGAAACGCTGTGGAGCAGGGTTTTCTACTCTGCACACGTGGGTTCTCTGGGCGTCAGACTCCGTGTGATGTTCTCTGACTTAAGAGTGAGAGGGCCTGCTTCCCCACGAGAGTTGTGAATGTGTTTCTTTTCTCCGCAAAAACAAAACACACTGCCATCGAGCCAATGCCCATTCACAGTGACCCTCAAGGTAGACATGCCCCTGTGGGTTTCTGAGACTGTAACTCTTAATGGGAATAGAAAGCCTCATCTTTCTCCCGAGGAGCAACTGGTGGATTTGAACTGCGGACCTTGTGATTAGCAGCCCAATGTGTACCAACTACGCCAGCAGGGCCCCTTGTTTCCTCTTACACATCTTCTAATCAGAACCTGGGTCTTCCTCGCATCTCCTTGATGCATCCAGGTTATTTCTCCTCCCTCGTTTAAGAAAGCGGAAGTCAGCGCTCCTCTCTGCTGCCCTGATGGTTTGCTTTGGCCCAATAGCACGTCTAGTTGTAGGACTAGTTCTCGTGGGCAAAGGCTGTTCTCCATGGGTTCCCCGTCGCACCAGAGGAAGGAGGAGTCCAGCCTGTGGAGGAGTGTCAGGAAGTCCAATCTGAGCAAGTCCTTGCAGGTCATCTCAGTGGAACTAGACGTGACCCCTGGGGTGACTGGTGATGGAGAAGCTGTTACTCACCAGCTTATTTCCCCAGAAACCTTGGGAGGTGGGGAGAGTTCCCATCCACCTCAATTCCCATTGTACTTCCGGAACCGACAGGTGATCGCCACTAAAGAAATACAGATGACGTTCATGGAAAGCAGTCAACCCAAGTGGCTGTGGGGTGGGTGGCACAGATGTCAGCAATGGGGCTGGCAGCTCAGACGGGGCAGTTGCTTTGTCTGGAACACAGTGAATCCCATCCGCACAACTAAAGCTGAAGATGTTACGGTGTCCTGTGGGAAGAGCCTGTCGACCCTGCTCCAGCAGCGGAAGCTCTTCCGCCCAGGAGTGGTTGTCTGGCTGTGTGTTGGACAAGTAAGCACAAAGATGGATTTAGAGGGTAGGACCCATGTTAGCAGTTCTTACTGGTTTTGAAAACCCGAGGGCAAAACCATCGATTAAAAAACAAAATCGGATGCAAAGTTTATACATAAGTTCGTTTTGTAAATTCTGTGGTAACTCAGGAAAGGTGCTTGATTTGGGGTCAGATCACCAGGTAGTCCTGGAGAAGCCTGGTGACAGCCTGCAGATGGGTGAAGCATGAGAGTCAGGACTGTATTTCGCCCGTGGCCATGGGGAGTGATGGTGTCTACTTTGGGAGCAGGAAGGGGCTTGATGAATGTGCATGTGGGGGATTAAGTTGATGGTGAATATTGACAGATGGGGCGGGGGTGTGTGTGTGTGTGTGGAGACAGTAGCTCAGAAGTCCCTGTGTCCCTTCAGGTAGACAGGTGTGGGTCTGCAGCAAATGTTCGGGAGGGAAAGAATCAAAAGATGCTTCCAAGAAGGAGGCAACGAACTTGAGATTGTGAAATGTCAAAAGACATAACGGCCAGGAAAGAGTCGCAGATGACGCAGTTTTACGCCTGAATGACAAGAAGATGGGTCTTTTCTAAGAAACGAGGAAGTCACGGTTCCTTGAGGGTATAAGCACATTCTTTATCGAAACTCCAGCACACTTGGGGTTGCCATCCAGGGGACAGACAAGCATGACACAAAATTTTAATCTTGTAAAGAGCCCAGATCTCAAGGGAGACTTTCAGCAGGGCTATTTTGACCTGGGGGTTTTCCTAGCACCTTGTACATGTAGGGCAACCAGTTCCCTCTGTATGTAAGGTGATGGGGGGGACTCCCTTTCCGTCCATTACACTTCCCTTCAGATGCCTACCCTTGGTGTTGGTTGCTTCTGTCCCACCCCCACATATACCTTTCTCACCATGAAGGTGGTGTTGTACTCATGGAAATGGAATGATCTGCTCTGTCTTTCCCTAAGGAACCATGGTGGTGTAGTGGGTTACAGGTTGGACTGCTAACCGTGAGGTCAGCCGTTCGAAACCACCAGCCATTCCAAGGGAGAGAGACAAGGCTTTCTACTCCTGTCAGGATTTACAGTCTCAGAACCCTACCCGGGCAGTGCTACCCTCTCCTTTAGGGTGCCTCTGAGTCAGAATGGACTCAGTAGCAGTGAGTTTGAGGGTTAAAAAAAATTTCTTCCTTGACAACAAACTCAGGGACAAGGGAACAACAAGCAATCTAAAATTGATGGCTAGGAGAGCATAGGATGCTGGATGGGGCTTGATCAAGGCACTGTAACTGAGAGGAATTGCTGAAACCCAAATGAAGGCTGAGCATGATAGTGGGACAAGAGAAAAGTAAAAGGAAATAGAGGAAAGAACTAGGAGGGAAAGGGCATTTATAGAGGTCTAAATACAGGCATGCACATATGTAAATGGATATATATATATATATGAGGATGGGGAAATACCGTATACACTCGAACATAAGCTGACCCGAGTATAAGCCGAGGTACCTAATTATTACCTGGGAAACCAGAAAAACTGATTTACTTGAGTATAAGCCATGGGTGGAAAATGCAGAAGCTATTGGCGAGTTTCAATATTCAAAACAAATAAAAATAAAATTACTAAAAATTGAGACATCAGTTGGGTAATATATTTAACTATTTATTTTAAATAACATAAATAAAAGGTCAACAAGTCATTTAACATTAGTAAACCAGCACAGTAAATGGAAAATAGGTTCAACAAAAACAAAGTATTATTCCCTGAGCTCAATCAGCAACCAAGCTAAAATGTAAAGAGTTAAAATCCTTCAAAACTGGATTCCTCTTCATCATCCATATCCCAATGCAGAGCTTCAGCTGGTGTGAGGTCATCATAGATGCTGTCCTCGCTGGGGTACCACTGACCCGTGTATAAGGTAGATCTATGTGCATATATATATAGGTTTAGTATTAAGGTAGCAGGTGGACATTGGGCCTCCACTCAAGTACTCTTTCAATGCAAGAGCACTTTGTTCTAATAACCTGGTATTCCATGATGCTCACCTGACATGATCACTGAAGACAAAATGGATGCATAAGCAAATGTGACGAAAACTGATGGTGCCCTACTATTAAAAATATGGCATCTGGGGTCTTAAAAGGCTTGAAGATAAATAAGTGGCCATCTAGCTGAGAAACAACAAAGCCCACATGGAAGAAGCACACCAGCCTGTGTGACCACGAGGTGTTATGGGATCAGGTATCAGACATCAAAGAACAAAAAATCATGTCGTTGTGAATGAGGGGAGTGCAGAGTGGGGACCCAAAGCCCATCTGCAGACAACTGGACATCCCCTTACCGAAGGGTCACAAGGAAGAGATCAGTCAGTGTGCAGTGTAGCACTGATGAAACTTACAACTTTCCTCTAGTTCTTTAATGTTTTCTCTTCCCCACCATCATGACCCCAATTCTACTTTACAAATCCAGCTAGACCAAAGGATGTACACTGGTACAGATAAGAACTGGAAACATGGAATCCAGGATAGCTAAGCCCCTCAGGACCAATAATAAGAGTAGCGATACCAGGAGGGGACGGACAAGGTGGGGGGAAAGAGGGGAAACCGATCACAATGGTCGACATATAACCCCCTCCCAGGGGGACAGACAACAAAAAGTGGGTGAAGGGAGACAGTGTGAGACATGAAAAAAAAAATCAAGGATTAATGAGAGTTGTGGGTAGGGGTGGGCGTGGGGGAGAATGAGCTGATACCAAGGGCTCAAGTAGAAAGAAAATGATTTGAGAGTGATGATGCCAACAAAAGTACAAAGGTGCTTGACATAGTGGCTGGATGTGTGGATTGTGATAAAAGCTGTAAGAGCCCCCACTAAAATAATTTTTTTAAAAAATCTTCCCACTAGTCTATGACCCTTTCATGATAATATGCATGCATTGTTGTAAATGATCATCAGGTGTATGTAACGAATTCTCATTTCTTTTTTTTTAAACATTTTATTAGGGGCTCATACAACTCTTATCACAATCCATGCATATACATACATCAGTTGTATAAAGCACATCTGTACATTATTTGCCCTAATCATTTTCTTTTTTTTCTTTTTTTACATTTTATTAGGGGCTCATACAACTCTTATCACAAACCATACATATACATACATCAATTGTATAAAGCACATCTGTACATTCTTTGCCCTAATCACTCTCAAAGCATTTGCTCTCCACTTAAGCCCTCTGCATCAGGTCCTCTTTTTTTTCCCCTCCCTCCCCGCTCCCCCTTCCCTCATGAGCCCTTGATAATCCACAGATTGTTATTTTGTCATATCGAATTCTCATTTCTTATACAGCACAGCGGCTGTATCTACAATTTCAAATGGACCCGTTGGCTAGGTACAAGTTTTCTTAGGGATGAAGTAGACACACATGCACACGCACCAGAGTTGACTGCAGCTTAGCAGACCAACAAAACAGGAGTTGTGGGAAACTCGGGGGCAGTGAGAAAATGGGGAGGATTTGTAGACAGAGGAAACCTTCTCTGGGCATGCGCTGCCCCCAATATCACAGAAAGGTTTGCATGGTTGCCGGGAGCTACATAGAACAGGAGGGGCACTTCGAGGTTGGGCCCCTGGCCACGACGGTGCAGGGAGACAGCAGCCTCTAGAGTTGGGAGTTTCTGACAGCACAGAACTTCGTAATGGTACCGCCTCTTCGATGTCTCCCCCCAAAGTGTGTTCATATTCCATCGAACTTTTCCAAGAACCTTCTAGAAAGCCTGTCATTCTCTTCTACAGATGAGTGGGCGGTGCGGATTTGAGAGTGGGTTTCTCCATCTGTAGAATAAAACGCCTGAGCCGAATGACTTCTTAAAAGTCCAGGGTTCTGGGACCAGTGCTAAAGCTCAGAGCTCCTGCTGGTGGGGGTTCTTGTCACCTCAACCACCTGCCTGTGGCTCCTTAGCCTCCGGAGCGAGTCCTGGGCGGCCCTCGCCGGGCCTCTCTCTCCAGTGCTTCCTCTGCCCTGTGCGGCATGTTAGTTCATGCATGGGTTCTTTCACACACGGGTAACTCGCTGCACCCTCACCGCAAGGCAGTGCTCATTTCTTCCTTTTGGGGACGGGGAAGAGTGGCACGACCGAATGGTCAGAGCAGTGGAGTTGGCACATGAGCCCCAGCAGCCAAGTTCCTAGGTCCAGGCTCCAGGTTCTCCCATCCCAGCGCATGTGGGGGCGGGGAATACTGACATTGCCCATGGAGATTGGGGATGGAGAGGGAGTTTCCCTGGGTGCACCCCTCGGCCCAGTGAGCCCCCCCCATCTGCTCAGCACCCTGTATAAAGGAAGCCTGCCTGTCCGTGACTTATGTTTCATTCTTCCGGGTCCTGGGGATGGGGAGGTAGCCAACGCCCAGTCGTTGTCTCGCAAGGCGCACAGTCTGTGGGGCGCTCGTGCGCCTCTGGTCTGTCGGAGACATATTCCGTGAGGGCTAGAACCGGCTGAACTAAACGGATGAACCTGTGGATGCAGTATGCTTCTCTGGGATGTTTCGACTGAAGCGCTTGCCCTGTGGATGGGGCAGGAGCCTGAGTTTTGAAAAGCATCATAGGTGATTCTTACTTATACACACAGATATTTGAGACTTGCGACAGAGCATCCAGAAGGAGGTAAAAAGCTGGGTTTTCAACCCCCGAGAAAACCCCTACGTACTCAGGGTACAAGGAAGAGTCATGTTCGAATGATTCTGGGGCCCTGCAAAGTGTGTTGGAAGTGCCTGGGCTGCCCATAAGGCCCGAGACAGCCACGGACCAGAGGGAGCTCGGGGGGAGGGGGGGGGCAGAGCACTCTGCTCTCTAGTTCTGAGTCAATGAGAACAACTTCACCTGTCATCATTCGCTGCCTTGGTTCAGTGCTCGTGAAAAATTTCCACTGCTTAAAAAAAGATTGGATTTTTTTTTTCCGTTAAAGAAAAACGTTAGTGCTGCAGTTCCGTTTGGTTTCATTTCGGTAGAGCTGTGCAAGCTAGCCGGTCCCTGAGAAGGACGGCATGCTCGGTGAAGTGTCAGGGGAAGCCAGCCCCTAACACATCATTACGGGTCCAGTAGGTGCAATTGTACAGTGATAATAAGTAAAGATCATAGTAAAGTCATAGAGAGCATGAGAGATGGAAGATAAGTATTGAAATAGATGGAGTCAGACACAATTCATGGTAGCATGCTCACCCCCGCTTGGTGGTCCACGTGGAGGGGGAGAGAGAAAGATTTTAATGCTAGCCCAGGCTTTTGTATTCTCTGAGTACATACAAGCCCCCTCATTGCAGGTGAGGACCCAGGTCACAGGAAGGGGTTATGCTATAGGTAATACAGTAACGGGAGGGGGTGGTCTAGAGATATCCATATAATAGGAAGAGGAGGGATTGGGGGTATACATGTGGCAAGATGGACGGATCCTAGATACAGGATGGCAGCCCAACTTTGGATGTCACAGAGCCGGTTTGGCCTGTTCCCTGGCTCAACTGATAGACACCATTATCAGTGGGGTGTGAACCCCACCTACAGGAACCAAGCTAATGGTCGCAGGCCCCCACCCTTGTGGTGTGGGGAGACAGCAGTCTGGCAGGGACTGCCTTTAGGGAAGATGCCTGTGAGCATCTGACCTCCCCCCACAGTGAAGCAGAGAAGCAAAAAAGGTGGGCACAGTGAGGTGACTGACACAGCGGCTGTCTCCATGGTCTCCACAGAACAGTCATGAGGACGCTGCAGGGCTGAGCGGTGTTTCCTTCTGTTGTGTGTAGGGTGGCTGTGGGTCGGACCCCACCCCACCGCAGCCAACGACAGCAGTGTGCCCACCAACCACGTAGAGAGGGGATTTAGTATGTGGCTCGGGCCTCTAGGAAGGCAGGCTGGGCATATCACTTAACTGAGAGGACGAATTCAGGAAGAAAAGATGGGGGCGGGGGCTGAGCATTCAGTTCTTATTTATTTAAATCATTTTATTGGAGGCTTTTAACTCATGACAATCCGTATATCAGATGTATCCATCGTATTTGTGCATACGTAGCCATCATCATTTTCTGAACATGGACTTTCTATTTGAGCCCTTGGTATCAGGTCCTCTTTTTTTTTCCTCCAACCCTAGTGAATGCTCGATAAATTCTAAATTACTCATGTTTCCATATCTTACACCAACCGCTGTCTCCTTTCACCCACATTTCTGTTGTTCATCCCCTCCCCACCACCATGGGGATTATGTGTTGATTGTTGTGATTGGTTCCCCCCCAACCCCCACACCTTACCCTTGCCCTCCTGGTATTGCTACTCCCTTTTCTGTTCCTGAGCTCTTACCTGTACCAGTGTGCATGCTACGGTCTAACCAGAACTGAAAGGCAGGACTGGGGTCTTGATAGTGGGGGGTGAGGAAGCCTCAAAGAACTGTGCTCAATTTTGAGATTGTAGGCATTCCTTGGGTTATAAACGAGATCCATTCCCAGGTCTCTCTTTAAGTCAGTTCAATATTTATCCTAGTATATAATGTATATTTTACCATTTAAAAATATTTTACCTTCTTATGCATATAAAAACTTAAAAACATTCCAAATACACTGAAACATAATTACATGGTACATCATAATACAGTAATAATAAAAGTAGCCACATTGCATACTGTGCTGGAGAAAGAATAGAATCTCTGTGTGTATAGCACCGTGACAAACATTAAAGAACCCGCCTGGAAGAAAATTCTCTAAAATTGATTGTGGTGATAATTGTACAACTCTTCTTGATATGATTGAAATATTAAATTGTGTGAAATGTGGATTAAGTGCAAATAGAACTTTTTAAAAGCCCAGCTCTTAAAATTGTTTAGAGAAAGGGAGAGAAGGGAAAGATATCGTGATTGTAAGTTAACACAGTTACTCCCCGTGACTAATGCTCTGCACAGTGGATGGGGCATTCGTGAGGTATCAGTAAGATAACAGAATCATTAGCTGATGGTGGAGAGATGGCTGCTGTGGGAGTTAAGGGACCTAGTGTTGGGAAGGGTGAGCCTGGTGCAAGAGAGTCAGAGTTTGATTCTGTTGCCAGAAAGGAGTGATTTGCTAGCGGAGGCAATTTCTTGACGTAACATAAAGGGAGGTGTGTACACAGCTTGCCTTGTAGCAGTAGCAGCTGAGGCCCTCGGTAACTGGCGGACATTGGACGCTCTAACTTTGCCAGGATCCAACCCCATTGTATCTTGCTCCACAATACCTTTTCCTAAACTCTTGGGTCAGGTGTGCTTGGTAATTGGCTTTTTTCTAGATGTTAGAAAGGCATGCAGATTTCCTGTGTATCCACTCGGGAACATCCCGAGGGGTGATGGGCAGTACTCCATAGTCCAGCCCATGGATAGTTTGGTAGCGAAGCATCCTAACTGATCCCTTAAGTTAAGCGAAAAAAACAAAATACAAATGCTCGTGTCAATTCGTGATTAAATAACTGCTACCAAGTTAGGGAAAATCTTCCAGTTTGAAGAGCCTTTTGGATTTTCAGTCAAGGGTGGGACTGGTGTATGTGTGTATCCTGCTGAATTTGAATAAGTCAGTCTGACCCAACAGAGAAAGCATTCTCTCTCACCGTTGATTCTGGGGATGGGCTGCTTGTCTTTTGAAGCTCAAGAGGAAGCAGGGGGTTCTTTGTAAACCTACTTTAATTCTCCCCCTCACCTCACTATCATGACCCCAATTCAACCTTACAAATTTTGCTAGACCAGAGCATGTACACTGGTACAGATAAGAGCTGGAAACCCAGGGAATGCAGGACAGATAAACCCCTCAGGACCAATAATGAGAGTACCGATACCAGGAGGGAAAGGGGAAGGTAGGGGGAGAAAGGGGGAACCGATCACAGTGATCCACCTATAACCCCCTCTCAGTGGATGGACAACAGAAAAGTGGGTGAACAGAGACATCGGTCAGCGTAAGAAATGAAAAAGATAATATTAATTTATAAATTATCGAGTTCATGAGAGAAGGGTGGAACGGGAAAAAATGAGGAGCTGATACCAAGGGCTCAAGTAGAAAAAAAATGTTTTGAGAATGATGATAGCAACAAATGTACAGATATGCTTGACATGATGGATGGATGTATGGATTGTGATAAAAGCTGTAAGAGCCCCCAATAAAATGATTTCAAACAAACAAACAGAAATAGTGGGGGGGTTTCTGTAATAATTTTCTGTAATACTTTTTATTTTTCAGAGTTGCTACCTCTTCCGTTAATAAATTGTACCGTGAATGAGGAAAGCATCAGAGTCCGATGTGTGATTCCGGAACATTACACCAGGCACCTGGACCTTATAAAGTACTCCTGGGCTTGCCCTTCAGCACAGTGTAATGACACCGTGGGGAACGAACTACATTTCAATACGAGTCATTTCCCAAAGGAAGTGCATTGTACTATCAGCAATCACGTATCCAAAAGGAGCCAACTAATTGCTTTGGAAACCTGTGTGCCAAAGGGTGAGTACAGAACTGAATGGTCGTGACAGAGGTGCTAGATACAAACGGGGGGGGGGGGTGCATGGACCAGTGGTGATGTGTGGGTTTCAGATCACCCTGGAGGCTGACACACTTCCATGAGGCGCAAGAGAAGCCGTAGCTTTCACAGAAAAGCCATTGCTATATGTCGCTTTTATCTTTTTTTTTTTTTAAGCATTCTCCGCCAAGCACAATTCTACAGGGCTCATCAGGCAGCCCTCTGGTTTGTGTATCAGGCGGCATCCCTATCTCAGTGGTTCTCAACTTGGGGGTCTCGACCCCTATGGGCGTCCAGCGACCCTTATAGGGGTCACCTGAGACCATTGGAAAACACATTTCCGATGGTCTTAGGAACCAAACACCGCTCCTCTATGGGTCTCCAGGCAGGTCCGCCCACATGCGGATAAGCCCACCTGTGATGAGTATCAACGTGGAGACTTACCCGTGCTACACCATGCTTCAAGACAAAATTTCATTGATTTTGTCATTAGATATAAATATTTCATAATACAGAAGGACATATTGTTTTGTGATTCATCACTGTGCTTTAATTATGTTCAATTTTTTACAATGAAAATACATCCTGCATATCAGATATTTGCATGATGATCCCTAACAGTAGCAAAATGACAGGAAGTAGCACTGAGAATAATTTTATGATTGGGGGTCACCACAACCTAAGGAACTGTCTGAAAGGGTCGCGGCTTCAGGAAGGTGGAGAACCGCCTGGGGAAAAGCACAGCACAGGGAGCCCAGCTTCCTTGTCGGAACCCCGTTGCTATGAAGTGGCAGGACCCGGGGTTGACTGCAGCCACTTGGGCTCCACAGTCTCACCCTGCTCTATTTGCAAGGGCACTTTAGGATAGCTTTAATTGTCATATCATTCCTCCAGGTGGCATGGCTAAGAACTCTTGACAGCACATCTGCAAGCAGGCTGAGGCGAATCCCTCCGTGGGTAGCGTGGCGGTGTGTCTGGGCCATGTACTTTTTATGCTCAGTATTGATTGTACTGGTTATGACCTGTTTCACATTCTCTCCCCAGTTTACAAACAAGCATCCGTTAGTTCACGGACACTGAAAAGAGATGAAAATAGTAAATATAATAATCCAGAATCATCTCCTCAGTGTAGCTAGTGAGCTTGGTTCCAGTGCAGATAGAACTGGGAGGGGCAAGTCTGTGGAGTAGAATGTGGTGCACAAGAAGCTGAAACGGAACAGGGAAATCAGTCCATCGCGTGTGTTTAGAAGGTCAGACCAAAGGTGGGGGTGGTGGGAGGTTCTGTTTCCCTTTGTTGGGACTTTCAAGAAGCAACATTTCATTTTCTAACAGGAGGCTAGAAAAACAAACTAGAAATCCCACTCGAGGGGGATGTCGTGGCCCCTGGATTCCATTTAGCTGGTCAGCCACTCTCCCCGAGTCCCCAGGACCACCGGTGTCCCAGACACGACTTTTCAGATGATGACATAAAGTCACTATTTCAAGCATAGCTGAACGAGGCGAGCAGATTTGTGCAGAACAAGTACAAAACGAGTCCCAACATGTAACTGGTGAGCTGGTCCCCAGAGACCGAGGAAAGACCCCGTCCACAGAGGGGCCACTCCGTGGTGGAACCTTTGTACTGGCCACAGGCACACTTGCCAAGAAGGTTAAAATGCCGGACACACAGGAAAGGACGGCTGTTAAGCTCCAAGGTTCAGCAGAACGAGGTCTGGGCAAAAATCCCTCCACGAAATACCATGAGTTGGGGGTTGCCCCAGTACCTGAGGTTGAGTAATCCCACCGCACAAACCACGGAGCTGCCGTTGGTCGCTCTGCCACGGGAAAACCCAGCAACGGCAAACCGAACGTACCTTTGGCTTTTGGCGTGTCTGTGGTGGTATTCGGTGCACAGAACCAGCACAGAACCACCAAAATGGGTTGCCACTTACCAGAAAGAACAAGCAAGCTGGGAGCTTGAAACGCTTCAGGTATTCCAAGAGGCAAAATAGCTGGATAACTTCTGAATCATATCCTTCCCTAGTGTGGCCCCCCCTCAAGGGTTATTATCTGGTATGGTCCAGGGGATGTTTCGAAGGTTCGACCCTGTGTCGTTTTCACCCCTCCATGAGCGTGCAGAGGGGATGCTCGTGTAAGGCTCCCTTCTCTAGCACCCTTGCTCAGAGGTGATCATTCCTGCCATTGAGAGGAATCAGTGCGACTGCTTTGGAAGTAAACCCTTTGGTCGTTAAATAATAGTGATTTACCTTTTAAACAATTTCCTCATAATCCATAGCTGCAAGTGTCTGAGAAACATCGCGTGGTCATCCTCAGGGCATTGAGAGCCTGAAGTCACGTTGACATGTGGGACAACCCTGAGATCCCATCTGTGGTTTCCACTAAACAAATATTGAAGAACTTTTTTCTTTCTGCAGAACCAGAGGCCTGAACATAATGATCTAACTGATAATGATCTAACTGAAGTACAATCCTCTTTCCCAAACTCACTGCCAGCAAGTAGATCCTAACTAACCCATAGTGGGCTGCTATCTGCAGGGTCAGCAGTTCAGAACCACCAGCTACTCTGAGGGACAAGATGAAACTGCCTGCACCAGGCAAAAGTTACTGTCTTGGAAACCACCGGGGCAGTTCTACCCTGTTCGAGAGGGTTGCTGTGAGTCCCATCCTAGGACCCTTTTGCTCTCTGTGGGGAGTTTTTGAGTTCATGGTGTGGTGCTTCAAATATCATACAAGCATTGCTGCTGAGTGGGTTCCCACAGGAGAGGGCTTGCCCAGGGTGGCCAAGGCCGACTTGGACACCTTTAGGAAATCAGGCCACCGCATCTTGACAGCTGCTGGGCCAGACCTTTCATTTCTCAGATGAGTGCTTCACTGCTGCACCACCAGGCCTCCTTGATGCCTCATCCAATCAGACCCCTGCCTCTGAGAACATCCCGACTCTCCGGGACCCTGTAGCACAGAGTAGACCTGCTCGCTGTGGCTGCTGAGACGGTGCATATTTCGGGGAGCAGACAGCCTCACCTTTCTCCTGCGTTGTAGCTGATGAGTCTGAATTGACACCCTTGTGGTTAGCAGCCTATGGCTTAACCTACCACCATCCCATCAGGGAGCCTCAAGCCACATAAACCCAAACTCAAACCCACGCCATCTCATCAATTCTGACTCACCTCAGAGGACACAGTAGGATTACCTCTTTGGGGTTTTGAGGCTGTGAGCCTGCCTTGCAGGTAGAAGCCCAGCTTGTTCACGTGCATCTCGGCAGATGGGAGGGCATCAGAGTGAAAGACTACTAACCCAGACTTCCCAGTGTTTTCCCGGCGAAGCCTAGTGTGACAGGGCGCACGCTGCTCTCCTTTGGACAAAACCCTGCCAAAACACCTGAGTCACCGGCTCCCTCTCGCCACCATTGGAGGTCGACTGCAGACCGGTGGTGTCAGTGGGCTAATGAAGAGTGGGGAGACAGGCTCAGCCAGGTGTGAGGATTTCCTAAGATTACTAGTAGCCTCAAAGTAATAAAGTCATTAAGTAATGGAGATAGAATTAAAATATGGATTTTTAAATTCCAGTCTCTGGGCTGATTTTTATTTTTTAATAACAGTATTATAAATGTTTATAAATAAAATAAACTAAGGGAGAAGAAGTCGATTTCTTCATCAGGGTCAGATAGTAAATGCCATACTCTGATTAGATAACTTTGAATAGATACCAGTCCGATTTAACTTTTAAAAACCACATTGTTTCATGGTTTTTGCAACCTTTTTTCTTTCGGGGTCCTTTTTGTGGACTGGGGTCATTTTAGCCACGCCAAATGGTCACCGAATAGCAAACAACCTCCACATCCCAGAAATGAGAAGGAGTCTTCACTCCATTACCCAAACAACTCACTACCATTGAGTTGATGCCAATGCATTGTGACTTTATAGGACAGAGAAGAACCACTCCTTGGACTGAGCAGACAACCTCATTTTCTCCCACGGAGGTGCTGGTGGATTCGAACCCCTGGTTTTGTGGTTAGCAGCTGACTGCATAACCCCACAATATCACCCAAGCTCCCTGTTCAAAACCTTAAGTTGATAAACATTCCCCAGTGAAGCAGGCACGAGAGACTGGAGACAGGGTTCTTTGCCAGCTTCCTAAATGCTTTGTACGTCCCGCGGAATCCACACAACAACCCAAGAAGCAGGAATTCTTTTCCTCAATTTGCAAAAGAAATCCAAGACATGGGAAGGTTAGTCACTTGCCCAAAGGTACCAGCTTATTTAAAGGCAGCCACAGTTTGGCATTCAGCTTTATCTGGCTACAAAACACCCATCTCTTCCCTGGCCGATCAGTGCAGGGAGCACTGTGGGGGTGTGGTTAACACCCCATTGTAGCTGCAGCCACGTGTCCATCTGTCTTGCCCAGGGTCCTCCAGACCCTCAGTTGTACCCTGTTTCACAGAGTGGCTATTGTTGGAGTCCACTCGTGACAAGCTTACTAAGAGTCGTACAACCATGGCCCCAAACTTGGAGTTTACTTCCACTGATAAACATTAGAAAGTCCCAAAGCGTGGTGGGGGGTGGGAGGAAAGCCTGGGAGTGAGGATTCCTTGTATTTAGATGATGTCCTATAATGTCCACTTTCTTCTCTACCTCGAGCGCGTAGAGCCTGAGCGTTTCTGCCCGCGCTGCAGATGTGTGTTATGGGTGCCCGTGCTGATAGGTGTTTCAGTTACAGCAGCACCGGAACATGGACAATCCTGAAAAAGCACTTCCACGAGGACTCCAACTCCCCCTGACCCTCTTACAAATGCCAACTGCCTCCTCTTCCTCCTACAGAGCGGCTGGTGGGTTAGAACTTCTGACCTTGGGGTTATTAGCCCAACTCTTCACCATTACACCACAAGGGCTCCTTTGAGTATAGACAGACCTACACAAGTCTGAAAACAGAGATGTCCGCGGCAGGAGAGACCCCTGGGAAGAGAACAGGCTCCCTAGACCTGATCTGATTGCCTCTCGGCAGTGATGTGCTAGGTCCGTCTCCGCTTCCTGACCCAAGCCTGCCCTGGGGAATTAAGTGACATGACGAATGGAGGTGGGCAAGGATGATGGGGCGTCTCCCCAGAATAATTACTGTTCAGGATCCAGGAAGCTTTGGAGCAAAGCCTCACGAGAGGATGCTGAAGATGGCATCAAATGCGGCAAAGGGGTCCGAGAGAGGAACATAGGAGAGGCCTGTGCATTGGGCCCTCGGGACACTGATAACCAGGGGAGGAGGGCCGCAATAGGCATTGGTGTCCAAGGAGCCATTTGGTAGAGCGCTTCCTCTTTGTATGCTGGGCTGTGACAGGAAGAAGGTGGAAACATGAAGGCTGCAAAGTCAAAGGTTCTTTCCAGGCAGAGGTGCAGGGGTCTTTGTCGTCCTGTTTAGGAAGCTTGCTGGGTGGAGCGTGGCGTCAGTCCTGCCGCACTAGCACGGGCCGCTGTGGAGCGTCCAGGACCAGGGCAAAGTGGGCAAGGTGAGGAATTGATACACACTTCCCAAGGGGGTGGAGAGAGGGATGTCCTCTAGAGCATCTATGTTCTGAAGCATCATCCACATTTCATGGACCAGGACGGTGAAGAAGACCTTGTTCAGCCCTGACCTGAGTTTCTCAGAGTGAGCCAGATCTTGCCCGCCATAGCGGAGTCCCTGGTGGTACGGTGTCCTTCACAGTGCCCTCTGGTCATCCCCATGGAATGAGTGGGAGGAAAAAGGAACAGGTCACCTTTGTAACAAATACACGGGAACTAGGAAAGACGAGAGGAAGGAGGAAAATTACGGAATAGGATATTCTAATTATGAAGACAGGTAGTAAGAACGTGAAGGAGTTTTGGTTTTTTTCTGAGAAAATGTCAAACCCAATGCGCCATCAAAGGCAGAAACAGAACCTGCGGGTGGGGGGGGGGGGGCGGAGAGGGCGTTGAAGTGGTTTGGGTTTGTCTCCTGTGGCTTCTCTGACTTTCCACTGAGAGAGCTGGTGGTGAAGAGAGTGTGTGGGCTCTGGTTTCAAGAATCAAAAGAGAAGAGATTTGTGATATACGCAGAGAGTCACCCCACAGGGACTAGAGTGGGCTGTGCACCATATGAAAAGCGGCTGGGCCTTGCTCACAGGAAGACATGTAAATAAGGGCCTGCCGAGGTGCCAGCCTCAGCACACTCCGTTGGCTTGGCTGTGGGAGACAGGTCTTCTCAGACAAAGCTGGTAGGAGAACTGGTGCATTTTTTGTGGAGGGAAAGTCTCTGTCTCTAGTGAAACTACAGATGTGTGCGCTTTTTCAGTCAGCAATCCCATTCCAGGACTCTTCTAAAAATGCCCAAATGCAAATGCAGCAGACTCCTGGAAAGAGCTCTTGTCAGAGCAGAAACCTGGGGGAAGCCCCCCCAACATGATCGTCAGTAGAGTACCGGGGGGCGGGAGATAAGATGCAGTAAATGCACTCCGTGAGGTCTGTGCGACTGTGAACAAAAATAGGAACATCGCCACCGATGAGTAATGGAGTCTTCACCGAGGCATGTTCAGTGCCAGGGCCTGGTGGAGGAGCTCGTGCATGGCTTGCTGAAGTGTGCCTAAGAAAAGAAGGGCATAAATGCAGCATGTGTGCAGTGTGCACGTGCACTATATAAAACTACGCACAGACCTGCTGGCCTAGTGGTTACAAGTTGCACCACTAACTGCAAGGTCAGGAGTTCTAAACCACCAGTCGATCCTCAGGAGCCAGACTAAGCTTCCTACGCCCATAAAGAGTCACAGTCTTGGAAACACACTGACAGTTCTTCCCTGTCCTATAGGGGTGCTCTGCGTCAGCATTGACTCGATAGCATTGAGTTGGTTTCGGATATGAAAATACTTAACGTTTATATTGAAAATTCTAGTCTGAACAAGCTACCTACTGTAGATTCCAGAGCTACGAGATTCTAAAAGGGCAAAACTACAGAGAAGTGAGAAAGGTCCGTGGCTCCCGGGCGAGGAGAAGAGGGGTGAATGAGGGGCACGGAAACTGGTCCCGGCGACCCTGGAAGACTAGACACGTGACTGGATGTTTGCGTCAGAAACCACAGAGCTGTACAACACACAGTGAGCCCCTGATGGAAGCTGTGGGCCTTAGCCCATGATACTGTGTCACTGTTGGTTCATCACTGTCACCAATGTGGCCCCTGAATGCATGGTGTTACTGATAGAAAACAAGTGTGCAGAGGGCAGAGGTGGGTCTGTGGGAGCTCCATAATTTCTGCACATCTTTTCTGTAAGCCTAAAGCTTCTCTAAGACATAGCCTATAAAAATGTGAGAATACACCGTAACTAATATTCAGTGGTGAGCTGTCGTTTCGGGGGGGGGGTATTGGGATAGAGAGGCAAGAGTAGAAGCTCACCTTCTCTGAAAATGATCATTTATTCTAGATTTGACTTTGTAACTTTAAATTCCTAAAAATATAGAGACCAAGGAAGCAAATCAATTAAATCGTGAGTTAAGTTGGTAGAATAACCCCGAAAAAAGGAACTATTCCAAGTATTTTTAAAATGCCATTCGACTGGCTGTCCCAGTGGGCTACACCACGATGAAAAGAACTCCAAGGGGGAGTCCTGGCCTGGTCTCAGTGACCAGATGGTGAGTGGTGGTGGTGACATCCTGATACTATTGGGTGTGCAGTGAAGAGTGAACAGTCATAATGGTCCCGCTGTAAATTGGGAAGCTTGCCACTGAGGAAAGAAGCTTTTTTAGATGTTAAGATTGATTGGTTCCATAAAGCCACTGCTAGGAACTTACTTAGAAGCAGTAAATTGAATCAGATGAAATTTCTATTGCTAAAGTCAAAACCAGGTATGTCTTGGCAACTGAATAAAGTTCAACCAAATGTCAATAGGGAAGCATGGCGTGCTTGATCTGCTTTAAAAAGGAAATATTCCCTAGTTCTGTCTACCAAAAAGTTCCAGAAACAAGTACCCAACCAATAGCAATGGCCCCTTGTGCCAAGATTATGATGACACAACTAAGTCACCTGACTTCCTTGGTTTTAACTCTGAAACCCGAGGAAGCTCCTTAGTCCTAGGAAAACCACGATGGTTGGTCACCGTAGCCCTGCCTCGGAAACCAGTTCGCTCTGCCACACATGGTTTCTGGTTCCGGTCCCTACACGCTTCACCACAAGTGGGGAAGGAGGAGCACGGGCTTAACCCTAACCATTAAGAGCCAACCTAGTATCGCACATGTGAACTCCATGCACGTCTCCTTCGCCACCGCCGCGCTCACGGCCCTAGCTAGGCTCTTAGCTAGAAGTTAAGACACACAGTTTCTATTGCCAAAGGAAGATAGAAAAAATTCAAAGATTTATACACATAATAGATAGAAGTTAAGGCTCTGTTTTGTTGGGGTCCCCCCCACACACACACACCTGAATTGACCATTTGATGTGGTTCATGTTCTCTCTTTGGAAGCCTGTAGTCTTGTCTTGAGGAAGGGTGGGTTGCAGTACAGGTTGGGAAAAGTGGTTCTGTTCAGGAGGATCTGTGTTGAAGATACAGTGAAGAGAATGTCCTGGTTTGGATGGGGCAGCCCACTACTGTGCAGTCGATTCTGACTCATGGTGGTCCTAGGGGACCGAGCAAAACGCCCCATAGGGCTTCCAGGCTGCAGATCTTTGTGGAAGCAGATTGCTTGCTGTGTCTCTCTCTGAGGAGTGGTTGGGGGGTTCAAACCACTAACCTTTGGGTTACTAGCTGACCGTTCTGACCACTGCACCACCAGGGTTCGTTGGATGCGGCATGGAAGTGCCTAATGAGAAATACTAGATGGCCCCGAGGTTTGTGGCCCAAGCCACTGTATGAAGAGTGTTAGCCTTTATGGGAACTGGAGGAACAGTCTGTTTGAGTTGGAAATCCCAAGTCCAGCTGCAACACACAGTGCAACCTGTGAGAGCTGAGACTCGGCAGGAAGGCCTTCTCGTTCTAGGCCTTGCAGTTGTTCTGCTTTTGACTGTCCCGTTGCTCCTGTTAGTGAGAAATATTTTGAGTTTTCCTGTTTTCTTACTAGGTACCACCTTACACAGCTTCCAGCTTTCAGAGTTGACTGTACCAAGATGGACGTGCCAAGTAACGCACTCTGGCTTCTGAGTCGATCTCAAGGGCATCTTATACCCATTGTACAGAACAAGGGATGGAAGCAGCATCGGGTTCCCCTGTTTCCTGCAGTGGGCAATACCGCCCCCTGGGGGACACTGGGACGGTCCAAAGCAGATGCCTACACTTTATCCTGGATGATGGGCTACCGTACAACAGTTTTAAATTGCCAGGGGTGGGAGTCAGTGGGTGGGGAGAGGTGGAGGCTAAGTAATTGTTTTTCCTGAAAAGGAGGCAGGAGGCCAAATAAGTTTGAGAACCTTTGCTTGAGAGGGTGTTACGAGCATCAGGATTGAGTGAAAGAGATGGAAGTGGCCTGCTAAGGACGGGGAAGGAAACCCAGAATGGGACCGCTCCGAAGCCAAATGAAGAGAGGAGTGAGCCAGCAATGCAAGCGACAGGCCAAGAGGGACGAGCAGGACATTAAGGACTCAGCACGGTGATGTTGTCGTCATCTTCCTCAGATATCAGCTGCCCTAAGTGCCCATGGGAGAGGAGCTCTCAGAAGGGCCTGGATCCATTACAAAGGATCCCCGGTGGCCCCATGGGGTCATCGCTGGCCTGCTAACCACAAGGACAGCAGTTCGAACCCACAAGCTGTTCGACGGGCAGAAGATGAGTCTTTCTGCTCCTGTCAGGATGTGCCGTCTCAGGAGCCCTCTCTGCAGAGGGCTGCTGTGAGCGCGAACTGACTGGATGCCAGTGCGTGTGTACCAGTAGAACTCAGTTCTGCTGCAGAAAGGGAACATGGCTTTAAGTGTAGATTACTTCTTCCACATTAAAAGAGAGAGAGAGAGAGAGAGAAATCAGAGATAGTTCACCCAGGGGCATCGGGAGCCATGTGCAGCCAAGTTGCTGCGTCTCCGGCCTCCAGCCATGGAGCCAGCAGGGCGCCCATTGCCTTAAAAGGAGCCTGTTTGCATCTCCTTGTGCAACAGCCACATGGCCAACCCTCTGCAAGAAAGCGTTTGAGTTGAGGGTAGGCAGTATATCCCACTCGCATTCAGGATTGTGTTACTGATGGGGTGGGGCGGGGCGAGGGGAAAGGGGCAGCTGGAAGTTTCTGGCCAGGGTCCTGCCAACTCAAACCAGCCCACCTGTGTTTCTTCCTAGAGTAACGTGTGTGCGTCCAAGATTTTTCATTCACTCTGTTGTGCATTTCCTCCCAGTGTGTTGTGGGCATTACCCTTTGCCCTTAGCTGTTTTGTGAGCTGGGGGAGGCTGCCTCTCGGGCATACCGAGCCTGTTGATGAGGCCTCTTGGTTGGGTTTCGCTGTTCGGTGTTGGGAGTGAGGCTGCAGTCAATCTCTTTCTTAGTTCCCTGTTTTTTGTGGGGTGGCTCAGGGGAGAGTGCCAGGTTCTCAGGCTTTCCTAATAATACCTTATAAATGGAATTTCAGGATCAAAAGGTATAAATGTTGTGCGGGTCCACTGATTTACTTTCAGTTCATAACACCAGAGGAGAGCTGCCCCATGGGGCCTTCTTGGCTGTAATCTTAATGGAGAGAGACTCCTGGATGCGTTTAAACCACCAAACTTGTAGGGAGCAGCCAAGCACGTGGCCACAGGTAGTAACAGATACCAGTCTGTTTATACATTTGTGTTATCTCGTATTCTCTACTTGATCTTTAGGTTCTAATGTCTACTTCAGTGGCTTCATGGAACTCACAGACCAAACTCATGGTTAAAGGTGTGTTAGGCCAGGTTGACTAGAGAAACAAATCCAGCGACATTGATATATGTATAAGAAAGTTTTATATCAAGAAGTAATTACCTATCAGGGAAACATCCCAATTCAGTCTAACTCAAGTCCAGAAGTCTGATATTAGTGCATAAGCCCCTCTTCAGACTCAACAAAGTCACATGCAATGATGCAGAATGCAGGAAGATTACAGGCTGGTGGGTGCAAAGTCTAGTGGATCCGATGGTGTAGGAAGCATCGCAGGGCTCTGGCAGCAACCGGGGTCAGCCAGCAGGAAGGTGAAGGCACAGAGAGAGGAGTGGGGGAGGTTCCCGGGAGCCCTCCTTATGAGCAGGCCACACCCACGAGGAGGCACCATCAGGCTGTGAGCTGATTGACAGGTGGAATGCCACCCCTACACTTTTGCATATCTTCAAGTTGATATGAAATGATGTAACCACCACAAGAGGGTTTAGGAAGGAAGGTAACAAGTTGTAATGCCAGAGAGAAGTGCTCAGGGTAGTTATTTGTCAGGACATGTGACCAAGTTCTTTCAGGTGTGCTAAGGGGCATCTCATGATACTGGAGGCCTCAACCCCAAGTCACTCTGTTCAAGCAAACCCAGCGTCCTGAATTCAGTCCTCAGGCACCCACTCCAACAGCCAGCCTCCTGCACAAAAGCATGCAGCGTACTCACTCCGTGGCTTGGGAAGTCCATGTCTGTGCTGTGCTCCAGCTTCTGGGTCTGGCTGCTCCTCGGATGGTTTAGTTTTTTGGATCCAGAAGGCTCACTGCACAGGCATCTCCAGTCCAGTGGACATGCTCCCCTCCTGGCTCTTCCTAGTACCGAGATCCCTCCTCCTGCTCCTCAGAGGGCTCCTTTGATGCACAGGGGGGGCACTGCTGAGAAGCCTGCTCCCCATTACTCACAGGGGAATCCTATCAGCATCTTCCTGACCTCCCTACCAGACCCTTGCAGGGAAAAGTTGTCTTTTGGCAGGAGTTGGAGACTTTGGCTGGATGAGTCACCTGAAAGAATTCGCTGCCCCTGCACATGAATGACAGCAGTTGACAGCTCTCCTTAATGATCCGAATGCTCTGAACCGTCCAGCGACGGAGGTCCAATTATTAGTCCCATTCACAGTGAGCCCGGGAGGAAACTGAGGAACTGGGTAGTGACAGCACCTGCCCACCACTCTCGTAATGCCTCAATCTGACAGCGGACTGTAGGCACCTGCCCACCACTCCCATAGTGCCTCAATCTGACAGCGGACTGTAGGTACCATACTTAGCACAGTGTCTTGTTGTAACACCTGTGTGGTAACTTAGGTGGAGGCTTGAGGAGCAGACCATCAGTTTTACGTTTAAGGAGTCATCAGCCCCCGCCGCCCCAGCTCCAGCTTGTGATGGCCCCTGTCCTTCCTTCCCCTTCCACCCATGGTAGCCGTCAAAGACGTGTTTCTTGTAGTGTGAAAACCCTTCCTCGATTTTCTGGATCAATAGCTAGGGGCTGGCGTGAGGGACTCATTTCTTTCGTTTAAACGCTGGGAAGTACAACTGCTCAGTGGCTCTGCCCTGGCAGCATGCGATGGTCTGAAACTGTCTTCTCTTAAGGACCCGTCGCTTCTTTTAATAAGCAGCAAGGAGCACCGAGGGCTCTGTCGGGTGTGCAGGGGACTGCTAACTGCTAGGTTGCCCACTCGAATCCACCCGCCCCTGTGCCAGAGGAAGAAGAGGCTGTCCGCTCTTGTGAAGATTTCCAGCCTCAGAAGCCCTCTGTGCAGGTTACTCTGCGTAAGTCAACTCTGGGTTTGGTTCATAACACTGTGCCTCTGAGTTCATTTGGAAATATTTCTGTTTGGATCAGCCTAGCTAATTGTGTTTCTCTTCTCTTTCTACAGAGACATCAAGGAACCATTGGTGTGCTTTAGGAGCAGCCCTCGCTGTAGCAGTAGTAATAATTGTTATACGTTTTAGCACAGGTTTGTAAGCTTTCATACCTCTTGCTCTTCATGCTGATGCTGTGCAGAATACTGGCGGAACACACTGAGTCCAGTCTTTCTTTGAATACGGCCCTCTTTGTCCGAGTTGTTGCTCCCTCTTGAACCTGTGCGATCTTTGTGCAACCCGTTTTCTAACTGGAATCGGGCATTCAAGGGCCAGGAGATGTGTGCTTTGAAGACCGAGAACAAATTCCAGACACTTGTAAAGAGACCAGCACCCTGTCTGGGGCTGCTGAGTGTCCCACGTGCCTCCAAAGGTTCTGCGGCTCCTTACATTAGGATGGGGCCACAGAGCTCTGCAGGCCTGGGAACGCAGCAGCCAGCATGGCACGGGCCGTTCGGTGGCCCTCTTCAACAAATGGCTTGTACTTCTCCGAAGCAGATTTCTCAGGGTCCTTCCTTTCACCTGCCATCTCCGTAACACCCACATTTGCCAGCGGCAGGGCCAGGGGGCTGGTAGGGGGGCGTCCAGGAAGGAAAGGAGCTTTCATTGCGTTGAACGATGTGAAGGGGTCCCTCTCTCGGCTGCTGTTACCTGTGTGCGTCTCCGCAGTAAGGTCCCCTGGAAGGCAGCACATACGTCTGTGAGAGCTGGTGGCCTGCTCCCAGCCTGCTCTTTCCTGGCAACAAGGAGCCCCTTCTCAAATCCCAAACAAGTTTCTGAGCTGTGGAGTTAAAATATAGGTCTTCTTGGCGCCCCAACGATATCCAGATCAGCCCTCTCCCCGAGGAAATGTGCTGAACTAATTTGTCGCTCCCCCAGGCCTGTGGAGGCAGCTTCTTTCTACAAGATGCCTGGCACCTGAGGCCCGAGTCATTTCACACTAAGGCTTCCCATTCCAATTTGTAGACTAGATGCCAGCCTCCCAAGACCTGCTCTCCCTCTTTCTTTTTTTAAAATTAATCATTTTATTGAGGGGGGGGGCTCTTACAAATCTTAAGACAGTTCACCCAATTGTATTACGCACACTTGTACATATGTTGCTATCAACATTTACAAAACATTTTCTTCCTCCTTGAGCCCTGGGCGTCAGCTCCTGTCACCAGGATGCTCAACCAGAGGGAGGTGACGCCGAGCTCCATACAACCTCAGATGCACTGACCAGCTAGACTTACAAAACACACTTCAGTTGCGAAAGTTCCCCCAATCGTCATTACTCTCAGCCTTGTAGAACTTGCGCCGGGGGGGGGGGGGGGGTTGTCTCATGAAAATAATTACTTGAGGAAGCACCTCAGGCCTAAAGCCACTAATTGCGAAAGGAGGTGTTTGGCCTGAAGCCCTCAGATGGGGGCAGAGGAGAGCATAAACAACTCCCCCCGACTAGTTGCAATTGACAGCTCACTTCATCCACTACAGCCAGCCCTGCCTGGAGTGCAAGCGTAGCTCTGAGCTCTGGCAGGTACTTTTCGTGGGGAGAAAACAGACAGGCACCCATGGGCACGAAAAGAGCCCTACTGCCCAGACCTGGGCTTCCAAGATGGCACCCATGCTTAAACCGTGGGGAACCCAAACCGAGCTGTGTTGTTAAGGGTGGACACACGCACTGGATTTCAAAGGAATGTAGGGGGTGGGGGGTGGTATGGAAAATATCTCATTTGGTTTTTTCTTACATTGATTCATGTTGAAAGGGTAATATTATTATTATAGGTATATGGGGTTAAATGAAATATATCATGAAATTAATCTCACCTATTTTTTTTTACTTTTTGTGTCCATTGCATTTCAAATTCCCTTGTGTGGCTCACATAGGTATTTTGGGGCCAGTGCTTGTCTAAGCCACTGTAGCTGTCCTTCCGAGTGCCGGGCACTGTGAAATGAACCGCTTTGCCCTCGTTTTCGTAGTTGCTGTTTTTCTCATGACTTCTTCTAATCGCATTGAAGCCTGTAGGAGAGAAGGCAGCAGCAACTGGAGAGGGCTCTGCGTTTGCGTTCTCTCCAGTCGGGTCACCCGCAGGAGTGAAGGCAGAGGCTTCAACTTCTCTTTTCAGCTCATTAATTGAGACGAAAATGTCTTCTTTTGTAGGCCAACCAAAAACCTGCTGGAAAACAGAGCGCACTAAGTAAGTATTCTGTGAGACACTTGTGTCTACTGTGGGCGGGGGGGGGGGGAGGGAAGGAGGGACCGGATGGGCCCTGAGGGCAAGCCAGAGCTGGCACCCCTGCCGCACAGAGCCAGTCTGCTCCAGCGCAGAAACAGGAAGTGGCAGTAACCACAGGCTTTCTAGCTACGCGCTGCCAGCATTTCCCACAGCGTATGTCCCTGCAGCCTGCACATGGGAGGCGCAGAGGATTCAAGTCAGGGCCACTTGGCTCTAACTGCAGGGCCTTCAAAGTGGAGGGGAGGTGAAGAGAGCTGGCGGTGCCTGGCTGTGCGAAGTTAAAGCATCTGGGGTCTTAAAGGCCTGGCATTAAACATGCGGCCATCTAGCAGGGAAGCAACAAAGCCCACATGGAAGAAGCACACCAGCCTGTGTGATCATGAGGTGTCAACGGGATCAGGTATCAGGCATCAGAAAACCCCAAACAAACAGTCGTATCAATGTGAATGAAGGGGGTCAGAGTGGAGACCCAAAGCCCATCGGTAGACAATTGGCCATCCCCTCACAAAAGGGTCACAAGGAAGAGATGAGCCAGCCAGGGTGCAGTATAGCACTGACAAGACACATAACATTCCTCTAGTTCTTGAATGCTTCCTCCCCCGCCCCCCACTATCATGACCCCAGTTTACCTTCTAAACCCAGCTAGATGGAAGCATGTACAATGGTACAGATAAGAGCTCTCAACACACAGAATCCAGGACAGATAAACCCCTCAGGATCACTAATGGGAGTAGAGATACCATGAGGGTAAGGGGAGGTGGGTGGAGAGGGGGAACCGATCACAATGATAGAAGTATAACCCCACCCCCACCCATCCAAGGGGTGCAAACAACAGAAACATGGGTGAAGGGAGACAGCAAATGGTGTACGATATGAAAATAATAATGCATCAGTGGGTCGTGGGGGGTGGAGTGGCTGAGCTCAGGGCTCAAGCAGAAAGAAAATGTTTTGAAAATGATGGCAACATAGCTGCAACAATGTGCTTGAGACAACTGAAGTGTGGGTGGCTATACCAGCTGTAAGAGCCCCCAGTGAACTAATTTTTTAAAAAGAATAAGGGAAAAGTACACTTTCTGGCCATTCCCTGTTTCCATGACCATTTTGAAGCCCCCTCCTACTGACCGTCTTGACCTCAGTAGGAGCTCAAGCCGGGAGGCCTGCTCCCTGCCTTACATCTGACAGAGGGCAGCTCAGCACCAAATGCCCAAGAAGTAGGGCATTCATGGGCTCACCTGGGCTAGTTGATGAGTCTGTGGACAAGTTCACGTTTTTACACCACAGCGATGCTGCTGCAGGTGGGGCTGGCATCTCTGGCTCCCGACCCCACAGCACCGTACTACAGAATCAAAGCCTCTTTTCAAATTGACAGCCCCTCACAGGCGCAGTAAGCATGGGCTTACTTGTGCTTACTTATGGACTGATCTGTTGTGAATAGTTTCACATGTTTGTTTGTTTTTACCACGTCTGCACCCATGCTCATCTGCTGACTGGGTAATCCATCCCTGTACTCTAGAATCAAACCCCAAACCAAACCCACTGACCTCCAGTCCATTCTGATGAGTCACCCCATGTACAAGTGGCCCCATGTAAGGTTTCGTAAGCTGTAAATCTGTGTGGGACCAAATAGTCTCATTGTTCTCCCTTGAAGGGGCTGGTGGGTTTGAACCTCCCCATTGCTTCCAACTCACCGCGACCCTATGGACAACAGAACAAAGCTGAATCCTTCTTCATAGTCTTAGTCTGGAAGCTCTGCTCAAACCCATTCACTTTGGGTGACCCTCCTGCCATTGGAAATACGGGCCCCATGGCTTCCGGCATCACGGTGACACACAGCCACCCTAGCCTGAAAGGCTGACGGAGAAGTGGCGGCATGGTGTAGAACGGGAAATGAATAAAGACGTTGGTTCTGTAGCACAGATTGGCTACATTTTTCAAGTTATTAATATGAGAAATATTTTCACAGCTCCAGTTGATGGATGACAGAAGATGAAGTAGACGTGTCATAGCTCAATAACTCAGGGAAGGGCAGCAGGTCTCTAGGTCACCACTGGAGTACCACCGCGGCCTGTGGAAAGACGCTGCACCGTGTGAGAGACCAGCTGACAAACAACAAGCACCAGCCGCTCTTCTCACTGCACGGCTTCAGACTGTAGCATATGTCTGCAGTATGTGTGTGTGTGTGTGTGTGTGTGTGTGTGTGTAAATACTACTTTTGTATCTGCCCCCCAATTCTTTGTATTTTTAGTTTTTTGTTGTGAGTTAAGGGAGGGGATTACATGTCACACTATCAACTCTTCCTTCAAGAACAGGAACCACACCTCACTCATGCCCACCCCCTGCGTCCTGGCCTGAAGCATCCGGGCCCAGGAAGGAACTCTCCCCTCTGGGACTGAACAGTGCAGGGAGCCTACAGACAGTCTGCCAAGTTCGCTAGGGGGCTCAGTGAGTGGAAGTGGGGAAATGCAGCAGGGGAGCGTCTGATTGAGTCTGGCCCTGGACACCTGTGGTGGGCATGATCCAGAGTCTGCGGAGGAGAGGCCAGCGTAGGCTGGCTGGTCAGAAGTTTAAAGTGTTGTGTGGAACCAGGGCCGATGGCATGACCTAGCTCAAGAGGCTGAGCGCTGCTGAGAAAGCATAAGGCATTCAGTGGGCATATGGGGAACTCCCTAGCGTTCTACCAAGCTCCTTGACCTAGCTTGGAATGGCTAGGACCCTGCTGAATGAAGAGAAGATCTTTGGCCCTGTGAACTGGTGCTCACTGCCTACTGACTTGATGGATGGCCTGCCCTGATTGGACTTTGCAGACTCGCAAGGTTTCAAGTGGAGTGAAGACTCTTCACCTCAAAGAACATCCCTGTCTCTTCAGAGCATTGAGTTGCTAGAAAAAGGCAGTTCCGAAACTAGACACCCAAAATGGCATGAAGTGGCTGGCTTACAAATTCTCCTATGGGAGGAGTTACTGATAGGATTATAGGATTCAGATATAGGTGCTCCCAAATCTGTAATTGACGGGCATACAATATTTTTATTTCGTTCACATATAGAGCATATAACGTATGCATTTACAGTATTGTATCATATTAGGTGCCCATGTGAGTTTATTGCTTGCTTTGTTTTGCGATTATCTAAGTTAAATGTTGTGTAAAGGTGTCCGGTTGACAAGAGAATGGTCTTTGGTAGTTGAATGATGTTATGTCAATTAGACACTCCTGGCTAGGGATGGAGTCAAATCTGTCCATCAAGGGGTACCCGGATGACACTTCCTTGTGGGTGTGGCATCTTTCATTATAGGAGTGCTGGGCTTTATGCCTGCCTCCTGAGTTGCCCATCTAGCCTGCCAAACCCTGACAGCTATGGGTGTACTGCCATGTTTCTACAGACCTGGGATCCATGGGACTCAGAACTAACTCACTTAGGGTCTCCTTGCTTCCGGTGTCAGCTACATGAGTGTGAAGGGGGCCTGGCTAGCATGGGACCTATCGACCTGAGTTGGACTGAGCTGGGACACAGTCTTGGACACAGATGGGACACAGCTAGGACACAGCTGTTAAATTATTTCTTATTATAAATTTTTTTCTGGTACATAGATGGTGTCGCTGAACTTACTTCTGTAGTCTTCCCAGCCTAACACCTGCACATCACACACGGTAACAAAACCTAGCTCTCTCCAAGGCTCCTGCTTCCCACAGCGCTCTCCAGGAGTAGCTGTTTTCTCCTACACGCCTCAGACGCAGGGCTGCCGGGGAGTGAAGTCGTCTCCTTGCTCCTTCCCATTTCTGGACCATCGCTTCTCCTTCAGCTTTGATGTTTAGCAGCAGCTTATTACCAGCTGTGTTAGGGTTCTCTAGAGAGACAAAACCAGATTGCTAATAATTACAAATATATATATATGTATGTATATATATATACACACAGATAACACAAGAAATGAACAGTTAAATTATAAAGCAGTACAAATGGCTCAGTGCAACTGACTCCCGTGAGAGAGTTGTGAGACTCTGGCAGTCCGAGTTTTGAGGGCCTCCAGGTAGTCCTCTAGAGAGAATGCTGGCTATCCTGGCATAGGCAGCAAACAGCAAGGTAGGTCACCAACAGTCAGCCAGGTTACCAATAGGTCACCAACAGTCAGTCCCCAGCTCAAAGAGATGTAAATTCCAATTGTGTGGCGAAGCAGGTCTTGAAGGAACCTCAAAGTATAGCAGCAGAGTCCACAGATTAGGTGTCCCACAGGTAGTGTAGCTTGCAAGGCAGCCGCACACTGGTCCGATGATCAAAGAGCAAGAGACAAGAAAGGCGAGGCTTACAGAGCTATTTATTTCTCTGCCCTTCAATTAATTCCACATGTGTTTATCGGCCAGGCTGGCACAATAAACTACCACACCAGCATCCCTTTTCTGGTTAGCTTTGTTATTTCTGGTCCCTTAATTATTTTAGAGGACTCACTCAAAATTACACAAATGCCACTCCATGGTTTTTGCGTGTTCTCCAAATCTACAAAACCAGTAATCTGGCATGGACTCTGTTAGGGATTAAATGCCCTCCCCCTGTGAAAAATTAAAAAAAAATTTTGAGTCTTAACGCCTGTACCTGTAAACATGACTTTGTTTGACAATAGGATCTTTGAAGATGTGGTCAGTACAGTACGCCCAAAATATCTGCCGAAGTCTGGGAACAGGACCTTGGTTGCACGTAGGGGCTTTGAAGATCCTATCAGTTCAGAATACCTGGGTCCTAATCCACTCGGAGTGGTGCCCTATTAAAAAAAGACATGCCGAAGTAAGGGACTTGCCTGGCAGCTATACCGCCCAGGAATGTCCGGAGCCAGGAGAAACAGAGACAAGGATCTTCCCATAGAACCTTCAGAGAACACAGCCCTGCCCATAGCGTCAGTTCATACTGTGGGACCATTTCTTTTCCTCTGCACTACGCAGTGTGAAGTATTGCGGTGCCGCACATGGAAGTGGATACAGTCTCCAAGGACAGCATCTCCCTTTCGTAGATAAGTTCCTCCCTTGATCCACCTGCTGACCTTTCCATCACCAGCATCTGCTGCCCCTCCAGAGTCTCATTTACAAGCATCCTCTTTTCCAGCCTTCATTCTTTAGCTTCATAGCTGTGGTGGTTGCATAATCTGTTGTCAATCTGAGACTTAAGAGTGAAGGGGTGGGGTTTAGCTTGTCAATTTCAGGTTGCAGGTTGACCTCATTTGGAGGTGCTAAGGAGATAAATAGCTCACTGGAGGTGGGACACACATTCACTCTCCCTGGGAGACATTGCTTTTGACAAGACACATAGAGCTACGCTTGTGTCCTGGAGCTAGAGGACCCACGTGGAGACCCCTGCCAGTGCTGAGATACTTCCACTATCAGTGGCTCCACAAGACTTTCCGCCCACTGCCCTGTGATCTTCCTGCATTCAACATCACTGCATGTGTTTCGTGTGTCTGAGGAGGACTTTGTAGATTGGTATTGGACATATGGGCTACTATCAGACTTATGGACTTGATCTGAACTGGGATAGGATGTTTTCTTAATGTACAATTGCTCTTTATATGAAGCTCTTATACACATATGAGTGTCCATGAATTTGTTTCTCTAGTTAACCCGGATTAACACAATAGCCCTCCTTTCAGGGCCCCAACTCCAAAAAGTGTTCAACCCCACCAGAAATTTCAAACTAAGTGATTTCTGCCACCTTTTCACCAGCCCTCAACCCCTTCAAGTTCTCCGTTAACGTGGTTTAGAGTCCGTCCTTCATCATCATCAGTCTTACACCTACATTCTCTTACCTTCTCAATTGGTCATTCTTACTTGGTCCAATCTCAACCGAAGTTATTGGTCAACTCTGCCATTCTCATTCCCTCCCTGCCCTGGACATAACTGCTGAACATGCATGCAGGAAAAGATACCACCAGGCTGACAGGTACTTATGAGCGAGAACAAACCTTTGTTGAATCCTTAGTGTTTCACTCTCTCACTCTCGTGGGCAAGTATTTCCCACCTGCTTCCTCCTCGAGCACTAATCCGTGCCATTGATACGCTTCCTGAAACCCTGCTCTCCATTTGCACTCAGGATCCCACCTCCTCTCACCTAGTCAAGGGCATTGCTCCTGCATCATCCATTTTCACCTTTCTGCCAGATAATACAGACATGCTGTCACTCCTATCCTCAAAGGAAAAGCAAGAGAAAAGTCGGGTCCATGCCTCACTCCCCTCATTCAGCACCAGATATTTACTGAACTCTCCCACACGCCTAAGGGTGGAGTGTTTCTAAAGAGGTCTCTTTGGGTGAGAAAAGTTGGGCATAGAGTGTAACCAGGTCAAAGTCACATAGCTTATTCCGAAGCTCGACCAGGGCAGGAACCCCACTGCCTTGGCCTCCAGCCCCATGCCCATTCCCCGGCACTAGGCTGCCTCTCAACAGACACCCTTAGTGTTTAAAACCACCCACTAAATGTGAGATACATGCGCCGGAGGAAGCACGGCATGATCTGAGCCATACAGTAGGAGGCTGACTGTAGCGTGTAGTGCTGGCAATGGAGTCACGATGCCCTCAAGCCAGGGGGTGTGGTCACCTGCCAGAAAGAACCCAAACCGGGGCTCTTGGTGTTAAAGTCCGACTCCTGGGGAGAAAGTGCTTCCTCATGCCGGTGCTCCCCCGCTGGCGGCCTAAGCATGTGGTAGCATTGCTGGCCTTGGAGCTGCATCTTCCTCTTTACACGGACCTCTTACTCATCCCAGCTTCCTCCGCTTCGTCTGTTTTCAGAAGGTCAGGACTCAGATGGGACTCACACGACCTCATATAACCTGCAAACAACTTGAAGACCCTTTTTCCAAACCAGGTCATGTTCACCGATACCAGAGTAAGGCTTCAGCCTATCTTTTGAAGGATAATGGAATCTAAATTATTCCTCTGCCATCTCAAGAGCCTTCCATGCAAAGGCAAACGAGTTTTCCAGGGGAGGAGCCCTGTGCACCTTGACCTTGGAAATGCTTCCTAATGAAAGACTCCCCTTCACTAGCCTCCCGTTGGACCCACGCAACTCAGGTATGCAAGTTACAAAATCTCTGTAGGAAGAGGCAGGGCTCCTGAAATTAATTACTTAATTATTATGTAGTTACTGGACCCCATTAGAGCTGCAACAAAAGCAAAACCGCCTGTCCCTATCTATAGACATAGCTTTAAGTCTTAAAAGGTTATCCCCCTCCCCTGCTGAAAATTAAAGCAGCTGGAAAAAATGACACCACATCCTTTTAAGTTTAGGTATTCCACTTGTACCTATTATAAGGGAGGATACCTCAAATTCAAACATATTCTGTAGTGACCCCTTCATTAAGCCTCAGGACAAATGATGAAGGCGTCATGGCGACAAGGGAAACCAGCTCTCAGCCAAGGTGTGCTTCTGCACATGAACTCCTGGCCATGGGCTGATGCTGGATGATGGACAACAAAAAAAAATGGCCCTAAAATGACGGGTGGTGGCCGATCAATTCATCACTGCCACGGGCGCTACTACGGACCCAGGAACAGATTGGGATTGGGGTACACAGGCAATGAAACATTAGCAAAGATAACTTGAACCACATGGTTACATGGGGGTTAAGGTGTGACTCCTGCCTCTGCAGCCCTGGGTCATGATTCATGAGTTATGCTCCCTGACGTTTGGAAAATATTAGTTTCAATGTGACACCACACCCTGAGGACACAGTGGCTGCGTTACTAGTTAATGATCGAAAGAACTCCTAGGAAATCTGGACTTCTTAGGTCAAGGTGCAGAGTGGAGTTTAAGTACAGCCTTCCACAAACCAAATGCTGTAGGATTTAAGGTCTGATCCAACCCAAACCAGAAAGCGCAGTGAAAAAAACTATGCATCTAAACTTGTTTTAATCAAGAGCATTGCTATGTTTGACAATCCCCCTCGACCTGATGAAGATCTGAAATCATTTTTTCCCAAACTTCAGCTCCCTAAAACATCCTTTGAGTCATTTAAATTTTTAATATTTCATACATCACACACTTCCATGTTCATTTTCAGTACCCTTATTTTTATCTTAAAATCTTGCCTTGAAATATTATTTATCAGCCAGACATTCTTCACAGAGCTGCCTTGGCCTCCTGCCTCCACACTGCTTGAATGGAAGCCGGCGCCTCCAGCCGCCCCACTCCCCCAGCTGGCGCCCCAACCAGCCCTCCCTCAGCACCTCTGATGCCCCAGGCCACTGCTGCCATGACTACCGCATCCCTCCAGCAGATGCTCCAGAACCACGACCCCCAGAGCAGCCTGGAGCTCTACGCCTCCTGCATCCATCTACCTGCCCGTCATATCTTACTTTGACCGGGATGACGGGGCTCTGAAGAATTTTGCTGAATGCTTTCTGTACCAGTCTCATGAGGAGAGCGCATGTGGAGACACCGGTGAAACTGCAGAACCGATTAGAAGAGGGCTGGAGCTTCCTCCAGGATATCCAGATACCAGACTGGGAGAGATGGATCAACGCTGTGGAGTGTGCACTGCACATGGAGAAGAGCGTCCACCAGTCCCTACAGGAACGGCGCCACCTGGCCCCGGACAAGAACAACCCCCATCTGGGTGACTCCATTGAAATGAAATAGCTGGGTGAGCCGGTGAAATCCATCCAAGAACTGGACGACTGCGTAACCAACCTGCACGAGGTGGGCCCCCAATTCCGGCCTGGCTGAACCTCTCTGTGATGAGCACACCCTGGGAGACAGGGGCGGAGAGAGCTGAGCTGAGTCTTCCCCAAGTCACCAAGGCAGCACCTGCTTGCTGGGAGGACCTGACCCTTTTCTAGAAATTGGACCCAAGCATCCACTTGCGTTCTTTCATGTGTGCCATTCCTTCAGATGGAGCCGTTTGATAGCCAACACGAAGCAAACTTACTTATCGGGATCGCAGAGCTTGCTGTTGTCTCCAAACGCTGCGTCCCACATCCCCCCGCTCCTGCCGGGAATCGTCCGTGAGTGCAGGTGCTACCCGAAGGGGAGAGGGGAAGCGAGCTCATTTAGTCCACAATGGGGTCTCGCTCGTTTATCAGGCAACAGACATTCACCGAGTGCCTATCCAGTGCCAAGGAGCCCTGGTGACGTAGTGGGCCATGTGTTGGGCTGCTAACTACCAGGCCAGCAGTTCGAAACCCCCAGCTTCCTCAGAGGGAAAACGCTGGGGCTTTCTACTCCTGGAAAGAGTCACAGTCTCAGAGCCCCATGGGGAGTGGACTTGATAGCAGTGAGCTGGGGTTTGGGAGGCACTGGTCTGGACATTCGGGAAATCAGAACGAGTGAAACAGACCCAAGAGTCTGCCTCCCGGGGGCTGACATGCTAGTGGGAAAGGAAAGGCATGAAAGAAGTAAATAAGGGGGAAATGCATTGGGGAAAGGATTGGAGAGGCCTGGACCAAGCCAGGAAGCCCTCACTGAAGGGACTGCCTGCAGAGCTGAGGGTGTGGCACACTGAGGTGATTCCCACACTGGCCGCAGGGTGACCGCAGGCCCGAAGGACTCTCCGGGTGGGAAGGAAGCCCCGTTCAGTGTTGCCATCTGGTTGATACTGACTCATAGCAACCCAATGAAAAACAAACAAGCAAACTAACCCAACCCACTGGCGTGGGGCGGATGCCAATTGACAGAAGCTCATAGGGCACAGAAGAGTTGCCCCTTTTGGGTTTCCAACACTGTAAGCCTTTACGAACAGGCAGATTCATCTTTCCTTTTGGAACCCCTGGTGGGTTTGAACTGCTGACAAGTAACCACCAGGGTGCCTTGCCAGCCCAAAGGGCCGTTCATTGGACTTGTGTGGCGTTTCAAAACACTCCATTTCATCTGAATGCGCTCGAATGGGCTTCTCCTTCTAGTTCACCATAGCCCCCACTCCTCCTGTTGTTCCCGCTCATTCATTTACCTGGCCCTGCACCTCACAGAGATATGCGGTGTTCCGATATGTCCTGGAAGCATATTGGACAGATGGACAAGGCAACGGACAGCCCAGCATCCACCTAAGTGGAGGGGCTGGGGGCAAACGCTCCCCCTCCAGGTTTTGGTTTCCATGATATAGTCCACAACACCAGGGCCCTGCCTAGGAGGGCCTGGGTTTATTTTTCCCACCCACAAAGTGACACGAGAACGCTGAGTCCTTGAATTAAAGATGTTACTTATCCTTCAGCTCTTGGCGTGTGGACCGAGAGTCATCCCCTGAAAACAACATCTATCGTGCCACACCTGTGTTCCACCCACCATCAGTTCTTCAACGCTGATGGTGCTGTGGGCTAGGTGTTGGGATGCGAACCACAAGACAAGCGGTTCAAATCCAGGAGCTGTGCAGTGGGAGAACGACGAGACGATCTGCTCTGTATAGCTTCTATGGGGTCCATATGAGTTGGAATGCCCTCAATGGCAGTGGGTTGGGCTTCAGATTGTATAAATGCTCCAGGGAGCTATTAACCCTAACCAGCTGCCATGGACTCAGCCCCAACTCGTGGAACTGCCTCTGTGGGGTACAGAGAGCTGTGCTCCACCGGGCTTTCAGGGGCTACCTCTGCATGGGGTAGATTCTCAGGGCTTCTTCCAAACGTGGACTTGCCCGAGCTGCTTCTGCCTGAACTTGAACCATTCACCTTCGGTGAGCAGTCAGCCGTGCTGTTTGCATCACACTGGGACTCCCAGGTTAGATATGAGAGACTAGCTAGCTATTGACCTCAAGCCAGACCCACGGCCTTCGAGTCAGTTCCAGCTCACAGCAGCCCCACAGGAAAGAGCACAACTTCTCTGGGAGCTTTCCAGGCTGCAAATCTTTCCGAGATCAGAGAGCCTCGCCTGGTTTTTACAGACTGACTGGTGGATTTGAACTGCTGATCTTGCAGTGAACAGCCCAACCCCTAACTCCTCTGCCTCCGGGGCCCTTCAGCTACCCATTCATTGCCCATTATGCTTCCCCATTTCCCAGATGGCAAAATTGAATCTCAGAAACACGAAGTAACTTTTCCAAGGATGCACGGTGGATTGGTGGGGCTGGTACCCAGGTCCCTGTCTGCTGCTCCAGTGCACACGCTCATCCTGGGACCTTTGTTGCTTGCTATGGAGATAGGGATGGGTCCCTCCCCCTGTGACTGCAAAGGTTATGCAGGAGATAGACATCATACAAGTCTAAATAGATCCCAGAATGGACCTGCCATTCGGGCAAACGCTTTGTGAGCCTCAGAACAATTCTGTGGATTGCACCCTGCGAGCATATTTTTCAAATAAGGGAACAGTGTGGCATAATATGTAATCCTCTGAGTCTCCCAATCCTCACCTCTGGGATCCCTGGATGATGGAATCCCAGAGTCACCGCACGGTGACATAATCAGAGAGCCAGGGTTAGCGCCACAAGCCAGGCAACCGGTCACTGACTCACAGATGACGGCCTTGTTCATGTCGTTCCAGCCGTCTCTTCTCTAGTACAGCTGCAGACGATGCCATGGTCTGCCCCACTCTCTTCCACATTCCCCACCAGGAGGGCATGGGCTTGGGTTCTGGGTTTTATTTGTTTCCCACCACACACGATGACCCTTTATACGTCCTTGGGCACACAGCCACACACTCGGATATTTTTATTTCTGTAAGGCTCATTCTCAGGAGTGCACCTGTGAAGAGGGAAATAATGGATTCATCAGGTTCCCTGTCCCCCGTCCATTCTCTCAGTGAAAACACTGGTCGATGCTCCCGGTGCCCTGGAGGCTGAGGCCACGAGGGTGCTCAGATCTCCCAGCATGCCCTCAATGCCTCCTCACCCCAGGTCCTGCCTGTGGCTGTAAATGGTGCCTATTGTGAGATGGTTGTCCCATCCACCCCCACCCCAAACGTTTCCTGCAACTGGGCTTGTGTAAATGTCATGCAAACAGATGAATTATTGTTTCTGCAATATCCAAGTTGACAGTTTGGGCAAGACTTCATAAAAGGGAGATGCTCAAGTGAGATTGCTGTGGAAGTGGGGGTCAGGAAGATGCTGACCGGACGAGACAAAGAAGTATGGCATCTAAAATGGTCCTGCTGGGGAGGGAGGGGGAAAGAGGAGCTGAGACCCAGGGCTCAAGTAGAAAGACAATATGTTGGAAATTGTTGATGACAATATAGGTACAAGGGTGCTTAACACAACTGAATGATGGGTTTTCTATTTGTGTGAAGATTGACCATCTGGAAGCTCACAGAAGCAATTCTAGTCTGTTCTGTAAGGCCACTGTGAGTTCACAGTCACTTGATGTCAGTGAGAATGTCTTTCTTTCCCTTTAGGACACCATTGGGAATCAGAAAGAAATTAATTTTTATTCACGTTGTGGAACTTCTGTACTCCTTTTTCTCACATTTAAAAGATTCGAGAGGATTGCGATGGATAAATGGAAACAGAATGTTCAAGAACTGTTGAGTGTAAAACTAGTATCTGCTCCGTTAGCCTTCGCTTCATTTACAGTGAAAGGTTAAAAAGCAAGCCCCTCGCCCCAAACAAACAACAGTCCTGATCGCAAAGACCCCTGGGAAGGACCACATACAGGAAGGGGGCCAGACAAACAAACAAAACCCAATACAGCAAATACCTAACTTCATGATAACGTCACTCAACGTTCATTGTGAAGCGCTCAAACAACCCCATTGATCACTGATTAGACTCCCCTGGGTGTGGGCTCTTTGGAAGGAAGCATTGGATGGCACCATATATAAACACGCATCCTCACTATTGGGCAATAGCCTTGACTTGGGTGGGTCTTGGTGTCTTGCCGTCTGTCACGAAATTTCTGTTCCTGATTTCTGTATGCAAGGCCCCTAATAAAGCGTTGTCTGATAAAAATATATATTTGTAAGAGTTTCCCACTAAAATGATTTTAAAAAGGAAGAAATAAAACAGTCCTGCCCTCCAGTCTACAGACACTGAAGTGGGAATCTGCAGAGGGTGGACGGAGGGGGTGAGACTGTACAAGAGACTGGCTGGAGCAGGGGGCTCGTTTTCTTCTCTTTTTTGGGGGGATCATTTTCTGGAGTGGTTATTTATATTTTTCTTATAAGTGTTATCGGTTTTTAAAGATGTTCGAAATGATCCATTTATCCATTTATATGATATATCATTGCCAAACATTTTTGTCCCAGTCTGTGGATCCTCACCTTAATAAGAAAAACATAAACAACTTGCAATCATTCTTTTTTTTACCAACATGGCACCTGTAAGAAGATATGGGTGGAGTTTAGCCTGTCAATCAGGTCACAGCCTGATGGCTTCCTTTGGAGGTGGGACTGAAATAAGTAGCTCTCTGGGGGCCAGCCCTTCTCTCTCTCTCCCTGGTGATTGGACCAGCATGCTGCCTGATCTAGCTGTCATGTCTCTACACACGTGCTGTGCTCCCCGTGGCCCACCTCCGCTGTGCCTCCTATTCCATGTCGGGGCACCTCCCACCTTGTGGTGGCTGCTGCCTGTGGGCCAATTCGCTTGTCTTGCCACCACTCCAGACACCGAACTTCCTGTCGGTCACTTCACGTCGCTATATCATGAGGCAGCGCTGTGATCTGCTTCACTGCCCCGTGCTATGGTACCCCCTGCTACACCTTGCCACTGCATCTTACCATGTGAGTTGGAAGGATCTTCCGTATATTAACTGTCCCATGAAAGTGAGTTGGACTGAGCTCTCGACACTGCTGTGTGGACTAACATGCTATTATATTCCTGTGTGTGTGTGTGTGTGTTTGTGTGTAATATTGAGTGTACTGGATTTGTTTCTCTAGAGAACCCTGCTTAACACACAACCCAATCAAAAATGGGCACAAGGAATGAGTGGATAGTTTACTAAAGATGAGACCCAAGTGGCCGATTATCATATGAAGAAGTCATATGATTGATAAGCCTTGGTTAGCAATGAATCGCTCTCTCTCCTGCCCTCCCATCTCCCACGCACACATGGATGACCAAGCGGGGCTGAGTATTTACCACCTTTGATTCTGTGGCTCCTGTGGGGTTGCCATTGGTTTCCATTGCTATTCTACCCATGCAACTTTTACCGCCTGAGAGGTCACTTATGATTTTCCAATGACAAAATGGCACGCTAGCTCTTAAAAGCAAAAGCCATAGTAAATGCCTCTCAGGTGGATATTCCCAATGTGCCCCTCACAGAAACGACTGCAGCGCTGAAGGAGGAGACTCTGCAGACACACACTCGCTTCCATTCACGAGTGAAGATTCTGGAGGAAGCAGTACTTGACGAGTCCAAGGCAGGAAACTGAGCCGGAAGCAGGGCTTGCGTACAAGCTTCAGGCTTCAGTGTGATCGTTCACAGCTAGTGCCGCTTGGTCTTTCTCAGGAGTGGTTGGCTGCAAGCATGGGGGTGGGGCACACAGGTTGTTATTTGCCTCTAAGCTGATTTTCCAAAAGATTTGTGAAGCTGTTTATAGATGGTGAGAAACTAAGGAGCGTTTTACTAGGGTTTTGTAGCGGTTTGCCGTAACATATTTTAGCTTCTCATCAGATTGCTCATATTTATTTCTATAAACATGTCTGACTCCAACCTTAGAGACTAGAATGCAACATTCCACCTGTGCTATAATCTAGAGATTGACAGTTGGTCTGAAAAGAGTTGAATTTATTATTGGCTACCATTATCCCACATACAGCAATTGTGTAATGAATACTGATAAATCATTTTTCAATGTAAAAGCAAGTACACATATATTCTGCAGGTAATAATCAATGATTGGTTAATAAAACAATTTATCTCTTTAAAAAAGTAATATGATTAGATACCACCTCACACTGATGCTCTTAGTAAATGTTTTTACAAAACACAAAATCATAAATGCTGGAGAGGATGAGGAGAGATTGGAATGCGCACACATTGCAAAAGTGTATGGCCATTATGGAAAACAGTATGGTGGGTCCTTAAAGAACTGCAAATACAAACACAATCTCTCTACGGGGTAGCTACCCTAAAGAAATAAAGAGTCCAAGGAATAAGAAAATGTTCTAGAGTCGAATGGGGTGATAATTGTACAAGTCTTCCTGATGTGATTGAATTGTTGAATTCCATGACACGTGGATGAAGTGCTAATAAAACTGTCTTAAACAAGAAATGAAGAACAAAATGGGAACAGATATGTGAACATTGGGTTTATCACAACAACTTATACAGGAGCAAAAAGACGGAAGCCACTAACCTGTCAGTCTGTGAAGGAATGGATAGATGAACTCCGCTACACTCACACACACTGGAATCATCGGTATCCTTACAAGGCCATGATGAGCCCGTCAAGCCCCTCCCAGTGTGGTCAAACACGGGGGCAGCAAGCTCAGCAAAGTCAGTCGGTCTCATACAGCGAAGTGTTTCATGACCCCATTGTGAGAAAAGAAAAAAATAAACGAAAAAGAAAAAAAATGGTTTTCACCCCAAAGGAAAAGACTTTGAAGACTATGACAAGCCCAGGGGTGGGGGAGGGGAGTGGAGAAGGACCAGATGGGCGGGGCTAGGAAAGGAGGGGGAGAGTGGGTGGGAAGAAAAAAAAGAAAGAAGCCTGTGAGGTGGGGGTGGGGAGCTGATGCTTACCGGGATACTGACACTATTCTGAGCTGGATGAGCTGGATGACTACGCATGGTATGTTTTGCATTGTATTTTGCATGTATTGTTGTATCCCACAAATAAAAGGGAAAATGATAAACGCATAAATTTAGAATTAGAATAAATACATAAATTTAGAATTTTAAATGTAAATATTTTCAAAGAGAAGGGGCACAGTTTTCTTACCTGTCAATGCAAACACTGGTCTGCGGGGTTACAGAAGGGAGAAAAGTCAGACCTCGTAGTTAAACCCCAGACTGTTAGGACCATCAAGAAAGGAACAGGGACAAACCTGAGAACCTTGGCACAGGGAATACATAAGCTAACCACAATAGGGACACACACACCCCACAAAGCTGAAATTGAAAAGTGGGATATCCTAAGGATAAACACCTGTGTGCATTGAAAGACTTCACCAAGAGAGTAGTAAAAGAGACCACAGACTGGGAGAAGCTCTTTAGCAGTGACACAACAGACAAAGGACTTAGTACTGAAAGAAGAGCTTGCAACAAGAAAAATGCAGAGAGCCCTCTGAAGAGGTGGGCAAAGGAACTGAACAGAAGTTTCACCAGGGAGGAAACTCAAATGGCCAATAAACATATGAGAAAATGTTCACAATCATTAGCCATCGGAGAAATGCAAATTAAAACAACTATGAGATAGCACCTAACATCCCTGATGACTGCCCAGTTCTAAAAATCAGAGAGCAACAAATGTTGGAGGGGATGTGGCCAGATAGGAACGCTACTCCATTGCTGGTGGTCTTGTAGATATGTACAGCCACTGTGAAAAGTGACCTGGCGATATCTAAAGCAAATGGAAACTGAGTTACCTTACAACCCAGCAAGCCCCCTATTGGTCATTTACCCAGAGGAAGTAAGAAATAAACCACGACCAGTCCACCCCAATGTTTATTATGGTGCAATTCACAATCACAAAGATCTGGAAACAAGCAAAATTTTCATCAATAGATGAGTGGATTAGAAAACTCTGGCACATACCCACAATGGAGTACTACGCATCCCTAAAAAACAGTGAACACCTGAAGCACATTATCTCATGGGGAAAATTGGAGGAAATTATGCTAAGCGAAGTGAGCCACACGCAAAAGGACAAGTACAAGATGAGTCCACTGAGGTAGGTCCAATCAACGCAGCGGGAACAGAAGAAAAACGATTTAGTACATAATTTATGGGTTGAAGG
This sequence comes from Tenrec ecaudatus, assembly GCF_050624435.1. NCBI lineage: Eukaryota > Metazoa > Chordata > Mammalia > Afrosoricida > Tenrecidae > Tenrec > Tenrec ecaudatus. The sequence goes on along the minus strand of NC_134530.1, from coordinate 152,182,728 downwards.
ACAGACACACAGGCAGAGGACAAACCAAGCCCAATAATGCATACAGCATACCAACATAAAGAAGGGGGAAACAGGGGCGGGGGATGAGGGGTGAGAAAAATTAAAAGAGAGGGAAACATGAACACTAATGGGGAACAGGGCACTAATCCACCATGGGGAGGGTACTATTATTTCTTCACAGGAAAGGGAGAGAGGGACCAGACCTGAACCTGGTACACCAAGCCTTAAGGGAAACGTACCTGCATGAAGCAGTGAACTAACAGAGAGGTCTGCAGGGCGGGGCTGGTCCCTATTCCAGCTACATGGATCGCCACCCCCCCACACCGCCCCGCCCCCATCCAGAAGAATGCACTACAGAGGACAACATTGAAGATACAGGGAGAGTGACAGGTCTGCCCAGACCCCACGGGAGCAAACTAAGAGAGGAAGAAAAAGAGAGTGAGTGGACAGCATCCTAGCCCACGAAGCTTCAAGGATGACATTCCTACTCAGAGTAGCCAATGCACGGAGAGGACCGTAAGGTTGGCCCCACCACAAAGCACAATGTCCCCTTACTGACCCACAATGCTCCGGTGAGCAGCACTGGAGACGCAGTGCGGACACTGTGCTCAGTCTTACCCTCCACACCGTAACACAAAGGAACAACACAGCAACAAGGGGAGCAAAACAATAAAGTCCCTGAGGAATTCTGGAAATAGACCAGACTCGGGGGGTGAGGGGTGGGGGCAGGGCTTGGCACTACATCTGACCCGATCAGAAAACAAAGCATAAGGGTCAACAGACAGACTCGGAACTATTCATAGGCTTTTCCTCATGTCTATCTAGATAAGATAAGAAGGACACACAATCCCAAAGAGAAACACATGGCTGGAGCAGGGTGTGGGGGGACAGGGGAGAGGAGGAGGTGGGGGAAAAGGAGGAGGGAGCAAAAAAAACCCAAAAAAACCCAGGGACAAGGAAACACCAAGAGACCTAAAATCAATGGCAAGTAAGGTGTAGAATGCCTGGTGGGGTTTGGTCAAGTGCAATGTAGCTGAGAGGAAGTACAGAGAGCCGAATGAAGGTCAAACATGATAGCGGGACAGGGGTAAAATAAAAGGAAATAGAGTCATGAACTAGGAGGCAAAAGACATTTATAGAGGTATAAACATAGGCATGTACATATGTAAATATGTTCATATTTAACAATAGGGATACAGGTCTATGTACATATATTTATAGGTTAACTATTAAGGTAGCAGATGAACATTGGGCCTCACGTAAGGGGTGGATGGGATCAGGTATCAGGCATCAGAAGACCCTAAACAAAGAACCACTTTGATGCAAATGAGAGGGGTCAGAATAGAGACCCAAAGCTCATGTGTAGACCATTGGACATCCCCTTATAGAAGGGTCACAAGGAATTGATGAGCCAGTCCGGGTGTGGTATAACACCAATGAAACATACAGCTTTTCTCTATTTCTTTAATGCTTCCTCCCCACACTACCATGACCCCAATCCTCTAGTTCTTTAATGCCTCCCCCCACACACATCATGACCCCTATTCTACCTTACAAATCTGGCTAGACCAGAGCATGTACACTGGTACAGATAAGAGCTCTCGACACACAGAATCCAGGGAAGATAAGTCCCTCAGAACCAACAATCAGAGTACGATGCCATATTACCATGAGGGTAGGGAGGGGATAAAGGGAGAACCGATCACAATGATCAATGTACAACATCCCTTCCCAGGGGAACGAACAACAGAAATGTGGGTATGTTAGTCTGGGGACTTAGGGAAACAAATCCACAGAAACTCATGTATAAGAGAAAGCCTTATATAAAGGTTAATTGTGCATCAAGATAACATCCCAAACCAGTGCTGCCCAAGCCCACAAGCCCAACATTATCCGATATGTCCAACACCAATCCACAAAGTCCTCCTCCATCTCACAAAACAGACGCAATTATGTGGAGTTCAGAGGAAAGCTGAGTCAGTGAACCTGTAAGCATCTCAGGGGTGGCAGGGGGCTCCACATGGCTTCTCCAGCACCCAGGGCTGCATCGGGGTAGGTCCATGCGGCTTCTCCTCAGGGATGTCTTGCAGGAAGTAAGCCTTGCCGGCTAAAGCAGGGAACTGGCTAAGGCAGCTGCACCCTGGTCCAACCATTAGAAAGCAAGAGACCCAAGAACTAGAAAGGCAAGGCTCACTGAGCCATTAATCCCTCTGCCTTTCAATTAACCCCACATGTGTTTATCGGCCAGGTTGGCAAAATAAATTAATTATCTCAGTGGGTGAAGGGAGACAGTGGATGGTGTAAAATATAAAAATAAAAATAATTTATACTTTATCAAGGGTTCATGGGAAGGGGGAGGGAAAAAAGAGGAAAGAAAATGTGTTGGAAATGGTGATAGAAATATATGTACAAATGTGCTTGACATAATTGATGTATGGATTGTTATAAGAGCTGTAAGAGCCCCCAACATAATGATTTATTAAAATTTTACAATAAATAAAAATTTTGAAATTAAAAAGAGGGGAGAAAAGTAACATTGAAACTGACTTCAATTCTTTTGCGACCCACGAGCTAATTTCAAAGGGAAAAAAAAGAAAGCAAAAATAAAACAGCAAATCCAAATGTGAAACTATTATTTCTCAGCAAGCCCTTCATCGAGGTCTGCACACTTACCAAGGCTGTGTTTCCAACAAACTGCCCCTTCGAGACAGAAATGTGGGCATCCTTGAGTGACTCAAATTGTGCTCCTTGTAAATGCTGTCTGAATCTTGGGTGCAAAATAAGTGTGAAGGGGCAAAGCCAGGCCCGCAGGCCCGCAGGGTGGATGAGGTGAGGTTTTCCCAATGAAATTCTCATGGGGGGCAGCCCTTGCTATCCCCAGAGAATAAGCAGATAGATTGTCATGAGGGATAAAGATTCACTGACACAATTTTCCTTGCCTTTTTCCTCACCAATGTGGATTTCCATTTCCTTAAAACATCTTCATGATAATCCCTGGGATTGTCCTGTGTTTTTCCAGAAAAATCGATCAAGATTATTCCTCTGGAATCCCCCCCACCCCAAAGAGTCATTATCATCTCTGGGCTCTCCTCTCTCCCTTGAACTGAACTGGCCCAGCAGAGCCCCCTGGAGACTCTGGTTTGAGGGGACTTCTTTGCGGAAGAGCTAATGAGGCCAGGCAAGCGCATGCTGAGAGAACCTGGCGGCAGCCACTCACAGATTGCAGACATGTGTGAACACGTTTTGTTTGGAATAAACTCGTGACTATATGGACTATAACCACAATAACAATACTTTTTTTGATTTATGCTAGTATATTTTTACTTTTAATTTCAATAGCTGTTTCCAGATTGCTGTGCAAAATGGTCACCGCATCCGTGAGCAAAGATTAAGGCAATCTTTTCTCTGCATCCCTGCCAGCTACATGTATTATACATCTATTTTAATTTTGAAGAGGGGTCTCAATGCTGCTTTATATTTAGATTTCCCTGATTCCTGGAGTCTGAACACCTTTTGCATGTTCTTACTGTCTGGACTTGTTCTGTGCATTGTCTATCTGCAGCATCCTTTGCTCATTTTTCTTCTTTCTAGTTTCAAAATAATTGATTGCTTTAGTTAATGTTTACATTTAACCCATCAGCTTCCATTTTCTTTTCTGTGGGGTAAAATGTTGAGGTAACTCAAACTCTCTGCTATGGAGTTGGTTCAGATGCATAGCAACCCTGCGGGTTTCAGAGAGTGTAGTTATTTATTTATTTTTAATTTTATGTTTGTTATTTGCTGCTGATTTCTTTTCTCTTTTGATTGAATCTTTTCATTTTTATAATTTTATTGGGGCCTCTTACAGCTTTTATCACAATCCATACATCTATCCATTGTGTCAAACACATTTGTACATATGTTACCATCATCATTTTCAAAACATTTTCTTTCTACCTGAGCCCTTGGTATCATCTCATTCCCCCCTTCCTCCTTCCCTCATGAATACTTGATAATTTATCATTTTTTTCAAGTCCGACACCAACTGCTTTCTCCCTTCACCCACGTTTCTGCTGTCTGTCCCCTTGGAGGGAGTTATATGTAGATCATTGTGATTAATTACCCCTTGTTCCCCTCACCTTCCCCTTCCCCTCCTGCTATCACTACTCTCATTACTGGTCCTGAGGGGTTGGTTGGTTCTGGACGTCCCGTGTTTCCAGCTCTTGTCTGTACCCATGTAACATACTCTGGTCTACATGGATTGGTAAAGTAGAATTGGGGTCACAATAATGGGGGGGCAGGGGGTAAGGAAACATGAAAGAACTAGAGGAAAGTTGTCTGTTTCATCGGGACTGTAATCCTTCATGGAAGTAGGTAAATGGTCTTTCTCCCAAGGAGCAGTGGGTGGTTTTGAAGTGCTGACTTTGCCTACTATGCCACCAAAACTCACGCCCACTGAGTTGATGCCAACTCAGAGCCGCCCTATGGGATAGGGTAGAACTGCCGCCTGTGGGTTTCCAAGACTGTAACTCTTTACAGGAGTAGAAAACCCCATCTTTGTCCTATGGAGCAGCTGATGGGTTTCAGACCGCTGACCTTGTAGTTATCAGCCCAGCATATAATCACTATGCCACCAGGGATCCCTAAATATTGATGTTGTGGTGTCATAAACCTTTGAAGTGAACAAGAGCAATAAAAGCTGCAAAAGGTTCTGAGAAAACTAGCTCAGAAGAACAGTTTAGAAAACCAAGATCAAAGGAGAATGAAGCAAGAAATGTGATTGTTTCAGAAAATAGACATGGACGAGGAAGGGGAAAATGGTGACCAGGTAGGTAACTCACACTTGGAGCACCTTGAAGATCAGTGAGTGGGGAGATTTGGGGGTCAGGTAGGGGTGTCAAGGCTGTCAGTCTATCCCTGAGACAGCCCTGAACCAGAAGCTGACTTCAATCCCATTGCCTGTACTCCCTGTGGACTATAAGGTCTCAGGCCCACCAGCTGTCTCTTTTGTGGTGCTCTGGGTGACTGGCACCACAGACAAGCCAGGTGTATGGCAGAGGCTTCTTCCCTGCTTCTGCACTCTGCATAGACCCACCAGCAAGCCTCCCGCCCCCCGAGGTTCCCATACCGCCATGATGCCCCAGCCTTCCAGAAGCTTGTGCTGCTGTAGCTTAGGGACCCAAGCCTGTGGGGCTCTCCCACTGCACTCTCCCTTCTACCTTCTCCCTCCACAATCCCCCATTCTCTGAACTCCAAGCAGTGGATCTGCTACTAACAGAAGTAGTCGGCCCCTCCATCCCACCTACTACCTGTTGGAAGTTCCCCTAGACAGAAGAGATCACCCAATCCCAAACTCATCCGTGAACTACTCTCCCCTACACTTGGGCCAACACTTTCCTTCATACTGCACCCTGCACAGTGGCAAAAAAGCCCCTATGGGGGCCTTGGGGTGGCTGGAACACAAATCATAGGCCAAGGTGAGAGGGAAACTCCAGCAGGACAAAGGTGAACCACAACACCTCAAGGCAGTTGGCTATAGGGAGCTGGAAGAAACACCAACACCAACCTCCCAATGAGAGAGCCCAGGGCTCTGGGACACCCGGGAAAAAGGCACCTAATTCCAATAAATTGACAAAAAAAAGCAGCAAACTCCTTCCTCAACTCTAACAAGAAAAGATAAATAAAATCCAATGTCAGAGAATGACCTGGTCCTAATGGCAGTCATAGAAAAGACAGCTGTTGACATCCCACAGAAAGAAATCTTCAGAATGCTACTTAGAGTCATACAGGATCTGAGGGCAGCATTACAGAAAAAGGATGAAATAATAGAGGAGATAAAGGGCAAAGGGTAATACAAGACTTAAGGGGCAAGATAACAAAAACCAATAGCAAACTCACAGACTTTGCTCAGCGAATGGAGGAGGCAGAGAACTGCACCAGTGACCTAGAGGATTCCCAAGCAGAAATTAATAAATGTGAAGAAGCTGAAGAAAACCTCAGAGCTATGTCTGATGTTATGAGAAGGTACAGCATTAGAATAATTGGATTAACCAAGGAAAACACATCAAGGAAATCAACATCAAAAATAGTGATGAAATTCTTGGAGGAAAGCTTACCTACCTTAATGAATGAAAACCAGGCAACCACCCAGGATGTGAAAGAACACCAGCTAGACGGAATTCCAAGAAGTCACCAAGACATATAGTTGTTAAACTATCCAACTTAGAGGAAAAGGAGAAAATGATGGGAGCAGCTAGGGAAAAACAAGCAGTCAAATGTGAAGGCAAGCAGATAAGAATATGCTTATCTCTCCCCACAGGCTCAACTCTACAGGCCTGCAGGGACCTGGGAGGGCTTGCTGATCTGAAGAACATTTTCCCCTCACATATCCCGGCTCCGGAGCCCAGATCAGCACCACGTCCCATGGCAGCGAGGCCTTGCCCACCTCTGCCTTCTCTTAGGCATCGCTAGAACTTGGAGGGAAAAGAAGGGGGAAACCAGCACGAGATAAAAGATGTGTATATATATATACACACACACATCTTTTATCTCATGCTGGTTTTTCTCTTTTCTTTCTGTATTTTATTTTCTCTCTTCTTTCTTCCTCCTTTGTACTTATTGCTATTATTTCTCTTCTGTCCCTTTTCTACAGGTTTTTGTTCTAGCTCTTCTTTTTCCACTTCCACTATTATCACTTCTTTTTTCTCCTCTTTTATAGATTCTCCTTCTTCCTCTCTCCATTTTTTCTTTTCCTCCCAACATTTTGTTATACATTATTTTTAAATTTCTAATCTTTTAAATTCTTCTTTTTTATTACTAAACAAAAAAAGGGCTGCTTAGGGTACCTTGACAGACCAGGTCAAAGCAGCCTGGGGGCACTCACTGAGGCTCCAGCCCCCACTCCAGTCACTGAAACATCTCACCACTGCAGGTCACTAAGCCTTCGGGGAACTCTGCCTACGCATCAGTCAGACCCATCCTTATAGTAGGTCATAGTCAGTCGCCTGAAAGAATCCTTAACAGTAACACAGATAAGGTTCCCCTGGCCTCCCAGAAACATGGGGCCTATGAAAGGATGGAGGAAAAATCAAGAGACCACATCACTCCCAACAAAAAAACACACAGAGAGATGAAACATAGTTGCAGAGCTAACATCTCTCATAGAAGAAACAGATACAGATCTGCCACAGAAGTAAATCTTCAGAAGTCTGCTAGCAGTAATACAGGAGCTGAGGAAAGCAACCCAGAATAAGATTGCAATGATAGAGGAGATGAAGTCCACAATAGAGGGGATGAAGTCCACAATAGACGGGATGAAGTCAACCCACCAAAGGGAACTGCAGGAGCTAACAGAGGAGGTAGCAGAAGCCACACACAAGGTCACAGAATTTATGATTAGGCTTGAGGAGGCAGAGAACTGTATCAGTGATCTTGAGGACACTCAAACAGACCTTAACAAGCAAGAAAGACAGTCAGATAGGAAAATTAAAGAAACAGAAGACAGCCTGAGATCAATGACAGATGCTATGAAGAGGAATAATATTCGAATAATCAGTCTACTGGAGGACAACACAACACACAAGTCGACAGCCAAAATAGCAAAGGAATTTCTGGAAGAAAACTTTCCCACTCTAACAAGGGAGAAGCAGGCAATCATACAGGAAGCAGAAAGGACTCCAGCTCGATTAGACCCCAAGAAGAACACGCCAAGACATATAATAGTAAAAATATCTAACTCAGAGGAAAAAGAGAAAATTTTAGAACAGCAAGAGAAAGGAAGACAGCCACATACAAAGGAGCACAAGTAAGAATATGCTCAGACCTATCAGCAGATACCATGAAGAGGAGTAGAGAATGGAGACACATCTTCCAAAAGCTGAAAGAGAGAAATGCCTCCCCCAAAATTCTGTACCCTGCCAAGTTACTCATTAAGAGAGATGAGTAAAGGGTCTTTCAGGACAAGAATGTGCTGCAACAGACACCCAACCTTGTGGAAGATACTGGCTGACTCACTATGGCCAGAGGATCAACTTCCACCAAGAACAAAGAGGAGACCATCATAAAGTCCATCACCATCTAGAAGCCAAGATGCCAGCAACAATTACCAGGACAACAGGGTCAGATGGAAAAGAAGGCAAGATAGACTCTCTCCACTCAAACACAGCACACTGATATGAAGTGAGATAGGGAAAGACCCAAAACATAAAGCAGGGTATGACAACTATGAATCCACAGATAGTGATAACTCTGAATTCCTATGGACTGAATCCATACATTAAAAGAAAACACAATCCATCAATCTGTTGCCTGCAAGAGACACATCTTAAGCGCACAGACAAGAATATGCTAAGAATAAAGGGTTGGCAGAAAGTTTACCAATCAAATTGTAACTAAAAAAAGGCAGGGTGACTATCTTAATCTCCAACAAAATGGACCTCAAGACTTGCTTACTCGACTTTAGCACCAACTATATAGCCACAGTGGTCAAAGCAGTGTGGTATTGGTATTATGACAGATACTCAGACCAGTGGAAAAGGATTGAAAACCCAGAAATAAAATCATCAGCATACAGACAACTGATCTTTGAGAAGGGCCCCAAAATATCAAGTGGGAAGCGGATGCCCTCTTCAAAAAGTGGTGCTGGACAAAATGGATATATATCTGCAGAAAAATGAAACAAGACACTTACCTCACTCAATGCAGAAGAATCAACTCAAGCTGGATCACAGACCTAGAGGTAAAACCCCAAACTATTAGGACCATCAATGAGGGAATTGGAACACTTCTGAGAACCTTGACTCGGGGAATACATAGGCTATCAGAAATAGAAAAGGACACAAAAACAGAGGAGGCACAAATTGACAAGTAAGATATACTAAAGATAAAACACGTGTGAACATTAAAAGAATTTGTCGGGTGGGTCTGGCAATCTACAAACCTCACCCTCACCCCTCACCCCAGCTACCATAACCCGGACACCTCAGTGTGAACTAGAAGGGGGGGACCACCAGCCCCCGTAATTTTTTGCCAATCTGATTTTTAAAAGAATAAAGTAAAAGGAGGGGGCGAAATATCAAGCAGGGAAAATTAAAAACCTGGAACCCCCCCCCCCAAAAAAAGAATTCGTCAAGAGAGTAATAAGAGAGACCACAGAATGGGAAAACACCTTTAGCAATGATGCTCAAGACAAAGGCCTTATTACTAAAATCTACAATAATCTGCTAATGTACAAGAAAAAAAAACCCAATTGTCCACTGAGGAGGTGGGCAAAGGACCTGAACAGAATTTTCTCAAGGGCAGAAACCCAAATGGCCAATAGACACGAGAAAATGTTCTAGATCTCTAGTCATAAGAGAAATGCAAATTAAAACTACCATGAGATACCACCTAACACCCTCAAATGTAGCCCAATCCAAAAAATCAGAAAGTAACAATTGTTGGAGGGCCTGTGGAGAGACAGGAACGCTTATCCACTCTGGACCTGTAGGGATGTACAGCCATTATGGAAATCGATATGGCGATATCTAAAACAGATGGAAATTGAGTTACCATATGACCCAGTAATCCCCCTACTGGGCATATACCCAGAAGAGAAAAGAAACAAACCATGGCCAGACATCTGTGCTCCAATGTTCCTCACGGTGTGGTTCACAATTGCAAGGAGTTGGAAACCACCCAAATTTTCATCAGCAGATGAATGGATTAAAAAACTGTGGTCCATACATACAATGGAGTACTACGCACCCCTAAAAAGCAGTGATGAACACATGAAGCACATCGCTGCATGGGAAGAACTGGAGGGAATTATGCTAACCAAAGTAAGCCAAGCACAAACGGGCAAGTACAGCATGAGTCCACTGAGGTAAGCTTAAAAATGTAAAAGGAGCACAGGAAAAAAACTACTGTATACATGCATTCCTGGGGTGAAGTTCAGGTAATATGGCAGGGTCCAGACTAAACCCAGGGATATATGATAGCCAACTTAAAAGGAGGGGGGGCAAGACATGGGTAACCGGGGAACAGGGCACTAACCCACCCAAGGGGAGGGTATTATTTATAACTCCGTAGGGCAAGAGGGACCACACTTCAACCTGGGGCTCTAAGATGAGAATGCAACACACCAGTACGAAGCAGGGAACCAATAGAGAGGCCAGAGGGGCCGGCCCCAATCCCAACTAAGTGAACAGCCATACCTCCCTCCAAGATAATTCACTTCAGAGGACAGTAATGAAGCTATAGCCCAGGGAGAGGGACATGTCTGATCAGAGCACACAGGAGTAAACGAAGGGGGAGGGAAAGAGAGTGAATCACAACCTGGCCCACCAATCCTTGAGGATGATATTTCTGCTCAGAGCAGTCAATGCACAGAGAAGACCATAGGGCCAGCCCCACCACAAGACACGACATCCACACTGACCCATAGCACTACGGGGGAACAATACTGGAGACACACTGTGGGAATTGTGCCTGATGTGACCCCACCATACCAAGGCAAAACACTAAGGGTGTGCAACAGAACGGCAAGGGGAGCAGAAGTTCCCAGGGAATACCAAAAATAGACTGTGGGGACAGGGCAGGGCACACCATCAGACTTGACTGGAAAACACTCCTAAAGGTCAACAAACAGACCTTGAACTATTTATAGGCTTTTCTTTTTCTTTTTTGTTGTTGGCTTTTTGTTCTTGTTATTTTTGTTATATTTTATTTTGTTGTTTTGCTTTGCTTTGTCTTGTTTTTGTGCATATTATTATCTCTGCAGGTCTATCTAGATAAGAAAGACAGGATAAATAAGCCAGAGGAGAAAACAACGGGATGACAATTCTTGTGGGGAGATGGGAGAGCGGGAGGCAGGAGAAAGGAAATGGGTGTTAACAAACCCAGGGACAAGGGAACAACAAGTGACCAAAAATAGATGGCATGGAGGGTACACGAGGTCTGGAAGGGCTTGATCAAGGACAATGTAACCAAGAGGAATTACTGAAACCCAAATGAAGGCTGAACATGATAGTAGGACAAGAGGAAAGTAAAAGGAAATAGAGGAAAGAACTAGGAGGCAAAGGGTATTTATAGAGATCTAAATACAGGCATGAACATATGTAAATATATGTATATATAACAATGGGGAAATAGATCTATGTACATATATTTATAGGTTTAGTATTAAGGTAGTAGATGGACATTGGGTCTCTACTCAAGTACTTCCTCAACACAAGAACACTGTGTTTTAAGAATCCAGCCTTCTGAGATGCTCACCTTCCCAACATGATCGCTGAAGACAAAGCAGGTACATAGCAAATGTGGCAAAGAAAGGTGATGGTGCCTGGCTATCAAAACAGATAGTGTCTGGGGTCTTAAAGGTCTGAAGATAAAGAAGAGGCCATCCAGCTGAGAAGCAACAAAGTCCACATGGATGAAGCACACCAGCCCGTGTAACCATGAGGGGTCGATGGGACCAGGTATCAGGCATCAAAGACCCAGAACAAAAAATCATGTCAATGTTAATTGGAGTGGGGGGAGGGAAGAGGGGAGTGCAGAGTAGCAACCCTAAGCCAATCTGTAGGCAACTGGACTTCCCCTTACAGGCGGGCCTCGGGGAGGAGACGGGCCAGTCAGGGTGCAGTATAGCACGGATGAAACATACAGCTTTCCTCTAGTTCTTTAATGCTTCCTCCCCTCCACCCCCCACTATCACGATCCCAAATTCTACCAAATCTGGCTAGATGAGAGCATGCACATAAGTATAGATAGATCAGAGCTAGAAACACAGGGAATCCAGGACAGATAAACCCCTCAGGACCAATATTGAGAGTAGCCACACCAGGAGGGGAAGGGAAAGGTGGGGTGAGAAAGGGGGAACCAATCATAATGATCTACCTATAACTCTCTCTCAGGGAGATAAACAACAGAAAAGTGGGTGAAGGGAGACATTGGACAGTGCAAGAAATGAAAAAATAATAATTTGTAAATTATCAAGGTTTCATGAGGCAGGGAGGGGAAAAATTGAGAAGCTGATACCAAGGGCTCAAGTAGAAAGAAATGTTTTGAAAATGATGATGGCGACAAATGTAAAACAGTGCTTGGCACAATGGATGGATATAATAAAAGTTGTAGGAGCCCCCAATAAAATGATTTATTAAAAAGAAAGCAGACATGATATGTATCCTGTGGTGTATGACTTGGTGTGCAGTGAGAACACGCTGAGAAAGAAGTCATGTGCTCAGAAGCGATGTGAAACACACACAGATGTGTGGCCCGCATGGCCGCTCACTGAGCATTGCCTCTCCTCCAGGCACCGGGCGAAGTGCGTGCTGTGTCATGGCCTTCGTTTGGAGGTGAGTTGGACTCTCATTTGGAGGCCAGGTAGTGGTGTGTAGTGGTTACTTTTGGGGCTGCTTCACCAGCAAGGTCAGCGGTTTGAAAGCAGGAGAGAGATGAGGGTTTCTTTCTTTATTTTTTAGCTCTCATAAAAAGTTACAATCTCAGGAACCCACAGGGGCGGTTGTACTGTGTTCTGTAGCATGGCTCTCAGTTGGAATGGATGCGGTGGCCGTGGGTTTGGTTCCATTCTTCTCTGCCCATTGCACAGATGAGAAAGCAGTTCACAGAGGCCACAGACCTTGGGGGCGGCTGCTTAGCTAAGGGAGGGTAGATGTCACACCTGGCCTGCCTGACTCTGAGCCCTTGGCTGGGAAGGGACTCTGGACCCGAGGACCAAAGCGTGGGGAGAAGCATGTTGACTGGCATTGAAAGGACTCTGGCTTAGACTAGGGTTTTAGGCTAGGCCTGGGGGAGGCTAAAAGGGAAGTGAGGGGACATCAGCCTGTCTTGGCGGTTTCCTGGGGAACAGGGGTGGTCAGGAGAATCTTCGGGAAACTTCCTGTCAGGCTGTTCAGGACTGAGACAGGCAGGGAGGGTACAGTTGCCTCAGACACCGTCCTGGAAATAAACTCCTACTTGATGAAGTGACTCATGCACCTGATGTCACCCTCCACGCTCAGCTGCTCAGCTTAGTCCAGTGAGTACCATGGCAAGTTTAGGGAAGTGTGCAGTTAAGGAACTGTCACCCTTCCTGGCTGAGTCCCTGGAGAGAGAGTATGAACAGGCTGGCTTTCACTGAACGCTTCAGCTCTGGGGCCCATCAGCCAGGGTGACAAGAGACCCTGAGACAGAGCCTTCAATGGCCAAGGGGCCTCTCCGGCTGCGGTAGAAGGGAGGAGACCTCTGCAGATCTCTCTCAATTATCCAGGACGGCTACAGCAGAAGTACCTTAAGTGTGTGGCTGTCATGAACAGAAGATCATTTCCTCACCATTTAGGAGACAGAGGGGCAGGCTCTCTCTGGAGGCGGGAGAGGAAGACCCTATCTTTTTCAACTTCTGTTCCTTGGAGAGCTCCCTGGGGCTTGGCTGCTCCTCAACTCCCCCCACCCCCTGACTGCCCCATTTCTGCTTCCTGATTTAATCTCGTTTAGTTTGATCTCCAAAGAGATTGACTCAAGCGCATACTACACTGACCCCGGCGCCCTCAAATAGCAACGACAACCAAATGCATGGCATTCCCACGGGCAAAGGGGTCCCTGGCCCCCGCTGAGCTTGTCCCAGGTGGCAAAGTGAAGATGATACTGCCAGATGCGTTTGCATTGTGGTGCTTCCACATTGTGAGCTGCCATCCATCCAGCTCTGACCCACAGCGAACCCGGGCACAACGGAACGAGACCCTGCCCAGCCCTGCACCATGCTCACAATGGTTCCCACGCCGGAGGCCCACTGTTGCTACCACGGGGTCCATCCATCTCCTTGAGGGCCTTCCTCTGCTTCACCACCCCTCCACTTTACCGTGGAAGAGGTCCTTCAGGGACGGGTCTCCCTGGACAGATGTCCGTTTTCCCAAGAACTTGCAGACCAGATATGCTTCCAACCCAATCGCACCATGTCTGTCGTCACCCACTGAATCACCCGCCGGCCACCAGTGCTCCCATTCTCGGCTCAGCGCCCTTTCCTCTCTGGGTCAGATTAGAAGAAGATGAAACATCCAGGGCACGAGGTCCTAAGAGGCCACTGGGTCCCACGCCTTCATCGACAGGTGAGAAACAGTGCCCAGAGCATTAGGTGGCCTCGGTTAGAGGCTGACCCCTAGTGGTGACCCCTTGGCCTCTCCTCTCAGCCTGGCCACCTCCTTGGGCAACACAGGGTTTCCCAGGCCCCTTCATCTGCTCCTCCCTGAGAAGCCAGAATCAGAGATGCCACACTGAAAACTGGGGTGGCCATGACTCTGGGATGGGGAGAATGGTAGAGGACCCTGGATAAAGTGGGAGGAGAAAACGGTGTGAAACACAATTCAGAATCACAGGAAAAGAGCAGGCTCACTGGATGGAGAGAAATCCCTAATTTCTTAGTCACTCTTCAGGTCTGGCAGTGAGTTCACCTCCAGGCACATGGCAGGCAGGTCTGTAAGGGGGCCTGTAACACTCGGCAGGTCCACACACCTTAGAGTAACTGCCCTCAAAGGGCAGTGGCTACCTGAGCGGCTACAGTGACGGTCAGAGGGGTGGGCATGAAGGGGGCGTGGAGACCGGAGACCCAGGGGTGGGGAGTGGGAACAGTGGTTCCATCAATGGGATGAAACAGAATGTGTGCGAGTTATTGGATGAAAGCTGATGATTTGACCTGTAAACCGTCTCCTCAACTCATAATCAAAAAAAAAAAAGAAAAAGAAAAGGAAAAAATGTGAGTGACAGCAGGGAAGAAGGAAGGGAGGAAGACAAAGGCGCCGGCAGCATCTCCGCCTTGCCCGTGGACCTGTCTATCCGGCTCGTGCACGAGACCCCACGTTTCTCTCTCAGATGGAGGGCGTCTGCTTGCTCAGCATAAAGTTCCATAGAAGAAATGGGGGTAATAGAGCCTTTTACCAAGAAGCCCTGGTATAAAAAATGACCAGGCTTACTGGCTGGACCCCTTCCTGGGGCACCCAGAGAATGAAGAAGGGGCATTGAAACTGCGTAGCCTTTTAAGCTTCTAGGTGTGGTCCTGCCCTGCCCAGACCCCAGCACTTCCCACAGGCCTGACTCAGCCAGCGGCTTCTGCATTCTGTTAGGGCACCAACCTTCCTGCTCCAAGCCAGCCTCCCCCCATAGCGCTTACTGCTTATCCCCCCTTCCCTCCTGTTCTGCCTTTCTTCTGCCGCGCCCTGTCTCAGTCTTGGGTGTTCCATACTTGATCCAAGGTCTCGAGCACTCTGCTCCGATTCAAGGCTGTGCTGCCTGCCTGGGGGGTGGGGGTGGGGAATCCAAGCCCCTTTAGGAGTCAGATGCCCTGGATTGGAACAAACCCATCCGGTCACTGACAAGCTGTGTGGTTCTCAAATTCCGTTTGGGGCTTCAGCTTCCTCATCTGTAAAATGGGGAAGATCCTTTTTCTCGGTCAGGTTTCTTGTCAGAAGTAATGAAATTGTGGTTTCCATGCGGGAAGGGCCCAGCACTAGGAAGCGATCCTGCTTTTAGCAGAGAGATGATTCCAATCTCCCTGCTCCTGCTGAGCTCCTCTCTCACCCCCTCGGCAGTATGTTTGGGTGACTGCGGTAGTTAGATAATCATTTGTCAATTTGAAGATTAAGAATGTAGGGGTGGAGTCTAGCCTATCAATCAGATCATAGCCAAAGGAGGCTTCTGTGTGGGCATGGCCTTCTCCTGGGAATTGCAGTATTTCCTCCTTGGAGGTTGGACACTCACTGCTCACACCCTGGGAGACATAGGAGCTGACAAGACACCCTGCTACAGCCCTGGGTGCTGGAGAAGCCATGCGGAGACCCCTGCCAGCACTGAGATGTTTCCAATGCCACTGGGTCCAAAGACTGTCTACCCGCTGGCCTGTGATTTTTTTATTTAAATAGCATTTTATTGAGGGCTCTTACCATCCAGACATCCGTCCAGTGTGTCGAGCACAATTGTACAAATGCTGTCATCATCATTTTCAAAACATTGTCTTTCTGCTTGAGTCTTTGGTATTAACTCATGCCCCCCCTCCCTCATGATCTCTTGATAATTTATAAATTATTTTTTAAACGTTTCATTAGGGGCTCATACAACTCTTATCACAATCCATACATTCGGCGTCATTGCATGTGTTTCGTGAGTCTGAAGAGGACTTTATAGATTGGTACCGGACATATGGGCTAATATTGGACCTAAGGACTTGATCTGGACTGGGCTGGGATGTTTTCTTAATGTGCAATTGCTCTTGTATAGAAACCTCTTACACACGTATGCGTGTCCATGGATTTCTCTAGTCTACCCGGACTAACACAGTGACCCACGTTGAAATCTTCTTCTTTTTAAAAAATCATTTGATTGGAGCCTCTAACAGCTCTTATGGCAATCCATATATCAATTGTATCCAGCATTCTTATACTACCTATGTTGCCATCATCATTTCCCAATCATTTTCTTTCTACTTGAGCCTTTGGTATTAGCTCCTTTGTTCCCCTTCCTCCTCCATCCTCCCAAGTTGAAGTCTTCTTTGTGAGACCCAGCGTTCTGCTCTGGTGCAGCCACGTGGAGGAGGAGGAGGTGTCTGGCCTTCCTCCTCTAACTCCCTAGGGTTGGGGGAGGAGGGTCACTGACCAGCCACCCAGGCTGACCACTCGGAGGCAGAGGTCAGGTCCATGCTCTCCAGCTTTGTGCCGGTTCTGATCCTTGGCCCTTTGGGCCTCTTGGGTCAACCTCATCTCTGCTCGGTAAGTGGTACAAAGTGTTTTCGCTCCTCTGGTCAGTGCTCAGAGGCTCCCATGTTGCCAGCAACCCTCCAAGACACCGAGCCCCCCTCACCCTGCGGGTTGGGACACCCATTGTAACCACCTCACTCTGGGCCCCGAAGCCCACTGGGCCAGCACCCACTGGTCTCCCGGTCTGCTGTCCTCCTCAATCATGGCTTCTGGCCTTCTTGGGCTACTTTGGGTGTTGTGCCCCCACCTCACCCCCAGATCTGAGAAGTCCTTCGCTAGGAAGCCAAGTCTAAAGGGCATGTTCCGCTCTCATTTCTCCTTCTTGGTGGTGGGCTGAGGCTCTCCCTGGCCACCTCTGGGGTCCCGGCGTATTGAGGCGTCAAACTCACTGCCCTTGAGTCAACCTCCACTTGGCAGCCGTGCGGGGCAGGGTAGCATGGCCCTGTGGGTTTCCCAGACCAGGTCTTTCAAGTGGACCGGGATCAACGTGGACCTACTGCACGTGCCGGTTCTGTCCACCTTATTCGCAGGGTCTCCCCCACAGGGGGCCATGCCTCCTAGATGCACGCCAGTCTCTTGTTTGGGTCGTCTTCCCGAGTCGTTCCACGGGAGCTCCAGCCCATGGTGAGAAAGGGCGCGTGGAAGCAATCCGCGCCACCCCCGCGCCTGCTTGGACCGGCCGTGCCTGTCTTTCAGCCTGCTGAGCGCCTTTACCCTGCACCCTGCCGCACCCCGCTGCCAGCCAGCCTGGGCGCGTCGCCAAAGCCTTAGGAATGTTCCGGGTGTGATGATACAGCACGGCCCAGGAGGGCTGGAGGATAGAGATGCACGGAAAAGCAACGGGTCTTGGTATCCTGGGCGCAGTGTTCTGTCCTGCCAGCTAGCTCGGGATCCTGGACACAGGAAGAGGGGCTCTCCATTTTAACTGGAGAACAGAAACCCCTCCCCCTTCCTTCCTGCCCTCCCATTCCTTCCAAATGTCCCCCCTCCTTCAGCAAGTATGGATTAAATGTCTTGGGATGAGGAAGGCCGAGGCGAGCAGGCCAGAGAAAACTTTCCATGGGCGTGTCTCGTGAATCAGAGAAAACGAAACCGCGCTCCCTGCTCTGGACTCAGTTCCGACCCGCAGCGGCCCTTTAGGGCAGGCCAGAGCGGGTCCGGGCATTCCCGGACTGTAACTCCTTACGGGAGTAGAAAGCCTCCTCTTTCTGCCGGGAAGCCAATCAATAGATGCAGCATGCCTGCTCTTCAACGTGCTCCTCTCCAGGGCCATGGGGCCAGGACAGGAGATGTCTTCTGTGGAAAAGCTATGGGCCTTGGATGACCGGCGGTGACCTGGGTTGGGCATGGACCAGCACAGGGCCCCGGGATGATTCAGCATGAAGCTGTGGCTGACAAGGTCGGAAGGACAGAGAGCCACCCAGGGGGCTCAGACGGGGTGCAAGAGACAGCAAGCAGAGGATGGGGTTGTGGTAGAGACCCAGGAATGGGCCGGGACCACATGCAGAAGGCATGTGGAACCATCTAGTGGGTTAACAGGGTGGGGAGCACTGCTGACCAGAGGGTGGAGGAGGTGGGGCAATCTCCTAGGAGCCAAGGAAAGTCCTGGACTCAGTTGACAATGCCGGGGAAGGATACTCGCCCCCCCCCCCTCCGTTGTCATTATCCAGTAACACCTTATCTCTTGAATGATTTATCAGATGTTGTCTGCCATTTAGTAAGGACTTAACAGGACGAGGCAAAGGACATGTTGGCAGGCCAAGTCAGGAAGGTCAATGTGCTGTCTTAAACTTGCAGCCCCGATGCTGGTCACTGTGGGGGATCCTGGGTCCGCTGTGGAGAGTTCTGGGATTCAAAGAGTTAAGAGCCTGTTCTGAGGAAGCTGGGGGGTGTGGGTGAGGGGTGGCATTCCAGAATGCCTTTAGCATCCCAGGGCCTCTGTCTACTTCAAAACTGGGCTCGGAGGCAGTCATGTGGAGAGAAACGCACATGAAGGGAAACGCCCTGTGGTTGTTCGGGGCCTCTGCTGAGCCTGCGGCCACCCCACCTGCACAAGAGAAGCCCCCCATCTGACAACATGCACACACGCCTAAGCTACACTGAAAGGTGGCTCGGCCCCAGACATTTCCCTCCATTGTCAGTTGACTTGCCACGGTCCCCTGGAGGGAGATCCAGGGGGAGCTCCCCGAGGTGACCACAGTGGGGACCCGTGGGACATTGGTACTTGGTGCTGACCACAGCTGCTAACATAGGGTCAATGTCTGACCAGAAACAAGCTGCTTAGGGCGACTGCCAAGCCCCCGTGTCTGTATCTGCAAACCGGGAATCGCCAGACCTCCCTCGCAGATGAAACGAGAGAACGAAAGGGGAGCTGCTAAAAGCCCGTAGGAGAATTCCATTCTCTTCTAACTCCCCTTCTTCCCCACCCCTTCAGAAGCCCCCCATCCATGCCGTACTGACACAGGGCCTGCTGCCCATGGCGGCAGCTCCTCTGGCGGCCAGTGTTCCTGATCTGCAGTGTGAGCAAACAGTCTAGCAAGTCACACAGGACGAGGGGGCCTGGGGGAGGCTGGCCAGCTGGGGATGCTTGCTCCCTGGGGGCAACACCCTCAGCCATTGACTGCTGAAGGGAGAAGCTTAAGCCAAGTGTTGCCAAAGAACTTTTCCAGAGAGGCTGCGAATCTTTATTTATATTCATTTTGACATCTCACTCAAATAAAAAATAATGGATGATAACAAACATCAAAACAAATGCCACTAGGTGCGTTAGTCTGGGTAGACCAGAGAAACAAATTCATAGCCACTCCGATGTGTATCAGAAAGCGCTTTATATAAAGAGCAATTGTAACATAAGAAAACATCCCAGCCTAGTCCAGAGCAGGTCCACAAGTGCGATATTAGCCCATATGTCTGATAGCAATCTATAAAGTCCTCTTTACACTCACGAAACACATGCAATGACACCGAATGCAGGAAGATCACAGGCCAATGCGTGGAAAGTCGAGTGGACCCAGTGGCAGTGGACGCATCCCATTGCTGGCGTGGGTCTCCACCTGGCTCTTCCAGCTCAGGGTACTAGCCTAGCTCCATGCGTCTCATGAGCTGCAATGTCTCCCAGGGAGTGAACATGTGTCCCTCCTCCAACAAGCTATTAACCTAATAAGGTCATCAAATTGCAACCTGATTGAAAGGCAAAACTCTACCCCTTCACCCTTAATCCTTTCAAATTGACAACAGGTTATGCACTAGAGGACTCACCAAACAAATCCCAGAGCAAAGATGGACCGAAGCCAACTAACAGGGGCTCCCCAAAGGGCAAGCTGGTTTGGGAGTCAGCCCTGCCCCACAAAAGAGGTGAGAGAGAGAGAGAGAGATATGGAAGTGTTAGGTAGCTAGCTTAGGGACAGCGGGGTGGACACTCCCATGCCTGCAAAGACCCCAAAGAGGAGGTTGGAAAGAAAGCAGGCACCCATTGCATACCTATTAGGAGGCCACAACTGAGCATGCACAGACACAAGCCCCCTAGGCCAAGGTAAAAACAATATTTGGGACACGCCCTCCTTAGGTACCAGCAAATGATGTCTGTCACAGGTGGGCCTAACTGCCAATGGGGTCAACCAAAACCCTTAAGCACACCACCCCAGCCAGAGGTTTGAAATATCCTGGCTGTTGGGAAGGGCCCCTCTCTCTTACCCTACTTCTGGCCAGAGACACGTGCGCCTGATCCAGGCCTGCTCAGGACCCACAGGCTCTTAGCCTAGAGGGCTTCTGTCCTCTTGGGATGCCCCCCTCCCCCCACAGTTCCACATGTGTGGTGTTCTTTTCCACTTGGTGTTCGTGCCCAGTTGTGAATCCCAGCGAGATTTCCGCCTGGCCTGGCCCGCTTCCCAGAAAAGGCGTGTACTCTTTAGACTAAAACCTGAAACTTGTCCTGTCCTTCTTAAGAACTCACTTGGATTATAAAACGTGCTTTGGCATGAATTCTTTGTGTGCGAAGCCAAGAGCCGAGGTACAAACCTGTCTGGAAACCAATCAGAAGCTCTCCAACTTGGTAGCACCCTCATGACACCTTCAGAGAGGATTTCTCACTCTCCGGTCTGCGGAAGTAACTCAGAAACAATAGCCTGATGCACCACTCCCAGCCCCGGAAGTGGGGCGCCTGGGAGCCTGAGGGTGTTTCCGGAGCTGCTCTTAGAGGAAGCAATACCATCAATGTCCACCGGGGGTCTCTCGCACACAAGTGATGGCACAGTTGACCGTGAGGCTAGAGCTGGCGCCTGCCCTGGGACGAGTTCTACAAGCGTAGTTCAGGACCTGGAGGCAAAGTGATTCTCATAGTCAGCGGTTTGAAACCACCATCAGCTCCTTGGGAGAAGGACTGGGTTTTTATTCCTATAAATGATGGCAGTGGCCGTGGGTTGGGTTTGGAGTTCAGGCTCTGGTGCGAGTACACAGTAGCTGACGATAGGGCAGGAATTGTCTGTTAAAAGCTTACAGACTGCAAAGTTAGATTTTAGGAGACAACCAAGCGGCCTATCGAAGTAATCTCTCCTGGGGGCTGAAAGCCTTGGACACGTTCTCTGCACACTCGGGTTTCTGTACTAGGTCAACCTGGGCGCTTTCCATGTCCAGTGTCTGTCTCTGACACTACTGCCCAGGACCTGCTGCCGCCTGCCTTGATGGGCCAAGCAAGGAAGACAGTCCAATGTTCACAGAGCGCCCGGTTTGGGGAACAGCTTCTACTGCCAAAAGCCTTCTCTTAACCAGAAACCAAAAATGACCTTGAACTCTTCTGAAACCCAGTCCGAGTTTGAGTGGGTTCAACTATTGGGCTGGGCTGCTAATTGCAAGGCCAGCTGATCGAAACCAGCAGCTGCTCTGAAGAAAAAAGATGAGTCTGTCTATTGCCCTAAAGAGCTACAGCCTCAGAAACCCACAGGGGGAGTTCTACCCAGTCCTGAAGGATCTCCCTGAATCAGTGAGGGCTTGTTCTTTTAAATGAAGAATATCTGCCTGGAGCATTGTACTCTTTTTAAAAAAAACTATTGGGGGCTCGTACAACTCTTATCACAATCCATCCATCCCTCCATTGTGTCAAACATGTTTGTGCATTTTTTTGCCATCATCATTCCCAAAACATTTGCTTTCTACTTGAGCCCTTGGTATCAGCTCCTCATTTTTTCCCCTCTCTCCCTGCCCCCTGAGCATTATACTCTTTTAAGATCTGTTTCAATAAAACAAAAAACCTAAGCTCAAAGTTATTGAGTCATTGCCAACTCATAGCCACCCTGTAGGGTGGGTTAAAACTACCCTTGTGAGAAAGCCGTCTTTCTCCTGCAGAGTGGTGGTGGTTTCGAATGGCTGACCTTGCCAATCAAAGTCCAACTCATAACCACTATACCACCAGGGCTCCTTAAGATCCGGTTGTATGGGGTTAACATGACATCAGCCAGTTGACAAGAACTTCAGGGATGGTGCGTTTATGTTACAGGGAGGAACTACTCGAAAAAGGAGCCTGAGATGACCCAATGCTTCAAAGATCGTCATCAGTGTGAGTGATCGGGCAGGGACTACCAAGACATGGCGTGGGGTGAGGGGTGGGGGTGTCTGACTCTAGTCCCACCTCTTCTGTGCCCATGCCCAGGCTTCCCCTGGCTGACCCAAGAAAAGATGCTGTAGGTGAGGGTGGTGCTGGGTCCCCAGGAAGGCACTGGTGATTCCTCGTGGCATTGTATGGGCTCTGAGACATGAGGCCAGACTGGATGGCCCTCAGGCCCAGCCAGGCTCAGGGCAGCGCTGTCGCTCCATGTTCTGAAGTCCTTCTGCAGTGGCTCCGTGTCCACCAAAGAAGGGTCCTGGAGGACAGACCCAGATACGCGCATTTTATCCACAGAGAAGCGGTTCTCTACCTTCCTGACACCGCCATCCTTTCACACAGGGCCTCATGCGGTGGGGACTCCCAACCATAACATTATTCTCCTTGCTTCTTCGTAACTGTAATTTTGCTACTGTTATGAATAATCATGTAAATATCTGATATGCAGGATATATTTTCATTGTTACAAATTGAACATCATGAAAGCATAGTGATGAATCACAAAAACAATATGCAATTCTATATTGTGAAATATTTATTTCTAATGACAAATAAATGAAATTGTGTCTTGAAGCATGGTGTATCAGGGATAACAGTCTTAATACAACAATAGTAAACTACATCGTCGCATTTTGCGACAGTGTGCATAAAAAGCCAATGTCAGTGTGAAGGTTGAGAGCTTCTTTCACACCAGATCAGCATGTCTGCATGTGGGCGGACCCACCTGGAGACAATAGAGGAGCAGTGTCTTGGTTCCTAAGACCATTGGAAATACGAGTTTTCTGATGGCAACCCCTGTGAGAGGGTCGTTTGACCCCCCCCCAAGGGGTCTCGACCCACAGGTTGAGAACCACTGCTGTAGATACTGTGGAAGACACAGGCATGTGTGGAGATGGAAAGGTACCAAATGGTTCTAAACTAAAAGGTCAGGCTTAAAACCAGTCTGATTCAGTCAGGGAAATCAAGTCTTTACGGAGCACGTACTATGTGCCAGGCTCTGTTCTCAGCACTGGGGCTACAGCCTGGAACAAGAGAGTCTCTGTCCTCGTGGGGCTTATGTTCTAGCAGGGGAGCCGCTCAGAAAACTCAAGGCAGGAGCTTAGAACAGGATGCAACAGGGAGCCACCTGTGGCCGGTGGCTGGGAGAGGGTAAGCCAGCGCTGTGCGTCTCTGGGTGGACAGGTTTCAGGGCAGAGGACAGGAAGGAGCCAGGGCCTGGGAGAGGGGCCTGCTAGGTGTGTTCAGGGAACTGAGCGAGGCCAGTGTGGTGGGAAGCTAGGAGTGAGGGGCAGGGAAGGCAGGATCCTGCGGGGCCTTGTAGGCTGTGGTGAGGAGGACCCTGGGTTTTTATTGGATGAGGTGGAAATCCTGACCAGCCTTATGTTTGGAAGTGATTACTCTGGATGGACAACAGACAGGCATTGGGGCTGGGGCTTGGCCAGGGTATCAACTGGGAAACCAATGAGAAGGTGTGGCAGTTATAGAATCTCCTGTCAACATGCAAAGGGCTGGAGTCTAGCCTGTCAATCAGGCCATAGCCAATGAGGCCTCTGTGTGGGCAGGGCCTTCTGAGAGACTCTGGCACTTCTTTCTTCTTCCCTGGAGTCAGGACACACAGACTCTCTCTGCTGGTCTCCCTGAAAGACGCTCCTGTTGAGAAGCTACATGGAGCTGATGGAGCCAGAGCTCTGGAGCTGGAGGAGTCACGTGGAGACCCATGCCAATGCTGAGATGCTTTCATCGCCACTGGATCCACAAGACTTTCCACCCACTGGCCTGTTCTCCCTGCATTCGGCATCATCACATGTGTTTTATGAGTCTGAAGAGGAATTGATAGATTGGTATCAGACATATGGGCTAATATTGGACTTATGGACTTAATCTGGACTGGGCTGGGATGTTTTCTCAATATTCAATTGCTCTTGAATGTAAAACTCTTTCTAATACACATAGAAGTGTCTATGAATTTGTTTCTCTAGTCCACCTGGACTAACACAGGAGGTGACTGCCCTCTTCATAGGGGGCTGGAGAAGCGGCTCTGCCCTGTAGACGAAGAAGCAGAGGTGGGTGGGTCCTCAGGCTGTCCCATGGGGGCCCCTCTGTTTCCTCTCTGGGCTCTCTGAGATTCTCCGGGGGAACCCTAGAGCTCTGAAGGACACAGTTTGGGAACCACTCCAGGCTTCCAAATGCTCTCAGACTGTGAAGGCCAGGCTCAGCTCCATCTGCCTGGCCTCTGAAGATGCCAGCGAGGAAACAGCCACATTGCAGGGTCAGGGGAGGCAAGAGACTTTCCAACCTGAACTCAGCTCCTACCTATTGAAGGTGACCAACCCAGGGGATGGAAAAGGCGAGACTTTCTGGTTCCCCTAAAGGGTCACAGTGTCTGAGACCCACAGGGGCAGTTCTCCTAAGTCCTCTGGGTCTCCAGGGGTGGGAACAGGCCCGATGGCTGTGGGAGACCCTGGACGAGCACGAGGAGGAGGAGGGTAGAGTGGCTCCCCCGGACGTCACAGGCTGTCATGGGAGACAGGGGATGGTGTGAATGGCCTGAACACAGATCTAATGGGATTCGTGGCCCCTCTTTGTCTCATCTTTCCTTCACACACTCCCTGGGCTACCAGGTCACCTGAGACTGTGCAGACCCTCAGCTGCCCCTCCGAAGAGTCTCACTCCGTTAGCCCAGGTGGGGCCTGAAAGGGAACATGGATGCCCTGCTAGGACCAGGAACGGCAGGACTCCCCCCCTCCCCCCCAGTCTGCCCTGTGCCTGGATTCACTACTTCTCATCTCTGTAAACCCCGCTTGTCCTGGGCTCAACTCTTGATCTCTGAAACCATTTGTTGGCCTAAAATCGCTTTGAGAACTCAACGGGGGCTAAGACAAGAAATACTTTTATAGGACAGCAGCCCCCTCCTGGAGGGAAGGCATGATGGGGTGAACAGGGGGTGTCTGTAAACTCCACCCCGGACTCGTTTACACAGGAAACGGAGAGCAAGAGAGAGGGAGGAGCATGAAGAGGAGGAATCGTCTGTGAACGAATCTATGGTGCCTTTCTCTCAATTGCCAGGAAAAAGAAGAAACACCAGACCAAAACCCATCCACCAAAAAGGTTACCGTGAGTCAGACGTCTTGCCTGGAAGCTGTGAACTTTATCCTCCAGCACCCCCCAATCGAATTGTAAGCTTCACGATCTTCCTAATTGTTCTTTCTGTATCAGCTGGCTTCCCATGAACCTTCCAGTCTCTCCCTTAATGTCATTATCTCTAATGCCAGCCGGACCTGATGTGGGCGCGCCCATCCGCCCGACCTGCACCCCCTCTTCTCGGCCCGACCCATCCCCACCAACCCCACAATTCCTGCTACTTTCTTTCTGAATGTGCCCTGATGGAGCCCCCACAGTGTGGTGCCCACCAGCTAGGAGATAACCCCGTTATCTTCTCCATCATCTCTGGCCAGCCCCCAGCACCAAGCTAGGCCCGCAGAGCTCCTCAGTCAGGCTTTTTGGGTGCTTGGTCTGTGGGCTTTGCTTTCCCTCTCCTGCGAAGCGCTCATCCAGTGCTGCTCTGGGCAAGACCACGAGGGCCACTCTCCTCGACTGAGTCAGTCTCAAACAGCCCAGTTGGGAGGCCCCTTGTGGTCCCTGCTGCACAGCCTGAGCCTGAATTCTGGCCTTGCTCTCTAGGGGTGAGTGACAGTGCTCGCTCTCTCTCTCTCTAAATCATTTTATTGGGGGCTCATACAACTCTTATCACAATCCATACGTACATCAATTGTGAAAAGTACATTTGTACATTTGTTGCCCTCATCATTCTCAAAACATTTGCTCTCCACCCAAGCCCCTGGCATCAGCTCCTCATTTCCCCCCTCCCTCCCCGCTACCCACCCATGAACCCTTGATGATTTATAAATTATTATTTTGTCATGTCTTACACTGTCCGATGTCTCCCTTCACCCACTTTTCTGTTGTCCATCTCCCAGGGAGGAGGTCACATGTAGATCCTTGTAATCAGTTTTCCCTTTCCACCCCACCCTCCCTGAGTGACAGTGTTGAAAAGGATGCTTGACACCTTGAGTAACTAACAAACCCAGCTAGGGTGGCGGGGGGTGGGGTGGGGTGGTGGTGTCTTTTGTCCCCTGGGGAAGGCCTTGGGGGCTCTCCTTTTTGTCTTTTGCAGTCAAGCTAGAGTTAGAAAGAACCTTAACACCCACTGCCTAAACCCTCATCTCATGGGCCAGTCAGGACTTCTCCAGGGCCATGCTGGGCAGGACAAGGGCAACCAGAACTGTCCCTGCTGGGGGGCAGGGGTGGGGGGGCAGGCTGAGGTGCAGCAGCTGATGGCTCCCTACCAGAGACCTCTCTGCCCACTCCCATGGGTCACAGCTCCTGCCTGGGCTGCCCCCTGGTCAGTGGTGGCTGGTAGGCTGAGTGCTGCTCCCTAGTGGAGCTTTGCCCCGTGGCAGTTCAGGGCCTGGGAAGAGCCTATTTCATGGGGACAGCCTGAGAGGGGAAAAAGCCACCGCTCCCCCCACTGGGCCCTGGAGCCCACAACCACTCACCAGAACACACACACACACCTGCCCCCATGAGCACGCACCCTCATCAGAATACACACACACACACACACACTGCCCCCATGAACACACACACACACGAACACACACACGCACACTGTCCCACATCACAGTCCCCCTCTGCTTTGCCATGCTTCCCAGGCCAACGCTCCTCGTCAGGAGTGGGCAGAGCCCGGGCTGAGTGAGGGCACAGCTGAACTCTGGGCTCTGCCACCGACTCCCTGTCTGGGCAGTGTGCTGACCCCACACTGACCTCCTCCCCGTCCAGCAATCATGCTGATACCATTTCACCTGTTTAAAATACTCATTTTGTCTTAGTTATGGAGGAATCACACGGCAACACACAACCAACAGACCACTTTCTCCATGGGCCCTGCAGTGGCGCTGGCGGCCTTCCCGGCGTGGGCCACCTCTCTCACCCTGCTTTGCTGAGTGGTTCCCCAAGCTTGGGAACGTAAGCCCCCTGCCCTTAATTTTCCTGTCCAATCGGCCGAGTTGCTATCATCTCTTAGCTCCCACATAGATACTTCTTAAAAGGGCACCATGCTCAAAAGAGACTTTAAAAAAAAACAAACACTAAACTATTGTCTGAGTTTAAGAAAACTTGAGGGATATTTTTGGTTTGAGGTTTCAAGTTGATCTCAGGACGATAGTTTCAGAAGGTCAACCAGCCTCCATGGCCCCAGGAAGTCTGGAGTCGATGAGAATTTGAAAGGCTAGTCTGTATCCCCGCCCCCCCCCCCTTTTAATTAGGATTCTTCCATTAATCTTGGAACAAAATGTTCTGTAACAGGAGCTGGGCACCATCCAGTTCTTCTGGTCACATGGCAAAGGAGGCAGTTGTTGACGGAGACAATTAGCCACACACACACCCCCCATTCTCCTCCTGTGCCTGACTTTCCTTCTGTTGCGATTGCTGCTTGCAAGCTTTTGAGACGTCAGGCAGCGTACAGCCCACCAGGAGGTGGGAGAGGACCCATGTCTACAGCATCTGGCCCATTAGCCAGTGTGTCCCATGCCAAGGGACAAGAAGCCAAACGCCATGAGACAGTCTGTCTGTGGTACACAGCAGCCTCAGAAATGACTCTTTTCGTTTTCTTTATTGTTTGTCATTGTTGGAAATGTTTGAGGGGCTTCATAAATCTATGGGAAACTCCATGATCCTTCCATTCCATCTTCCCATGAGCCTTTTGCAGCCCCCTTGCATCTGCTACCTAAAACTTGCCAATTCAACTTCCCCCAGGCGTACAGCTTATTGACCGCCTTTACAGTGGTCAGCTGAACAACTGCCGGTGTTTCTTACTTCGGTGGGGGTACCGCTATCAGTTCACACCTGCCTTCGTTGAGTGGCGGGGCCCTGGTGGTGGAGTGGTTATGAGTTGGGCTGCTAACCGGAAGGTGAGCAGTTCGAACCACCAGCTGTTCCATGGGAGAAATAGGAGACTTCCTACTCTGTGAAGAGTTACAGTGGCAGAAACCCACAGGGCCCTGGGAGGGTCGCCAGGAGTCAGAATGGATTCAATGTCAGTGAGTTTGGCTAGGGGGTGGGGGAGGAGAGGAGGGTCCCGGGGACCACTTGCGCATGAGTAGATCCCCCCTCGTGGCTCCATGGCTGCTCTTTCCGAAATAGACTACCAGATATTTCTCTTGAGGTGCCTCTGGGGGGGGTTCCAAGGCCCATCCTTTTGGTTAGCAGCTAAGCACGCTAACTCTTTGCACCTCCCAGGGGCTCCAGGTCTGGAAAAGGAGCCAGGGAACCCACAGCCCTTTTGCCTCCTTTACTGGGGGGCCAGCACAGCCGTGCAGCTGCCGCGCATGCTCTCTGTGGCTACTCCCTGGCCCTGCACACCCAGCAGGATGGGCTCAGCAGGGCAGGATGCTTCACCTTGCCCCATGAAGCATCTGGAGCAAGCCCAGCTTCTCCGAGGCCTGGGGCAGTGGCACTGGCTTGGGCAACCATGCCCAGCGCTGCACATGAAAATGCAAAGGAGCCTCTGGGGCCAAGTCCACCCCGAGGAGGTCCACAGACCCAGGAAGAAATGTACCCGCACCCCAACTATGGAGAGTCCACCAGGTGATAGGAAATGAACTGAGTCCAAAGAAAAACTTGAAAGGCAACACTGAATTAACACCCACACGAAGAACACCACCTCCAACTAACAAGGCACGTTTTCTCATTTTTCACTGATCGTCTGAGAGCACTTTAGGCAGCGGAGTTTCCACTGCTGTTCCTTCAGTAGCTGTCCCTGTTCACAAGGCGATCCAGAGCTGCCTGTCACTCAAGACCGATTGAGCTTCCAAAAATAGGACCCGGCAGGCTCAACTTCATCTCACGTGTTTTGGACATGTTCGCAGGAGGGACCAGCTCCTGGAGAAGGACAGCGTGCTGGATAAAGCGGAGGGGCAGTGAAAAAGAGAAAGCCCCTCTAGACGATGGATGGACACCGTGGCTGAAACAATGGGTTCAAACCGAAAAACAGGCGAGAGGATGGCAAAGAACCGGGCAGTGTTTGGTCCAGTTGTAGATACGGGCGCTCGGAGTTGGTCCCTAACAGCAGCAGCAGCAGGTAGACTGGCCACGCTGGGATCTGCCTCCCAGAGCACTCTGCAAGTCAGGAAAACACACTCATTAAGCACGTCCACTCTGGACAGAGCCTACCAACCACCCCAGACTTGCCGCCAGGGAGCCCTCAGCTCGTGGGAGCTAGATACGTTCTCCAGCTAGACCAGCAGAGAAAAACAAAGCAAGCGCTTCCATTCAAACCAACCAAGTGCAAGCCCCCCAAGAATGAATGGAGGCAGGATGCGCTGGCCGATGGACCACAGCTCTAGGTGAGCTCTGAAGTTGGATTTAGAAGCTGAGAGAAGAGGGGAGGAAATCTGGGTGGTGTGCTGTCACACACACACACACACACACACACACACACACACACACACACACACACACACACTACATCATTTACCCAGACCCCACTCCACCCCAGTACCACCTCCATGAGTAAGTAAAATGTGTGATATATATCTACATAGTGAAAAATAGACACACACATGATGATGGTAACGCATGTACAAATGTACTTGGTACAATTGATGTATGGATTGTTATGAGCTGTAGAGCCCCCAATAAAACGATTTATACAAAAAGAACAAGGAAAACCATACACACACAAATACATGTATTGAAACGTCTGCATAAGAGCAGGAACAGAAGAACAAATGGCCAAGGAAGAGACAGCGACCACGTATGAAAGCCTGCTCCTTGTGCCTGCCACCCTCTCCCCGCCTGTCTCAGGCCCAGGCTTGCTGCCTGCCTGGGGTGGTACAGCCATTTCCATAGCAACCAATTGTTCTGTTACAGATGCCCGATGCTGACTCCAGGTGGGTTATAAACAGAAGGAGCATATGAAACCACTCAGTGACAGACATCTCGTTTTCCAGTAAGTGCCTCCGCTAATAAAGAAGAGAAAATGTACAAAGCCGAAGACAAACGGAACGGGGAATGAGCAAACGCTAAATTTTCCACCAGGCATCAGCTGTTTGCTAAAAACAACAATAATCTAATAGGCTCCACAGAAGCCTGCTGGCAGGGACGGCCTGGAATGGGCTCTGTGGGTCTGCCAGATTAAGGACGGGCGGAGGCGGGGGCGCACGGGTCAGAGCCGCCAGGTGCAGACCGGAGGGTGCCTTACGGCAGCACCTCACTCTTGCAGGCAGGCAGCCCTCGGGCTGTCACCGGAAGGGCGGCGCTGCAGAGGCCGGGCGGGCAGGATGGGAGCTGTCACTCATTCCTGCCCCACGCGCTCCACGAGGACTCAGCAGTGCCGCCTACGGGTTAGGAGCGTGCGCGGGCAAGCGTCACCAACCACAAAGAGCAGTTCGAAAAATGGATCTCCAGGATCAAATACGCTGTAACTGTAAAGGCGTGCTGAGGGAGCTTCATTTCCAAGGTCCGCCTTCCATGTCCCTTTCAGGTCCGTTTGATGTGCTGACTGCTTCTGTCGCTCTTGTTCGCACACTGTTCGCTTTGGCAGTTCAAGAACACGCTTGCAGTCACAATTCACTTCGCAGACCTTTCTGAGCCAAGAGCCTCGCATGGGTCACGGAGTCCCCGAGGATCGCGGACGAGTCCCGCTTGACCCAGGGCAATATCGAGAAGATACTTGTCCACCAGAAACTTACCAGTGTGTGCCTGACTGGGTGGAGAGGATTCCCGAAACCCGAACTCACTGCCATAGAGATGTCAGTGCTGACCCAGGGACCCTGTGGGGTTCCCACACTGTGGCTGTGCATGGGAGTAGAAAGCCCAGTCGCCATCGCACGGAGCCGCTGGTGGTTTTGAACTGTGGACCATGCGAATCACGACCCAATGATTAACCACGATGCCACCAGGGCTAAAATGGGTACAGAAACCAACAGTGCGAGGTAAGGATGCCTCTTGGTTAGTTCCCCGCCGTTTCGGTTCTGCTGTCATCGTTAGGAATGTGGCTGGCGCAGGAGACTTCAAATGAAGCTCGCTGTGCGTGGCCGGCCTGTCCTTGGTGGGAACTGGCAGCTGGGCCTCATCTGTGCGGAGGAGCACCTTGCTCCCACACTTCATTTCTGGGTGCCTCTGGCAAAGGGCTGCGGTTGCGAAACCTCTGCCACCGCTCTATCGCCCACCTGCGGTGAAACCGAGGCTCGGAGACCAGGGGAGCTGTAAATCTGGGTCTGCCTGAAGCAATGGGGCGTGTTATGTAAAGCAGAGAGAGCAAACTCAGGCCTATTCAGGATAAGCAAAGTGGGGCAGCCCCAGTATTTGAATACTTCCCGAGTGTTCTGAGTGGAGGGGGAACTTTTGCTCAACATCTTCAGTATTGAAGACAGACGGGGTGGATGAAAGCAGAGCAGAGACAAAGATGTTTCTAAAACTCCTCACCCGGTAGCTGAAATACTCCTTTGGAGTTAAAGCAGAAACATCCTAGTCTGAGAGGACTACCAACCAAGGTCATGGATTTGGAAGTCGGTGGACTTTGGTTCAAATCTCTTGTTTGTTGAGGTTGCCCCAGAATTGGCCATTTAAGATTACAGTGTATTTGCTATTTCCATACTGCCTTACCTTAGTGAATGAGGGTCATTTAAATTTTTTGCCTTGTGTCTTAAGCCTCATTGCTTGCTTGCTTTTTAAAAACAAACAAACAACTTTATTTATTTTAATTGGGATTTAATACATATATCACTCTATAGTTCATTCACCGCAAGTAGACTGTACAATGGCTACCACAATCAGTTTCCAGACATTCTTTTTCTACAGGGACTCCTTGACATCGTCTCCCTTTTACTCCACTGCCAACCCCCCAAATCCTAATTCTACTTGCTGTCCCTATAAATTCATCAATCCTGGGTTTCATATACCAAAAAAATGGGAAAGTATATAACATAACTTCAAGAGGGTGACCTCCATTGACATAACACCTCCGATGCATTCTAATATGAATGAGCCAAAACAAACAAACAAACAAACAATACCAGCCAAAAATACAGAGAATTTTGGCTACCAGTTCAAGTCCAGGCTACATTTAGTCACAAAGTTTTAATTGTTCAAGTCTTCATTGTTTTCTTAATCAATGTACAATTCCTTAAGTTATTAACCTGTACAAGCGAACATCTCATTTATTTAAGTCTGAAAATATTTCCTGTATATATATTTTTTCCTTTTCTAAATAGTACTTTAAAATACATACCATTGGGTAGATTAATGATACTATCATTAGACTCACCCAATGTCTCATGGAAGTTACTTAAATTATTTCTTAACAAGCTGATAATGTCGTCTCTACAGTGGACCAGGGATATGTGCGAATTTTAGATGTAGGAGAGCATTTTGAGCTCACCCTTAGTTGTAAACCCCATTC
The DNA here is from genome assembly GCF_050624435.1 of Tenrec ecaudatus. NCBI lineage: Eukaryota > Metazoa > Chordata > Mammalia > Afrosoricida > Tenrecidae > Tenrec > Tenrec ecaudatus. Next base: position 152,149,973 of record NC_134530.1, on the reverse strand, counting down.
CAAGAACTATTAGCTCTTGGGTATGATGGGGCCCTGCTCACTACTTGACCTCATCAAGTGATCTCTGCAGAGATGGGTGCTAGAGCGAAGTGTAATGAAGGAATCAGACGGTGCCCGGCTATTAGAAAGAAGAGCGTCTGGGGTCTTAAGAGAAGCATCCATATGTCAGCTAAGTCCACCCAGAAGGAGCACACCAACCTGTGTGATCCAAGGATTATAAATAATAAGCTTTCAAATCAGAGGAGGAACTTGTATCAAAGCTTAAATTCTGAGTTCCCCATTTGCAGAAGGCTCTGGGTGACAGGGAAAGCCCAATATCCATTTGCAGAGTCCCCCTCAGATTAAGCCTCCACCGCAGCCCCTTGAGCCATTGACCAGGGACGTGAATCATCTTGTCCTCAGACAGAGTCGTTGCAAAATGGATCACAGGAGATATAGTTAGGTTAACATTTAACATATTATTATTCGTTCTCTCTTTTGACTCGTTCTTAATTCATTCTAGTTTCTATTCTGCTTTCTCTTGGATTGAGGTTTATCTGTGTGTTGTGTTTGTTTGTTTTGTTGTCAATGGGAGTTTTGGTATAATTTTCTTCATATGAAATCCAGCATAGATAAATCCATGGAGACAGTAACTATAGTAACAGGTCCTGAGGGTTGTGGCTGGGGAGGTTGGGAGATCATGGGGAGCTAAATAATGAGTTCAAGAATGAAGAACATGTTCTACACTGGATTGGGGCGATGATGGCACAACTCTTTTAAACCATTGGGTGGCATGGTACATGAATTATGTTAGAGGAAAAATAACTGAATTTAAGAGTTCATAAAACTGCCCTCCATTGAGCATAAAAGAGCATTTTAGGGTAATGGAAAGGTTCTATATCTTGAGTTTGGTGGCGGTTAGGTGACTAGATATTTGCCTAATCTGTACATTTGAAGAGATTGGTGTTTTCCCTTTAAATGTTACGTATTTTGTTGTTATTGCTGGGAATATACACAGCAAAAACATGCACCCATTTTGCAAAGCATGTACATGTTGTTTTAGGGCACAAAGAGACCCCATAGTGACTTCCTTCAAGGACACCTAGGCAAGCCCCTGAGAGAGAGACTGCCCCTCCCTGGGCTGGGCAGAGAGGGGATGGAGACAATCCACTCTCTCAAGTATAATCTAAAGAAAACATGTATTAAGTCTTCAAAGAGACAGAGACAGCACAAAGACACAGCACCTCGCCCAGAGGTGGGAGGCACCAGCACCAGGTTGAAATGGCAGCGAAGGGTTCCTTGGGAAATCAGACTTACAAAGGGCACGGGAGGGCACAGGGAGCAGTCACAGAAGTTTGATTGGAAGCAGGTGGATAGATCACAGTTACAGGTGGGACTGCAGACCATGGAGCCATGATTGGGACACGGACATTGTCAGGCAGAAGGACTTACAAGATTGGCCCAGGGCCTTCTGACTCAAGGCAGTGAGGGAGAAACTGACAGGGTATGTAGGCGACCCCCTGTACTGTCCCCAGTATGGTGACTTCCTTCAAGGACACACAGGCAAACCCTGAGAGAGAGAGAGATTGCTCTTCCCTGGGCTGGGCAGAGAGAGGCACACCCCTGAGGGTAAGATGGCCTATTTTCCTGGTTCATGATCAGAAATCCTTCAGTGGAGGCTCGCTCTATGTGGGGACTCCTCAAATGGACTCTGGGCTCTCTATATACACACTGCCATCTATCTAGCCCTTTGCAAAGTGGGGTGCTCAGAATTTAAGCTCTAACAATGTACAGTTTAATGACATAGAGGACATTCATCAAGTTGGGCAATCATTCTCGCTCTTCTTGATTGTACCTCCCTCGTCAGCATAAGCTCACTGACCCCATCTAATCTTTCCAGTTGGTGTCGCTGGTTGATAAAATGATTAGATCTTATTGTATGTAAATGATACCTTAATAAAACCCTGAGCATGCATTCCCTCTCTGATGGAGGAAGAGCAGCAAGGATGACTTTGACTGTGAATCTGGAGTTCCTGGGTGGGGTGACCGGTGAGTGTGTCCAGCTGCTAACCAATAGCTTGGAGGTTCAAGTCCACCAGGGGCACCTAGTGACCTCCCTCTGACAAACAAATGGAACACCCTGGGATGGGCTGTCCTGATTGATGCTCCCGGGCCTCCAGGAGTCAGAGTCCACCTGAAGCCACCTGGCTGGTCGTCAGTGAACACTTAGCGAGAAGAACTATTAATAAATAACCTCCTCTCACGTGAGACTCGAGAGTTGACAGGACACTTGGAAGTCTGTTCATTTCCCCACTTGATCCTTGAAATGAAGGTGGATGAAGGATGAGTGATCATCTTCCACTGGCTGTGGAAGGATCAGACAATAAGGTGGCCTGCCCCAAATCACCCACTAGCCATGTGAGGTGGGGCAGATCTCAAACCAGTCACTCATTCATCGTTTCACTTCTACACCTAACCCACACGGACTGAGCACCTACTGGGTGACAGCAAGGGCTCGGTGTCAGGGGTGGGGTCAGAAGTGAGAGTGCCTTGAGACCCTCCTAGCCACCCTGGGAACATAGTCATGTCTAGTCTCAGATCCTCCAAGCGAGACCCAGTCTCTTAGCCAAACGTGTAGAGAGAACGCAGGGGCTGGGGCAGAAGATCCCCGGATGGGGCCACACTGCTCTCTGCACACCTGGGAGGGGCTGGCAGGAGGTGGCAGCCTTGGGGCGGGGGACACAGGTGGGAAGAGGCTGCCCCCACAGGGCCCAGGAATGGAGTGGGTCGGGGCAGGAGGAGCAGGGGTGTCGTGCCATGTCAGGGTGCTGTTTTCTTCCTAAAGAACACAGGCCAACTCCCAGGAGGGGAGAGGACAGGCCTGGGGTGTTGCATCACCAGAGGAGCCTCCACGTGGCGCCAAGGTGGTTAGCCAACCCCCCGGGGTGAGGCTGGAAAATGCCACCAAGGGAGGAGGTGAGGATGTGTTCCCAGGGGAGGATCTGGGCAAGAACTCGTGGGACAGGAAAGCTTCCTTGAGAAGCCTGGTAGCTCAGCTAAGCCTCCTGAACAGAGTGGGCACAATGCATTGTGCACCCTAAAAACGGCAGAGGGTTTGAGAGGTGTCTCAGAAGAGAGCTCGGGTCCTGGAAGGCCGGGGTCTTGAACATTCTCTGGAACGGGGGCACCCTGCAGGGATGGGAGGTGCAGGAGTGGGAGCCACTCAACAGCCTCTAGTGGGCTCCATTCGTGTGGATGACAGCCTCTTCGGATGGCCGGGACGATGGCAGAAGAGGGCTCTGGACTGTGCGCAGAGGTGAGTCGTGCCGGAGGAGACAACCCTGGGGAGCGCCTGCTTCCTGACTTGAAAGACTCACGGGGCTCCCACAGCTGCTTCTGCAAGGACCAAACACGGCCTGCGAGTCAGTGCTGACTCCCATCTGCCCCCCACTCCCCACCCCAGCCAGCTGTGGGTTTCTGAGCCTATAACGAGGAGTAGAAAGCCCCAGTCTTTCTATTCCTGGCTGATGGTTTAGAATTGCCGACCAAGAGGATCGCAGCCCAATGCGTCACCACCACAACCACCATCAGTGATCATCCATCAGCAACTGTCTTTAAGAAGCCGAGTCTGACCCGTGGGTGCAAGGGGAGAAACCGCTCCGTGGGGTATGAAGGCTCTGACCTTTCCAAAGCAGATCGCCAGGCCTGTCTTCTGAGGCACCTCAGGGTGAGATTAAACAAGTAGCATTTTGGCTATTCAGTCCCTCAGCGTTGGACCACCCATTGCTAGGGATGAAGTTGGTTCTGATCCTGAACAAAGCTGTGGGTCAGAATAGAACTCACGACTCTGCAGGGTTTCCGAGACTGTGTTCTCCACAGCAGCAGACTGCCCGTCTTTCTCCTGAGGGAAGATGCTCCACCCGCTGTGCCCACAGGGGCTCCTTAGAGCAAGCATGCTGTTCGTCCCTATGCTAAGCCTTCTCCGGGGTCACAGGCATGTCCTGTGAGGAGTGCACCGTACAGCTGAGAAGTTACACACACACGTGAAACGCTTATGTGTTTAAGGGCTACGCAAGAGAGAGAGAGAGAGAGAGCTTGGTTTTATCAGAATGGCTGATCAAAAATCTGACCCAAATACCTTCCTGAGGGCAGTGGAATTTGAGTGCAGCTTGAAGGGTGCGTTGCCCCTGAGAGAAAGAGCTGAGCGCAGAGGTGTACTGGGGAGGCAGTCGAGTGACCGTGTGTGCACATATCTTCCCATAGAGCAGCGCTTCTCAATCTGTGGGTCGACACCCCTTTGGGAGTCGAACAACCCTTTCACAGGGGCTGCTGGATTCATCACAGTAACAAAATGACAGTGATGAATAGCAATGAAAATAATGTTATGGTTCGGGGTCCCCACAACACGAGAACTGTATGAAAGGGCCCGGCCTGAAGAAGGTGGAGAGCCACTGCCCTAGGGGATGTCCCCACATGGCACCTCTCAGTGGAAGCCTGGGCATCATCGTGGCAGCGAGGAGCTTCCTGACCTTGAAAATCCACGTCACTCTCAGGCTAGACATTGAACCCTGGGTCTGCCACTTAGGAGCCGGGTGGGCTTGGGCAAACTCCAGCACTTCTCTGTGCCCCAATGGCCTCATCTGTAAACTGGAAATGGAGCAACTTTTATCTCAGAGAGCCTGTCAGGAGAATGGAAGGAACGGCCAGCCACAGCAGGCAAGGCACTAGGCACTTGGGCCCCAAAGCCAGCTGGCCCTGCCTTCCCTTCCTGGCCCATTGGAGGGCTGTGTTGCAAGCAGAGGGGGCGGATACCAGAAGGCCTCCGAGTGCCCTTGCAGAGGTCAACCTGCAAGGTCAACTTGAGCAGGGAGGCTGGGGGTGGGTCGTGGCATGTTCTCATCCAGCCTGTGGCGTGAGCCGACCGTGCGCACTGGTCTCCGGATGTCAGGCTTCCTGACTCTCCCCCAGACAATGCCATCTCTGTTTTGACACCCCTGGCCAGCAGTCCCATGAGAGCAGGTTCTTGTCACATGTCTTTTTCCTGGAGTGAGTCACCAGAGAATTGGGTTGGAATCCTAACCTTCGCCAGCTAAGTGAGGTGAAAGCAGACTGGGACGAACACAAACACAGTACAGTGGGTGCTTAATGTCCCCTTCCATCCACATTTTGCCCCAGGCCTTAAGCTTGCTACTAAAAAAAAGGCAGGACAGGGCCGCATAATGAAGGGGACAAACCCAGTGCCCTGCGGCTCGCCCTCCACAGAGGGCCTTTCAATGCTCCACAGTCCGCGGTCTTCTCCTGCAGTGAAGCAGTGAAGTCTCCCCAGTCTCGAGCTGGAAGGAGAATGGGTGAGCCTACTCCGACATCTTAGTCGCTACAGGTAATTGGAAAAGCCATTTTCATATGCCCCCAAGAAAAGTGACGGCCAGTCAACAGAACGGGAAAAAGGCAAAGAGGGACTAGCTGGAAAGACCAGGCAAAATAGAATGTGAACTTCGAGGACTGGCTGGCTGCCTCTCGCGTCGAGTGGCAATGGGACATGAGCTAAAGGCTGCCATTGTGCTTGTCACCCTCACAACCTCTTAGCGTCCAAAACCAGAGAGAGGTGCCCCTGGGGCCGGATGACGTCTTCAAAGAGCAGGATAAGTGGTAGACAGGACTCTGTGATGCTGGCCAAACCCACCTGCCTCCCTGGATCTCAGCTTCCTCCTCTGTGAAGCAGAATTACTGATGGGGCCCTTTGAAGGGCCTCTTAGTCACAAGGAGCCCTGGTGGCTGCCATAGGGAAGGTTGGTGGTTTGAGTCCACCGACGGCTTCTTGGGAGAAAGATGGGGCTTTCTAGTCCTGTGAAGAGCTACAGTCTCAGAAAATCACAGGGACAGTTCTACCCTGTCTTATAGGGTCGCTATATGTCAGCAATGACTTGGTGGTCCTGAGTTTTATGATTTAAAAAAAATTATTTTCCAAAAGCTTCCCCCCTCCCCTTGTACTTTGAGTGCTTGAATGAGAAGGAGAAGCGGGAGGAATCCTCGTCCGACCTGGACACGGCACAAGGCCCTCAAAGACAAGCCTGGAAGGGGCTCCGATCTTGAGAAGTCCGTGGATGTACGCTGGTCTATTCAAATGGAGCTTGCATGCTGGTTCCCAGAGTGCTTGCCAGCAGTCCAAGGGCCACAGCCGTTGGAATTCACGCCCAGGCCCCAAGGCTCCTTTTCCATGGACCATTCGCTCCTCATCCTCCGCGGTCCCTGAGTCTTGTTGTCAGTGCGCTCGGTCCAGAGTCCTGGCCTCCCCATGCACACCAGAACGAAGCACTCTCCGGTCCCGCCCCACCCTCACAGCCGTTCCCAAACGTCAGTCCGTCCTTGCAGCCACTGTGTCAACCCATCTCGTTGAGGGTCTTCTTCGGTGACTCTACCGAGCATGATGTCCTTCTCCAGGCACTGGTCTCCCCGACAACATACCAAAGTAAGTGAGATGAAGTCTCGTCACCCCGATTCCGAGGAGCATCCAGCTATAGTTCCTCCGGCACTGGCTCGCTTGTTCTTCTGACTGCCCTTGATCCCTGACCCTGACCCTGACCCTGACCCTGACCCGGCAGGCACAGATGCCAGGCGCTGTGAGGACAACATGGATAGTGGAGCAAGCATGGCCCCAGTTCTGCCGAAGCCGGCACTCTGGAAGGCAGGAGTGCGTGTGGAAGGAGGCCGCATGGAAACATTAAGCACTAGGGAGGCACAGGGGAGACGGAGATGGGGTCTAGCGGGGCTGAGGTCTCATGGAGGAGGGCCCTTTCCACGGAGCCTTGGGTAGGATTTACACACGGGAAGAGCAGGAACAAGGACACAGACGCGGAGAAACCAGGGACACTCAAGGAGGCGCTTCAAGTGTGTGAGGAAGGGGACAAACCGAGACATTCGGGCACAGGAGGTCTTGAGAATTCTATGGGACTTGGACTTTTCCCATGGGAACTAGGGAACTAGGAGGGGTTGTGGTGTAGGAAGGGGAATCTGTTGGTAGGGGGGCTCGGAGGAAAGTCAGAGAGGAGCCCGGGAGCACGAGGTGGGAGCTTGTTCTGCTCAGGGGGCAGGTCAGGGAGGACTAGACTGGAAAGGAAGGTAACTTTGGAAAGATGCTGCTGGGGCGATGGCCTGGGGCTCTGTGCGGGATGGGCTGTGGGGACTGGAGGCACACTGGGGCAAGAGGGAAGGCTGCGGAGAGAATCCAGGTACGTGTTCTTCCTCTGGTGCCCAGGCGCAGCAAGCTGGGGCCCACTGACTCCCCATAGGAAAGGCTGAGGGTTGTCCCCCAGATCTCGGCTCTCTCAAAAGCAGAGCCCCCCATGTAGCTAGGCACACGCCTCTCGTCCCCTACCCACAAGCAGACATTCTCACTTTCCTTGCAGCGAGCTTGGGTCCCATGAGTTCTGGCCAGTGGTTTGTTACTCTTTCAGAAAATGCCTTTTCCTTGCTAGCCGGGAGTCAGAGGACTGGAACTAGAGTGCCCCTCTTGAACCACGAGGAGGGAACGAGACATTGAGAACGCCGCCGGCAGGAGATGAGAAGTTGATGGCTGTGGGGTCGCCGAAGCTGCCCCCACCGACTGATGACATCCATCTATCTATCTATCTATCTATCTATCTATCTATCTATCTATCTATCTATCTATCTCTCACTGACTGAGAGATAAACACAGGCCCATCTCTGTGTTCTCTGCCACACAAGCAATGTCATCTTAAAGGAGAACCAGCACGGAGCTCCAGGGAGAGTGACTTATAACTCATCAACAGCCCTCTATGAATGGGAATACTTGCATCTGTTGTAGAGGACAACTTTGTAGAAGGATTTCCGCACCCAGAGGTTAAAGTGTTCACCCAACAGTGGAGTGCGGCCATAGCCAACCAGGGGTCTTTGTGGATCCGGCTGTGTAGAGACCTCACCAGGCCTCACGGCTGTACAACCAAGCTCCCCTCTCCCACGGTAAGAACGCCCAGGTCCCCCTCGGAGAGGCTCTCCAGCATGAGGGAAGGTGAAGGGCAGATAGGACACCTTTCCTCATCCATAGAAGAGACCAGAGATAGCGAAACGGCTGGGTGGAGAAAGACCAATATGCAAACTACTCCCACAGTGACTGGATCTGAGATTTGGGTCAGAGGCAAGGACACAGCTTGAAGCCTGAAGCACTGGACTGCGTGGCCCTCAGAGGAGGCGGGACACCACTTAGGAACAGCCAATAGCAGAAGACCCACCCGAAAGCCAGCCCACCATTAGCCAAGAGAAGGACTAGCATTAAGATTTCCCAAGCCGGGAAGTGCAGAGTGGAGACCCAAGGCCCAAGTGTCGGCCAATGGAGATCCCCTCATAGAGGGGTCTAGGAGAGGAGATGGATCAGTCAGGGTGCGAGATAGTACCAATGAAGAACACAGCTTTCCCCTAGATCCTGGATGCTTCCTCCCCCCAACTATCATGATCGAATTCTACCTTGCAGGACTGGATAGGGCAGAGGTTGTACACTGGTACATATGAGGCCTGGAGGTACAGGGAATCCAGGGTGAATGATACCTTCAGGACCAAGAGTGTGAGGGGCGATGCTGGGAGAGTGGAGGGTGAGTGGGTTGGAAAGGGGGAACTGATTACAAGGATCCACATGTGACCTCCTTCCTGGGAGAGGGACGGCAGAGAAGGGGGGGAAGGGAGACTCTGGATAGGGCAAGATATGACAAAATAACAATGTATACATTACCAAGGGCACATGAGGGAGGGGGGAGCAGGGAGGGAGGGGGAAAAAAAGAGGACCTGATGCAAAGGGCTTAAGTGGAGAGCAAATGCTTTGAGAATGATTGGGGCAGGGACTGTATGGATGTGCTTTATACAATTGATGTATGTATATGTATGGATTGTGATAAGAGTTGTATGAGTCCCTAATAAAATGTAAAAAAAGAAAAGAGAAAAAAGAGAAAATGATTAGGGAAAAGAATGTACAGATGTGCTTTATACAATTGATGTATGTATATGTATGGACTGTAATAAGAGTTGTATGAGCCCCTAATAAAATGTTTTTAAAACAAAACAAAATTTCCCAAGCCTTTTAGAGTAGTGGGCTTCTTTTCCAAAGCATTCCTCTTCAATAAACTCATCCTAACCTCTCAAACCTTTATCGCTGACTCTGGTCTAAATCTTGCCCCTTGCCTGGACACATCTTTCTGTGAGCGGGGCAAGAACTAAGGAGCAGGGAGGCTCAAAGCTCCCAGCTTCCTCCTGGTACCAGAGGTCTTGTGGTTACAATCACATACGAAGTCTTAACGGACCAGTGAAAGAAAATCTTATGGCTGATTCTGTCCGTGAATGGCTTGTCCTTCATACTTAGATCTTTCATGCTATGGCTTTGGGGGAATTGCCGTACCCCCTTGTGTTTATCATCTAGGGATAGCTCACTTCAGCAATATGTCCTAGCTGCTAGGGACAAATGCAAACAGATTCTAAATGTGTGATTGCTCTTGTGGATGTCAGTGTCTGGGAAGGATAGGCTGGCCAATCCCCACTAGAAGGATAGGCTGGCCAGTCCTGGGAAAGGCATGGAGAGGTGAAACTGGTCTTTGCGGGGAGCTGGTACGAGCTGATTCTGAAATGCTGAAGTTGAGGCTCTAATCAATTGCTGATTATTCCTAACCCGTTTCCAGCGCCAACGTTGTGCCTGGCAGTGTTCTCCTTACGTAAAGGAATCGCCTCGTAACCACCGGAAGAAAGAGCTACAACTGCTGTCCCCACATGGCATTCTAAAAGGTGAAGCAATCTGCGTAACGTCACACGGCAAACAAGTTATGGTTAGTCACATCCACGTGTTTCTGATGCCAAGATCTTCAACTGCTCTGAACAGTTGTTCCCACGCGCTTTTGAGAGAATATGAAACAAACCTTCTTCCCCACAGCCTCCCTCTTACCTGCGTGTGTGAGGAAAACCCTGCTCATGGAAGCATGTCTGCCTGTCTCACCCTGATGACAGGACTGGCCTTGTGGGAGAGGCTCTGCAGGGCCGCGTTGACAAGCGGGTCAGGGGAAAGGGAGTCCCAAACCCCAAATCAAACGCACTGCCCTCGAGTTAATGCCGACTCACAGCCAGCCTACAGAACAGGGCACAGCCGCCCCCTGTGAGTTTCTGAGACTCACGCTGCTGGAGTAGAAAGCCCGTCTTTCTCCCAAGGGGTGGCTGGTGGTTTTGAACTGCTTGGCTTGCTGATTGCAACCCAATTCATCACCATTATGCTACTAGGACTCCTTGGGGGTCGGGGTGAGGGGGTGGGGTACGGGAATAGGAAGAAGAAAGAGTTCATTTGTAGTATTTGCCAATTTCCGTGGTGTAAACGCTTCCACCACAGTTAGCCATCTGAGAACCAGCTTGCACAATCCGCAGATGCTGCGTAATCGGCTCCAGGACAGCCGGCTTCAGGAAACATCATGAGACCCAGAAGACTGCACTGTCGATGAATGAATGTCCACACCCACAGGGCCTCAGAGGGCCCAAAGAAGAACTGCCCCGTTCGGTTTTCTTGGCCGAATCTTTCTGGAAGCAGGTTGCCCAACTTTTTTTCTGTAGTGCCGCTGGGTGGGTTCACACCAGGGACCAACTGTGCCACCAGGAGTTTCAGAAGAGTCCCCATACTAGCTGGGATCCTGGGGCTCTCTCTGCGAGCAGCCTGAGCGCGGTGGCACCGAAGAACCTGCTAGCCCTCCTCAGGTGTACTTGCAGGCAGCCCAGCTTCTTTCCCTAGAGGCCAAAGCCAGGGCACATTGGGGGGTCACCATTGCAGCTCTGGGTTCTGCAGGGCACCCTCCCTGCCTGAGGGTTCAGCTCATGGCCTGAGGCCAGCGGCTGGGGCCAGCAGGTGGCAGCACTCTCTCGTTCAACAAGTCACGCCAAGGTCAATGAGGGGCCTTTGTTCTGAGCTGGAGTCTGTGTCAGGAACAGAAAGGATCCTGAGGGGCAAGCTCTCAGGCCTGTCCTTAGCTGACCTTCCCGAGGAGGAGAGGGGAGGGGAGGGGAGCTGAGAGCACAGCCTCTGGCCGCTTGATCGCATGAGAACAGCCTTAAGCCAGTAACACAGACAGCTCCCCACCACTCCCTGCCCATCCCAGGGCCCAAGGCTCCCTCGGCCCGAGGTGGCAATGAGGAAGCAGGCTCACAAGGTTCTTGAAGAAGAAAGCAGATGATGGCAACATATGGACAAGTGTGCTTGACCCAGAGGGTGTATGGATGGATCCTGATAAGAGCTGTAAGAGCCCCCAATAAAATGATTTTTTTTAAAGAAGAAGAAAGGTGGCATTCACCCATGGTCTTCCCAGCTCTAAGCAGGGAAGCTCTTTATTCCTGCCGCCACCGCCCGGAGGCACCACCATGCAGGGCTTGCCTTCTCTGTCCTACAGCGGTCACCACACCTGTCCCAGGCTAACAACCTGTGGATTTCATATGTCAGAAAGGGGGATGTTTAAGTTTCCCTGCTGTGTTTTCTGTCTCAGTCCACCGCATGGATATCCCGATGCAAAAACGAAAGGACAAGTGCTGCCCATTCTTTCACGACACCCCGGGAACATACTTGTATCTGCTCGTGGCCAACTGCCCTCACGCATCCAGGACGGCTCTGATTTTAATTCTGAAAGCCCTGCTTCGCAGAGAACTCTGAAACACAAACACACTAGCAAACACCCCAAAGCACCCAAGGACAGAGTAGCACTGCCCCCTGGGGGTTCTGAGACTGTAACTCCAGGGAGGAAGAAGCCCCATCTTTCTCCCAAGTGGTGGCTGGTGGCTTCAAATTGCAGGTCTTGCCGTAAGCAGCCACCACGCCACCAGGCCCCACCTGCCTGGAGCACGGCCGGCACCCCACACGGCTGTTGGTGCTTCAGGTGGTGGCGTGGAAACCAGCGCCTGTGAGGGGAACAGCTCAGAACAGCCCCTTATCTTCCCCCAATCACCTTTTTCCCTCCCCTCCCCTCACAGCTGTCTCAGCACATCCTGCACCTGGACCCTCCCCGAGGCCTCTGAGCACTCTGTGTTCTGGGCAGGGTGGGGCATCATGGCGGGGCGATAAAAAGGGCAGGGCAGCTGGTCGGGTAGAACAGCCACCTAGACATGGAGGGGCAGGGTACAAGCTGACTGAAGATGCCCGCGTCCCTGTCGAGTGTTCCCTGCTGCTCCGGCAGCTGGAGCCGCCCTGTGAACCGCTGTCCACCCCCCATGAGATGTGCTCCTAGCCCCTGCCCAGCGCTCAGAGGAGTCGGGCCTTGACCAACGTGTCCCTGCCCCTGGCTTGAGTCGGGGCAGAAAGCTTGACTGAAGCAATGCACACACTCAAGCAATTTGCAAGTTGGTCTCCCCTGCTCTGGACATTCGAATAAAGGGCGAACTGCTCACCACAGCCCCCAGCTTCTGCACAACTGAGGCACTGTCAATTCTCCAAACTTATCTTGGGCCACTTTCTTTCTTGGCACTCACTGACGCCAGGCACCCTGGCCTGCTACCAGCCCCCAGAAATGTGATGCCCTGGCCCACCTCCTGCCTCCTCCAAGCCTGGGCTCTGGCTGGCTCCTCTGCAGGACAGGCAGGGTGGGTCGAGGTAGAGTGGTCCAGGAAGTCCCCATGAAACCTTGATTAAAGGAGGGGAAACACGCAAGCCAAACTCCCTGCCATCCAGCCCATGCAGATTCAGAGACCCTTCCGGACAGGGTAGAAGTACCTCTGTGGGTTTCCAAGACTGCAAATCTTGATGGGCTCAAAAAGCCTTGTCTTTCTCCCATGGACAGTCTGGTGGCTTTGAACTGCTGACCTCCTGGCTGCAGCAGCAAAATGCATAGCCCACCAGGTCACCAGGGCTCCTGCTTGTGGGGGGCGGCGCGGGGGGGGGGCGAGGATGTGTGTTATGTATTCAATTAACCATGGGGAGCAGTTGTAGCTAAGGCCATTGCAGAAGCAGGTTGGAAACCGTCATCAGTGTTTGGGAGTACAGTGTTCTTTTTCCTTGTGGAGTACAAATATATGCAAGGAAACATTTACCGATTAGACAATTCCCACATGTACATAGCGGTCAAGGCTATTGATCCCATCCTTCATGCGGTACAACCGCTATTACAAACTGCAATCCTGTTCTGAAGGAATCTACCACCAGTCACATAAACCCACTGCCTCCTAAGCAAAATCCTCCCCTCCCACCCTCTCTCGTAACCTTTGACTTCTCGATTTTGCTTCTTTTACAGAAGTGAGAGCTGACGCGTCGGCGTGGGATGGAGTTTGTCACCGATGGATGTCGTGACTAACAAGGCTTGTCTGCAAGCCTGGTGTGTGCTGCATCTGCATCCTCGAGGCTGAGCACTGGTCCAGCGCCTGGATGGACCACACGCTGTCCATCCACTCCCGCTGAGTGGACAGTGAGGTGCTTGCCTCCTTTTGCCATTGTGGGAAGTGCAGCAGTGGGCACTGGTGTGCATGTTGCTGTTCACATCCCTGCTCTCATTTCTTCCCCGCTTGTTTGTAAGACTGGAGTTGTAAAATAGACTCCCAGGTGGCGTCGTGGGTTATGCGTTCGGTTGCCAACTACCAGGTCAGTAGTTCAAAGCCACTAGGTACTCCTTCGAAAAAAGACGTGGAATTTTTACTCCTGCAATGATTCACAATCTCCAAAACCCACAGGGGTCAGTGTACTTTGGCAGTCACATAATCTGTTGGCCATTTGAGACTATTAGGAGTGAAGGGGTGGAGTTTAGCCTGTCAGTCAGGTCACAGCATGATGCCCTCATTTGGAGGAGCCAAGAAGATCAATAGCACACTAGAGATGGGACACAGGCTCACTCCCTGCGAGACATTCCTGCTGACAAGACACATGGAGCTATGCTAAGTGCCCTGGAGCTGAAAGAGATCCCTGCCAGCGTTGAGATGCTTCCACCGCCACTGGATCCACAAGAATGTCCACCTACTGGGCTGTGATCTTCCTGCATTTGGCATCGTTGCATGGCTGTGTGAGGCTAAAGAAAAGCTTATGGACTAGTATTGACATATGGGCTAATATCAGACTTCTGGACTTGATCTGGACTGGGCTGAGGTGTTTTCTCAATGTTCAATTGTTGTGGTATATAAATTTCTCTCCTACACATGTCTATGAACTTGATTCTCTAGTCCACCCAGACTGACACATGTGCCCTGTCCTATAAATCCATTATGAGCCATGATTGAATCAATGGCATCGGGTTTGGAGGGTTGTTTGTTTGTTTGAGTAATGGACTTTGCATGTCAAGTTTCCTGAGTGACCCACTACTTCTCTTCAAAATCGATCCCACCTAGAGCCTTCCTGTTGTCATTCTGCGAGAGACACATGAATATGCATGCACGGGCACACTCTAGATCAGCACTGACCACCCAGGAGAAGCCCCGCTCACGCCTTCCAGCCAGCATGCAGGCGGACACCCTAGAGCCTTCGTTAACATCAGGTCTCAAGAGAGAGCTCAGGTCCTGGCGATGTTTTGTAATGGGCACAGTGGCGAAGACCAGGAGATTGGGATTTTTCAACTCCTAGCTCATCATGACCCATGAATAGCGAGTCGATTGGGGAAATGCTGTTTGTACACTAGACAGTGTCAGGGAAGTCAAGCCCTCAATAGACTATTTGGCAACTCTGGACAAACATAAAAAAACTTCAAAACATTGTGGGTGTAGCAAGAGCCTTTACTGGTCTCAAGGCGGGGCCCCTACTCCATCCTCCTTCTTCTGGCCAAGAGGTCAGTGTAAGTGTTCCCCCGAGGCGAAAACACCTGGACCTGCTCAGGTGGCTATGGAGGGTCTCATGTATACAGGAGACGCTGGGACCCATCCTCACTGACCCTTCATTGGGCCGTGACATGATTTCTCCAGAAACTGGAGGGCCTACCTCCAACCAGGAAGCAGTCACTTTGGGGATCCTGAAGGTGAGCCCCGAGGGCAGTGAGGAGGAAAGAGAAACAGCCGGCCCCCTGGTGCTCCACCACCACCCCGCCAAGGGTTGTGAAGGACAGAAGTCTCAGGCCCCTGGAGTGAAGCGGCCTCCATACCCGGTCATCCCAGGGAGGTGGTCCTTGCCCCCGCTCAGCCCCACTCCAGAAACACTACTTCCAGCCATAAGGAGTATCAGCTGAGCCCCCTTTGTTCTGGGAGTCCACTCTGTTTGGCTTCCACAGCCATGGAGAGGGTTGAATCCCAGCGAGATGGGAGCTTGGGTTACCGTGGGTGGTGGGAGCAGTCGCACTTGGCTCTGGGAATTGGGAACAGTTAAACAAACAAACAAACCTATGGATCTTGGCATTGACCTTCCTTTTTGCAAGCAGCCAGCACTGGGGCAGAGAAGGCGTCTGGGAACCCCTGCTGTGGGGAAGGTGAGATTTCCCTTAGGAAAGCCAGTGCTGGGGGTTCCAATAGGCAGGTGGGGACAGGGTTGGGCTGGGAGGCAGCTCAGGGGTCTGGGGGGGCTTGGCGCCAGTGTGACCTTGTTGACTGAATGGTGTCCCCACAGGCCTATCACAGGACCTGTGGATTCAAAGAAAGAACCTGTGGTCCAGAACAAGGTGTCCTCATTTGACCCGGGCACGGTTTGCTGAACTCAGGAGTGCTGTCACCTGCTGACAGAGAGGCAGTTTCCAAGAGGCTAGGAGCCCTCCCGGGGTGGGGCCCGTTTCAGCACTGCCACTGGGCTGTGGCCACAAGGGCACCATGTCATCCATGGACAAAGAGTCTCAGAGTAGACAGCGAGAGGAATAATAGCGCTCAGGTATAAAAACAGAATCTTAAATTTCTACCTACGCCCTAGAATATTAACCACCTCTTCCACCACCAGCAATGTCACCAGTACACTCTGGGCATGCCAGGGTTTCAGGGTAGAACGGGGTGCCATGAGGTTTTCTTGGTGGAGTTCTTATGGAAGCAGTAAGGACACCCCACTCTCCCCTTCCCCCTCGGCGCTCTCTGTGGGTCCCAGCAGCCAACGTTGAGAGAGGTCAAGCCCGTTGTGCTGCGCAGGGACCTCTCTCTGTGAATCCTCCTTGGGAGCAAATGGGAAGGGGCCCTGCAGCCTCTTGTGGGGATCCCAGGGGGTGAAGCTGAGTGAGGAACAACAACGGTGATCCCCAAAATCACATCCTGAAGGAGCCTGTTCCTATCAGGCACTTACAGCAGCACAATTACAGAGGCGGTGCGCAGATTAGGGAGGGTCAGCAGCTAGGGAGGGGGAGTGGAGGGGGGGGGCGCGAGGCTGTGCGGCGGTAGACCAGCAGTCCCCGTGGTGACACAGTTATGGGTCTCTGAAGGAGATGGCTACATCAGGATGCGCATCCGATAAAACCAAGTGGAAGCGTCCACACACACTCACACGTTCGCATGCACGCATGCAGCACAGGTGTTCCTAAATTGGGGGGGGTCCCAATAAGCGGGGTAGCCCCGTCCCTGACTTCCTCCTTTCATCATTGTCATCTGAGGAGAGCTTAGCACTCGGAGAGGCTGGCTGAAGGATTCCTTGCACACTTTGGCAACTTTCTGTGAGTCTCTATTTTTTTCTTGTTTACAAAGAGGATTTCACACACACACACACACACACACACACACACACACACACACACACTCAGAAAAGAGCTGGGAGAACCAGCTGACCCTGCCCTGTGCTGAGTGCGGATGGATGCCCATGGGCAATTTTCCAGTCATTTTCAGGGCGCATAGCACTCGGTCTCTCTTCTCTGCTCCCCGAGAAGCAACGTTGACCTGTGACAGTCCAGGAGCTGGAACCCCCTCCGCGCAGACCACCATTTACAGGGATAGGTCAATGGCCCTATGGAAACGGCGGGAGGGCTTCCAGAGAAACGATGGCATCTCCCTGGGAGCCCCTGGGTGGCACAGATGGCTAAGTGGTCACCTCCTAACTGACAGGCTGGTGGTTCGAATCCACCCAGAGGCACTTGGGAAGAAAGGCCTGCCAATCTGCTTCCACGGAAAATTCTTTGGGGCCCAGCTCCGCTCTCGAACACGCTAGGCTGCCGCAGTGAGTCAGAATGGACTCACAGGTAGCTGGTGAAGTGTCACTTACACTGAGCCAGACTTGGAAGGGCTTATTGGCCTCCTGATCCCTTTCCCGTTGGCAGGGGGTCTCCCTCCGGGCATCAGTCTGCAGGTCTCAGGGCTTGGCTCCGGGCCTGTGTGAGCACACCTTGAACATCCACTCTTGTCTTTGGGGGACGCAGGCCTCCTGGAGCTGCGCAAAGAGGGCCCCAGTGAGAAGGCGTGAGTTCCCGCTGGAAACGGTCTCCAGGGGGGACTGGGAAAGGCTGCACCGTCCAGGGCCAGGTGGGAACTCATGGGCAGTGGGGGAAGAAGGGGGAAGCATCCCGCCCCCGCAGCGGATCCATTGCCACTTCCCACACTTGTTTCTGGTGGGCGTCACGTTGCGCAGGGTGCTGACAGAGGCGGCTGGCGCCCGTCGGCAATCCCAGCTGCTGAACATCATCTGCCGAATGCAGGCCTCTTTGCTTGTGCTTCATTTGGGGAAAGGAGGGTGTCCAGGGGCTCAGGGAACTCCTGATGGACACATTTCTCCTGGCGCGTATTTTTTTACCGAGGAATTCCATGCCACCTCTCAGATTGCTCTTGACCAAAAAAGATTGTCCTTGACCTGCAGAACTTTCACGAACAACTCCCTTCTGACCACCTCTCCTCAAAGGGGTATCCCTCTGGGGCCCCCTCTGTGTGCTGGGGCCTGTTTGACCTCAGCACACCCCTGGAGGGAAGGGGGGCCCCTCCCCACTCCCTCCCTGTGCCCCCTTGTCCTTCTCTGGTCTCACCGCCTCTCCTCCTCCCAGGCTCCCTGTCACCTTCCTGCTCACCTTTCTCTGATATTGATTAGACTTATTAATCATTACAACAGCTCAAAATTCCACTGTGTTTCATTAATCCAAACACCGTGGGCACAAGCCTGTGCTCTGCCCAGCATCTGGCTTGTGGAAATGTCTGCACTCCCTATGAGGGAAAGGCCAGGTGGGGAGGGTGGGGAGGTATAGTCACCCACCAGGGACACCCCCTCCCCCAAGAGAGCCTGGGGCTCTTCAAGGACTAGTGGTAGAACCGCTCTGCGACTCCAATGGTCACATCTGACTGGGGTTGCCGGGAATGGCGCAGTATGGCTTTCCTAAGGTTAAAGTTTGGCATTTTTACAGCTTTGGTGGTGATAAGAGCCTCCATCTCACGAAGGTGAAAGGACGAGAGAGGGAGGCCTGTCTAAACTTAGCTGGATGGACCTTGAGGTGTGGTCGGATGTGGCCTCTTGCCAGGCTCTTCAGCATGTCCTTGTTATGCTGTGGGTCCGGCTGGCCTGCTCTCCCAGTGCTGGCCTCCAGGCCTGCCGAGCTGGGAGAGTCCTGGGCGCAGGCTGACTCATTAGAGGAAATGCCATGTCTGCCCGACCTTGACCTGTCATCATACCCTCAGCCACAGGCGGAGGAGACAAGACGGTTTAATTCCCAACGTGCTGTCAGGTCCCCAGTCCTTTGTCAAAGCCTTCCTACCTTGACGAGTCTATTGTCCGTCTTTCTAATGTCACCTCCTCTGAGACGCCCACTCTCATTTCAACCTCCCTTCCTGAGCTCCAGGAGGGACTCCCCAGCACCCGCCTTCACCCTCCCAGAGCGTTACTTCTAAATCAGCACCTCTCTCCCGGTAATTGTAACTCTTTACTGGCGTAGAAAGCCTCATCCTTCTCCTGAGGGCAGGCAGCTGGTGGTTTTGAACAACTGACCTCGACATTCGTAGCCCAAAGCATAACCACCAGGCCACCTGCATCAGGATCCCTGGTGGCCTAGTGGTTACATAATTGCCTGCTAACCAGAAGGTCAGCAGTTTGAGATCACCAGCCTCTCTGTGGGAGAAAGACAAGGCTTTCTACTCCTGCCTAGAGTTGCTGTCTCAGAAACCCACAGGGGCAGTTCTACCCTGTCCTGCAGGCCCACTATGAGTCGGCATCAACTCGGTACAATGTTCAGGGTGGAGGTGCCTTCCATCCCCTCTGCACTGGCAGGACCCACCTGCTTCTTATTTTCCTTTGAATGCTCAGTGCTCTGAGCATCATCCCCGGGTTCAGGTGAATGGGGTCATTGTGATCCCGGGGGCTTTTCTTTCATTGCCTGGCCTGGGGACGTAGATTATCAGGAGATGTCTTGCTTCATCGGGAAGCCACTGAAACCTGTTTAGTATCGTAGCAACACATCAGCCTCCACGGACAGGTTACGGGGTGGCATCCCATGAGGTATATTGGTCAAGAATCAAACCCAAGTCTCTTGCACCCTAAAACATAAACAAACCCCACCAAACCCACCACCATTGGGTCAATTATGATTCACAGTGAGGCTATAAAACAGGGTAGACCTGCTTGGTGGGTTTCTGAGACTGTAAGTCTGGGCAGGAGTAGAAAGCCTCGTCTATCTCTGACGGAGAGGCTGGTGATCTCAAACTGCTGACCTTACAGTTAGCAACCCAGGCTGTAACTACTACACCACCAGGCTCCTGTGTGGATGGCGAGAAGGCAAGAATTGAGACCTACTGTCTTATGGGACCTACTG
Source organism: Tenrec ecaudatus (assembly GCF_050624435.1). Taxonomy (NCBI): domain Eukaryota; kingdom Metazoa; phylum Chordata; class Mammalia; order Afrosoricida; family Tenrecidae; genus Tenrec; species Tenrec ecaudatus. The sequence continues at coordinate 152,130,384 of NC_134530.1, read as the reverse complement.
AAATGCCATGTTCACCACACGTGGACCATCATTGACCAAGAGGAGTGGGGCAAACGTGCCTCTCTAGCGCAAGTCATTTCTTGAAGGGGGATGAAGATCCAACCATTCAGCCACAGTATATCCATGGTCGAACGCTCGCCAGTGTCAAGTACGCATGCGTCAGCCATGCTTGTGTGTGTCCGTGATACATAACATGCACTCATTGGAAGTTCTCTCCACTAGCTGGACCACTCGAAGCAGGAGTGTGTGTGGTGTAGCTGGGCGGTTCTGGCACCTGCACTGGGTCCCGGTGAGAGGCCAAGGGGAGAAGGACCAGCCTACAGCGAGTAGAGTCTGCAGGAGCCGAGGAGATGGGGTCAAGGGTCACACACACATAGAGTCCTCATGTGTACCATGCCAGCCATGTGCCACCAGGTGTGAACGCCATGACAAAGGCACAAAGCTTCCCTCGAGATGCCTTCATCTCATTGCCCAGCTGAGGTATTCATCTGTGAAAAGCCCCAATACGCCTGAGAATCTACTAGGTGTATCATGTCCCCTCTGACCAGAGGCCCAGCATCACAGTGTGTGCGGGCCCGGCCGGACCTGGCGACTTATGGGAGCAAGGGAGAGGAATACAGCAGAGGGAAGAAGAGATCCAGGGGGAGGAGGATCTAGCCCTTTCCGAACCCCTTGATGTCTGATGGGCTCCAAATGCTACTTTCTTTTTTTGGGGGGAGGGGGGTAGGAGGTGGGGGGGTACAGGCCTAGGGTGTACTCATGGGCCCCAGACTGGTCTGAATATTAGCACCACTCCGGAGTAGAACTGGCTCTCCAACTAGGCCCTGACAGCACCAGCCTGGAATCTGGCCACCGGGAGCTACTTTGATCAGAGTGGGTCCCTGCTTAGAGCTGTGCTCAGCACCAGGCCAGAACTACGCCTGGTTCCACAGAAGGCAGGAAGACAAACGGGTGACATCTCATAGGGTGCCGGGTGCTAAGCATGGCGGGGAGAACCACTCCCTCATCTACCTCACACACAACCTCCACCTCTAAGTCCACAGACGGGAGACCTGTGCTGTGGTGGCCTGAGAGGAGAACCGGTCAGGGTCACCACATGACACCCAGGAGCTACCCTCCCAGAGTGCCCACCCCACTGAGCTATCTTGGGCACTGGGGATATGCGAGAGCAGCTAAACCACCAGTGGGAGGTGGGGGGGCTTCTCTCTAATGGCTTCGCGGGGTGTCTCCTGTTCTTAGCAGGAGCCTGAACCCAGGGGGGAATTAGCAAGGGGCCCGCGTGGCATCTCTCCATGTGGCTGCCATGATTTCCAAAAGCCACTTCCATGCTCCTCAGCCCTTTGTGCTGGGAAAGGAGCGATCCTTGGGACAGGCAACTCCGGCCTGGGTATTTCACTCAGCTGACGCAGGGGAGCGGTTCTCCTTTGCCCCTAGCCACGCCTTGCTCGTGAACGAGGAGCTGACTCACATCTGTGGGGAGGGCAGCTGCACTTAGGTGAGCCTCATTCAAATGCCAGGCAGGCGCAAATAGCAGCGTGTGTGCTATGAATAGGTTTCCCAGCTGTTCCGCGGGAGACCGAGCTGCGTTCTTATCCAAAGTGCATGCACATGGTCTTACTTATTAGCTGCATCAGGCGCCACGGGCCACCTACCTTTGGCCCCTCGAGTCCAGCTCCGTGCTCTTTGTCCCCTCAGGTCTCACCACAGTGAAATATTAACTGGTGGTGGGACAAAAGGGCCTAGGAGCCACTGCAGGCTGGCGAGGAGGAAGGATTCCTGAAGGGGATGTTCGCTGACCTGGAATTTTCCATGACTCTCCCATGACCAGTGTAATATTCTCTCCTGACCACAAAGCGGTGACGGCGGCCAGAGTGGCATGTGCTAACCATCCTGCGTCTCTCGCTGTCCTGGACGACCTCGGGGCTGCGGGGCTGGGCGGAGTGGATAGTCTAGGAGTCCAGGGGCCCCCAGCTGGTCTCTCTCCGCAAACGTGGGGGCGCCAGCAGGTGTCTGGAAGCTTCCCTTCTGTCTCCTCAGCTAAGACGCATGGGTCTTTGCGGGCTCTCCCATCTCTGCTTTAGATGCGGAGGGCCACGAAGTTGGTTTATTGCTAGTTCTAGAAGCCGTATTTCTTCATGACCTACGAGAAATTAGCAGGGCCCACCCTCTGCCACTTTGGCTTTTACCCATTAAGCACTGTGTCTAACAAAAGGCCTGGGGGGAGGCCGACCGCCCGTGGGTGTCGTTGGATGAGTGAATGGGCTGGACTGTCTGCTGTAGCTGGTGTTCCAGGGTGCTGAGGCCAATAAAAGCGTGCTAGTTAAAGAGGCTGTGTTTTGGAGTCGGATGACCCTGGGTTAGAACGCCTTTGAGCCCCCCTTTCTTCGTCTCTAAAGCTGTTGTTCTTGGGAGCTATAGAGGCGTCAGCCTGACTCATGGCCCCCCCACAGAGAGCAGAATGAGGGCCGCTGGTTTCCACTGGCTGTGTCTGGAAGGAGGTTAGTGGGTCCTTGTCTGTCTCGCTTGGTCTGGAAGCACCCCTGGAGCGTGGTCAGCAGCCAGCCCCACACAAGACGCACCCAACGGCCTGGTGGTGGCTACGTATGAAGTGCATGGGGGTGCCATCGCGCCAACCCCGTTAGTGCCCAGGGATGATGTCTGTAAAGCTCCCAAGCCCGGACAGAAGGCTGTGTGTAACTCGCACTCCCCTGGAGCACGCACTTTGAGAAGATGGGCATTCCCCAGTCCAAACCGGCCTTCAGGCTGCCAGACCAGAACCTTTCTGGTCCTCCTCCATGGGGAACTCAGACATAGATTGAGCTGGCTGTGGTCACGACGGTTGTTACGTTCCTGGCACCTCCCTCCTCTTTTCCACACTTCCCGGAGCATTAGAATCCATCAGGCCCTCAAGAGTTCAGGACCCAATTCCCCAGGAATGCACGACTTCTGCTTGGTTAGATCGCAAATATCTCTGCGGGCACCACAATGTACTGCTTCCCCTCACCATCCCCCTCAGGGGGCTTGCACTTGGGCTTGGGGACCTGCCATTCTCAGCTGATCTCATGCCATCAGCAACAGCCTCTCTGCAGGACTGTGCTCCCCCTCCCCCCCCCCCACAGGCTCCAGGACCACAAACCCGACATGCCGCAGTGGAAAGTTCATGTCCCAGCTTCTGGGGATGTCCAACAGGGAAACAATAACATGTGTCCCCACTCACTGTTTATGAAGCACACGGCGCCCATCTGAGAGAGCGTCCTGGGGCCTCTCATCCCCCAGTGGGGCTGCAGGTGGAAATTTGTGAAAAGCTCCAGAGAGAAGGGGCTGAAGTGATTCTGCCTGGGGCAGGATGGCGGGGGCAGCGGGGAGAGATCACCTGGCCTTGGAAATGCTTCTTCCCTGATATAGCAAGTCAGTTGAGGGATCCGGGGAGGGGGGGCAGCGGCTCCAGAGATTTCAGGTGGCGGTGGGTGGGGAACGGTGCTCAGGTGACAGAGTGGACACCAGGAGAACAAGCTGGAGACACAGGTGAGGCGTTGAGTCCTCCAGGAGGAATGTTCAGGCCGTGGAGAAAGAGAGGAGAAGGGCAGCGAGGCAGGCCACCCCTCTGCTGAGCCAGGCTGAGTATCCGCCCTACTGGGAATGTTGGCCCCATGGCGGTGCGTGCGATGGGTTTAGGCACAGAATTTAAGGGGTGACACAAAACTCACTCATCAGGAAAAGTAATATTTCAGTGTAAATATATTTTTTAAAACTCAGACTTCATTCCGCCCCACCCCACTCAACCAAAAATAGTCATTGCGACTCCTTCTGTCATCGAGTCAGTCCTGCCTCACAGTCAACAGCTGCCCGCTGGGCGTCCCTGCGAGTGTGTCTGCTTATGGGAGTGGAAAGCCTCGTCTTTCTCTGGCAGAGACTGCTGACCTGGTGGATCGCCACCCAACGCATAACCGCTATGCCACCATCATGACTAGACCACAAAACACTAAAGCCAAACCCACTGCCATCGAGTCGATACAGACTTACAGTGACTTTACAGGGCGGCCCTATAGAACGGCCCCCTTATGGGCATATAGCGACCCTATAGAGCGGCCCTATGGAACGGCCCCCTTTGAGGCAAGACTAACTCTTTACAGGCATAGAAAGCCCCATCTTTCTCATTCACATAAACCCAGGGTCTCCACCTTATCTGCTGCACCTGGCACTTCGCCAGACTGGCCGCCACCTCGGAAAGCTGGAAACTGACCGACTCCTCCAGGGTGCCGAGAGCCTCTTCCCAAAGTTGGAGCCGTGGGGAGGCGCTACCTCGAGCTGTTCCCCTCCAGGTTCAAGTTGGAGTCTGCCCACTGTGCTGCAGGAGGTGAGCCTCAGAAACCTGCACAGAGTGGGTCCAAATGGCTTTGACATCAGTGAATTTTCTTTTGAGTTTCTTTCTGTCCATGGGGACGGTTTGCTTTTCCTTGGGGTGGCTGAGTCGTCAGACCATTGGGGACTGCAAGTATGCCCCTGGGACTGCATTTTAGCCCTTTGGGGGGGCAGTCTCAGTCTGTGGCCTGCAGGAGTGCAAGCAGGGTGCAGTCAGTACTCTGCCTAGTCATGGGTGTGGTGGGGGAGGCTAAGCGTTTCCATCCATGGAAATGTGGACGTGTGCTTAGCTCTTTACAATTGGCCTCCATTCTCTTTGCTCAGCTTCCCACTGCCTCGTCAGCAGGTGTGGAGGAAAAGGAATATTCATCCACCTGTGCACTCAACATTCACCAAGCTTCTACCTCATGCCAGGCATTTGATTGGCACGGGGAACCCAGAGGTCCTGACCTGGAAGCCCTTACAGCTGGGTGGGGGAGACTATGGGGGGGGGCAGGGAGGGTTACGAAGGTGAGGCTAGAGGGTTTGCAGGGGTGTCGTGCTCAGAGCAGAGGGTTAGGATTGTCACCGAATGGATTCTGACTCAGAATAGATCTGCTCTCTAGAGTGGTCACCAGGTCTCTTTTTCTGGAGAGCAGCTGGGACGTTTGAACCGCCAGCCATTCTGGGTCACAGCTAAGCCCTTAACCAGGGCTCCTTTGGGAACACAGGGTACTACAATCGATCGAAGGCAGGAGGGTAGAAAGCATTTCAGGCAAGGGCACTGTGGGGGTTACATAATTCCCAGTCCACTTGAAGAGTAGGGGGGAGTTTAGCCTGACTGGTCACAGCCTGATGGTACCTCCTTGTGGGCGTGACCACCGCCTAAGTAGGGTCCTGGGAACATCCCGCTCTTTCTGTGCTTCACCTTCCAGTTAACAAGCCACTCAGACACCTGCCAGAGACTTGCAAGACACCTGGAGATGCAGCCACTGCCACGGGATCCATAAGACTTTTCACCCAACTGGCCAGTGATCTTCCTGCCTTTTGTGTCATTGCATGTGACTGTATGAGTCTGAGGAGGGACTTACGGACTAGTATCAGACTTATGGCCTTGAATTGGACTGGGCGGGGATGCTTGCTTGATATGGAATTGCTTCTTGATATAAAGCTCTCTCTTACACGTATATGAATGTCAATGAATTTGTTTGTCTAGTCGACGTGGCCGACCACAGAAACTCTAAATGTACAGCAATGACTTCCTCCGGCTCCCACTGGGCCTTCTGCATACTCCCCAAAAGTCACACTAAAGAAACCCCCAATCCGTGCAAAACGGAGCCTGCTGTGCAAGTGGATCTTTCAAACAAGGGGCCTCAATCCCGATTGTCTAGGCACCACTGGTCAGGCAGTGTGGCCTAACGCCTTGCCCATCTCTCTTACAATCCATCACGCTGGCTGTATGTAGGAGCCAGGGTCCCTGTCTGAGTCGCTAGGTGGTTAGCTTCATGAGTCAGGATGAGTCTGCCATGTCTGGTTTGCAGCCCCAGAGGCCAGCCTAATGTATGGCTCACAGTTAAGTGCTGGATAAATATTTATTAATGAATACATAAATAAATAAGTAGGGGTAAAAGCAGTAAGTTCAAGGACGCACAAGTTGCTTTGCATTTGGCTTCTCTTCCAGCCTTTCTACGTCCTCATAATGTTGTCTAATGTGTGGACTCTGCATATAGTCAGCATTGGAGAGATACTTTAATTATGCCCCAGTGACAGATAATCATCTGGGGTCAGGGATTAAATTGTGTCCCCCTCCCCATTAAGTGCCATCATGCCTGGGCTCTGATTCTGGTGGTTGGACAGTTGTGTGATGATGTAATAATCCCTGTGAGGGGATCCGATAAGTGGAGGATTTGGATGGGATGCAGCAGACGTCCTCAGGTCTCAGCCCTGCTGTCTGGGGCATGGCCTGTGTCATCTGGTATTACACTAGAAGTAAAAGGAGAGAGAAGCTAGAAAAGGAAGGAGGGACCTGACCGCCACCAGGGAAGAAGGTTCAGGAGCGTAGTGCATGCTGTGGACTCCGGGCCCTGAGCTGAGAACCTCCTAGACCCAGCCCAGGAAGAGCTTGATGCTAGACTGATGGAGGTCTCCATGACACTCCAGGCCGTCAGATGCTAACAGGAGACACAGGCCTTTTTCCCGAGCTGACAAAGAGAGGAAGCCTCCCTCTGTTTGGACTTCTAGCCATCTAAACGATGAGATAATACGCTTGTTTGTCAAGGCTGTCCACCTGTGCTATTTCTGTTACAGCAACAATACCTCCATAGCCAGGACACCTGGGAAACCTAGACCCGTAGCATCATCCAGGAAGAAGGAAACTTCTCCTCCCTTTTCCTTTCCTGCCAGCAGGAACCGTACGGCAAATCATTACTCCATGAGAGTCAGAAGCATATTCTCCACAACATGACACATTACTACCTCATTTTCTGTTCAGCTTTCCAACTAAAACTTAGAGGAATCAGCTTCTGCTGCACCATGGTGGACAACAGCAATGCAATGATTGAAGGGTAGGTTAAGAACACCCTACTTGAATAGTTCCTGTCTATTCCAAATAGCTCTTAAGTGACAGGAACCTTAATGAAGCAAACACGCTAGTTACCAATCTGCGATGCTCTCAGGCTGCAGGTTTGGTGCTACAACACTTTGGAAAAGTGCAGCCTTAAGTAAAGATGGTGAAAGAATCTTCCATCTTAAGGCCCCATTTTCCATGTCCATTTTATAAATCCTTGACCTATTCACGTTTTCTCAGAGCATTTTCTGATCTGTGTAATAATACTACTAATAAATAATAATATAATACTTGGCTTACCTCCCTCAAGAGCTGCTGTGAAAGTCAGGGACGTGGAGGTGTTTTGGACACCACCCAGCAGTGTACAAATGTAAAGAACCATTACTGCCTGGAGTCAAAGTCTTAGCAACCAAGAGCTCTGTGTGGCAGGCATACAGGATGCAAAGTTGCTAGACTCTCAGGTACATGGGGGAGGCAGCGCAATTCACTCCTTCTCCCCCTGATGTAGAATCTTAAGGGAAATCTTCTAGGGTTTCAACTGGCAAAATTCATAGCGAGTGGATATGCTTAGTCATCGACACGAGTAAACCAAGTCAGTGTGAGTGTTTTCGTGAAGGGTTTCAGAACACCCAAGACTCCGGGCAAGGTCTGACCTGGATGTAATCTCAGGAAGATGGGCCTGAAAGTAATTTCTTTCTTTCTTTTTTTTTTTTTTTTAAATTTTAACAATTTATTAGGGGCTCATACAATTCTTATCACAGTTCATACATATACATACATCAATTGTATAAAGCACATCTGTACTGTCTTTGCCCTAATCATTTTTTTCTCCTCTTTTCTTTTTTTACATTTTATTAGGGACTCATACAACTCTTATCACCATCCATACATATACATACATCAATTGTATAAAGCACATCCATACATTCCCTGCCCCAATCATTCTCAAAGCATTTGCTCTCCACTTAAGCCCCTTGCATCAGGTCCTCTTTTTTTTTTTCCCCTCCCTCCCTATTCCCCCCTCCCTCATGTGCCCTTGGTAATTTATACATCGTTATTTTGTCATATCTTGCCCTATCCGGAGTCTCCCTTCCCCCCTTCTCTGCTGTCCCTCTCCCAGGGAAGAGGTCACATGTGGATCCTTGTAATCAGTTCCCCCTTTCCAACCCACTCACCCTCCACTCTCCCAGCATCGTCCCTCACACCCTTGGTACTGAAGGTATCATCCACCCTGGATTCCCTGTACCTCCAGCCCTCATATGTACCAGTGTACAGCCTCTGTCCTATCCAGCCCTGCAAGGTAGAATTCGGATCCTGGTAGTTGGGGGGAGGAAGCATCCAGGATCTGGGGGAAAGCTGTGTTCTTCATCGGTACTACCTCGCACCCTAATTAACCCATCTCCTCTCCTAAACGCCTCTATGAGGGGATCTCCATTGGCCGACACTTGGGCCTTGGGTCTCCACTCTGCACTTCCCCCTTCATTTAATATGGTATATACATACATATACATATATACACATACGTACACACACTTATATCTTTTTTTTTTTTGCATGATGCCTTATACCTGGTCCCTTGGCACCTTGTGATCGCACTGGCCGGTGTGCTTCTTCCATGTGGGCTTTTTTGCTTCTGAGCTAGATGGCCGCTTGTTCACCTTCAAGCCTTTAAGACCCCAGACACTATCTCTTTTGATAGCCGGGCACCATCAGCTTTCTTCACCACATTTGCTTATGCACCCATTTGTCTTCAGCGATCCTATCATGGAGGTGTGCAGTCAATGATATGATTTTTTGTTCTTTGATGCCTGGTAACTGATCCCTTTGGGACCACTCGATCACACAGGCTGGCGTGTTCTTCCATGTGGACTTTGTTGCTTCTGATCTAGATGGCCGCTTGTTTATCTTCAAGCCTTTAAGACCCCAGTCACTATCTCTTTTGATAGCTGGGCACCATCAGCTTTCTTCACCACATTTACTTGTTCACCCACTTTGGCTCCAGCCGTTGTGTCGGGAGAGTGAGCATCATAGAGTTCCAATTTAATAAAAGAAGGTATTCATGCATTGAGGGAGTGTTTGAGTAGAGGCCCAAGGTCCTTCCGCCACCTTAATACTTGACCTATAAATATAGACACATCGATCTATTTCCCCATCCTCCTATATATATTTGCATGTACATGTCTTTGTCTAGACCTCCATGAATGCCCTTTGACTCCTAGCTCTTTCCTCCATCTCCCTTGACTTTCCTCCTGCCCTACTACCATGCTTCATCGCCACCTGGGCTAGAGTATACCTCTTCTCTAAGCAACCTTACCCTTGATCATTTCCCACCAGGCCTGCCACTCCCCCTTCTCTACCATTTGGGGTCCCATGTTTTTCCCTTGTCCCTGGGTTTGTTAACACCACTTCCATACCCCCCATACCCCTCCACCCCAAGTCCCCCCGGAACTGTCGGTCCCGTTGTTTTTCCTCCAGATAGTTCATCCAGCCTGTCCTATTCAGACAGACCTGTGGAGTCACTAATATGCACGAAAACAAGACCGAGGAAAACAAAGCAACAGTATACAACCAGACAACAAAACAACAAAAACAAACCACTGACAAAGAACAGAACAAAACAGTTCACAAGAGAAAAGCTTGTAGTTAGTTCAGGGATCACTTGCTGGCCCTTAGGAGCGTTCCCCAGTCCAGTCTGTTGGGGCACCACACCCTGGCCCCAAAGTCCACTTTCAGCATTCCCTGGGCACCTTGCCACTCCATTCCCCTGCTCTTCCGCTGCACTCCCCCAGTGATTTGCCTCGGTGTGGTGGGATCAGGTCAGGTGCAACTCCCACACTGCGCCTCCGGTGCTGTCCCCTGCATCGCCCTTAGTCACTGTGGGGCACCATGTCTCATAGTAGGGCCAGCCATGCTGTTCTCTCCGTGGACTGGCCGCTCCACTCAGGAACATCATCATCACGGCCTGGTGGGCCAGGCTGTGCTCCACTCTCTCCTCCTGCCCCCTCATCTGCTCCCGTGTGCTCTGATCAGATATGTCCATCTCCCGGAGCTGCAGAGTCAATGTCGTCCTTTGGAACAAATTCTTTTCGGGGGAGGGGCAGGAATCCACTTAATTTATGGTGCTGAAAGTAATTTCAAATTAGAAAGTGGAAGCCCAGTGTCTTGCTTTACCATGCCCACTGTCATGTGACAGGATCCTGCCAAGTGTGATCTTCAGGGCACCAGCATCAAAATGACATGACCTGGGAGAGGGAAGAGGGGGCAGTCCCTGGATGGGGCATATGAGTTAATGCGGGCTGGGATGCTAACTGAAAGACAGGGTGTTCGAGTCCACCCAAGGGGACTTCAAAGAAAGGCCTGGAGACATACTCCTGAAAGTCCAGCCATTGACTGCCCCATGGAGCACACGTCCATTCTGACACAATGAGCTGGACCCCCTGGGTTTTCTGGTGGGAGGCGTCAGGGTTGCTGCAATGCACTTCACTGTGACCCCTTCCCCGAATCAGACCCACGGCTGATTAGAAAGGGGATCTGCACTTTGAAGAGGTGCCGAGGCGCCGGGAGAGCTCCTCCAGATTCTGACCGGAAACGATCCACGTAGGGCGTTCCTGTAGAAAATGTGGAAAGATTTCAGACGAGGAAATAAATGATTCAAGGAAACAAGGACTTGTTTATAAAGAAACAAATTAAATATGTATAGGATGGGCTGCATGAAGTCATGACTGTGGAATATTTGAAAGGAACAAACTCAAGCGGTGGAATGGAGATGTTTTATTCAGGTCCCAGACGGCGTAAGTGGGAGTAATGGAATGACATCAGCAGAAGGCACTTGGGCTAGATATCAAGGAAAACATCCTGGCAGTGTAAAAACAGAAACCATTATAGAATGATTTCCCATGGTCCAGTCAGCCAAAATGTCATTCCGTTCAATGGAAAAAACCAGCCGGGCAGCATTGGAAGAAAACAACCCCACAAGTAGTTAAATTTCTTCTCTCTTTTATTGTTATGGGAAATAGCTAAAGCTTTGTCTTCCCAGTCACAGGATCCAAGGGGATTCTTAAGTGAAACTGAGGCTCATGAAAAATGTTGACGGTAGGAAGTACCTACCTGGTCTGGCTGAGCTCTGCGATGAAGAGAGATGAAAAAAAGTTAGCACGAAATGGTCTTCAGCCCATGATCTTGTCTGCGATCCCCCCCAACCCCCCACCCCCGCCGTGAATGGTGTAAACAACACAGGAACGGACATCTACGGAGAACTTCCTGTGTCTTGGCCCTGCCTCAGGTGCGCTACAAGCTCAACACCTTTTAATCAGCACAGTTCTGTCAGGCCGATGGGGTGCATTCCGTTTTACAGAGGAGGAAGCCCAGGCTCAGCGAGGGTACGCTACTAGGAAATGGGAAACCTGGAATTTGACCCTTCATCTATGGAACCCCAAGGTCCATGCTTATTTTCTTTCTCGAGGCAGGGACTGGGTCGCCAAGGCGAGCTGATGAGTAATGATATGTATAGAGGATCACACTTACTCCGAGCAATCTTGCTACTGTGCACGCTTTGTGCAAAACAACTGCACGTTCCTCCCTTCACATCCTGCCGTGGGACACAAAAACTTGGTGTTTCTGAATGGCTTGTAAAGACAGGGTTCATGGGGCAGCTAGTGGGTGAAGGTACTATTTGGGGCAATCTTTCAGGCCTCCAGATGTTCCCCCTGTCAGGCCTGAAGGTAGGGAAGGTCTCAGGACCAGGAGCAATAATAATGGCAACCAGTTCTTTCCTTTAGCTTTCTGTCTTTCCCTCCTCCTCCTCCTCCTCCTCCTCCTCCTCCTCCTCCTCCTCCTCCTCCTCCTCCTCCTCCTCCTCATTGCCTAGCTTCTCCGCCCTGACCTTGACCATTGCCAGTCCTTTTACCACAGCTGGGACCATTATCACCACAATCACATCACTGCCTTTACAACCACCATTAATTACCATGGCAACCACTGGGGCTGGCCTGAGCCGGTACCATCACTGTGAGAAATAAATCCCACCTGCTCCATCTTCAGTACTTCAGGGAACAAAAGGCTAAGCAGTTACTAAATAGCCAGAACACAAACAGATAGCTGATGTGTGGAATGGTATCCAGGGAGGGTCAGGGAAAGTTAGAAACTAAGGAAGTAGGAGACTTCCAGGAAAGACTGTTAACCCCATCACACTCAGCCAATGAGGAAAAGCCGGGTGAGTGTGTGTGTGTGTGTGTGGGGGGGGTGTCATGGGGGATGGATTCTCGAGCTACAGAATACATCCTGCTCACAAAACCTGTTGCACACACCGGCCCATTTCGTCCATCTGAGGTTCGCCTGTTCAGTTTTGTAAAATCGATGAATGAAGCGTCTTTCTTGCTAAAGTGGGTACAGAGGGGATTTCTCGAGAGCTCCTCTGTAAATGCTCCTGATTACTCATCTGTTCCACATATGAGATAAGGTCGTCCACCCCAGTCCAAGTCGGGGTTCATACCGACCTGCTGATGAGCAAGAGGAACCGAGATGGGATCTGAGTGTCCATGACATTTCTCACCATCACTACTGCCACCACCTCTTACCATCACCACTTTACAAAGAAAAGTTGAATCCATGTGTTTAATGTTCTTCATCAATATTAGTCGTCACCACTGCTGGCCTCACGAACCCAAAGCAATGTTCTGTGCTAGATAATTCCCCCTGCCATACCTCAAAACCATCATATTTCCAGGAGCACGAACTTGCCCACTGACGTCAGCACAACAACAAAAACAGGGCAATAATTCCTTGTTCTGGCTTTTGCAAAAACGACAGCCATGCACCATGCTTTTCAGACTCTAGAATCTTTCTACGATGAACTCAGAGGTAACGGAGGTTTTGTAAAGGGAGCTCAGCTTTCTTCATGAACCCTTGAAGCTACTGAGTCGCTGATGTGTCTGGGAAACTCCAGATGTCACGGTGCGGTTGCATCTCTCTTCACATCTGGTCTGAGAAGGCACTCTGCCTCTGAGAAACAACAAAGACCACGTGGAAGAAGCACACCAGCCTACCCCGATGTGATTGCTGAAGACAAAGCGGTGCCTAAGCAAATGTGGTGAAGAAAGCAGATGGTGTCTGGCTATCAAAAGAGATAGAGTCTGGGGTCCTACAGAATGGAAGATAAACAAGCGGCCATCTGAGAAACACCAAAGCCCACATGGAAGAAGCACACCAGCCTGTGAGGTCACAAGGCATCAAAGGGATCAGGGATCAGGCATCAAAGACCCCCCAGAATCATAGCATTGTGAATGAGAGTGCGGAGTAGGGACCCAGGGCCCATCTGTGGGAAATTGGACATCCCCTGGCAGAAGGACCGCGGGGAGGAGACGAGCCAGTCAGGGTACAGTGTAGCAATGATGAAACATACAACTTTCCTCTAGTTCTTGAATGCTTCCTCCCCTTTACTATCATGATCCCAATTCTACCTTACAAACCTGGCTAGACAAGAGGATGTACATTGGTTCAGAGAGGAACTGGAAACACAGGGAATCCAGAACGGATGAACCCCTCAGGACCAGTGGTGAGAGTGGCAATACCTAGAGGATGGAGGGCAGGTGAGGGAGAAAGGGGGAACAGATTACAAGGATCTCCATATAACCTCCCCCCAAGGGGGACAGACAACAGAAAAGTGGGTGAAGGGTAATGTCGGACAAAGTAAGATATGAAAAATAACAATAATTTATAAATAACAATAATTTATAAATTACGAAGGGTTCATGGGGGGGAAGGGGGAAGGGAGGGGGAAAATAAGGAGCTGATACCAAGGGCTCAAGTAGAAAGCAAGTGGTGTGAGAATGATCAGGGAAACAAATGTACAAGGGTACTTGACACAATAGATGTATGTATGGATTGTGATAAGAGTTGTACGAGCCCCAATAAAATGATTTTAAAAACCCAAAGAATCAGCCTCATGCACAAACACATGCAGTAGACAGTTCCTCAATGAAGCCTTTGGCTCCACTGGGAAATCTCAGACTTGGGAACCTGCTGATATAAACAAGGGGAAAAGCTTGGTATCAAGTCAGAAGACTTGTTTTTGGAAACAGAAAACCGACTTCGGCAGCAAAGGTCATCCTCCACTCTCTAATTGTGCCTTTGCCGCAGAGCCTGGGAAGCCCTCTGGGGACCCCTGGCAATTGTCAGCAGCTCTGCTTAGGTAAGTGTACTGTGCAAATAAGCCCCCTCGGGCCTACAGGCACGTAAACAACTTTCCAACTGACACTCAGACACAAACTGGTGATTCGAGAGACAACGCTTCAGATCCATGAGTCCGAGAAGCTGGTGTGTCTATTGTGTGAGGACCCGGCCCAGAGGAGGGGACGGGGCTGTTTGCTCCTAGATGAGTAGCCCTTCAATCAGAGCAAGATGAAAGGGGACATCAGCCTGACAGGCTTTGGACAGGGAATGCATCATCAATAGAAGGGCTGGAATTTTGACGCTGAAGATAAGTTTGGCTGAAAAAGAAAAGGGTGAAAGAGAAAGCGATTGGAAAGGAGGAAATGGGGACGTTCAGTATGGAGCCAATGGGCTACTTGATGTCTTCTAAGGAACCATTATGGGAACCTGAGCTATTAGAGGTTCAAAGATAGAATTCTCACTTCCCATGGAGGAGGCGTGGGCTTGATACCTGGCCAGCGTACCTGAGATACACTCACCACTCGTGCATCAGTGGACGGAGGCTTGTGTGTTGTTAGGAGCCTGAGCAGGTCCAGATGCAGATGGATGAGGCAGAAAGTCCTGGGGATCTGATTGGGGAAACCAGCCAACGAAAGCCTCATGGGTCACAATGTTCCAAGGTAACGGACAACAACATTGTTTTAAGGGTCAAGGGATAAAGATTTTTTCCTTGCCTGCCCAATCTACCATGACATTATCCCCCCTCCCCAAAATAAATTCACGGTCATTAATGCAGTTCCACCTCATAGCAACCCTGTAGAGGGTTTGCAAGGCTGCGCCTCTTTATAGAAACACATAGCCTCTTCTTTCTCCATTAGCGTGACTGGTGGTACTGAACCACTGACCTTGAGGTGAGTAGCCTTCACCTACATCTCCACCAGGACTCCTCCTCATCACATTGCAATAGAAACAAATGCAATTAGGGAAGGATCCTAAAACGCTTGGATAATTTTATTCCACGGAGAAAAAAAATGAAAGAAGTTGACAATAAATTCTTACTGGGAACGTGATTAGTGAAAGCCCTTCACCACTCCTCACATGTTGACATTTCCAACGACTCACAGGCAGTGCACAGGGGAGGAGGGGGGTTGGGCGGGGAAGAGGAAGCGTTTTAAAAGGAATTGATGAAAACGTTCCTTTTTTGGGGTTGTGTTTGCTTTCTCCTACCTTCCCATTCCAGCTGTGGTTGACCTGGCACCTACTCCTCCCCGATGCCCACATCCCGCAGAAATCACACTTGGTCATGTTCTCCTCCCACTGCGGCTGCTCTCAAGGGGAGGCAATCCACGAGGATCCCGCGTGGTGCTTACGGAGATCTTGACTTCAAAGTGTTGCCTTCCAACAGAGAGCTCATCTTCCAGCATGGCAACCTTCCAGCCCACCATTTTATTTTCTGTTCTCCTGAATTAAGCCAGTAAGAGAGTGACCGCCTTTTCTGATTACATTTTAAGAAGTAAGACGAGGTGAGGCTAGATTGGGACAAGACAGAAGCTGGCAAATAATCTATGGTTATTGAACTTCTTGCCACTGCCCTAAGGAATGATTCATTTTTGATTTTAAAATGCTACAGGTATCTCTTATTTTATGCACAGCAGGCATGTCAGTGAAGATGACAGCAAAGTGACTTTCTAAATGTTTGGGACCCTCAAGTCTGTTCCAATCCGTACGGTCCTGTGGACAACAGAATGAAACTTGCTGAGATGCTGTACCACCTGTACAATTGCTATTGTAGTCGTCTCTTCGAGTCTTCCTCTTTCCACTGACCTTTACCTTACCAACATGAAGACCTTCTCCAGAGCCTGGCCCCTCGGCCCCTCCTGATAACGGATCCAAGGTAGGTGCACTGAAGTCTCGCCATCTTTGTTGCTCAGAAACTTTCTGCTTGAACCTCTTCCAAGAGACTGGTTCCTTCTTTTAGCGGTCCGTTCTATGTTCAATATTCTTGGCCATCATTCAAATGCATCAATCTGGTGTCAACTTGAAAAGGGGTGGAGTCCAGCCTGTTAATCAGGTCGCAGCTTGATGACCTCATGTAGAGGTTCTACAGAGATAAATAGCTCACTGGAGGCCAGATACAGGCAGACTCACTGCTTCATCTTCCTGCTTACAAGACACTTGGAGCTACACTAGAGCCCTGGAGCTGGATGAGCCACACGGGGACCCATGCCAGTGCTGAGATGCTTCCACCACCATTGGATCCACAAGACTTTCCATTCACTGGCCTGTGATCTTTTGCATTCGGCGTCATTGCATGTGTCGTGTGAGTCTGAAGAGGAAGTTATAGACTGGTATGGGACATATGGGCTAATATCGGACTTATGGGCTTGATCTGGACTGGGATGTTTTCTTAATGGACAACTGATCTTTGATATAAAGTTATTTCCTAGACACATGTGAGTCTCCCTGGATGTGTTTCTCTAGTCAACCTGGACGAATACAATCTTCCTCAGTCACTGTGTACTTTTCAAATGAATACGAGACGACCTGGAAAAGAAAATCAAGATGTGAATCATTTGCACCTCAGTTTTCAAAGTGAAGTCTTTGTAACACTTTAAAAAGGTCTTCTGACGCAGACTTGCCTGGTGCAATTCATTTGATTTCTTGACTGCTGCTCCTATAGGCGTTGGCTGTGGATGCAGATAAAATGAGAGCCTTGACTGGATCTTTTCTCCATGTGTCATGCTGCGGTGTCGATGGGTCTCGTTGTCAGGTGTAAGCTATACTGAAGACTAGTCTTTGATCTTCATCACTAAGTTCTTCACTTGGAGCAATTCCGAAAGTGCAGGCCCCATTTTCCCAATGATGTCATCGTGAGACCATAGGTACGTCCTGGCAAAAAAAGAAATTCCTTCAAGACCTGGAGATGAAAATGTTTCATGTGAGGAGATTGAAAAGAGACCAGTTCTGTGGCAAATAGGACAGTGTACTTTTCTCGAAGATTAGACCTGACATTAAATTCCAGGGGACAGAATGAAACTGTGAAATGAACGCAGAATTTGGGATTAAGTAGCTTAGAACTCCAACTCTATCACTTGCAGTTCATGTTAACTTTAGATAAACTAGTTAAACTCTTTGAGCCTCAGTTATCTTTGAAAGGCTTATTTGATAAGCTCACTGTGGGCTTACACGAGAGAATGCTTGCAAAGCGCCCGGTTCTGGGTGACCAGTCACTGTGGAGTCCATCTTGACTCATAGCCACCCCACGTGTGTCTGAGGGGCCACAGGGGTTTCCTGACTCACCGCACCTCTTTCCCCGGTGCTCTAGGTGGTTCGAATCCCCAACCATTTTTGCTTCCTAGCTGGAGAGCTCTCTTTTCTTGAGAGCTAAGGACCAGCTCCTATTAAGGGCTCATTGGCTCCAGACCCTTGACATATCAATAACGGCTGGTCTTGTTGAGTGTGAGTAAGTGTGCGACAGTCTCTGAGATGCTTTATCACTCCTCTCTGCAGGGCTGAAGTCATAAAGGCTCACATTTTCATACAATGACCTTGAAACGCCCGAAGGGCTGCTCTAGGATTCTGTTTCCTGCTGGTCGTCTGGCAACATTCCCAGGTCGTGGAGTTGCTGGCATATCTTGAATTTAGGGTTGCCAGATTTAGCGAATAAACAAAGACAGGATTCCCAGTTTAATTTAAACAGAATATGAATCGCACATATGCTGCGTTTAGGGTAAGTATGGTCCATGTAACATTTGCATAAAAAAACAACACTAATGCTAAAGCAAAACAAAACTTGCTGTCTTGTGTTTCATCTGACAACCTTACTTACAAGCATCTTCTTTATTCAACAAGGAAGAACTCCCTTGAGAAACACTATCCCCAGTAAATGATACCTGCCCCTGTCTGTGTCCCAGCCACACTCCCTAACTCTGAGGTGAGGCATTGCGCGTCCATCAAGACGGATTCGAACTGCCCATTTGTGCATTTTCCTTAAAAATGATCATCTGTGTATTTATTTCTGCTGAAATCTGCTGCTGCGTCTCAGTGAAAGCCCCCAGTTCGGATTGGCAAACATTGCAAGTGTCGGTTTTCAAAGAGTCCCAGTTCTCTTTTAATTGGAGATTTAACTTAATTGGATGCTAGTCAATCGTGGCAGGATATTTGTTTTTCGCTTGATGGGAATGGCAGAGGACCATGTGGGCATGGAATAGCTCACTAGTGTCTTTGTTTTCAGTGGCACCTTGGCTCTTACTGTTCCTTCTGGATGCCGTGAATGTTGGCTCCCCAACAAGGTAAATATCCGCTCGGAACAGAGGCTATTCCGAGGAGTCCCCTACTGTACGGAAACACAGAAGAGGGAGAACAGTGGGTACACTCAGACAGGTGATTCAGGAAGTCTTTGAATTTTCCAATTAAGGGACAGGAGCTGGGTTGGCATTGGGAGGGTGGGAGACTGGAGAGGGGCTCAGGCTGCCTCTCTGGCTGTCTTTGCTTAGAGCATGCCATCATGGGGGGCTTGAAATCCCTTGAGTTATCTTTATACTGAAAGGTCACCCCTTTTTGGCATCACATCATTGCCCAGACAATCTCGCAGAGATTGGGTGTACCCTCAGACCGTGTGTGGACGGATGGTGCACTCGTTCACGGCACAGATATGATTCTGGGCTGACTTGTTCTGCTTGTTAATTTGCTTACAACTTCCATTTTGAGGACAGAATACTCAGTTGTTGTTTTTAAAACCTCGCTTCTATCATTAGCACCGGCAGTCTTTTTTGTTGGGCCCATGTGCTTCCAAGAAACCTGGACTTTTTCCTGTCATGTAAGCATCTGTGTGAGCAGCAGCAAGGAGGGGCTAAGGAGCCAGGGGGTGATGCACAAAGCAAGCGTCAGGCTCACCCCTCTGCTAACCATGGGAGAGCAGTTTCGTGGTCGCTGGAAAACAGGCCACGTGTTTCAGATCTATGCTTTGGAAAAACTGATATCACTATTAGCTGTGATTAAAGAAGCTCTGGTAGCTCTGCACTGCTGACCACAAGGTGGGTGCTCCAAACCCACCGGCTGCTCCTTGGCAGAAAGGCGAGGCTGTGTTCTCCCATGAATATTGAATAGTCTCTGAAACCCTGTGCAGGGTCACTA
Organism: Tenrec ecaudatus; assembly: GCF_050624435.1. Taxonomy (NCBI): domain Eukaryota; kingdom Metazoa; phylum Chordata; class Mammalia; order Afrosoricida; family Tenrecidae; genus Tenrec; species Tenrec ecaudatus. Next base: position 152,111,192 of record NC_134530.1, on the reverse strand, counting down.
AGAGTGTGACCAGCTTGTAGTCCTGTGGTGGCTGGTGTGTTGGCGTCATGCTGAACACTATGCCATTGGCATGTCACATACCAGCAGGGTCACTGTGTTCGACAGGGTTCTCTAGAGAGATGAAACCAGATTGCTGGTAATTTTATATACACATTTATAAAGATAGATAGATAGATAGATAGATAGATAGATAGATAACACAAGAAATGAACTGCTAAATGATAAAGCAGTACAAATGGCTCAGTGCAACTCACTCCCGGGAGAGAGTTGTGAGACACTGGCAGTCCTTTAAGTCTTGCGGGCCACCAGGTAGTCCTCTGTAGAAAGATCTTGGCTATCCCAGCACAGGCAGCAAACAGCAAGGCAGGTCACCCACCTACAGTCAGTCCTCAGCTCCAGAGATATACATTCCAATCGTGTGGTCTTAAAGGGACCTCAACTTACAGCAACACAGTCCACAGGCTAGGTGTCCCACAAGCAGTGTAGCCTATAAATTGAGGCACAGAACAAGCTAGGCAGCCGCACACTGGTCTGATGATCAAAGAGCGAGAGACAAGAAAGGCGAGGCTCACTGAGCCATTTTTCTCTCCGTCCTTCAATTAATCCCATCTATCTCAATTCACCCCTTGCCAACTTGGCACCTGTACACAATTCTTTAGCCATATATACTTGTATAATTTCTGGACATTGATGAAATCACACTTATACTCATCATCTATCATACATATAAATGAAAGCACACTGCGTCCAGTTGTATCTGATATATCCTACCTGAACAAAGGAAAGATATGCAATAAGCACATAAAAAGAAAATACATTGACAATTACAAACATTGCTTCTGCAATCACAGGGCATGGTAGCACTAAGAGTAGGCCTATGGGATCGCCTGGATTCCAGACATATTCTTCTTTACCTCCATTATGTAACACCAGTCCAATTTCTCCTTGGTAATCAGGATCAATCACACCACTTAGTATGGTGACACTCTTCCTGACCTGTTGATCCAAAGGCATGAGAAGCCCAAAGTGCCCAGGGGGCATTCTCAGCTGCCAGGTCAGTGGAATCTGTGCTGTGTTTCCAGGTGGGAGAAGGTGCCACTCCAGTTTCCACCCCTTGGTTGCTAGTTCCATGAATTCTGGCTATTGGAGACACAGCACCATATATTGGCAGCTGGTTTAGAGCGTATACAGCCTCCTGGAGAACATTGCCCTGCAAGTTGTTGCCACCTAGTTGGCGCCGTAATTGTGTCTTTAGGAGCCCATTCCATCATTCTATCAAGCCGGCAGCTTCAGGATGATGAGGGACATGATATGACCAGTGGATTCCATGGGAATGGGCCCATTGCCGCACTGGATTTGCTGTAAAGTGAGTTCCTTGATCTGAAGCAATGCTATGTGGGATGCCATGCTGGTGGATGAGGCATTCTGTAAGTCCACGAATAGTAGTTTTGGCAGAAGCATCACGTGCAGGGGAGGCAAATCCATATTCAGAGTAGGTGTCTATTCCAGTAAGAACAAAACGCTGTCCCCTCCATGATGGAAGTGGTCCTATGTAATCAACCTGCCACCAAGTTGCTGGTTGATCTCCCCGAGGAATGGTCCCATATCTTGGACTTAATGTTGGTTTCTGTTGCTGGTAAATGGGACACTCAGCAGTGGCAGTGGCCAAGTCAGCCTTGGTAAGTGGAAGTCCATGTTGCTGTGCCCATGCATAACCTCCATCCCTGCCACCATGTCCACTTTGTTCATGTGCCCATTGGGCGATAACAGGGGTGGCAGAGGAAAGAGGAGGACCAGTCTCCACAGCGCGTGTCATCTTATCCACTTGATTATTGAAGTCCTCCTCTTCAGAGGTGATCCTTTGGTGAGCGTTCACGTGAGATACAATCAACTTTACTTTCTTGGCCCATTCAGAGAAGTCTATCCACATACCTCTTCCCCACACCTCCTTGTCACCAATTTTCCAATCATGGTCCTTCCAATTCCCTGACCATCCAGCCAAGCCATTAGCCACAGCCCATGAATCAGTATACAGTCTCACATCTGGCCATTTTTCCTTGAAGGCAAACTGAACGGCCAGGTGCACTGCTCGAAGTTCTGCCCATTGGGAAGATTTCCCTTCACCACTGTCCTTTAGGGAGATCCCAGAAAGGGGCTGAAGTGCTGCTGCTGTCCACTTACGAGTGGCACCTGCATATCGTGCAGAGCCATCCGTAAACCAAGCATGACTTTTTTGGTCTTTAGTTAAAGTATGGTAAGGAACTCCCCAGGAGGCCATAGGTGCAGACTGGGAGAAAGAAGGTAATGTGATAGGAGTGGAGACTGTGGGCATTTGGGCCACTTCTTCATGCAGCTTACTTGTCCCTTCAGGTCCTGCTTTGGCCCAATCTCGTATATACCACTTCCATTTAAAAATGGAGTGTTGCTGTGCACGTCCAACTTTATGATTACGTGGGTCAGACAATACCCAGTTCATGATAGGTAATTCAGGCCTCATGGTGATTTGGTGGCCCATGGTGAGGCGTCCAGTCTCCACCAAGGCCCAGTAACAGGCCAACAGCTGTTTTTCAAAGGGGGAGTAGTTGTTTGCAGAGGATGGCAGCACTTTACTCCCAAATCCCAATGGTCTACACTGTGATTCACCAATAGGGGTCTGCCAAAGACTCTACACTGCATCTTTATCTACAACTGACACCTCTGGCACCATTGGGTCAGCTGGATCGTATGGTCACAGTGGCAAAGCAGCTGGCACGGCAGCCTGAACCTGTTGAAGAGCCTTTTCTTGTTCTGGGCCCCACTCAAAATTGTAGGCTTTTTATGTCACTTGATAAATAGGTAGAAGTAGAACACCCAAGTGAGGAATATGTTGCCTCCAAAATCCGAAGAGACCCACTAGGCGTTGTGCCTCTTTTTCAGTTGTTGGGGGTCCTAAATGCAATAGCTTATCCTTCACTTTAGTAGGAATATCTCAACATGCCGCACACCATTGACCCCTAGAAATTTTACTGAGGTGGAAGGTGCTTGAATCTCCATTGGGTTAATTTTCCAACCTCTTGTACACAGATATTGTACCAATGAATCTAGAGTCTTTGATATATCCTTCTTAGTGGGTCCAATCAGCATAATGTCATCAATATAATGGACCAGTGTGACATTTTGTGGAATAGACAGGAGATCAAGTCCCTTCAGACTTAATTATGGCACAGGGCAGAAGAGTTGATGTACCCCTGGGGGGTGGGGTACAGGTTTCAACCAAGCTTTCAGACTAAGAATAGATTATGAAGAAGGAATAGGCTGTCCGTTTTGGAGAAATTGGTCCTTGGAAACCTGATGAGTGGCATGGATGCTGAAGGCCAAATGAGTAGAAGCTGATCATTGTCAGAGGAAGTGCCAGAAGATGAGTCTCTCAGGTCAGAAACATTCAACTATGAGAGAGAAAGAGCCAGCTGCCTTCTCAGATAAAGTCAGCTGTAATGATGGGGATGGAGTATAAAGCCTGTGAGACCGAAACATTTCGGACCTTCGTTTGCTGATGGGGCATGACTTAACATGAGAAAAACAGCTGAAAAAATCTATTAATCCTAGGAATTTGAAATATGCAAAATATGACTCTAGGGCAATTAGAAGTTGTCAAAAATGAAATGGAAAGCTCAATATCCTATTAGTTAGTGAGTTGAAATGAACGAGTATTGGCCATTTCTTATCAGAAAATCATTGGGTTTACTGTGCTGGAATGACACAATCAAGAGGAATGGCATTGCATTCATCCTCAAAAAGGACATTTCAGGAGCGTTTTTGAAGTACAGTAATGTCTGTGGTAGGACTATATCTATCACCACTTCAAGGAATTCCAAACAATACAACTATTATTCAAATTGATGTCCCAACTGCTAAAGCTAGTGATTCAGAACTTAAGAATTCTAACAATGTCTTCAGTCTGAAATTGATCAATATTGCAATCAAGATACATTGATAATTTTTGGCAATTAGAATGCAAAAGTTGGAAACAAAGAAGGAAGAACAGTGGTTAGAAAATAAGGCCGTGGTGATAGAGACAAAGGAAAAGATCCCATGTTAGGTTTGCACGACCAATGGCTTCTTTTTAGCAAATTCTTTTCTCAGCCACACAAACCGCAACTATACACATGGGCTTCTCCATATGGAATACACAGAAATCAAATTGACTGCATCTGTGGGAAGAGACAATGGAGCTCAATATTAGCAACTAGAATGAGGCCAGGGCCAACTGCAAAACATATCAATTGCTCATATAGAAGTTCAGTTGAAGCTGAGGACAATTAAGTCCACAAGAGCCAAAACACGACCTTGTGCTTATCTCACCTGAATTTCGAGAACATCTGAAGAACAAGTTTGCTGCATTGCACACTAATGACAGAAGACTTGAGCTGTGGAATGACATCAAGATTATCAATCATTACATAAATGGCTTTTAAAAACTAGGAAAGCAAAGTTCAAAGTGGATGCCAGAAGAGTCTGAAACTTGCTCTTAATGATCGAGTAGCTCAGGCAAATGACAGTGATGAATGATGTAGCCAACCCGCTGAACAGAAAAGGTCAAAGGGCGGCATCAGAAGACAGAGTCACATATTCCAATGCAGTGTGCAAACATCTATAGGGTGAAAGCCGACAAAGAAGAGCACACTCAGCATATCCTAACGTGAAGGGACTCAAGAAAAAGAAAATCAAGTCTTGAGCTCCAATATTTAAAAATGTGACTGATGCAGGAAGCATCAAAGATGGCAATCCAAAAAATACCCAGAGTCACTGATTCAGAAAGAGTGAGTTGACATGCCATCATCTCAGGAGATAGAATCTGAGCAAGATCCAATGCTAGAGAGGCGGATGGCCCCAAGTTCAGCAAGCAGGGGTGTGCCATTGGCATGCCACAAGCTGCTAGTAAGCCTTCCTCTAATCCCGCCGCTGTGATTTTCCTCATGCAGTTCACCTTCTCAGAGTATTCACTTCTACAGATTGAATGAGTGTGGTGAAAGTTTACAACCCGATGCACACCTTTCCTGATTTTGAGCCAGGATTTTTATCTTTTGTTTGGTTTAAGTGATTGCCTCCAGTGCTGCCCAAGCCCACGTGTCCAACATTAACCCATATGTCCGATACAATCCACAAAGTCCTCCTCCATTTTACAAAACATACACTGTGATGCCGACTGCAGGAGGAAAGCCGAATCAGTGAGCGTGTAAGCATCTCAGTGCTGACAGGGATCTCCACACAGTGGCTCCAGCACCCAGGGCTGCATCGGGGTAGGTCCATGTGGCTTCTCCTCAGGGATGTCTTGCAGGAAGTGAGCCTTGCCAGCTGAAGCAGGGAACTGGCTAAGGCAGCTGCACCCTGGTCCGAACATTACAAAGCAAGAGACTCGCGAACTAGAAAAGCGAGGCTCACTGAGTCATTGATCCCTCTTCCCTTCAATTAACCCACATGTGTTTATCGGCCTGGTTGGCACAATAAACTGCCTCACATACAATGAGCATAATGAAGTCTTATAAAATTCCCTTTTTTGCAATATTATTCATCATTTGTTATGATCAATATAGCCAAACGCCTCTGCACAATAAAAAACAAAACCCAAAGTAAACATTTTCCTCGTGATGTGCTTCAGTCAAGCTCCATTGGACACTCGCTAGCACTGATGTGCTTTGCTCCACCTCCCCCTCTGACTCTGGCTTGGATTCTGGAAGCTGCCTGTTGAGGTGCGACTGCAACCGTGTTTGAATGATCTTCAGCAAATGTTTCCTTGGGGCTGATACTATTGGGATTGTTTGATAATTTCATCATCCTATTAAATCATCTTTCCTTGGGCATAGAAAGGGCTCTCATTCGTTGGTTGCTTGGGTATTCCCAATGTCTTCAGCCAGATGACTGAATCTTGCCAGCCTTGCATCTGTTTGTTGTAGCATCTCCGCTAGTGAGTTGGCTGTTTGTCAATGCCATCAGTTAGGCTTCAGTACCATCCATTTACTTAAGGACAAATAAGCAAGATCGAGGTTCAGCAGAGTAAGTGATCTTCGGTTACTGGAGAGGGCTTGGCTGAGGTGTATTTATTCATTGTGGACATCAGGCAGAACCTGGGTCACGGTAATCACCCCCGTTGTAGCCCATCAGATTCTTCAGATGTGTTGAAACTAGATCATCTTGAGTCCTTGAGATGTAGCCACTTGTGGTGAGAAACAAAGAGAGACACAGACAGGTCTTTTGTGGCTACAGATTGACCGGAGGACAGAGGCAGGCACTTCTGTGATCTCAAAGGCCCTACAGTTAAGGGAGGTGTATAGTGGCCGGCCACCACTTGTGTGTCAGTGTGTTGTACCGTGGTGGTTTGTGTGTTGCTGTGATGCCGGAAACGATATCATTTGTATTTCAAATATTAGCAGGGTCATCCAGAGTGAACAGATTTCAGCAAAGCTTCCAAACTCAGTACAGACTATGGAAGAAGGAGCCGGCTGTCCAATTCTGAGGAATTAGCCACTGGGAACCTATTGACAACATCAAAATCGTGTCAGGTACTGAAAACCTCATGGAAAGAAAGAGAGCATTGCTGAGAGATAGTACCAGAAGATGAGCCCCTCAGGTCAGAAAGCACTCCAGACAGGAATAAGGAAGAGCTTCCTCCTTTTTCAAGGAGGATGTGCATGGAGTAAAGCCGTTGGGACCTTTCATTTACTGAGTGGGCTCGACTCAAAATGAGGAGAAACCGCGCACGCATCAATTAGTAACCAGAACTTGGAATGTATGAATTGAGGACAATTGGAAGCGTAAAAAATGAAACAAGATGCATTAGGATGAACATTCTAGGCATTAGTGAGCTGAAAGGGGCTGATAGTGGCCACTTGGAACCAGGAAATCCTAGAGTTTATTATAATGGGAATAGCCATCAAGAGGAATGGCTGCACCAGTCTCAATCAACACATAACCACACTCCCCACCCCAAGGGGATGAACAACAAAAACTGTGGGGGTAGGGCACAGCAGTTGCTGTAAGATATGAAAATAACAATAATTTATACGTTATCAAGACTTTGTCTTCTGATGCTGCTCTTTGACCTTTTCTGTTCAGCCTTTCTAGTTCTCGAGGGAATAAAGAAGAGCTGATACCTAAGGCTCAAAAGTAAATATTTATCCCCTTACAGAAGGGGTGCAGGGAGGAGATGAGCCAGTCAGGGTGCAGTATAGCCCCAATGATACATACAACTTTCCTATGGTTCTTTAATACTTCCTCTCCCCACCCCCTCCCCACCCTACTATCATGATGCCAATTCTACCTTACAAATTGGCTAGATCAGAGGATGTATACGGGTACAGATAGGAGTTGAAAACACAGGGAATTCAGGACAGATAAACCCCTCAGACCCTAATGAGAATAGCCATACCAGGAGGGGAAGGTGAAGGTTGGGGGGAAATAGGGGGAATCAATCACAATGATCTACCTATAACCCCCTCCCAGGGGGATGGACCACAGAAAAGTGGGTGAAGGAACACATCAGCAGTGTAAGAAATGAAAAAAAAAATTATCAAGGGTTCATAAAGGAGGGAGGGTGAGGGAGGGAGGGGAAAAATGAGAAGCTGATACCAGGGCTCAAGTAGAAAGAAAATGTTTTGAAAATGATGATGGCAACAAAAGTACAAATGTGGTTCACACAATGGATATATGTATGGATTGTGATAAGAGTTGTATAATCCCCCAATAAAACAATTTTTTGTACTTCAAACATTTTTTATTGCCTCTCCTCCAAAAGAATTTTTTAAAATCATTTTATTGGGGTCTCATACAGTTCCTATCACAATCCATCCATCCATCCACTGGGTCAAGCACATTTGTACATTTGTTGCCATCATCATTTTCAAAATATTTTCTTTCTACTTGAGTCCTTGGTATCAACTCCTTATGTTACCCTCCCTCCCTCATGATCCTTTGATAATTTATATATTATTATTTCATGTCTTATACTGACCAGTGTCTCCCTTCACCCGCTTTTCTGTTGTCCACCTCCCAGGGAGGGGGTTATATTTAGGTCATTGTGATCTGTTCCCCCTTTCTACTCTCCCCTTCCCCTTCCTCTCTTGGTATCACTATTCTCATTATTGGTCCTGAGGGGTTTATCTGTCCGGGATTCCCTATGTTTCCAGTTCTTATCTTTACCCGTGTACATGCTCTGGTCTAGCCAGATTTGTAAGGTAGACTTGAGATCATGATAGTGGTGTGTGTGTGTGTGTGTGTGTGTGTGTAAGTATTAAAGAACTAGAGAAAAGTTGTATGTTTCATAGGTGCTATACTGCACCCTGACTAGCTCATCTCTTCCTTGTGATCCTCCTGTAGGGAATGATCAGTTGTCCACAGGTGGGCTTTGAGTCTCCAATCCACATTCCCCCTCATTCACAATGATATGATTTTTTTGTTCTGGGTCTTTGATGCCTGATACCTGATCCTATCAACACCTCATAGGCTGGTGTTACATGGGCTGGTGTGCTTCTTCCACGTGGTCTTTGTTGCTTCTCAGCTAGATGGCCACTTGTTTATCTTAAAATAATTTTAAAAAAATAAAGTAAACGTTTATAAAATAATGATGGCAATATGTGTACAAATATGCTTGATACAATTGATGTACAGATAGATTGTTAAAAAGCTGTAAGAGTCCCCAATAAAATGATCTTTTAATTATAAAACAAAAAAGAATGGCATAGCATTTATCCTCAAAAAGGACATTTTAGGATCTATCTTGAAGTACAATGCTGCCTGTGATAGGATTATATCTATCCACTTTCAAGGAAATTCAATCAATCAAACTATTATTCAAATTTATGCTCCAACTACTAAAGCTAGTGATTCAGAAATTGAAGATGTCTACCAATCTCTTCAGTATGAAATTGATCCAACTTGCAATCAAGATGAATGGATAATTAGTGGCATTAGAATGCAAAGTCAGAAACAAACAGGCAGGACAGTCGCTGTAAGATATGGTAGTGTCGATAGAAAGGAAATTGGAGATCCCATGAGAGAATTTTGCAAAACCAACGACTTCTTTATAGCAAATGCTTTTTCAACAATATGTAAGGTGACTATCCACATGGACTTCTCCAGATGGAATGCACGGAAATCAAATCAACTACGTCTGTGGGAAGAGACAATAGCAGCAGCTAAACCAGGCCAGGGGGAAATTGTGGCACAGGCCACCCACTGCTCATATGTACGTTTAGGTTAAAATTGAGGAAAATTAAAACAAGTCTACGACAGCCAAAATACTACCTTGGGTCCATCCTATCTGAGTTTCGAGAATACCTCAAGAACAGATTTGCGGCATTGCACGCTAATGAAAGGAGGCCTGCCCTTAATCATAGAGTAGCTGAAGCAAATGGAAGAAATGAAGTCAAAGAACTGAATAGAGAAACTCAAAGGGCGGCTTGAGAAGACAACGTCAGGTACTCTGATGACATGTGCGGAGACCTAGAATCAGAAAACCACAAAGGAAGCACCTCGACCTGGAAGAAGTCTAGAAAAAATCCAAGCCTAGAATTGTACTCTTGAAAAGTCCCCGGGCACACTACTGAAAAATGAAGGGAGAAGCTCAGGAGATGGAAAGACAGACTGCACCAGAAAGAGAGCTTCGACACCACCGTTTCAGGAGGTAGCGTCGGAGCAAGAATCAATGGGCTGAAGTGCACGCTGCACTGAAAGCATTGGCTGTGGGGGCCCAGCCTCCCCACCACCGAATGGGTCCAAGAGACGGCTGTGTCATGGAGGGTTAAATTAAAGAGACATCAGACAAGATGAACCATGTGAGGGCTCACCTCCACAATTGCCTCAGGAACCAGGTCAGAGCAGAGAGAGAGCTTAACGTATTCTCACTAGCTTATATAATCTGGGGCACTCAGGCCGCAGTAAGCACATATGGAACAGGAAGGGGTTGTACAAGAGGCATACATGCAGCATGGGACGGGGGGGGATGAGCTAGGGATATGCACCCAATAGAAAGGAGAGGCACTAGAAGCATACATGTGACAGGAAGGCAGACAAGTAACAAGATGGGCAGTCTCTGGAGCCAAGATGTCAGTCTATCCTTGGTCATCTCTGAGCTGGCTTGACTTTAGCTGTCTTTGAGTTCTCCAGGGGAACAATCTGGGATTCTTATTTGAAGGGAGTGCTCCCTACTCGGGCGGGGCAGACAATAGGGTCTGGTTGCTTTGGATGGCAGACAACCTTCAGGCAGATAGCCTTCAAGCAGTTGACCTTCAAGAGTATAGTTAGTGACCAAGTGTTTGCAAACAGCACCTTAAAATTGGCATTATTATGGGGGACATCATGGGGGAATAACTTTTACTTAGGAGAATGTGAGTGGGACACATCTTCAAGCCACAAACATGAAGGTTCCCTCCACCAGATCCCTGGCCTCCGAGACTCCTTAATCTATAAATGTTGAGAGTTTGTCCACATACACTCTCTTCCTTTCAGTTTCCCACAATTAGCTAAAAGGAAGGCTCCAGAAATTGATGGAGTACCAATCGAAACATTTTAACAAGCCGGTGAAGCTTTGGAAGTACTCACGGTCTATGCCAGAAAACTGGAAGACAGCTACTTGGCCAACTGACTGCAAGAGATCCACATCTGTACCCACTCCAAAGAAAGGTCACCCAACACAAATGCTCAGGCTCTAGAACAATATCAATATCACAGACAAGTAAACTGTTGCTAACAATCACACACACCTGCGTTTGCAGCAACACATTGACTGGGGCCTGCCAGAGGCTCAGGCCAGATTCAGAAGAGGATGTTGAACAAGGAATATCATTGCTGATGTCGGATGAATCTTGGTTGACAGCAGAGAATTCCAGAAAGATGCTTACCTGTGTTTTAGTGACTGTGCCAAAGCCTTCGACTGTGTGAATCACAGCAACTATGGATAACCTGGGAAGAATGGGAAGACCAGAGCGCTTCATTGTGCTCCGGCGGGACCTGTCCATGGATCACGAGGCAGTTGTGTGAACAGATGAAGGGAATGTTGCATAGTTTAACATCAGGAAAGGTGTGCGTCAGGAAAGGTGTGCTGAGGAAAGAATCCGAGAAGTTGGATTATATGTAGAAGAATGTGATATCAGTATCAGAGGAAGGCTTATTAACAACCTGCAATGTGCAGATGAGCCAACCTTGCTTGCTGACAGTGAGGAGGACTTGAAGCACTTGCTGACGAAGACCAGGGACTGCAGCCTTCTGTATGTACTGCAACTCAGTATAAAGAAGACCAACATCCTCACAACTGGACCAAGAGGTAACATCATGATAAATGGAGAAAAGATGGAAGATGTTAAGGATTTCATCTTGCTTATAGCTACAATCAGTTCTCACAGAAGTTAACAGTCAAGAGATTAAATGACACATTGCATTAGATAAATCTGCTGTACAGGACTTCTTTAGAGTGATGAAAAGCAAGGATGTTACTTTGAGAACTAAGATGTTCTTGACCCAAGCCATGATATTTTCAATCACCTCATATGTATGTGAGTGTTGGACATTGAATAAGGAGGACAGAATAAGAAGCGATGCACTTGACTTCTGATGCTAGTGAAGTGCATTGAAAGTACTATGGACTGCCAAAAGAACCAACAGATCTGGCTTAGAACGAGTTCATCCAGAATGCTCCTTAGGAGAGACTAGTCCCTGGAGATGGACATCATGCTTGGTAAAGAAGAAAGGCAGCGACACATAGGAAGGCCCTGTTTTTCATCCTCTCGGCGCACTAGGGTGACCTCCTAGGGCTACCCTGTCATCAAGCTGTTCCTGAGAAGGGATGCAGTGGCAGAAGGCTGGGATTTCCCTGGCCCAGCCCCAACTGCACCCAGAATGCCATCAGCTCAAGTGCCTACATAGCACTGATGGGAGCTGCAGATGCCAGGCAGCTGCGGGCCATTTGTTGTGGAAACAGAGTTGCAGATGGCAGCACAGATCATCCTGCCCACTGATCTCGTCACTCCATCTTCACGGGGCTGGGGGCCCGCTGGGAAGGGGGCATATTTATCCTTGGCGCTATAAATAAGCTGAGTCCTGCAGCCTCTGTCCAACTGATGGACTGTGTTAATGCGTGGGGCACTTTGCCTGAGAGGGATGGACAGGACCACCCGGAGACGGGGTGGGGGTCCTTTTCCTCTGACCCTGGGGTCTGCTAACCCCCCTTCCTCCCTTGGGGGTCTGGAGGCACCTCTGACACAGCTTCCCACCCTTGCTCACTCTCCTGAGATACCAGGCACCTTCAAAAAATGTGTTTAGAAATGCCATGATCTTTTCATTTCACGTTCCCTTACACTTTTAGAAGGCCCCTCATACTTATTATCCCTCCCAATATTATTGCTAATCTTGTCATTAGCTGTCTCACAAGTGGGGCATGGGTCACATAAGCCTGCCTACTCCAGTTGGCCTTGACAGGTGGTGGTTTAGAAAGGTTCTGGGCCTCCTGGCATCTCCCTCCTCAGCACCCACCCCAAGGCCCAGATACTAGCAATTGTGCAGAAGTTTGGGGGTCTTGGGGTCTGGGCAGCACATGAGGAAGCAGCAGGTGGGCAGAGAGGCCGGTAGAAAGGGGAGCTTGAGCTTTAACCCCGTTGAGAGAAATGAACACGGTTGTATATGCACAGACCTTCTGACCCAGCAATTTCACTTCTGTGAATTTATCCCAAACAGAGTGGAAAACATGAAAACACGTCTGAACCCGGCCTGTACTCATACAATTCCCTTTTCTCAACAGTGTTTTAAATTCTATGTCATTGGCAAAATTAATGACACTATCAGTGTGATTACCATTTGCCCTAGGGGGATGATTTCTAATGTTCTCTATCATAAAATGATAATGTTGTGTCTAAAGTAAACTAGAGACATATATAAATCATAGATAGGTGTATGAATGGATTTGGGGATCTCACTTTATTAGGGGACATCTAAGAACAATTAGTTCTTATGACATGGCCCTGTTCAATGCTCACCCTCCTGAAGAGATGCCTGAAGAAATGAGAGCTATGGAAAGTGCAATGAAGAGACCAGCTCATGCTTGGCTATCACAAAGACTAGCATCTAGGGTCTTAAAGGTTTGGCTTCAAGCAAGCCGCCATCTAAATGAAACTAAGTCCACATGGGAGAAGCACACCAGCCTGTGTGATTCAAGGGCTGAAATAACAAAACCCCAATCTAAAGGATGGGATGGTATCAGAGCTTACATGGTAACACTTGGTCTGCAGAAGGCTACGGATGACAGTGGAAGCCCAAAATCCATTTGCAGGCTCCCCAATGGATTAAATCTCTGGTGACGCCCCTGTGACCATAGTCGAAGATTGCGACTGGCCTAGCTATCACACGGAGAGCACTGTAAAACTGATTATGGCAGATAGGGTCAGGGGAAAGGTCATACCTAATCATCTGATCTCCCCTTTGACCCATGTTAAAGTTGTTTTGCTTTTTAATATTTTCTGCTTTCCTTTTGATTGAGGTTTGTCTGTGTGTGGTCTAGTCATTGCTTTGTTTTTGGCTGTTTCATGCTTGTGTTCTGTCTGGTTCTCTGTGTAAGAAGTCCAGGATGGTAGATCTACGGAGACAGAAGCCGCATTGATACTTGCGCAGGAGCATGGAAGGCTGGGATGGGGGAAACGAGGCGCTGACGACAATGAGGAAGAGAAGAAAAGGTTCTGAAATCGATTGTGGTGATGATTTCACAAGTCTTACTTTGAAGGAGATGGCATCGCCACGTGACACCATTAAACTTTATTACATGGCAATAGACTCTTTTGTAAAAATATGAACACACAATGTATCACCGTTTGGAGAGTAAAGAACTAAAAACGTGTTGAATGCCCACCAATAAGGAAATGGTTAAATAAGTGACTTCATGCCCACATACTGGACTATTGTGCAGCGTAAGGACGAAAAAGGAATAATCAGATCTATAGCTATGCAGTTCTTGTCGGGAGATAATGCAACTGAAGAGATAATGGAAAACTGAGTATGATACTTTACGAAAAAATCCATTGCCTTTGAGTCTATTCTGACCCAGCCCTGTGGGATTGACTCAACTCTATTATCTGTCCTATGGTCAGCCCAGAAGTACCCCCTAGGGCTTCTCTATGGAAACAGGCTGACACATCTCTTTCTCTCAGAGTGGTTGGTGGGTTCAAACTACAGACCTTTCGGTTAGCAGCCAAATTTTTCACCCATGGTGCCACCAGGGCTCCTTATCCAAGAAAAACCTTTTTGTCCTCAAGTCAATTTCAAATGATAGAGATCTGCTAGGACTGACTGGAACTGGCCCACAGTGCTTCCAAGACTAGTCTTTATAGGAGAAGGCTGCCATGTCCTTCTTTCAGAGAGGAGCTGGTGGACTTGAACTGCCAACTCTTTAGTTAGCAGCCAGCAGATGTAAGATCTAACAATACACTATATATATATGTGTGTATATATATACATACACATTTGTTTGCTTTTTTCATATTTGTTTATTTGTTTATCATTTTATTAGGGCTCATACAACTCATCACAATCCATACATACATCAATTGTGTAAAGCACATTTGTACATTCATTGTACTCAACATTCTCAAAACATTTGCTCTCCATGTAAGCCCCTGGCATCAGCTCCTCATTTTTCCCCTTCCTCCCCGCTTCATGAGCCCTTGATAATTTATAAATTATTATTTTGTCATATCTTGCACTGTCCTATGTCTCCCTTCACCCACTTTTCTGTTGTCCGTCCCCCAGGGAGGAGGTTACATGTAGATCCTTGTAATCGGTTCCTCCTTTCCAACCCACCTTCCCTCTACCCTCCCGGTATCGCCACTCTCACCACTGGTCCTGAAGGGATCATCGCCCTGGATTCCCTGTGTTTCCAGGTCCTATCTGTACCAGTGTACACCGTCTGGTCTAGCCAGACTTGTAAAGAAGAATTGGGATTATGATAGTGGGTGGGGAGGAAGCATTTAGGAAGCAGAGGAAAGTTATATTTTTCATCATTTCTACATCGTACTCTGATTGACTGTCTCCTCCCCGAGACCCTTCTGTAAAGGCATGTCCAGTGCCCTGCAAATGGGCTTTGGGTCTCCACTCCACACCCCTGCGCCCCCCATTCACAATGATATGATTTTTTGTTCTGATGATCCCTGATCCCTTTGACCCCTAATGTAAAAAGATAAATGAAAGGATGACTTGTGGGGGAAGAGTGAGCAGAGTGAGGGGATCTGAAGTCCAAGGTGGATTCATTGTGATGGCAAGAACATCAGCTTCGAGGCCTCTACTTGTACCGACCTTTTCTAAGGCCCTAGGAGCAGCTTTGGCAATTCTGTATTCTTTTCCATAAAGAGGCATCCGCGCTTACACAAGATTCCTCCCTTGGACTGATTTCATTTGGATTCATTTGCTGGAGGCAATATCCCCCCACCCCCAAGAATGTTGAAAGAACATACAGAATAGAAGATTCTGGTCTCGAATCCGCCTCATCAATGTTTCATCTTTCATGCGCAGTTGCAATGGGCTGGAGCAATACAGAGCAAGCCATGTCCTCTTCCCCTCGGCCTTCCAAAGATTTGAACACAGACCACCCCTCTGTTGTCTGGGAGTCCCAGCCGCTTCCCCTCATGCCAATCCATTATGCGTGTCCTTCAACTCCTGCATTTCCTCTAAGCAAGCTGCAGTTTTTCTAGAACTGGTAAGGAAGGCATGAACTAAACCAGACCATTGCTTTGGAATTGTCTTCAGAATATAAACACACACGGACGTGATTGAGAAGGCTAACACCTTATAGATGATCGCCAATGTTTATGTCACTGTATGCAGTTTTTGATTCAACCATCTGTTCATTCATTCCCCTATGTATTAATCCAGCAGCATTTGTTAGGCACCTGTTTCCTGCTGGGCACTAGGCCAGCTCTTGGGCACACACAACTGAGTAAAGCCTGTCCCCAACAATCACTAGAAAAGGACATGATGTTTGGTAAATTGCTCTCACTCTCATTACCATTGAGTCGATTCCAACGCATGGTGACCCTCTCGGCCAGGGTAGAACTGCCCCTGTGAGTTCTTGAGACAGTGACTCTGTATGGGCATAAATTGCCCAGTCTTTCTCCTGAGGAGCAGCTGTGGTTTCAAACTGCTGACCTTGCATTTAGCAGCCCAATGTGTAAGCTCTGGTAAAGACAGCAGGTGCCTCTGGTGAAAAGAGAGGGTCGCTAACATGAGGAAAATCCTCAGTTAGAGGCACTGACACAATAGCTTCCACCTCCCAACAGGCATGGTGATGGCACGGGGCCAGGCCAAGTTTCATACGGTCACCACGGGTTGGAGCCAAATCAACTCATGGGGATGAAAGTTTAGAGGTCACTACGGGCACTTTGTGCTGTGGAATCTTAGTCAAGTCGTCTAATCCTTCCCAACTTCAGGCTCTTATTTTCAAAACAATAGATCCGGCAACTACCCCCAAAGGGTGGTTGATACAACACCTGTAAAAGGCTCACTGCAATGGTTGGAATGTGGAATGCCCTGTCGTTTTTTCACGAATAACACACGTCTGGCTTTGTTTGCCAGCTGCCACCCTCAGGTGTTCTTGTCGACGTACACTGCTTTTTAAAAACCAACACGCTAAAAAGAAAATAACAAGGGTTGCCATCGCAGCTCTCCTGAACATACCAGGGGCCGGAGCAAGGAGCGGTCCGCAAACAGATCTAGAAGCACTGGTTATTTGTGGGTCAGGGCTCAGCTAACCGTCTCCCACTGCACTTGAAGGCTCCCCGTTTAGCTGTTGGAATCCGTGGGTGGAGGGGGAGCGCGGGCGTGTGGGTTCATCCTGGGGGAGCGGTCAGCTGCATGGGGACAGTGTGAAGCACTGAGACTGCAGCCTGAAGGCAGAGAGGCGCCCCCTCCCCGGGCGTGTCTGTGCTGAGGTGGCCAGAGGGGATGAGGTTGCGCACCGCCTTCTCGGTCCATCTTGCTCAAGAGGGGGCTTTGTTCTGTGGGCAGTAAACAGGGCGGTTTGTTTTGACCAAAGCAGCCACCTGGCTGTACTCTGGGCGTCTGACTTGGTGGGTTGGTGGATTTTCTGTTTTGCCTCCCTCCAGGGGGTTGTGTGTCATCTCTGTTGGTGGCGTGTGGGCAGGTAAAAGCCAAGATCACTGACGCTGCCTCTGAAGGAGTGGCTGGATAAGCACGGTCCAGATATCCCTTTGGGGGAGGCCACGCACATCGCTCCCGGAACCTGACAGTCTGCGGTGGAGGCTGAGCCTGCCTGTGGGGGCTATTGAGCAGGAGGGAGGGGTCCCCACTCAGGGCTTAAAGACTGCTTCGGAGACACAACTCTGCCCTGGCCCTAACTTTTATAGACAGAGATTCTCAGGTAGGGGGTTGGCCTTTTTCCCTAACCCCCCCCCCACCCCCCAGCCTCCTTCCAGGTGCTCCGGGCCTCCCACAAAGAGATTCTTGGGATCCAGACATTCCACACGAAATCTTGGCCTGTCCAGTCCTGACCTGCTGCTTGGTCCCAGTGTGTCCACTTCATTGCTGACTCTATTAAAGACACAGCCTTCTGGAATGGCCTCTTGTTTCAAACTCAAAGTGGGCCTGCTGTGTCTTGGGTCCAGAGATAAAGCAGGGCATCCTCATCTGGCTTCTCTTTATTGTGGCTGACCGCCCTTCACCTCTCCACCCTCACTTAGCCGTCCCTGCTCTCCACCCCGCCCCCAGTGAACTCCCCGGGCCTTTCTTCCGCTTAGTGTCTCCTGCATGTGTACCCCACATGTGTGCCCCTCAGTCACACAGAGAGAGTGAGCTCGGCAGCCTGGACTGAGATGGGCTCCTTCTGAGGGTGGGGAGGGGCTGCCCTGGGCCGTCTGGCCTGAGAAGTCCGTAGGACAGTGCCCGGCAGCAGAGGCCCTGTGGAGTCTCATGAATGTGCTGCATAGCATATGGCATCTCAGAGAAAAGATGCTTTTCTGGCCTGAAGGCAGGCCGTGAGGCCTCCTCTTCTACACAGCCATGCGTGGTGGGAGAGAACTGGGTCTCTCTGCCTCTCTCCCCTGCCCCACCCCCACCTTCTCCCCACTATGACCACCCCAGGGGGAGACTGAATGCAGAGACCACAAAACAAGGGAAACACTCAGAGGCAGGTCCAAGGTTCGGGTATGTTTCCAGAAATCAATTTCCCTTCTACGTGGTGCTGACTGACACAGACAACATTACGCCATGCAAGACGCTCCATGTCTCATGTGGATATTACAGAAACAAAAGGAGACAAGACTAACATGAAAAATAAAAGCAGCACAAAAAATCAACTCAGTGCCATCGAGTAAATTCTGATTCATGGTGACCCCATAGAAAAGACTAGAACAATTGAATGAAGGGGGAAGTGCAGAGTGGAGACCCAAGGCCCAAGGGGTTTAGGAGAGGAGATGGGTCAGTCAGGGTGCGAGGTAGTACCGATGAAGAGCACAGCTTTCCCCCAGATCCTGGATGCTTCCTCCCTCCAACTGCCATGATCCGAATTCTACCTTGCAGGCTGGATAGGACAGAGGCTGTACACTGGTACATATGAGGGCTGGAGGTACAGGGAATCCAGGGTGGATGATACCTTCAGGACCAAGGGTGTGAGGGGTGATGCTGGGAGAGTGGAGGGTGAGTGGGTTGGAAAGGGGGAACTGATTACAAGGATCCACATGTGACCTCTTCCCTGGGAGAGGGACGGCAGAGAAGGGGGGGAAGGGAGACTCCGGATAGGGCAAGATATGACAAAATAACGATGTATAAATTACCAAGGGCACATGAGGGAGGGGGGAGCAGGGAGGGAGGGAGAAAAAAAGAGGACCTGATGCAAAGGGCTTAAGTGGAGAGCAAGTGCTTTGAGAATGATTGGGGCAGGGAATGTATGGATGTGCTTTATACAATTGATGTATGTATATGTATGGATTGTGATACGAGTTGTATGAGTCCCTAATACAATGTAAAAAAAGAAAATGATTGGGGCAAAGAATGTACAGATGTGCTTTATACAATTGATGTATGTATATGTATGGATTGTGATAAGAGTTGTATGAGCCCCTAATAAAAAAATGCCTGGTGGGTTGACCTTAGGGCTAGCAGCTCAATTCTATGATAAGATCTCGATGTGTGCAATTTCAGTCTATCAATCTGCTTATACACTTATAAATGAAAGGCAATTATACGATAGGGCAAACAGATAAACAAAAACAAAACAGTTGTTGCCATCGAGTCAACTTGACTCAATATGTGCCAGAGTTGAACTGTGCTCCACGAGGTGTTCAATGGTTGATTTTTTAAAAATATTTATTTATTTTAACAATTTATTGGGGCTCATACAATTCTTTTCACAGTTCATACATATACATACATCAATTATATAAAGCACATCTGTACAGTCTTTGCCCTAATAATTTTTTTCTCTTTTCTTCTTTTACATTTTATTGGGGACTCATACAACTCTTACCACAATCCATACATATACATACATCAATTGTATAAAGCACATCCATACATTCCCTGCCCCAATCATGCTCAAGGCATTTGCTCTCCACTTATGATTTTTTTTTTTAATAATCACCAGGCCTTTCTTGCCAGGAACTTCTGAGGGGCCACCAACTACCAATGTTTTGATTAGTAGCTGAGCACAGTAATTGAATCATTCAGAGACTCCCAAAGCCATGTTTGGTAAATGCGATCTCTCATCCATAAGAAGCCCTGGTGCTATAGTGGGCTACACTCTGAGCTGTTTACCACAAGATGAGTGGTTCAAACCCAGCCGTCACTCTATGGGAGAGAGATGAGGTCGTCTGCCCATACAGATTTAAAGTGTTGGAAACCCAAAGAGAAATTCTATTCTGTCCTCCAGAGTTGCTATGGGTCAGAGTTGACTTTATAGTAGGGAACATTTTTCATCAATATTCTGTTGGATGACTTTTTTTTGAAATGGTCACAAATGTAGATCTCTTCAGTTGGTTGACCAGAGAGTTGTCTTCCAAATTTCTTGGTATAGATGGGTGAGTTCTTCCAGCTTTGCATCTGTTGTTGAAACATCTCAGTTGATATTTCATCAATTCCTTGAGCCTTGATTTTTACCAATGCTTTCAGTAAAGTTTCAATTCACCCTTTAATATTGCCCATTCTTGATCATATCCTCCCCTGTAAAATGGTCGAACATTGACCCGATTCTTTTTGGTACAGTGACTTGTATTCCTCCCATCTTCCTTGGATGCTTTTGTGTTGTTCAATATTTTGCCTATAGTGTTTTTTTCTCTCAATATTACACCTTGAGGCTTGAACTTTTTCTTGAGTTCTTTCAGTTTAAGAAATTCCAACTATGTTCTTCTCTTTTGAGGTTCTCATTCCAGGTCTTTGCACATGTTGTTATTGTACTTTATTTCTTGAGTTTCCCTTTGAAATATTCTGTTCACCTATTCTGCTTCATTTGTTTCTTCCATTTGCTTTAGCTACTTTGTGTTCAAGAGAACATTTCAGAGTCTCTGACAATATCCACTCTGGTCTTTTCTTTCCCACCTTTGTAATCACCTTTTCTTTTCATGCATGTCTGTGATATCATCTCACAACCCAGCAGGTCTTCAGACACCAGTGTTCAGTGTGTCGGATCCGTTCATGTGGTGCTCTGTAAATGCAGGCAGGATATAGTCAAAGTTATATTTTTGCTCTTGTGCATTTGTACTTTTCTTTCACTTCAACTCACAGGAGCAGCTGAATTCGCATGGTCTGTTCCAGAGCTGGGTCCTAGCTTTGTTTTAATCGATAGTATTAAGATTCTCCATCATCTCTTTCCACACATGCAGTTCATTATATTCCTCTGTATTGCATCTAATGACGTACAAGGGTATCGTCACCATTTATGCTACTGGGTGGGTGGGAGGAAGGTATTTACAACAAATATGGCATCGGTCTTGCAAAATTCTGCTATGTCGTCCTTTGTGCGGCTTCTATCAAGATCATATTTCCTTCTGCTTTCCCCCCGCTTCCATATTTGAATTAGTAGCAATGATTGGCACATCTTGGTTGCATATTTGATCCATTTCAGCCTGCAGAAGTTAGTAAAACCCTTCATCTCTTCCTCTTTGGAAGTGGTTCTCAACCTTCCTAACGCCGTGACCCTTTCATACAGTTCCTCATGTTGTGGGGACCCCCAACCATAAAATTATTTTTGTTGCTACTTCATAACTGTGATTTTGCTACTGTTATGAATTTTAATATAAATATCTGATGTGCAGGATGTATTTTCATTGTTACAAGTTGAACATCATGAAAGCACAGTGACTAATCACAAAAATAATATGTAATTATATATTGTGAAATATTTATTTCTAATGACAAATGAAATTTTGCCTTGAAGAATGGTGGAGCATGGGTAAGTCTCAATATAACAACCATGAACTACATTGCTACATTTTGCTACAGTATGTGTAAAAAGCAATGTCAGTGTGAAGGTTGAGATACAGGAGTGGTGTCTCAGTCCCTAAGACCATCGGAAATATGTGTTTTCCGATGACCTTAGGCAGCTCCTATGAAAGGGTCATTTGACCCCCAAAGGGGTTGAGAACCAAGACCCATAGGTTGAGAACCGCTGCTCTTTGGCATTAGTGGTTGGTGCAGAGGTTTGAAATAACAGCTGTCTTAGCTGGTCTTCCTTGAAGGGCCGTGGCTGTCATCCTCTCACTGACACCTCTATACTTCAGGATACATTTTGAAATGTTCGTTTTGATGATGAACGTGACCTGATTTCTCCTCAATTTGTCACTCCTTGCCTATTAGACCATATGATTGTCCAGTGGAAACACCATGTTAGCTCACTTACCTGTAAGAAATCACTCTTTATTCACCTCCTTTCATTTCCTAGGTTCATTCTTTGTGTATTCCACGTTCTGATTTGTCATTGTGTTGGCAGACATTTATTCTCCTTTTGAGCTATGCTGCATCAGCACATGAAGCACGTGGCTGCTTTACCCGCCCGTGTCATTTAGGAGGCAGCTCTTCCACACTTGTACTTTGAGTGCCTTCCAATGCGAGGGGCTCGCCTGCTACAGGCCGGGTCTGCACTTCCTCGGATTGCACAAGGAGGAAGAAGAATCAGTCAACATCTGCCCAACGTGACTACTCTGAGACAGAGGTCAGATATGCTCCCAACTTTTTTTTTCTTTTTCACCATTTCTGACACCAGCTATCCCCGGGAAGGCACCACTCTCTACTCCTCTGCTGGCCTGGAGGATTTATTGCAACGGGGACACTGGATTGATTCCCAGACCGTGACCATGGTTCTGAGGCTGACTAGGGAAGGTACCAGGGATGATTCAGAATCAGAGAGGCTGAGCATACAGCTCCTTTGTGAGGAGTGCCTCTGCTCAGCCATGCACTTGGACGCAGCTGTCTCTGGTGCTTGCTCTCTCAGTCACATGCCCTCTGGGTCTTTGCCTTGTTTGGGAAATATCACAAAGCTCCCTTCGCACCACCAATAAGCGCCTGGCAGACACGCCATTCCTTTTGTAGCCTTGGCACAAAGGTGCTCGGCTCTAGCTTGGTGATCCGCTAGCTTAGCTTTAGCTCTGCCAGTGAAGTACCTGGAGGCGCCCGCCTCCACAGTAAGTCTCCTGCCTGAAGGCACTCTCTCGCTGGTGAGGGAAGCCCACTGCTTTGTCTTGTGCCCTTGGTTCTGCTGCTGCTGCTCCTCTGTCACTCATCTGATGTCACAGGTCTGTGTCCTGGATCTAGGAGGTTCTGCCTGCAGGGATTTGGGGGTCCAAAGGATGCATTGCACTCCCGACTCTTGTTTTTTGAAGGTAGTGAAAATCCTGTTTCTTCCTCTGAGGTGACTCATGTTCAACCTCACGGGATGTCAAACTGACCAGTCGTGTTAGAGTTCGATACGCCCTGCTTGCACGATCCCACTTGGTCATTTGGTGGGAGTCACAGAGACTCTGACTGAAAGAGCCACATCAAGTACTTCACTGCACGACAGGCATCCTCTGCTAGTCACAAGATTCTCATTCACCGAGATCTTCTTTAAGGCTAGATTTTCAAGTGTGACTTTCCAGTCCGCCATGGCCCGGAAGCTCTGCGGAGTGATGTCCCGCATGGGCGGCCCTACTGGTCTTTGAGCTCCCAGTGGCAGAGCTACAGGAACAGCAGCACATAGGACGCCATGAGGTAACGCACAGGCGAGTATACGCAAACAATGTCATTATCATCATGTGCGGGTAAAATTCAAAATATACCAACAAGGAACCTTCAGAAATTTAAGCTAGATTCAGAAGAAGACATGGATTTGGGTATATATCATTTTGACATAAAATGCATCTTGGCTGAAAGCAGAGGACACCAGAAAGATGTTTACCAGTGCTTTATGGAACTAAGTAAAAATATTTGCTACGTGGATCACAGCAAATTATGAATAACATTGTGAAGAACAGAAATTCTAGAACACTTAATTACGCTCATGCAGGACCAGTACATAGATTAAGAGGCAAATGTTCAAATAGAACATAGGGATAGTCCACGGTTTAAATTCAGGAAAGATGTGTGTCAGAGTCATATTCTTTCCCTCTGCTTATGAATTCTGCATACTGAGCAAACAACCTGAGAAACAGGCCTGTATGAAGAAAAACACTCCATGAGAATTGGAGACAGACTCATTAACCATACGTAATATGCAAATGTATCAAGCAGGAGGACTTGAACCTCTTACTGATAAATAATGTGAAGGAATACAGCCTTCAGTATAGATTACACTTCAGTGTAAAGAAAAACAAACATCCTCACAACCAGACCAATAAAAATCATCATGATAAACAGAAAAATGATTGAAGTTGTCAAGAATTTCATTATACTCAGATCCACTATGAATGTCCATGGAAGGAACAATCTAGAAATGAAATGATGCTTTTCACTGGGCACCTATGCTGCAACACACCACTTGATTTATGATTTATTTTTTATTGTGCTTTCTTTTTTTCAAACCATTTTATTAGGAGTGGATGTAGACATCATACCATTCTATAGTTCACTAATTTCAAGCAGTGTTATATAATCGCTACCACAATCCGTCTCAAACCATGTTCTCCCTTCTTGAGCTCCTTGATATCAGGTTGCCCTTACCTGCCCACCTCTGCCACCATACCCCCCAGGAAATTACCTCGGTAGATTCACCAATCCTGGGTTTCACGAAAGACTTCTTTAAATTGTTTAAAAGCCACGATGTCATTCTGAGGACTAAAAGGTCATTGAAGCCAAGCCATGGTCTTCCTGTACTCCTCATATGCATGAGACAATTGGACAATGCATAAGAAAGACTGAAGAAGTCAATAAAACGGTTGGGGGTGAAAATGAATGTGGGGAGTGGGCGAGAGGCCTAGAATTGATTGTGACTGCACAACTCGTTTTACAGGTGTTTTAACCCTGGGTGGGCATGGAAGGTTCTAAAATTGATGTGGTGATTATGGTGCAATTATCCTTGATATGATTACGTGATTGAACCGTTGAATTGTATTATACGTAAATTATGTGCCAATGAAACTGTTACCCCAATAAAAGATTGGAGAAGAGCCGATGCATTTAGACTATGGTGTTGGAAAAGAATATTGATTGTCACATGGAGTTCTAGAAATATATCTTAGAAACATAGCCAGAGTGCTCCTGTGTTAGTCTGGGTAGACCAGAGAAACAAATTCATAGAGACACTCATATGTGTACAGGAAAGAGCTTTATATACAAGAGCAATTGAATATTGAGAAAGTATCTCAGCCCAGTCCAAATCAAGTCCATAAGTCCAATATTAGTCCATACGTCCAATACTAATCTATAAAGTCCTCTTCAGACTCATGAAACACATGCAATGATGCTGAATGCAGGAAGATCACAGACCAGTGGGTGTAAAGTCTCGTGGATCCAGTGGCAGTAGAAGCATCTCAGTGCTGGCAGGGGTCTCCACACAGGACATGGGGTCTATCAGAATAGTTCCATGTGTCTTATCAAACTCTCCAAGGGAGTGAGCAGAGAGTGTGTCTCCCGCCTCCAAGGAGGAAATACAGGGATTCCCAGAATACCAGAAGGCCATGCCCATGCAGAGGCCTCATTGGCTATGGCCCAATTGACAGGCCAGACTCTATCCCTTCACTCTTAATCCTCAAATTGACACCCGATTATGTAACTACTACAGCTCCTTAGAAGCAGGAATGATCATATTGAAATCTCAGGTACCTTGGGCATGCTATCAGAAAGATCCAGTCCCTGGAGAAGGGCCTCCTACTTGGTAAAGTAGAGGGTCAGTCAAAAGAAGAAGGTTCTTCAATGCGATGATTGACACCATGGTTGAAACAATGGGCTGGAACCTGGCAATGAATTTGAGGATGGTGCAGGACTGGGCAGAGTTCTGTTCTACTGTATATGGGTTCATCATGAGCCAGAATTGACTCAGTAGCGCCTAACAAAAACATTTGATCCTAAATCCAGCATGTCACATGACTGGCTTCCTCTAGGTGCGCAGGTCCGGCCTTTGGGAGCTGCCATTGCCCTGCACCACCCCTGGGCTCTTGAAGCAGAGAAAGTCCTGGTGCTGAGGAGCTCCTATCGGCCATAGTCCCGAGCCCGGCAGCATCAGCCCACAAAAACTAGAACACCAGCCAACGAAAACCAGCTAAGTCGCAGACATTATGATCCGCAGCTGGTCACTTCCATGCCGCTTCATCAAGTTCAGGACGCTGCTGTGGCATCTCCCACTCCTTCATATTCTTCCCTCCCTGTCGGTTTGTTCCCGGGCAAAGTGAAAGAAACTGCCTCACCCCTCCCCCTCCCACCTGACAAGCTTCCCACCTAATAAATGGTGGAGAAGATTAGTCACAACACAGCTCAGAACTGAACCAATGTTCAGAACGGAACCAATTTCCCTGCACGCTGCATGCTGAGACTCCTGCCCAGAGTCCACTGGGAGTTATTAGCTGAGCCCATAAGATGCTGGTTTTCCAAAGTAGTGTGACATGTTGGCCTTGCAGGGTAATCAGTGCTTGGCCTGAATTCATTGGGGAGAGGCAAGGCTGAGAATGCTGAGAGGAGTTGGAAACTTAGTTCTTGGACCTGGCTCAGCTGAAGGTAGGACTTGCCACCCAGCCTCCGATGAGCACCGAGGAGGTGCAGACGTGGCGGGACCAACAGGAGGATGCCTGGCAAAATGAGTGTCTATAGGTGGTGGCATTTCCCCATTAGGCATTACTTGCTGAATCTACCAGATTTCACGGAGCTTTTGCCAACCACGAGGTTGCCAGTTCAAAACCACCAGTCACTCTGAGGGAGAAGAATGAGACTATCTGCTCCCATAAAGATGGATAGCCTTGGAAACTCCATGCGGGGTCAGTCTGGGGCAGAACTGACTTGATGGCAGTGGGTGTGGTTTGGGTTCCCCCGGTCTAGACAACGCCTTCGTCCTCAAACTTCCCGGAGCACTTTGCTTGAGTTTTTCCTTTCCAGTTTCTTCCTGCTCTCAGAGTCAGCTTATTTCACAATCTCCCATTAGACTTCAAGTTGTCTGAGATCAGAGATGGCATCTTAATCCTCTCTAGCCTTTGAGCCTTGCAGGAGGAAGTGCCCGGTACGCATTTGCTGAGGAAATGAATTAGTGAATCCATGAGTCAACTGCCCAATAAACATTTGTGGACTCTGCTCTGACAGGGCCTTGGCCAGAAAATCACGTTGATGGGCCGGAAGCTCTTCAGCAGTGGCCATCACATAAAGAGTGTCTTCTTCATTGTTTGCCTGTCCCCTAAAGTCATCGAAGCCTGTACGCATCAGCATAAAATTGAGTGAGCAAAGTGATTATCATCTGGTAGGTGGCATTAGGTGCCTATGCTAGGCTGGAAATGCAAGAGCCTAATTTTCTCTCAGCTAATTGCTGCTTTTTTTCTCTCTCAAAGTTTGGCAACTTGTTTGTGTGTGGGCAGGCTGGCACCGCGAGGCTGTTTCTGGACAAGATGGTCAATGGGCTGTGTCCCAGGACAGGCTGGAAAGAACTTCCACCTGGTGCATTGCGCTCCAGTTTCCATTCTTTTGTCCCTTTTTCTTTCTCTCTCAGAAATCTGCTAGTCTTGGGTGGACCTCCCAGATGATCCCAGTGAATCTCAGAATGGAATGA
This sequence comes from Tenrec ecaudatus, assembly GCF_050624435.1. NCBI lineage: Eukaryota > Metazoa > Chordata > Mammalia > Afrosoricida > Tenrecidae > Tenrec > Tenrec ecaudatus. The sequence goes on along the minus strand of NC_134530.1, from coordinate 152,084,017 downwards.
TTGGAAAACCATCGCCTTTTTTTTTTCTCAATCATTTTATTGGGGACTTTTAAAAAACTATCACCTGGAAAACAAGAAAACGATGGGGGGGGGGGGGGAATGCAGTTAAAAGTTGGATCTTTGACAGGATTAACAGAATTGATAGATCACTGGCAAACCTAACCAAAAAAGGGAAGGAGGAACAAATTTTAATAGTAAGAATGAGGGATAAAAGAGGGGACATTACAATGGACCCTAATGAAATCAAAAGGTTAATTACCCAATACTAGGAAGGCCTGTATTCTAACGAATTCAACAACTTGGAAGACATGGACGAATACTTGGAAAAACAATCCCTCCCTAGACTGTCCCAGATGGACATCAAGAACCTCAACAGACTCATAGCAATAGGAGAAATAGACAAAGTTATCCAGGGATTACCAACACAAAAAAAATCCCCCAGGGCCAGATGACTTCATAGGAGAATTCTACCAAGTATTCAGGGAAGAACTGACACCAATCCTACACAAACCCTTCCAGAACATGGAAAAAGACGGAAAATTCCCAAACTTTTTCTATGAAGTTAGTATAACTCTTATACCTAACATGGGAAAGGATCTCACAAGAATTGAGAACTACAGACCAATATCCCTAATGAACATCAATGCAAAAATCTTTAACAAAATACTGGTCAATAGAATACAAAATCACACACACACACACAAAATTCACAACTACCAAGTGGTATTAATATCAGGGATGCAGGGATGGTTCAACATACGAAAGACCATTAGTATTTGCCAATTGACAGGAAAAATTTTAAGAACCACATGATAATATCGATAGATATGGAAAAAGCATTCGACAACATCCAACACCCATTCTTGTTTAATACACTCAAGAAGATAGGAATAGAAGGAAAATTCCTCAATATTATGTAAGCTATAGATGAAAAGTAACAGCCAATGTGCTAATCAATGGAGAAAAGACTAAAACAATTCCAATGAAAAAGGAGACCAGACAGGGATGCCTCTTGTCCCCATTCCTATTTAACATCGTACTGGAGGTCCTAGCTAACAACATAAGACAAAGAAAAGACATCAAAGGTATTCATCTGGGGGAAGGAAGAGATGAAACTATCATTATTTGCAGGCGATATGATTTTATACATCGAAAATCCCTGAAACTCCACAAGTGGAGTGTTGGAAGCGATAGAGGAATATGGCAGGATACAAGATCAACAAACAGAATCTATCTGAATACTATCCACATCAGACAAGATCACAGAAGACGCAATTAAAAATGTAGTGCCCTTTACAATAGCCAAGCACAAATTGAAATATCTAGGGATATTCTGGACTAAACAAGCCAAAAGATTTGTATGAGGAAAACTAAAGAATATGGTTACAAGAAACCAAGAGTGACCTCAACAAATGGAAGAATATCCAAAGCTTGTGGTTTGGAAGACTCAGTATCATAAAGATGTCAGCATGCAGGCAACTGATCTTTGAAAAGGGCCCCAAAAATATCAAATGGGAAGCAGATGCCCTCTTCAATAAATGGTGCTGGATAAAATGGATATCTACCTGCAGGAAAATGAAGCAAGACCCTTACCTCACTCCATGCACAAGAATAAACTCAAGGTGGAACACAGACCTTCAGGTAAAACCCCAAACAATTAGGGCCATTAATGAGGGAATTAGGACAAACCTGAGAACCTTGGCACAGGGATTACACAGGCGATTGGAACTAGGAAAGGACACAAACACAGAGGAGGCACAAATTGACAAGTGGGATATAATGAAGATAAATCACCTGTGTGCATCGAAAGAATTCACCAAGAGAGTAATGAGAGAGCCCACAGACTGGGAAACCATCTTTAGCAATGACACATCAGATGAAGGCCTTATTACTAAAATCTACAATATTTTGCAAGCTTACAATAAGAACAAAACTAACTGCCTATCCAAGAGGTGGGCAAAGGACCTGAACAGAAGTTTCACAGGGACAGAAGGCTGAACGGCCAATAAACATATGAGAAAATGTTCCCAATCATTAGCCATAAGAGAAATGCAAATTAAAACAATTATAAGATACCACCTAACACCCTCAAAGGTAGCCCAATTCAAAAAGTCAGAAAGTAACAAGTGGTGGAGGGGCTGTGTGGAGATAGGAACTCTCATCCACTGCTGGTGGGCCTGTAGGGATGTACAGCCACTAGCGAAATCAATTTGGTGGTATCTAAAAAAGATGGAAATTGAGCTACCATACGACCCAGAAATCCCCCTACTGGACATACACGCAGAAGAGATCAGCAAGAAACCACGGCCAGACATCTGTGCTCCAATGTTCATCGCGGCACAGTTCACAATCGCAAAGATTTGGAAACAACCCAAATTTCCATCAACAGACGAATGGATAAAAAAACTGGTACATACATACAATGGAGTACGAGGTGTCCCTAAGATGCAGTGAGGAACACATGAAGCACATTGCTGCATGGGAAGAACTAGAGGAAAGTAATTCAAGCACAAACGGACAAGTGCAACATGAGTCCACTGAGGTAAGCTTAAAAACAAATGGGGCATAGGGGAAGGGCCATTATATACATACAACCCTGGGGTGAGGTCCAGCAACCATGCAGGGGCCAAACCCAATCCAGGGATACATATGGCTGTAAACTAAATAAGAGGGGGTAAGAAAGGGAAAAAAGAAGACAAAAAGACATGGGTACGGGGGGAGCAGAGCACTACCCCACCCAAGGGGAGGGTATTGTTTATATTTCCACAGGAGAAGGAGAGAGAGACCAGGCTTCAACCAGAAGTGCCAAGACGTGAATACAACATACCAGCATGTACCAGGGAACCAATAGAGAGGTCTGCGGGGCGGACCCAATCCTGACTGTTAACACCCCCGCCCCCCCACAGAAGCATGCACTTCAGAGGACAGCACTGGGGCTACAGCTTGGGGAGTGGGGCGTGTCAGATTAGAGCTCACGGGAGAAATGCAAAGGAATGGAGAGGGAGGAGAGGATGTCCTGGCCCACCAAGCCCCGAGGACGATGTTCCTGCTCAGAGCCAGCCCCACCTCAGGACACGGTGTCCCTCACTGAACCATGCCACTGCGGGGGGACAGCACTGGAGACAGAGTGCGGAAATAGAGCACCTCTGGCCCCATCACGCTGGGGCGAGGCACTGCGGGCATGCAGCAGAGCTGCAGGGGGTGCAGACTGATGAAACCCCGGGGAATGCCATAAATGGACTGGGGAGACAGTGTGGCACCCCATCAGACTCGACTGGAAAACACTCGTAAAGGCCAACAAACAGACCTTGTACAGACTTCTCCATTTTTGTCAGTGGCTTTCTTTATGATAGTTATTTTGTGTTTGTTTTTTGCTGTTGTTATTTTTATGTTGGCTTTGACTTCCTTTGTTGTTTTATTTGGCTTTGCCTGAAGGTTGAGCATGATAGTGGGACAAGCGGAAAGTAAAAAGAAATAGAGGAAAAAACAAAGAGGCAAATGGCATTTATAGAGCTCTAAATACAGGCATGCACATATGTAAATATATTTATATATTATGATGGGTAAATAGAGCTATGTGAATATATTTATAGGTTTAGTATTAAGGTTGCAGATGGACATTTGGCCTCTACTCAAGTACTCCCTCAATGCAAGAACACTTTATTCTATTAAACTGGCATTCCATAATACTCGCTATCCTGCCATGATCGCTGAAGACAAAGAGGGTGCATAAGCAAATGCGGTGAAGAAAGTTGATGGTGCCCGGCTATCAAAAGATATAGCGTAAGGGCCTCTGGGAGGAGATGAGCCAGTCAGGGTACAGTGTAGCAACGGTGAAACATACAACTTTACTCTAGTTCTTAAATGCTTCCTCTCCCCCACTATCATGATCCCAATTCTACCAATCGGCTAGACCAGAGGATGTACACTGGTACAGATAGGAACTGGAAACACAGGCAATCCAGGACAGTTGAACCCTTCAGGACCGGTGGTGTGAGTGGCGATACCGGGAGGGTGGAAGGGAGGTGGGATAGGAAGGAGGAACTAACTACAAGGAGGACCTACATATAACCCCTTCCCTGGGAGACAGACAGAAGAAAAGTCAGTAAAGGGAGACATCGGACAGTGTAAGACATGACAAAATAATAATAATTTATAAATTATTAAGGGTTCATGAGGGAAGGGGGAGCAGGCAAGGAGGGGGGAAAATGAGGGATTGATACCAAGGGCTCAAGTAGAAAGCAAATGTTTTGAGAATGATGATGGCAACATATGTACAAATGTGCTTGACACAATGGATGGATGTATGGATTATGCTAAGAGTTGTATGAGTCCCCATTAAAATGATTTTTAAAAATCACCTTTAATGCATCTTTTTGGCTCCTTTCTTTCCCAATGGACCTTTGGAGAACAGAAACAGCATGTGTGTCTGACCTTTGTCTAGATCCGTGGGAACGGCCATTTGTTTGAGAAGTAGTTCCGCAGAACAGTGAGATCACTGCTGTCCACTGAGGCTTCGCGAGTCAGGTGCTGCTCAACCCTCATCTTCCTGCGGGGCGTAATGTAAGGCCCACCACCATTGGTTCCTCTGTGGCAGGTGAGGGAATTGAATGGGTGGCCCTGGACTCCATAACTCTCCCAGAATCACACGGTGCGTAAGGTGCAGAGGCCAGACTCGGTCCTAAGCCCCTCAGCCGTCCACCCCTCTCCGTGCGAGCAATGTGCTACTGGACACGGGGCCCAGCGACTGTGAACCTCCACCAGTGGACAACACCTTCTTCCTCTCTTCTTACTTCAGAGACACATAGACACGTGAGGGGAGCGCGCACAGTGACTAGTCTTACGTGACTGCCCTGCAAACTCACCTGCATTCTTTGGGCACACACGCCCCTCCATGGATCCTCTTTCCCTCGCTGATCAGGCTAAGGCCTCTCAAAGTCCACTTTCACTGCTGGTGCACAATGCCACAAGTTGGCAGCCTCATGATTTACTGCGCTTTCAGTGTGGCCTGTGCACCAGCGACATAGAGGTCTGTGGGGAATGTTTTCAGTCCCTGAGGCTGGAGTCCCAATGAGGCTTCTCAGGAATACCCCTTCGTCCCTCCTCATAGGCCTTTGCGCCCTCGGCGTCAGCTTGTGGCAAACCAGTGAAGCGAGATGTTGCAGATGTGGAAAGACGGCTCGCGGAAGGGAGCAAGTGTTCTCCCGCGTACCACTGTTTTCTTCTGTCCTACGACAGGCCCCCCCGGAAGCCACCTGACACCCCCTCTCCCCAGGCCCAGCGTGGCTTGTGACATTTGACAGGCCTTTAAGATGTCAGATTGTAAATGTCACTCTTCCCTGGGCCTTCCACCCAAAATACTAAGAAGACATCTCCCGTTTGCTTGGTGCTGTACCGTTTGTGAGCCATTTGTAGGACCTCATCTCCTCCTCATCCGGCCCTCGCCGCCCTTGTGTGGTAGACCATGATCCTCGTGTGGCGCAGTCTCTAGCCAAGCAGCCTGAGAGCAGCAGAGAGGGAGGGCCTTGGCCAAGCACAGTGGGCAGCAGCCATAGGACAGAGATGCTTACTCTGGATTGCAGGCCCAGAGTCTTCTCTTTGGACCAGAGCTGCCTCTGACCTCCACACACACACACTGCATGGTGCTATTGGTGGGAGCTGTGGGACGGGGATCTGTGTGTCCACTCTGGTAGCTATTATGTCCACCTGGCTCACTGAGGATTTCCCTCATTTTTATTGGTCCTCTACTTGGCGGATGACCCTCTAAGAAGCTGGGAAGCTGCAGGTAATGAACCTTTTGCAGGAATGGAGGAGAGGAAGGTGGGGCAGAGGTGGAGAAAGCTGCAGAAAGGGTACAGGGCATCTTGGAGAAACACTGGCGGCTTTACAACGTTGCCAAGTGACGTGCCTGCTTTTTAACTCCGAAGTGACCCCAGGAACGCCTCCTAGTCCTAAAGGACTTTCTTGTTGTGGCTGTTGTTATGACTTGTCTTGGGCACTGAAGCATTTTCTCCTGAGAAGCAATAATGGAAGACCGCGAGCAATGCCCAGTCGGCACTCCCACGGGAATCCTGCTGGGCCACCGTGTTGGCACACGGCGAGAACACTGGCTCATGGACTGAGAGTTCAGCCAAGGGCCCAGGGGGCTGTGGAGGCAGGAGCCCAGGGCTGTGGGGGCTTTGGCTCTTCCTCAGGCATGGAGCTCAGGGAGGAAGACCGTCTAAGTTGCCTATGCTATTTGGCTCAACGCAGATTCCTAGCCCAACCTTGTGTGTGCTCATCTGGGAGGAAAGTAAGGGGAGAACCTGGCTTTATGGTGAAGCTTCTTGATTGTTCCCTCTAGTCATACACAGGTGCTGGGCTTGAGGTACTTGTGCTAGAAGGCACATATGTCAATCACTTGCAACTCAGAGTGCTAAATCCCAAGAGAGAAGATTGGGCAAGGCACAGCATCAAAGATCAACGGGTAGGAGAGGTTGGTGCCAAGGGAGGGAAGGTGCCCTTGAAGACCCCCTGAGTCCCTGGTGTCGTAGTGGGTTCATGCCATGCTGCTAGCAATGGGTCAATATTCAAAACACCAGCTGCTCCAGGGAGAGAGCAGAGGCTTTCTCCTCCCATAAAGAGTTAGTCTCAAAAACCCACCGAGCCAGTTCGGCCCTGCCCTGCAGGGGCTCGATGAGCAGAGTTGACTCGATGGCCCAGGGTCTGGGTTTTGGACTTAGGAATCACATGGTCCTCACTACAGACTTAGGATGCTATCTTTGTCTGCGATTGCCAATTCGAAAAGAGGCTTTGCTTCTGTAGAGAGGTGCTGGGGGGTTGGGAGGGAGACAGATGCCAGCCATGACTAGAAGAAGGCTCTTGGATGTGGTGAAAAAATATTCAAGGGCTCACTACAGAATAGGAAGTGGGCAAGAGGAAGCCCACGCTTACATTGCTCACGGAGAATCTGTCCCTGGTTTGCCTATTAGCATGGACCGTGGTGGGATGGGAGGACACAATGCATCTTAGCAAGCATGAGGAACAGAAAATGTAAGCTCAGATTTTCAGCTGAGCTACTCCTTTAGAAAAAAGGCACCACCATTTCTCCATATACTCTCACACTCACAATGCTGACTTATAGTGAGTGACCCTCTGTGGGTTTCTGAGACTATAAGTGTTTATGGGAGTAGAAATCCCAGGCATTCTCCCTCGGAGCTGCTGGTGGTTTTGAACTGCCGACCATGCGGGTCACAGCCCAACTTGTAACTACCAGAGCTCCTATTTCTCCATATAGCTCTGTTGAACCTTGTATTTATTCAGAAAAAAAATTGTTAATGCCTGGCATGTGTCTGACACCACCAAGCTCTGAGCCATATATGAGCAGAATGGAAAGGACAGTGAGACCTCACTGTTAACAATTCAGAGAAATGGTGGCCTTCTCTTTCACTTCACGCAGACTGGGGTCCCAGAGGAGTAAATATGCGTTAGTGACACGGAGCGGGCAGGAGAAGGGGAGAAGAACCACCTCAATTCACTGCCATCAAAGTCCATGCTGCCTCATCGTGGCCCTGTAGGCCAGGGCAGAACGACGCCTGTGGTTTCTGAGACTGCAATTCTTCATGGGAGCAGAAAGCCTGGTCCTGCTCCAAGGATGGGCTGGCCAGGGGTTCACAAGTACCCCACTATGCCACCAGGGCTTCTAGAAGGACCGCCTAGGGATGGACAATAACAATGCTTACAGCCTCGCCCAAGTCACATCCGAGTTAGCAACAAGAAAGACGGGCTGTCTGCTCCCATGCGAGGTAGTACCGATGAAGAACACAGCTTTCCCCCAGATCCTGGATGCTTCCTCCCTCCAACTACCATGATCCGAATTCTACCTTGCAGGACTGGATAGGGCAGAGGTTGTACACTGGTACATATGAGGGCTGGAGGTACAGGGAATCCAGGGTGGATGATACCTTCAGGACCAAGGGTGTGAGGGGCGATGATGGGAGAGTGGAGGGTGAGTGGGTTGGAAGGGGGGAACTGATTACAAGGATCCACATGTGACCTCTTCCCTGGGAGAGGGACAGCAGAGAAGGGGGGAAGGGAGACTCCGGATAGGGCAAGATATGACAAAATAACGAGGTATAAATTACCAAGGGCACATGAGGGAGGGGGTAAAGAGGAGGGAGGGGAAAAAAAAAAGAGGACCTGATGCAAGGGGCTTAAGTGGAGAGCAAATGCCTTGAGAATGATTGGGGCAGGGAATGTATGGATGTGCTTTATACAATTGATGTATGTATATGTATGGATGGTGATAAGAGTTGTATGGGTCCCTAATAAAATGTAAAAAAAGAAAAGAGGGGAGAAAAAAATGATTAGGGCAGGGACTGTACAGATGTGCTCTATACAATTGATATATGTATATGTATGAACTGTGATAAGAATTGTATGAGCCCCTAATAAATTGTTAAAATTTAAAAAAAAAACACAAAAAAACAAAGGGCTCAAGCAGAAAGCAAATGTTTGAGAATGACGATGACAACAAATGTACAAATGTGCTTGACACAATGGATAGATGGATGGATTGTGATAAGAGTTGTATGAGCCCCCAATAAAATGTTTTTAAATAATTTAAAAAAAAAAAAGAGCTAGCCTCAGAGACCGCTTACAGCAGGAACTGACTTGGCGCTTGGTTATGGGTGGGTTTCCTTTCGTTCTTGATTTCTAGTCTTACCAATAATGACACAGAGATCAACCCTAATATGAGAAAACAGCACAGAATGTGGGTGGGTTTCTAGTGCAAGAAAAAGCGGCAAGCTTGTCTCCTGACATAAAAGCTGTCTGTCTATGCCCTCGGGAGGGTGATTGTGATGAAGAATTTGCTGGAGGTGGAAGGTGGTTCAATCAGTTCCAAGGAAAGCTAATTTACATAACAGTAGAGAGCAAGTACTGTTCCTTCTTCTCTGTAACCTTTCTCACTTGAGGACTTGCTGCACAAAAGCCTACACTATTACTCCACCGCCAGCAGTTCTCCTTGTGCACAAAGAACCGTGGGAGAGTAGTGGGTGGGCTCTGTGTTGCTGCTAACAGCAAGGTCAGCAGTTCGAAACTGCTGGCTGCTCTGAGGTTGAATGCGGAAGCTTTTGACCCATAAAAATGGACAGTCTGGGAAACCCACAGAGGCAGCTCCGTTCTGTGCTACAGGCTCGCTGTGGGTCGGGAGTGACCCCATGACCGTGAGCACATTGCGCACACGAGGAACCTGCGGCTCAGAGGGCAGGAGTAATTCACCCTCTGGTGCCCACGAAGGAATTAGGCTAAGATTCAAGCTGGACCCTGCGATATCACAGTCCCAAACTTAGGGGGATGAACTTCCTTCTCTTGGTATGGGGATCCTGAGGTGTGAGTGCTTGTTGTGTGGTTGGGTTTTGTTCGTCTTCTGACCCAAGCTTGAATAGCAAATAAATGGCAAGACCCAGATGGGAAGCAATAAGCCTTTCTCTGTAGCCCTGGCAGGTAACCACACGCAGCTCCGCCACTGAAGAAAAACTCAGCATGTCTCGAACATGACCTGCGGTCCCTGTAAGCTGCACTGAATATTTTATTGTTAGGATGGGGCTGGGTGTCGGGTTCAAGGTCGGGCTGAGCTGTGGGATGTCTCTCTGCTGGGTAGTCTTCCACAGGCCAAGGACAGGACACAGCAGGACAGGAAAGCGCTGGCTATTCTTTCTAGAATGTTAGCCCAGGCAGGCCCTAGGCTGTTTGGCGGGTGCAGCCTTCTTCTCGGCTGCTAGATGAACTCTCTCCTGCACTGAGTTCTTCCCGGGAAGATCTAGACATTGAGTTTAATTAGCACAGATTCCGTTAAGCAACATGCCATCCACAAAGTAAGGGAGATACGCGTTGCGATCAGAGGACGTGTAAAGCCAGTGAGACCTTCAGGTCCCAGGCACCCTCAGAGCAGTGCAGCCTGCCCCTCCCTCCATTTGCCCCTTGCTCATCAACCCTCAGATCCGGTCCTCTGAAAGAAGCCCTTGGGCAGCAGGAACATGAAGAATCCTGGAGGAACTTATTACAGGTGGTTGGACTATGCACTTAGGTGGGGGCCAGGGATTGGATTATTCAACGCAAGGGGACTGAGGTCAGACCGAATGACAGGCACACAGAGCAATTTTTAATGACCATAGTGCTGACATCCTGGGACTTCGGTCCAACTTGACAGGGCAGGGGCCACTGTGGGAGGGGAAGCTTGAGCTGTAACCCCTTCAGGGAGCTGGAGGGTTGGTGGCCCCGCATGACCCTGCCCAGAGGGCCCTTCTTGCTTCTGCCCACTTCTGAGCCAAGTCTCCAGCCGGTCATCACCTCAGCAGGCTTCTGACCCCACTCCCTCTCCAGTTCCCACCTGACTGGCTCCTGGAAAAATCTTTTCACTCAGCACTCTGAACAATTCAGGTCCTCATCCTAAAATCACTCCCTGGGGTTTGCGGCTGCTGTCACTTTGAATTTGAAGTGGTTGTTGTTGAGCTGACTCTGGAAGCAATGGAAGCTGAAAGTGATCCAGGTGGGATCCAGTGTGCACAGACCCAAACCCAAACCAACCATTGCCTTCCAGTGGATTCCAACTCATAGTGACCATATACAGGGTCTGTAAACCTTTATAGAACAAGACAGCTTTCCTTTCTCCTATAGAACAGTCAGTGGGTTTGATCCACTGACCTGAAAGTTCACAGCCTGTGTTAGGCAGGGTTCTCTAGAGAAACAAAACCATGACATTGATGATTAGTCCACACAGCAGTACAGAGGGCTCAGTCCAACTCACTTCTATGCAATAGTTAATATACTGGAAGTCCTTCAACTCACAAGGGCAGCCGGGTCCAAGGTCAAAAAAGCTAACAGCTGTGTGCTCCCTTGATCAATGTAGATACAATCTGCCCACAGGCAGCAAACAGCAGGGCAGGTCACCGACAAGCTCAGGAGTTTATTGAAGCAGGCCTGGATGGGATATTGAATTCAAGCAATGCAAGATGACAGGATCCACCAGCCTTATGTTCAAACAATGTACACACCAGCAGTGTGGCGAAGCAGGTCTCAAAGTAACCTCAAGCTCTAGCAACATGATCCGTGGGTTGGCTGTCCCACTGGAAGCGTAGCTCACACGTTGAGGCAGAGAACTAGCTAAAGCAGCCACTGCTGGTCCGATCAACAGAGAGCAAGAGAGCAAGGGGTGGGTCTTGCCAAGTCATTAATCTCTTTGCCCTCTATTAAAACTGCAGCCTTATTAATCTCACATGTTCCCATTGGCAGGGTTGGCACAATAAACCTACCTATCACAATGACTAAACAGTGTGATTCTGGCTAAGACCCATTTGTCATTTTATCTTACTGTAGTGAGTTGCATATTGGTGTGATGCAGCAAGCTATTTCATATGGATTTCAAATACCTGCCAGGCACTCAGGGTAGACAGGTTTCAACAAAGTCTTCCAGACTGAGACAGACTAAACAAGAAAGATTTAGTTATTGACTTCTGGTAATTAGCCAAGGAAAGCCAATGAAATAGGTTATAACACGACATAGTCCAATGTGCATTGGAAGGCACTGTGTAGGAACCATGACAATAGCCTCAAACAATTTAATGATCATGAAATGGCACCAACTGGGCAGCATTTTGTTCTGTTATGCATACAGTGGTCATGATTGGAACCAAGTTGATGTCTTGTTAACAGCAGCAGCAGCAGCAGCAGCATAACAGGCCTGAAGGGGGGCGGTGCATGCTGGGAAACCTAATACAGCTTGTGAAATTGGGAGAGGGGAAGCTTTCCTAGTGACATGAGCTTTTGGCTGCGGTTTAAAAGATGAGTCAGAGCAGTGGAGTCGAAGGGGGCTACAGAATAGCCCTTCTCCAGAGCCCCTAGAGAAGTCTCCTACGATGGAGAAGAGCTCAAGCATCTGCCTGGGAAAGCTGGGAAAGCTGGGAAAGCTGGGAAGAGCTGGGAAAGCTGGGAAAGCTGGGAAAAGCTGGGAAGAGCTGGGAAAGCTGGGAAGAGCTGGGAAAGCTGGGAAAAGCTGGGGTCATTGACAAGGGAGGACATGAGGAACCCTGTTCCCAGATGAAGCCCGGAGCAGACTCGGGATGTTTGAGGAAAGGTTTTCAGAAGCTTCGGGCAAGTCTGCCAGTCAGGAATGAATGGCCAGAGAATGGCAGGAGAGGTAGAAAGGAAGTAGCCGGCAGACTACGAAGACTGGGTCTGAGGCAAAGGGCAGACACGTTGGGCCCCACTCTTAATGCATCTAATTGAATGAGCACTGGACCAGTCCCTGAGACTCCTGGACCCTAGTTCTGTGACCTTGAATATATTGCTTCATTCAAGGGGCCTCAATTCTCTCAGTAATAAAATAGGGATAACAGCAATTTCTTCAAGTGTTCTAGGAGACTGTGAAAGCCAAATGGAGATGTGTGTTAAATTATCTTTGTAATACTAATACTAGAATGCCAGACGATGGTGAGGCGTGAGGCTTCAGAAGCCGAGAAGAGAGAGAATGGGAGTGGAGGCAGAGGCTAGATCAAATAGGATGGCTGGGGTTTTCTGGGACTAATGGAAAAACAAGTGAAGTGGTTGAAAAAAGAATAGCTGAACTGAGGCCTGACGGGCAATCATTAGTGCTAAGAGGCTCTGGGCTTCCTGCTTGGAAGAACAGGCATGAGACCGTGGCCCTGCTGTGAAGAATGATTCTGAACCGGGGCTGGTGACAGGACGTCTAGTTCCAGGAGTCTCAACAGGAAGTGCCGTGGGAACAACAGTGCAGCAGAAAACTCTTTGGGGACAAGAAAAGATGTCATTGCACCACAGTCAAGCACATGAGCACAGATGACACGGCTTGTGTCCCTGATAGCCCTGTGGCCATCTAGGGACCCTCGGCACTGTGTTTGCCTCAGAACCAGCATAAAACGTGTCTCTGAGAAGAAGACCTCTTAAGAGTTCCAGAAGCCAGAGCAGAGAGGGCAGAAGAATCACTGCATTTGTGAATTTTCCTCAGAGCACCTTTCCTTCCATCGCTGCCCCTCTCAGACCAGATGGTCTTCGGGCTCCTTCAGGCATCGAACCTGGACTTCATTTCTGTTGGTTACCTGTCAGGGATGTAAAACAGCCTGATAATAAATGCCCTTGGCAATTGGCTGATCGCTGTCTTCAGCTTATTGTGGAAGAGTTACAGAAAGGCTGTTCCAGGTTCAGCTCCAGGACCTATTGTCTGTGTGGTCTTGGGGAAAGCTTTAATTTGTGATACTTAGTGCTTCATCAATGTTCCTCATGAACTCAAAAGCAGTTACATCTCCCTAAGCTATTTATAATGGAACCCTAGTGGTCTGGTGTGCTAAACTCAAGGTTCCCCTAGCCCCCCTAAAAAATCCAAACCCATTGCCATCGAGTCGATGCTGACTCATGGGGAGCCCCTGTGGGTTTCCAAGACTGTAACTGTTTATGGGAGTAGAAAGCCAGTCTGTCTCCAACTGAGCTGCTGGTGGTTTGCAACTGCTGACCATGTGGTCAGCCTGACAGAAGTGACACGGTAGGCAGTGCAGCTTGCATATTTGGGTGGATTTCTCACAAACTCGCACTCACTGTATATTTTAATCATTTGAGAACAACTTTCATACATCATACCTTTTAGTCTTCAGTCTTTCCTAAAAGCAGAACTTCCTATCATATAACATAGATTAATGAAATATGTTCCACCTAATGGGTCTAGTGATTTCCTTGATATTTCTCTTTCACCCATAGTCTTTGGAAATCCCACTTTTCCCTGATGGGTCTGGGGAAAAGAAGATGGGAAAAGATACTGATAGGATTATAAGTTTCAGCTGTGGGTGATTGATTGCTAATAGGGTTAACTGTGATTATAAAAAGTTGGAGCTGTAATATGATTATTGGTCAATTTTGTCATGCAATGGGGTATGAAATAAGCCACTTGGGAGGCAAGATGGGAGAGTTTCATTAGCATCAAGAAGAAGAGCTAGGAGTGGAGTGGGTCCTTTGGACCACAAGATCCCTGGGCATTTGAAGCTCCTTGAGCCAGGGACAGGAAGCTGTCACACCAGAGAAACAGCAGAAGAGTCACAGCGACAGAACCAAGAGACAGAGCGCGGGAGAGAGTGCTTACTCGAGGACTAAGCTAGAGCCGGGTGTCTTCAGTCTGAAGCTCATGGCAGAGTGCCATACCCTTTGGGCACTTTATTGGAAGCCCTAAATGAGGTCTGTACCATTACCTGAGCAAGGCAGAGGCTGAGGGGCTGAAGGGCTGAGAATCTAAGACTCTGAGAGAGGCCTGCCTGTGGTCATGGATGGGAAGGGGATATCCTGACTGAAGAACCGTGTTGTGAGCATTTCTGATCCCGAATTCTAGCTTGTTAATTTCTCTAAAAGGGCCCATAACTGTGAGTATGGTCTGTGAATTCGCTGTGTCACCTGCCATGAATGATCCAAGAAGTCAGGAGTGCTATGGGAGGGGTGTTTTGTAATTAGCAAAAAGGTTGAAGGATGGATGGAGACATGTCTCATCTCTGTCCCATAGGAGCTTGCTTTTCCTCTCCACTTTGAGAAGTAAAAAGAGGCCAGAAGCAGTCCCTGTGCCCCCACACTATGATGGTGGTGATCACTTACAATAGTAACTAAAGCCTTTGTTCAAGTCCGTAGTCCCTCTAGCAAACATTTGAGAATTATTCTGAGAATGCGCTTTTTAAAAAAATTTATTTATTTAAACAATTTATTGGGGCTGATACAATTCTTTTCACAGTTCATACATATACATACATCAATTGTATAAAGCACATCTGTACAGTCTTTGCCCTAATCATTTTTTTCTCTTTTCTTCTTTTACATTTTATTAGGGACTCATACAACTCTTACCACAATCCATACATATACATACATCAATTGTATAAAGCACATCCATACATTCCCTGCCCCAATCATTCTCAAGGCATTTGCTCTCCACTTAAGCCCCTTGCATCAGGTCCTCTTTTTTTTTCCCCCTCCCTCCCCATTCCCCCCTCCCTCATATGCCCTTGGTAATTTATACATCGTTATTTTGTCATATCTTGCCCTATCCGGGTTCTCCCTTTCCCCCCTTCTCTGCTGTCCCTCTCCCAGGGAGGAGGTCACATGTGGATCCCTGTAATCAGTTCCCCCTTTCCAACCCACTCACCCTCCACTCTCCCAGCATCGTCCCTCACACCCTTGGTCCTGAAGGTATCATCCACCCTGGATTCCCTGTACCTCCAACCCTCATATGTACCAGTGTACAGCCTCTGTCCTATCCAGCCCTGCAAGGTAGAATTCGGATCATGGTAGTTGGGGGGAGGAAGCATCCAGGATCTGGGGAAAGCTGTGTTCTTCATCGATACTACCTCACACCCTAATTAACCCATCTCCTCTCCTAAACCCCTCTATGAGGGGATCTCCATTGGCCGACACTTGGGCCTTGGGTCTCCAGAGAATGCGCTTTTAATCACTCTTTTCTTCTGGTGTAGTTACCAATCCAGTTATGGTGCTTCTGCAGTCTCCACCACCTCAGACAGTCCCGTCTCTCTGTTTTCGTGCCTCACTAAGGGAGAGACAAAGAACACCAGGTCCTTGATTAAATTCTAAAGCGTGAAAGAAAAGGCCCAAAACCGAATCAGCAGACAAAAGGACTTGGAAGAAAGGAGGACAAGTAGCAGCGAGAAGAGACTCAAACTAGGGAGAAGACTTGAAGATGAAGGTAAGGACTCTTAGAGTAGTCAAATGAACAAAAAGACAGGAAAACAGAAGAAAGAAGGAATTTGGTGAATCGTCCCCAAAGGCTCAACATCGGTTCATAGGAGGTTCTAAAAGAGAGAAGACTTAACCCGAGAGGAGGTAGGAACCCTTTCCATAACCGAGCACCGGTTTTCAGAATGAGAGGGCCCCGGAGGTCCTTTATAAGGAATGAACAAAGGCATTTTAGTGTTAAATTTCAGAACACAGCATAAGAAGTCCCCATAATCTTTTGCAGAGAAAGGGAGGGCCTTACAAAGAATAAGGAATCAGAAAGTCTTAGACTCCTCAAGAGCAACGCTAGAATACGATGTGATGTACTGAATGCAATGATGTAATGAATACGATGCTAGAATACAATGAATGAAGAAGACACATGAAAAATGATTTTCAACCTAGCATTCCACATCCAAGTAAACTTTTAATCAAATATGACAACAGAGTAATTCGCTTTTGGACATGCAGGGATGAAAACAAAAAGCAAAAAGCTTCCCACATATGTCTTCAAAAATTTTTTAATACAGAAACTGCTTGAGGAGGCACTCCAGAAAAAAAAAAAGAAGTAAAAATCACAAAGAAAAGGACATGATATACAACAACACAGTACGATGCAGATAACCATGTCATAGTTTTGAGTATACATAATTCCATTCAAAAAATGATATTAGAGGGCTAAATGTGATTGAGCATATAAAAATATTGATAGACATTTGGAATAAATATTCGAGAATTGAATGAAGAGAAGAAGTGAGGAAATATATAAATGACCAATAATAATAATAGGCCACTGTTAACTCAAAGGGAAAACTTTTGATCCAGAGAGAAGATGGAAAACTAAATATTGTTGGGCGCCCACACTACTTGGTTTGCAAGCTTCACGAGACCGCGGGTGATTTCCATTTTATTCAACACATGCATTCTCAGCCGAATACAGCCCCTGCACATAATGTAAAAACAAATCAAATAAACCAGCAAAACACTCCACTGCCATCAAGCCAATTCTCATGGCTTCCATTTTATGGGAGGCACATCTTTCTCCAGCAGAATGGCAGATGGTTTTGAACTGCTGACCTTGCGGTTAGCAGTTCCGCACTGATCCACAGTCCCACCGGGGCTTCTTGATAGGAACAAAGTATATGTTTGGATGAAATGTTTGGATGGAGTAGATGTAGTCCCTGCTAACTATGAGGTAGCATTTGAATGCAAATCCGCACCAAATGCCCAAGCCCAGTGCTGTTTCCTTGGACCGTTTGTCACTGGGAGAAAGGGGAGCAGGGAGATAACCGGCCCTCGGGGGCGCTCCCTCGGTGGACTGTGACTTCTGCGGATGGGAGCACGCGACACTCTCGGGGGTCTTTGCAAGAAAGAGCTGGTTGTGCCACATTGTGTCGCTCTTCTTTTTCTCTCCTTCTTTTGGATTTATCACATCAAGACCACCCGTGCATCCAGAATACGTAAAAACACACACAAAACTCAATGGAAAGAAAAGAAAGCGCTCAGTTAAAAATTGACCAAAAGATTTCAACGGACATTGGTCTCTGACAAAGAGATCCCATGGATAGCAAATAAGCCTAAGAAAAAATGTTCGAAAGCATTAACTATTAGGGAATTCCAAATTAAACCACTGAAAGGTGTCACTACCTACCTATTAGGGTTTCTGAGGCTGCAAATCTTCATGGACGTAGATTTTCACTGCCATCGAACCTGTTGTGAATCCTAGTAACCCTATAGGGCAGGGTAGAACTGCCCCTGTGGGGTTTCTGAAGTCCACCCTACAGGAGGAGAAAGCCTCAACTTTCTCCTGCGCATCAGCTGGTGGTGTGAATGAGTGATCTGGCCATTAGCAATTTAGAGATTATCCAACAGCAGTTACTAAAACCCAAAACGAAACGCTCTGCCATCGAATTTGTTCGAACGCATTGAGACCTTATGGAGCAGAGCAGAACTGCTAGGGCTTTCCAAGACTTCAACTCTTGACGAGAGTAGAAACTCTCGTCTTCCTCTTGCTGAGTGACTGGAGTTTCGAATTGCCGACCTTGTGGTTAGCAGCCCAACTCTTAACCACCATGCCACCAGGACTCCTCACAGCACCTCGTAGGATGGCTGAAATAAAGCTACTACCTGCGGACGAAGATACGGCTCAGCAGGCATTCTCCTGGACTGACAGTAGGTATGCAAACTCATATTGATCTCTGAAGAACAGTTGAGTCGTTTCTTATCAATTTAAATGTACACTTACCATGGAACCCATCCGTTCTCCTCCTTATTTACTCTCGAGAAATGAAAACACGTGTTCACACAAAAACCGAGGCATGAATGTTTATCGTGACTCAATTCATAATCCCCCAAACTGGAAAAAACAACAAAAATAACAAACAAACAGTTTTTTCCTTGAGAAATGAATGAATAAACAAAATGGAATACTACTCTGACCAGGGCACACAGGCCAAGACAGACTGCCTCCTGGGTCAGGAAACAAACCCCAATGAATTTAAAAGCTTTGGAATTATCCATGGAGTGTTTTCTGGCTGGAATGGCATTGGACTAGAAGTCAGTAAGAGGAAGAAAACAAATGAACAAACAATGTCCAAATACTTGAGAACCAAGCAACATACTTCAAAATAGTCCAGAAGTCAAATAGCAAGTCTCAGGGAGAACGTAAAAAGAAAGAACTACATCGTGCTGAATAAATATAAAGATACAACCTATTGAACTTTGCGGGACACAGTGAAAAGTATGCTGAGGAAATTCACATGCATACATCAGAGGAGAGGCGAGGCAACAAGTCCACAATCAACGGAACTGTCCAATGTCCTACTGTCCAGGGATCTGCATCTCTACGGTGCTATCATTCACAGGCCTATAAGCTCAAAGAAAAAGCCATTTGCTGCACATTTACGAAGAGAATATGTGGACTGCACATGAATCTTATTTCATTTTCACAAAGTGCAGGACAGTTTGATCAGATGAAACCACAGTTTTAATTGCTGCAGGTTTGGACGACACTCTAATGCAGTGGGGGGGAGCAGAGACTTGGAGTAACTTGCTAGCCGTGCGGGCTTACCAACCTCATTTTGTTCTGTTAGCGAATGAGGGTGTTCCCCACTTCCCAGGGTTGTGTGGAGGCTGACATTGAATTAGAAACCTTTGAGTTACTTATGTTTGAGAGACCAACTTTTGGGGGGAAGGAAATAAATTGTGTGTTTTGAACACAGTTGTATGACTCTTGATTTTTCTGGAACGTGTTTAAGCATTTTTGTGATCGATACAATTTTTTCCAGCGTTCAAGGTCCCTTTCTGCTTGCATGACTTTTCTTCATCTAGGGAAACCAGCAATTGCACTGCTCTGGCGTGGAAAGGCTATGTGTTCAACATGTTCATAGGCCTTTTAAACAGTGGCCTGGGATGTCGTCATGGTGCTGGGTATCGTTGAGTCGGTTCCAACCATAAAGGCCCGGTGTGCAACAGAACGGAACACCACCCGCCCTTGGCTGTCCTCCCAGGGTTCTCGTTTGTGCCCGATGTTGCAGCCACTGTGTCAATCTGCCTCGTCAGGCGTCTTCTTTTTCACGGCCCTCCTGCTTGACCACACATGATGTCCTTCTCCAGGGACGGGTCTCTCCAGAAGAAGGAGCCATGGTGGTGGTAGCTAAAGTCCGTGACTGTTGAGGGGGTTTTGACCTACAGTGGCCCTCGAGGACAGAATATACTTGCCCATAGACTGTAATCTTTACAGAGCAGCGGCCAGCTGGGTGTGACCCGTGGATGGAATGCTTGTCCCAGGCACGGTCAAGGCTCCCTGCGGGGAGGGTGGTTCCTAGTGGTAACCGCAGCAGCAGCAGCAGCAGCAGCAAGCATGAACAGTGTCGCTCACCTGCAAACAGTGTCTCTCACCTGCAGTGTCTCTCACCTGCCAACAGTGTCTCTCACCTGCCAACAGTGTCTCTCACCTGCAAACAGTGTCTCTCATCTGCAGTGTCTCTCACCTGCAAACAGTGTCTCTCACCTGCACTGCTTCACTCGCTCTTCACAACGGCCTATTGTGGGGGCAGAGCTCGCGCCTCATGAGCTGATGAGAACCAGCAGGACTAGAGAGCTGACGCTTTCTAAGGCCCTATGGTCTGGTGTTGCCATCACGGCGAGTGGAGCAGAGGCCTTCCAAGTCAAAAGCGTGGCCCGGCGACATCAGAGAAGCTCGGTGCTGCTTGGGCTGAAAGGGTGTCATGTTTACATGCACGCAGCTCTCTTCCTGTCACCTGCATTTGACAGGGGCTGGTGAGCACATTGGCTTTGGAAAGAAGCCAGGTAGAACCCGGAGTCCCCCTCGGGAAGTCCACCTCCCCTCTCAGACTTCTCGGGGAGGAGGGGGAGACCCCTTGGGAGGACTGCTGCAAGAGCCAGGCACCGAGGCAGCGTGGCTGTCTGTCTCAGAAAGGGCCTGCTCTGGGGGTCAGGGCCCCTGAGTCGGAGCGCTGGCTGTCTCTGCCTATCACTGACTCCACCACCTTTCCCGTGAGGGGCAGGGGCTGGACTTGCTTTCGGCCCAGACTTCTGAGTTTCTGAGCCACGTGGAGACCCGCAGTGTCCAGGGTCACTGTAAGCACCTCAAGGGCAAGACTGCAGTAGCTGCGCCTGGGCCCCCCCTACACCCCCCACCATGCTCAGAGACAACAGAGGGAAGGTGCCACCCGCAAAGTGGGGGAGCAGAGGGAATGCCGTGTCATCTGATCCGTAGCTGATTAATCCCTTGAAATGCACTCTGGGGACATGTTCGTGACGTCACCGAGGTGGGGGAAGAATGCAGCCTGTTGTCTGGGCCCAGGACACAAAGGCCTATCTGTGTGCACGTGGGCACTCCCGGCCTGGGTTGGATCAGCTGCTCCTGCTTCCTCCTCCGCCATCACAATGCGACTACACAGTCCCAGTCTGCCCTCCTGCTCCCCGCCCCACGAGAGCTGGGCTGTGGGACTTCTGCCCACTGGGTGCCCGCCGAGCACAGCCAGCATGCCCAGCCTCCCCGGCCCACTTGGCTCCTGGTGAGTCTCAGATTTCAATAGCCCGTTTCTCCCTGCCCTCATTTACTGCCCTCTCCCGTCTTCCCTTTCTCTCACTATGCCCGGCACACGTGTGAAGGGCAGATCCAGGGTGATCTGGACCCAGCTGGACAGCAGGGAGCCAAGGCTGGAAGCCGGAGAGATGATGAGCTGGGTGGCAGCCAGACGTGGCACAGGGTCACTCTGGAAATACTTCCCTCGGGCAGTGGAGAGGCAGCTGCCCTGGCCCACCACGCGGATCCCTAGGAAACCAGGCAAGGGAAGTTTTCTCTTAGACAGAGCCCCTGACGATGCCTAATGAGGCAGCAAAGTCCGCAGGCCTGGCAGTGGAACACGGAGTTCGATGTTCCCCAGCTACAGAAGTAGCCTTGGCCTTCCCCTCCTGGTTTATATCCATGCAAATAACTGCCGCCAGAGGGTTCGGAGACTGTAACTTTTTATGGGAATAGAAAGCCCAGTCTTTCTCCCATGCAGTGGCTGGTGGTTTTGAACTGCTGACCTTGCCATTGGCAGCCGAACGTGTGACCACGCAGCCACCAGGGCTCTGATCCTACTCCACAGGGTCTGCGTAAAAGAAGGCCCTCAATGAGATGGGTGGGCACAGTGCCTGCAGCAGTGAGTTCAAGGATAGCAAGACTTGTGAGGGTGGCACAGGACTGGGCCATCCTTCCTTCTGTCAAATCCAGGGATGCTGGGGCCAGAGCCCCGCTAATGGTACCTCACAGCAACAAGAGCTTCACTGGGCATTCAGGCAGGGCTTAGCCAGGGCCAGCGCACTGGCACTGCCAACACACGCTAAGTCCTAAAGTACACACACGCACGTGCACACGCACACACAGCTTGACATGCATGCATAGACACACAGAGCCACATAGAAACATGCGTGTGGACACACACAGACACCCAGAGATACAGAGATAACATGCACACACATAGACATAAGACATACACACGTGCACATCACACCACCACACTCGCCATCATTGCTTCATTCAGCCATGATTGAATGCCGCCTAAGTCCCGGGGAACAAAGCAGACAAAATCCCCAGCCCTCATATGACTTCTACTGAGATGAGTCAGACAAGAAACAACAAAGACAAGAAACAAGGAGAGACCATGCAAGCACTTACTCAATGCAAGAACATGTTGTTCTATTAAATTGGCATTCCATGAGGCACACCTTCCCGACACGATCGCCGAAGACAAATGTGTGCATAAGCAAATGTGGTGAAGAAAGCTGATGGTGCCCGGCTATCAAAAGATATAGCGTCTGGGATCTTAAAGGCTTGAAAATAAACAAGTGGCCATCTAGCTCAGAAGCATCAAAGCCCACATGGAAGAATCACACCAGCCTGTGTGACCATGAGGTGCCGAAGGGATCAGGGATCAGGCATCAAAAAAATCATATCATTGTAAATGAGGGTGAATGCAGAGTGGAGACTCAAATCCCATCGGTAGGCAACTGGACACCCCCTTACTGAAGGGTTGTGGGGAGGAGATGAGCCAGTCAGGGTGCAGGGTAGCAACAATGAAGCATATAACTTTCCTCTAGTTCTTAAATGCTTCCTTCCACCCCACCCCACACCGTCATGATCCCAATTCTACCTTACAAATCTGGCTAGACCAGAGGATGCACATTGGTACAGATAGCAACTGAAAACACAGGGAATCCAGGACGGATGATCCCTTCAAGACCAATAGTGAGAATGGCAATGCCTGGTGGGTGGAGGGAATGTAGGGTGGAAAGGGGGAACCGATTACAAGACTCTATGCATAACCTCCTCCCTGGGGGATGGACAACAGAGAAGTGGGCAAGGGGCGATGTGGCACAGTGTAAAATGTGACAAAATAATAATTTATGAATTATGAAGGGTCCCTGAGGGAGGCGGGAGTGGGGAGGGAGGGGGAGATGAGGATCTGATATTAATGGCTCAAGTTGAAGGCAACTTGAGAATGATGATGGCAACAAATGTACAAATGTGCTTGACACAGTGGATGGATGTATGGATTGTGATAAGAATTGTACAAGTCACCAATAAAATTATTTTTTTAAAAAAGAAGAAACAAGGAGAGAACCTTGTGCGCTGCACATTCGAAAGTAGTCGGTGCGGTGGGAACAAGAGTGGGGCAGGCTGAGAGGAATCGGGAAGGGGAAGTGGGGCAATTTTGCCATTTTTAACAGGGTGGTCTCTTAGATGTCGAGGGCCACTATAACGGAAACACCACACGGGCTAGGCTTGAACAAACAAATGAACTTTCTCGGAGTCTAAGAGGCTTCGTGAGTTAGTTTAGCTAGTTAGCCAGTTAGTTGCCATCAAGTCAGTTCTGACCCATAGTGACCCTGTGCCCAACAGAATGAAACACTGCCTGGCCCTGCTCCATGCTCACATGTTGCTGGGCTTCCAAGCCCCCTGTTGCAATGATTGTCTCAATCCATCTCACTGAGGGCCCTCCTCTTCTTCGTTGCCCCGCTAATTTAGGAGACCAGGAGTCCTAAGTTCGGACACTGGTTCTAGGAGACAGCTTTCTCCTTGTGTCGGCTCTGGTGGAGGGTCCTGGTCATTCCCCGGCGTGTCTTGGCGATTCTGTGGCATGTTATCTCTTCCTCTCTGCTTGGGATGGCTTGCTTGCTTAATCTGCTCTCTTCTCTCGAAGAAGAAGAAGATAGATTTACTCTACATTAATCTTCTCTTCAGTGATCAGATGTAATTATCCTCTGTGTTGTAAGTCCTCACCTTCATGAAGTCACTGAGCCAGGATTCCAGTTGGCGATATGAACGAGACAGGATGCAATGGAAAGAAATTGGTTGTCGGAGTTGATCATTTTTGAGCTACAACAGAGATGAATCAAGGGAGCAGAGATTGAGGGATAAACTACCAACAACGAAGAGCTGGGGGCAGAGAGCATCCTTTGCACCCAATGTCCCTGCACGGAAAACCTCTTAGACGCAGGGGAAGATTGATACCAAGACACATGGGCATCTCCAAGGTACAATGAGCCTACCTTCCTCCTAAACCGCAAGGACCTTCCTCCTAAACTGGCAGTTGATAGAGAAGAAAGGCTGCCCTAGAGCTAAAGGCCTGACTTCAGACTCTTTTACATCCTGGAGTGTTACGAGAGTAAGTTTCAGTTTGCTAAGCCACCTACGTGTGCTATTTGGGTTACAGCAGTTCTAGTTAACTGAAAGAACCTCCAAAGACCAGTTTCCACCAACAGGTACCTCGTGGACCACTTGAGGCGAATACTTGGCTACTGCTTCCAGCTCTGCTGTGGGCCAAAGCCGTCCTGCTCCTGCTCACTCCTGGACGCGGTGCCTTGGAGGGGTGCTGCTTCTCCTCAGGGGGGATGGGAAAGGGCTCCCTCTTACTACCTCATCATTCTCCATGATGCTGGGATGGCAAGTATCACTCGGTGCTCTGGGAAACCATCAGCGGTACTGAAGTGCTGGGAAACTCCAGGGAAGTGTGCTATGATGGGGAAGTTTCTGAGCTATTAACTGGGCATGGTTTCTCCCTGTACTGCTCATTCGAGCAGGGAAGCCTTCACGAGAGTCCCACAACCCAGCTCCTCCCTGTGCGCGCATGGGGTCTACACCTGATGGGGATCTCACCGTCTTCTTCTCACCTGCACCTCTACCCGAGCCCCTGCTCTCTTTTGAGGAAGCCCATCCTCCATGTGTTGGGCCCAGATCCTGGCTCCATCTCCCTCCCAGCTCTCCGTCTCCCACGACAGAGAGATTGATCTCAATAATGTCCTGGCGGTGGGTTTCGGCATGCCCTTTGAGGTCTTGCCACAGTGGAGCTGCAGCCGGGTATTGATTGGAAAACCACACACACACACACACACACACACACACACACACACTTACACACACTGATTTCCTTAGAAGAAACAATAATTCTTAGAGAAAATATTGCCTCAGCCCACTTGGAGGAAGAGGTAGGTTTCCTGACTGCCTCCTGATTTGTACACTCAGTACGGCCCACGGAGGAGTGGGACTCTCACACAATGACACAGATGTACGTCAGGGGGAATTTCTGTCTCTGGCTGGGGAATCAGTAACATCTACAGGCAAGCACAGGGAGGGTGTGTGTCCTCGTGGGTTCCTTACACAGGGGTAAGCGTTGGTCTGCTAATCACGAGCTCAGTGGTTCAAGTTCACTAGCTGCTCCGAGAGGAAGATGAGGGTCCTCTGCTCTAGTAAAGATCGACAGCTTTGCAAACGCTAAGGAGCAGTTCCATTCTGTCTTCCCTAGTGACTATGGGTCAAAATTGACTAGTTGGCTGTGAGTGCGTGTCAGGCAGATTAAAAATCTATACTGCTACTACTTAAATATAGCAAGGCCAACACACACACACCCCTATACCCATTGCTAGGTTCTCTAATTGTGTGTGAGTGTGCTTTCTAGTCATTGGAATACACAGGATAAGTGCTGTCACATAGCCAATTACCAAGTTTCTTCACTTTAAGGCACCAGGGACATGTGTGTACCCCACGTAATGGGCACAGCACACAGAGAAAACAACGGCAGAGCGGGCTGTGAATCTGACACACACACAAACCCAAGCTTATATGACGAGTGCGTTGCTTTTATAAAAGGGGATCCTTATATGGATCACTCCCGAGCAGGTCTCCTCCTTTGGCCTTGGGAGTCTGACAGGACTTTGAATGAACTGTCTTCATCTTTTTAATGGAAAAAGTGTTGGGTGGCGTACATCTACATCAAACTCCTCATTCAAACTTTCAAGATCTATTGGCATCCTGATCCTTTCATTTAGCCAAAGATTTGTCTCACGTTCCATCACGTACATTCACTCTAGGTCGTCCATCACGTTCAATCACGTACATTCACTCTAGGTCGTCCCTCAAGACACTGGTTGTTGCTGTTGTTAGGTGCCATCAAGTCGGTTCTGACCCTTAGTGCCAGAACGAAACACTGTCTGATCCAGTACCGTCTCCACAGTGGTTCCTGTGCTCGAGCCCATTGCTGCAGCTCAGTCCATCTCATTGAGGGCCTTCCTCTTTTTTCGTAGTCACTCGACTAACCATGTGACCCCCCTTCAGGGACTGGTCTGTCCTGGCAACGTGTCCAACATATAGACGATGAAGTCGCACCATCCTTGCCTCTGAGGAGCACTCTGGCCGTACTTCTTCCGAGATAAGTCAGTTTGTCCTTTCAGCAACCCGTGCTACTTTCAACAGTCTTGACCAGCACCACAATTCAAATGCCTTGATTCTTTTCTGATCTTCCTTATTCAATGTCCAACTTTCACGTGTATATGAGGCAACGGAAAATACCATGACTTAGCTCAGAGCCCCCTTAGTCTTCAAAGTAACAGCCTTGCTTTTCAGTACTCTGAAAAGGTCCTGGGCAGCAGATTTACCTGCTGCAATGCATCTTTTGATGTCCTGATGGCTGTTTCCAGGCGCATACATGACTGTGGAGCCAAGGGAGACACAATCCTTGACCACATTAACCTTTCCCCATGGATCATGATGGTCCCTATGGGTCCAGTTGTGAGTGTTTGCGTCTTCTTTATATTGAGTCGTAATCCAATGTGAAGGCTACAGTCATTGATCTTCATCAGGAAGTGTTTGAAGCCGTCCTCACTTTTAGCCAGCAAGGTCGTGTCATCTGCATATCGCAGGTAACATTGGTTAGCTAAGGGTAAAAGCTAGTTGTCCCAAGAGACTTTTCTATAACAAAGAACAAACCCAAACTCACTACCATTGAGTGGATGCCTATTCACAGAGACCCTTAAGACAGAAGAGAACTGCCTCTATGTGTTTCTAAGACTTTAAGCCTGTACGAGAGCATGGAGCAGCTGGTGGGCTTGAGCCACTAACCTTGTGATTAGTAGCTTAAAGTGTAGCTCATGACACCACCAGGGCTCCTAGAGTAAGGTAATCATCAAAGTCACCATCCCACAACTTGTTTCCATTTTGATTTTTAAACTCTTATGATTACTTGCTATTCCCCAACAAGTAACCAAAAGGTTGGTTCATCAAACCCACCCAGAGGTGCCTCAGAAGAAAGGTTGAGAGTTCTGTTTTTGACCAATCTGTGGAGTCTGAGTAGACTCAATGGTCAGGAGTCTGAGTAGACTCAATGGCAAGTAGAGTCGGGGTGAATGACTCAAAATTTAAGCCACAAATTAACAGACTGAATTCTGTCAACCCTTAAGCAGTTTTACAACCACTCGTCTGTCTGTGTGTCACACTGTGGTGAGCTGCATGGTGTGATGATGAAAGCTAGGTTCCTGGTACCTCAAACACCAGCAGGGTGGCCAATGGTAGCCAGGTTTCGGTGGAATTTCCAGACTAGAAGAATCGCGTCCAAGCTGCACTGAAGGCACTAGTTAAAAAACAAGGCTCCAGAGATTGATGGAATACCAATGGAAATGTTTCAACAAGCACATGATGCACTGGACACTCATTCACCAAGTAATTTGGAAGACAGTTACTTGGCCAATCAACTAGAAGACATTCATACTTGTGCCCACCCTGAAGAGAGGGAAGCTAAGAGAATGTGGAAATGCTCAAACAATATCATATAATAAAGTTTTTATGAGGATCATTAAACCACAATTGCAGCAGTCCATTAACAGGGAGCTGTCAGAAATTCAAGCCAGGTCCAGGAGATGATGTGGTACCGGGGATATCATTGCTGATGTTAGATGAACCTTGGCTGGAAGCAGGGATGTCAGGAAGATGTCTCCTTGGGTTTTATAGACTCTTCAAAGGCTGTGTGGAAAATATCAAACTACGATTGACATGGAGAAGAATGGGGAACCCAGACCACTTCTTTCTGTTCCCGTGGAACATGTACACAGACCAAGAGGCACTCACTTTAAAGGAACAAGGGGATATTCTGTGGTTTTAATCAGGACGGGTGTACCCTTTCATCATACCTATTCAATCTGAATGCTGAGAAGACCGTCTGAGAAACTGGCCTCTATGAAGCAGACCATGATGTCAGGACAGGAGGAGGCTAACCAACCTTCAATACGCAAGTGGTGCAACCTGCTTTGCTGAGAGCGAGGAGGATGCAGCACTTGCTGATGAGAGCCAAAGCTTGCAGCCTTCAGTATGGACTGCCACTTAATCTAAAGAAAAGAAAATCCCTCACAAGTGGACCACTAGGCGACATCATGAAAAATGAAGAAAAGATGGGAGTTGCCAAGGATTTCATTTTCCTTGGATACACAATCAAATTTCATGAAAGTAGCAGTCAAGAACCCCACTGAGGTACAGATACGAGCTATCAACACCAAGAATCCATGCTAATAAACCCCTCAGAAGCAGGAATGGGAATAAAGATTCCGTGAGGGTACAGGAAGGAAGGGGAGCGAATGGGGAGAAAGGGGAACTGGTAGTAATGATGGATGTTTATCTCGCCTGGAGGAGGACGAATAACAGAACTGTGGGTGAAGGGATACATCGGACGGTGTAAGATCTGAAAAAAAATTATTAAGTGTTCATGAGGGTGGTAGGGTAGGGGAGGGAGGGAACAAAGAGGAGCTGATATCAGTAGAAAGAAAATGTTTTGAAAATGATGATGGCAGCATCTGTACAAGTTCACCTGATGTAATTGATTTATGGATTATGATTATCTGTAAGAGCCCCCGATAAAATGATCAATAAAAGGGAAAAAAGAAACCAAATGATTTCTTATTGCATTGGGCTAATGTGCTGCAAAGAACCTCTTTAAGGTGTTGAAGAGTGTGGATGTCATGTTGAGAACTCAGGTGTACTTGACCCCCAGCCATAGTATTCTTAATTGCCTCAGATGCATGTGAAGGTTGGGCAATGAATAAAGAAGACTGTAGAAGAACTGATACATTTGAATTATGTCGCTGGAGAAGAATATTGAAAGTACTATTGACTTTCAGAAGAATAAACAAATCTGTCTTGGGGGTAGTTCAGGCAAAATGCTCCTTAGAAGCGAGGATCACAAGACTTTGTCTCATGTACTTAGGACATGTTACCAGGAGAAGTACGTCTCTGGAAAAGGACCTTCTATTAGGTGCAGGGTCAGCTGTGGAGGACCTTGCTCCACAACCTAATGCATCCAAGGGGCAGCTGTGTACTTGATGGGTAAATTAAAGAGACACGAGACAAGATAAAGCACGCAAGGGCTCACGTCCAGTCATGACTTCAGGAGCCAGGTCCAAGCAGAGAGGGCTAATGTATTCGCATGAGTTTATATAATCTCGGGCACTCAGGCCATAGCAGGCACATACATAACAAGAAGAGGAGGCACTAGAGCAGCCGTTCTCAACCTGTGGGTCACGACCCCTTTGGGGGTGGAATGATCCTTTCACAGGGGCCACCTAAGACCATCGGAAAACACATATTTCCGATGGTCTTAGGAACCATGACACAACTCCTCTGTCCATCTCCAGGCGGGTCTGCCCACATGCAGATACGCCCACCTTCATACCCGGCATGAAGACTGTTACCCATGCTACACCATGCTTCAAGACAACATTTCATTGATTTGTAATTAGAAATAAACATTTCACATTATATAATTACATATTGCTTTTGTGATTCATCTCTATGTTATAATTATGTTCAATTTGTAACAATGAAAATACATCCTGCTCCCCAACGATCATGATCCCAATTCTACCTTGCAAGTCTGGCTAGACCTAGATGGAGACTGGTACAGATAGGAACTGGAAACACAGGGAATCCAGGGTGGATGATCCCTTCAGGACCAGTGGTGTGAGTGGCAATACTGGGAATGTAGAGGGAGGGTGGGGAACCGATTACAAGGATCTACATATAACCTCCTCCCTGGGGGACAGACAAGAGAACAGTGGGTGAAGGGAGACGTTGGACAGAGTAAGATATGACAAAATAATAATTTACTAATTATCAAGGGTTCATGAGGGAGGAGGGTATCGGGAGGGAGGAGAAAAAATTAGAACCTAATTCCAGGGGCTTAGGTGGAGAGCAAATGTTTTGAGAATGATGAGGGCAATGAATGTACAAATGTGCTTTGCACAATTGATGTGTGTATGGATGGTGATAAGAGTTGTATGAGCCCCTAAAAAAACAATTAAAAGATACATCTTGCATATCAGATATTTACATTACGATTCATCTCAGTAGCAAAATTACTACAGTGATGAAGTAGCAACGAAAATGATTTTATGGTTGGGGGTCACCACCACATGAGGAACTGTATTAAAGGGTCACGGCATTAGGAAGGTTGAGAACCACAGCACTAGAGGCACACATGTGACAGGAAGCACATATGTAACAAAATGGGCGGACTCTAGTCACGATGGCAGCCTAACTTCCAGGGGAATGATCTATGGTCCTTATCAGGGTCCTAGTTAGGGTGGGGCAGACAGTAGGGTCTGGTTGCTTTTGATGGCAGACAACCTTCAGGCAGATAGCCTTCAAGCAGTTGACCTTCAAGAGTACAGACAGTGACCATGTGTTTTCAAAGTGCACCTCAAATTTGGCATTATTATTGGGGGGTGCACTGAAGGGAATGACTTTTACTTAGGAGAACGTGAGTGAGACTCATCTCCAACTCATGAATGTGAAGGTTCCGTCCAAGGGAGCCCTGGGCTCCCAGACTCCTTCAAGTATGAATGTTGAGAATTTGTCTGCATATACCCCCTTCCCGGTTCTGTTTCCCACCGTCATTGAAAAAGAGGAAGCCCTTTACTGAGACGGGTCGACATAATGGCTGCAAGAATGGGTTCCAACATAACCATGGTGGTGGATGGTGCAGGACCGCGCAGGGTTGTGTTCTAGTGTGCATCGGTGCATGGCCACACCTAACAGTAACAGGTAGCTCCAGCTTCCAGTTTGAGTACTGGGTTGATTCTTTGGCAAGCTGCCGGTTTCCTTACCTTAAATAAGCAGAATCAGTTCTACCTCACAGAACTGTTATGATGGTGATTGAGAGACACATGACAGCAGCTCACACAGCGCTTACCTTATAGATAGCATGTGACATGCATCCATTCTCCTACTGTCCTGTGACAGAGCAAGTCTCTCCTTCTGGGACCCACCCTTAACACATGTCATTTGGAGTTGAGTGACAGCATCACCTTACCTGCCTATTGTGGGTAGTTCTAGCCCTCCTCACAGCTAGTGAGTTCTTCGAGGTGAGGGGACCTATGTGATTCAAATTTGCCCTCTCTGGGATGCCTGTATAATACCTTGGACATAGTATTAGACATGCCCTTGAGACATGTCTGCTAATTGCAACATGGGCATTTTTTAACTCAGTATGCAAGATTTCAGTTCCCTCAGCCCATTTATTTATTGAGAGCTGCAGGGACTGGCCAATTCTCTATCAGGGCATCTTGCTGTACCTTGCCTCTGATCAGCTAGCATTTGCTAAATGTCAGCAGCTTCTGCAGAGCACCCTGGGAACTATTGACAGAGTTTGAAGGACTGCAGAAGTAGCTGCTAAGCTGCGTGATTGTCAGTCCATTATGTTCTGTTCAGTTAAGCCAAGGGTGACATCTCTTCTCTAGACCTTTATGCTTTCCTGCCAAACACAAAAACATTCCAACCATTTGTGTTCATTATTGATGAATGACAGAGAGTTGCACGATGGATCTCTTAATAGAAAATTGTTTCTTTCTTTTGTGTGGCTTTTAAAGGTCTGGTGTTCTTTTGCACAGAATTTTGTTATGTCTTAGTGCCAATTTTGTTTGCCCGGGGAGCACATCCCCAAATTTATAATGAAAGGCAAGCAAAGGAGGACTTCACAGGCTTGGCCAGAGACCAAGCCACAGCTGATTTTTGTAGCAAGGAAGACTAAATAACAAGTCCCTGGATTGCAATTTTGGTTTCTCCTTCTGTTCCCAAACAAAATTGTTGAAATTATTGTCTTGCCTTGATCAGTTATTAGCCAAAAATAAAAGCATGTCTAAATTTTAAAAGTGTCTGCGTAGACACACACATAGCAATCTTAAATGCCACCCTAAGATTGGTAAGGACCTTTGGGCTGTTACCTTTGATTAGGGGAGAGGACTCTGGTTAAATGAATTAACAGTTAATTTAAATAAAAATGGATGAGAAAGGCAAACAGAAATCCAAATGACCAATTGCTATTCTTTTTGGTTGATGGAGATGTTGCTCACCCACCACTCATGACCACTGAGTTGATTCCAATTCATAGGGACCCTATATATGGATCGGAGCAGATTGCTCATCTCTTTCCCTTGGAGTGGCTGGTGTGAATTGTCAATCTTGGGGTTAGCAGTCCAATACCTAACTCACAGCAACACCAGAGCTTCTTAGTTTGCATTCATATTGACCACGTTCAATAGAACCACGGCCCAGTCCAACACCATCCTTCCCATTGTTGCTATGGTCGAACCTCTTCTTGCAGCTACTTGGTCATTCCATCTATTGAGTGTCTTCCTTGTTTTCTCTGATCCTCTACTTGTGTGTTGTTCTTCATCAGAGATTGGTTCTCTCGATAAGATATCTAGTGCCCCCCGAAAAGAATTTGTTCCAAAAGACGACATTGACTCTGTAGCTATGGGAGATGGACATATTTGATCAGAGCACACGGGAGCAGATGAAGGGGCAGGAGGAGAGAGTGGAGCACAGCCTGGCCCACCAGGCCGTGAGGATGATGTTCCTGAGTAGAGCAGCCAGTCCACAGAGAGAACAACATGGCTGGCCCTACTATGAGACATGATGCCCCTCAGTGACTAAGGGCAATACAGGGGACAGCACCGGAGACACAGTGTGGGAATTGCACCTGACCTGATCCCACCACACCGAGGCAAATCACTGGGGGAGTGCAGCGGAACAGCAAGGGAATGGAGTGGCAAGGTCCCCAGGGAATGCTGAAAGTGGACTTTGGGGCTAGGGCGTGGTGCCCCAACAGACTGGACTGGAAAACGCTCCTAAGGGCCAGCAAACGATCCCTGAACTAACTACAAGCTTTTCTCTTGTGAACTGTTTTGTTCTGTTCTTTGTCAGTGGTTTGTTTTGGTTGTTTTGTTGTCTGGTTGTATACTGTTGCTTTGTTTTCCTCTGTCTAGTTTTCGTGCATGTTAGTGACTCCACAGGTCTGTCTGAATAGGACAGGCTGGATGAACTATCTGGATGAAAAACAATGGGACCGACAGTTCTGGGGGACTTGGGGTGGGGGGGTAGGGGGGGTAAGGAAGTGGTGTTAACAAACCCAGGGACAAGGGAAAAACATGGGACCCCAAATGGTAGAGAAGGGGGAGTGGCAGGCCTGGTGGGAAATGATCAAGGGTAAGGTTGCTTAGAGAAGAGGTATACTCTAGCCCAGGTGGCGATGAAGCATGGTAGTAGGGCAGGAGGAAGGTCAAGGGAGATGGAGGAAAGAGCTAGGAGTCAAAGGGCATTCATGGAGGTCTAGACAAAGACATGTACATGCAGATATATATAGGAGGATGGGGAAATAGATCTATGTGTCTATATTTATAGGTCAAGTATTAAGGTGGCGGAAGGACCTTGGGCCTCTATTCAAACACTCCCTCAATGCATGAATACCTTCTTTTATTAAATTGGAACTCTATGATGCTCACTCTCCCAACACAACGGCTGGAGCCAAAGTGGGTGAACAAGTAAATGTGGTGAAGAAAGTTGATGGTGCCCGGCTATCAAAAGAGATAGTGACTGGGGTCTTAAAGGCTTGAAGATAAACAAGCGGCCATCTAGCTCAGAAGCAACAAAGTCCACATGGAAGAACACACCAGCCTGTGTGATCCAGGGGTCCCAAAGGGATCAGTTACCAGGCATCAAAGAACAAAAAATCATATCATTGACTGCACACCTCCATGATAGGATCGCTGAAGACAAATGGGTGCATAAGCAAATGTGGTGAAGAAAGCTGATGGTGCCCGGCTATCAAAAGAGATAGTGTCTGGGGTCTTAAAGGCTTGAAGGTGAACAAGCGGCCATCTAGCTCAGAAGCAAATAAGCCCACATGGAAGAAGCACACCGGCCAGTGCGATCACGAGGTGCCCAAGGGACCAGGTATAAGGCATCATGCAAAAAAAAAAAGATATAAGTGTGTGTATGTATGTGTATATATGTGTATATGTATATATGTATGTGTATATATGTATATATATATCATATTAAATGAAGGGGGAAGTGCAGAGTGTAGACCCAAGGCCCAAGTGTCGGCCAATGGAGATCCCCTCATAGAGGGGTTTAGGAGAGGAGATGGGTTAATTAGGGTGTGAGGTAGTATCGATGAAGAACACAGCTTTCCCCCAGATCCTGGATGCTTCCTCTCCCCAACTACCATGATCCGAATTCTACCTTGCAGGGCTGGATAGGACAGAGGCTGTACACTGGTACATATGAGGGCTGGAGGTACAGGGAATCCAGGGTGGATGATACCTTCAGGACCAAGGGTGTGAGGGACGATGCTGGGAGAGTGGAGGGTGAGTGGGTTGGAAAGGGGGAACTGATTACAAGGATCCACATGTGACCTCTTCCCTGGGAGAGGGACAGCAGAGAAGGGGGGAAGGGAGACTCCGGATAGGGCAAGATATGACAAAATAACGATGTATAAATTACCAAGGGCACATGAGGGAGGGGGGAATGGGGAGGGAGGGGGGGGGAAAGAGGACCTGATGCAAGGGGCTTAAGTGGAGAGCAAATGCCTTGAGAATGATTGGGGCAGGGAATGTATGGATGTGCTTTATACAATTGATGTATGTATATGTATGGATTGTGGTAAGAGTTGTTTGAGTCCCTAATAAAATGTAAAAGAAGAAAAGAGAAAAAAATGATTAGGGCAAAGACTGTACAGATGTGCTTTATACAATTGATGTATGTATATGTATGAACTGTGAAAAGAATTGTATCAGCCCCAATAAATTGTTAAAAAAAAAAAAGATATCTAGTGCTAGTGAGATGAAGTGTTAACACGGTCAGTTATGAGTAGCATTCCGACTGTACTTCCAAGACAGGCTTGTTCCTTCTTCTGACATTCCTTACTTAGCATATTCGATCTTCTTCATCAATACCATAACTCAAAGGCATCAATTCTTCTTTCATTTTCTTTGTTCGTTGTCCAGATTTATATGCATAATAGACAACGGAGAATACCATGGCTTGAGTTAGGCACACCTTAGTTCTCAAAATGGCATCTTTGCTTTTTAACACTAAGGAGGTCTTTTATTTAAGATTTGTCCAATGCAATATGTCAATTGGTTTCATGACTGCTTCAATGGGCACTGATTGAGGAACGAATGAAAACAAAATTCTTGGCAGCTACACTCTGTTCTCTATTTGTCATGGTGCTGCTTCTTAGTCCTGTTCGAGCATTTGGGTTTTCTCTTTGTTGAGGTATGAGCCAGACTGAAGGTTATAGTCTTGGGTCTTCATTGCCACTGCCTCAGAGTTGATTTGAGCTCACAGTGTCCTGTTGTTTCGGAGGCT
The DNA here is from genome assembly GCF_050624435.1 of Tenrec ecaudatus. NCBI lineage: Eukaryota > Metazoa > Chordata > Mammalia > Afrosoricida > Tenrecidae > Tenrec > Tenrec ecaudatus. The sequence goes on along the minus strand of NC_134530.1, from coordinate 152,048,778 downwards.
GTCAATACTCATGGGAAAAGAGTGTGCTCTTTCTTCCTCGGAGCTGCTGGTAGACTCAAACCACTGGCTTGTCGGGTAGCAGTCCAACATATGACATATTATGCTGCTGGGGCATAGCTGATTCTTCATAATTAAATGCTTACGTCCTCATTGCTTTGGGCAAGCAAGGTTGTATCTTCTGCACCATAATAGGTGGTTCACGAGTTTTCCTCCAACCCTGAGCTTAATATTATCTTTCATCTATTCTTTTCCCATTCTGTAGAATTAAGTCTGGAATGTAGAGTATTCGTTACATTTGCTTGAAACTATGTATTTCATAGGAGCCAGGCTGGCACGAGAGAATTGCACCTAAAGATGGATGATTTGAACCCACCTGGCCTCTCTGAAGAAGAAAGGCCTGTAGACCGGCTTTTGGAAAGTTTCCAGGAGAGAAAACTGTAGAGAAGTTCTACTCGGTAACACACGGGTCTCCATGAGTCAGAGCCCACTCCACAGCAGCCAACAGCAAAGGCACTACTGAATCGATTAAAGAAACTTTACTTGAAACCAACTCGGAACTATTTTGGGATGTCAGTTGCTCCCCAAAGCAAGGGAGGATCTTAATTGATGTCAGGATATAACCTTTTATAAGGCTCTGGAGAACTCATTCACTCTCATTCTTGGTCTTGACTGTTCAGGTTCTTTCTTCTGTGGAGACTCTACCTTGCACACTAACCTATGTACACACACAGAACCCCTGTGAAACAGCAAAGTTTAAGGGTCAAAGGAAGCTCATGTGAGAAATTGAACTTCCTCCTTGCTGCTTCTGTGGAGGCCTTTCTCATAAGTCATTCCTTGTAATCACAAATGAGCGAATCCCAGCGGCTTCAAACAACCCAACTTTATTATCTTACAGCTTTGAAGGTTAGAAATGCAATATGGATCTCACTGGGCTAAAACTAAGGTGTCGGCAGGGTTACCTTCCCTGAAGATGAGAGGGGTCCATCTCTGGGTTTCATCTTGTCCAGCTTCTAGAGAGCCGCCACATGCATTGACTCATGGCCGCTTTCTTCCATCTTCAAGGTCATCAATGGTGGGCCAAGTCCCTTTTACACCACCCCTCTCTGATCCTCCTCTCTACTGAGATCTCTTTCTCTCTCGTCTGCCTTGCTTTTTCATTTTTAAAGGGCCCCTGCTATCTCACTGAGCCCATTTGATAAACCAGGTTAATATCCTTATTTAAAAATGGCTAATGAGCAATTTTAATTGCATCTATAGTCTTAATTCCCCTTTGCCATGGAGTGCGGCCTATTCCTAAATTCCAGAAATCAGGACATGGCATCTCTTTCTGTCCACTACACCTGGAAGTAGGAATGTGGCCCAGCCTGCAAGGATCAGGGAAGGAGTGACACACAGAACCCATAATTATCCTGTTTGGGGCTGGCTCGTGACATCATTACGAGATCATTTCTGTGGCGGATGGGCCCTAGAGATTAGTAGGGAAGGGTTTTGTGTGAGAGTAGTGTCAGGAGCTGGATTCCCTTGGAAGCGTACTCAGAGATGAAGATTGACATGCATGACATTTATTCGTACATGTTGGGAAGGAAGAGTAGTGAGAAAGACACTGTGGCATCGAGAGAAGCTGGACCACAGCAGCGCCATCGCAACACTGACTTCCTGAGGAGCTCTGAAGCTGTTGACCAGTCCTACGATGTGGACTGACCTAGTCAGGACCATGACCTTGAATGAGACAGCTCTCTTCAGCAGAGCTCTCTCCAGCAGAGGCAGCTGTCAGTCACATCTCACTATAACTGCATTAAGAAGCTGTCATTGGACTGTAGTAGTTGCCAGGAAACTGGAGAAAGTCTCCAAGGCTGGAAAGAGGGGAGGGTGGCAGAATGGAGCAAGTGTGTGTGCGATAGTTTATAGTGCCAGCCTGGCCGATAAACAGAAGTAGGATTAACTGAAGGGCAGAGGGATAAATGGCTCGGTGAGCCTCACCTTGGTTGTTCTGTGCCTCAGTTTAAAGGGGTACACTACCTGTGGGATGCCTAGCCTGTGGACTGTGTCGCTGTAAGTTGAGGTCCCTTTAAGCCCACACGATTGGCATGTTCATCTCTGGAGCTGGGGACTGACAGTTGATGACAGTTGGGAACCTGCCTTGCTGTTTGCTGCCTGGATATATATAGCCCAGCTCTCTCTACAGAAGGAGACTGGCAACTGGCGGCTCTCAAGCCTTAAAGGACTGCTAGTGTCTCACTGTTTTATAATTTAACTGTTAATTTCTTGTATTATCTATCTGTATATAATTTAACAGTTCATTTCTTGTATTATATATCTATCTTTATAAATATATTCATATACAATCACTAGAAATCTGGTTTGTCTCTCTAGAGAACCCTAACACAGTGTGCAAGAAAAGATGGGGGGATTTGCCCAGTCAGGCTGAGACTTAATTCTGAAAGGAGCTTTCTCATTCCCGTCAGGATGATGAGGCTCCTTGACTACTGACTGTTTGCTGGCCACCACTAACTCATCGAGGGGAATCACACAAGTAGAGCAAGCGAGGAGCACATCGTTCTGAAGGCCCTGGACAGGGAATAGATTTATACAAAGTATTTACACACAAGGCGCTGGTCTGGGGTTTGGGCTTGATCTTAGCCCAGAAGCCTGACAGCAGAATCAATCCAGCAATGCTGATGTGTCTTCAGACATGTTGACTGCTTGCGGGCACTAGCCCATGATCACATCTCATTACTCATCGTTACCTTGTCATCTGGAAGAAGGATATGATCAGCGATACTGTGTGTGCGTGAGTAATTTCGCTTCCCTCAAGGTGAACTCTCTTCCGCACTCTATGGTCCTTGGCTTCCTCCAGAACTCTCTGCCGGAGGCCACCAGAAAGACTGTGCTACCTCTCCCCGCCTCCAAGAAAAGCCCCCCAACTTGTTGTGGCCTGAAAGCCCATCATCAGGGCAGAGATGCGGATCTTAAGTACCAATTCTGAGTGAAATGCAGACACATCCAGAAAGGCATACTAACACATCAGTGGAAGTGTATCTTAGATGTTTTCCTTCAAGAAGGTTCTGGGGTTTTTCTAAGTGTCCTCCCTTGCCCCAGCTCCCATGGAAAGCCATAGAGCAATGTGGAACATCTTTGAAGGTGCAAACCTTAGGCGTAGTCATTCCACTCCTGCAGGCTTCTAGAACCTAAGGAAATGGGCTGGAATACTAGGAGGACTTGGTACACGACGTTGTTATCACAGCATAATCATAATGTTGAAACACGCGACTATAAGCCATTTGGAAAGCGCTCACGTATATGATGCGGTCAATGAAATGATGTTAAAAATGACAGTTAGGAAGCGTTTATAATCACAGGGTAGTAATGTTTTTTGTTAAAAGAATAACCCTGGAGTCACACTGATCTGTGCATGTTATAATCGCGACCAAGAAATTCCCATTGACCCGGGAGGGGCCCTCTTTGGGCGCTAAGCGACCCACGCACACGTGGGCACTGTGAGCCCACCCAGCGGTTGGCTCTTGGTACAAAGACCTGAGATCTGCTTCCCTAGTAGCTAGAAACCCCAATGGGACCGCTCCCCGCTGTCACACGGGATCGCTGAGTTAAATCTTGATTCGGCGGCCCCTAACGATATCCACGCGTGTGCGTGCCTACGCGGCGGAGACCGGAGTGAACCGTGTGCAGATGCGAACAATGGTTTCCTTGGCGACCGAATGAGAGGCGCTCGCAGGACGACTCCGGACACGGGCGGGATGGTCACGAGCGTCGCGTGGCGCGAGGAAAGGCTCCCCGCCAGCAGGAGGCCCGAGGAGCAGATGGGTTTGGGGGTCAAGGGGAGCCGCGCGCAGCCACGGGGGCCGAGAACCCGACAGGCAGCGCGGGCTCCCGGGGCCGTGCGCGGTGACCCTCGGCGGCCGCCGTCGCGCGGTTCCTCACCGCCCCGCCCCCGCGTTTCCAAGGTTACCGCCTTCCGATTGGAGGCCTACCTGGTCCCGCCCACCGGCGGCGCGGTGCCTCTGGAGGAGGGCGACTCCGCCGCTGGTGATGGTGATGCCTCCGCGGTGGTCTGGGGTGAGCGTCGCACGGGGTGATGGGTGTGCCCAGTCCCCCGGGATTGCCCGTAAGTTCAGGGACCCTCCGCGACCCACAGAGCGAGTTCCAGATGACTCTTGCTCTGGGAGACGACGTCCGTGCAACAGTTGAAGTCAGCGTTCCTGGCACCGGGCAAGGCCAGTGCGCATTCCGCAGAGAAATTCTCAAATCCTTTTAGGTTCGCGTCAGGGTGAGGCCGCGGCTTCAGAGGCTTTGAAAGGATGAAGGGAGCTTACAGATAAAGGGCGCTCAGTAAAGCATTGCCTCTCTCTCCCCTACCCTGCACAGTTGGGTGCCTGCAACAGCCTCCGGGTGGGTCTCATTTATAAACAGGAGATGACAGTCGCCGGCTCCTATCTGTCACGCAGACCGAGAAAATGCCCATAAAGAAGCTGGCATTAGGACATGGCATGTGGTAACAACTCTTCATTGCAGACTGTTAGCACCAGGTTCTTCCTCTTACAGGTGGGCCGAGAGAAGGCAGATGCTGTGTGAGGAGAACCACCCAAGCCCAGGCAGCCAGTACGCCCTCGATGAGGCTTTCTTCCATGCCTCGGTGCCCTGTCCTGCCATGCTGGTGGCATTACCCATCAGGTCCCACACCTGGTCTCTGAGCCCAAGAGCAAAATCAGGCTTGTTCTGATTGAGCAAACCAGAGCCACACACACCAGTAGGCCACCCACGGAGTTCCGGTGCCCCTGTAGGGCAGAGAACTGTTTCTGAGGCTGCTCCTTACCCAGACCATGGTATTTCCCGTTGCCTCAGATGGGTGTGAAAGGTGGGCCTGGAAGAAGGAAGACCGTAGAAGAATCTGTGCACTTGAAGTACTGACAGTAACATGATCTGTCTTGGAAGAAGTACAACCAGAGTGCACCTTAGAGGCAAGGGTGGTAAGACTTCATCTTACATACTTTGCACATGTTGTCAGGAGAAACCAGGCCTGGAGAAGGAGAGTGACATCATGCTTGGTAAAGTAGCAAAAAACTCTCACTGACATGGAGTCATTGCTGACACTCAGTGATCCCCTGGGGGTTTTCAAGACTAACTGTTTACAGGAGTAGAAAGCCCAGTCTTTCTTCTGTGGAGGAAAGCCCGCAATGAGCTGGATGGGCACAGTGGCTGCATCAGTGGACTCAGGCACAGGAACAACTGTGAGGATGGCGCATGGACCAGGCAGTGTTTCGTTCTGTTTGCACCCGGTTGCGGTGGTTTGGAACTCATTCGATGGCACCTCACAACCAACATCACAAATCTTCAGGGGGGCAGCAGTGTGTTAGTCCAGGTAGACTAGAGAAACATATGTATATAAGAAAGAGGTTTATATACAAGAACAATTGAATATTGAGAAAATGTCCCAGCTCAGTCCAGATCAAGTCCTTAAGTCTAATATAAGCCCAAATTCCCAATATTAGTCTATAAAGTCCTCTTCAGACTCATGAAACACCTGCAATGATGCCGCATGCAGGACGATCACAGGCCAGTGAGCTGGAAGTCTTGTGGACCCAGTGGCGGTGTAAACATCTCAGCGCTGGCAGGGATCTCTTTGTGGTGTCTCCGACTCCAGAGGTCTGGTCGCATCAGGGTAGGTCCATGTGGCTTCTCCAGCTCCCAGGGCGTAGTGTCATGTATATTGTTAGTAGAGCATCTCTCAGGTAGTCAGCCGAGAGAGACAAGTGTCTCTTGCTAAACAGTAGTTCCCAGAATTCTCAGGAGAAGGCCATGTTCACACAGAGGCCTCATTGGTTATATCTTGATTGACAGGCCAGATTCCACCCCTTCACTCGTAATCATCGCAAATTGACACCAGGTTATGTAACTACCACAAGCAGAAAACCTATCTTTCTCCCACAAGGGGGGGGGGCAATAGATTTAAACACTGTCGTTGTGGTCAGCAGTCCAGCACTCACATACTGTCCCACCAGGGGTCTTTAGACCAATAGTAGCACCCCTAAAAGCCAACCCGGTGTCCAGTGGATGTGAGCTTTTGAGGTTAATTTTCTAATCCCTCCTCTGGGGTAAGTGAGACTTTATAAAGAGAAAGAAAAAAGGAAATCAACTCAGCCTTTATTCCATTGTCTAGATGAAGGGCGGTTTCCTTGAATTTAAAGTGAATTGTAGTTCCAGCTACATTACTAGAGCCCATTCTCTGCCAAGTCCCTGTCCTCAATTCTCTGTAATCTCGTTTAGCCCTCACACATCACACTGCCCCCCTGCTTTATCCACTTTAACAATCAGAAAACTAAGCCCCAGAGATTAAGAGTGATTGGCCACAGGTCACAGCTAGTGAGCAGCTGGCGGAGCCGGAATGTGAACCTAGGGTGAACTTGACAAAACAGGGTGCACTTCACAACTACACCCCTGTTATTATTCACCCATATTTTCTTCTTTAAATACGAAGCTTGCCCAGACTGGATGAACTGGGCCTACCTTAAAAGTATGTGAACCCTTGGACTTAGGACTGAAATATTCTGATGGGAGAGGAGGCAAAGGATGGCCACCCCAAGACTGTGGAAATGGCGGTCGTTGGACCTAGGGAGGGACCCCTAGCTTAGTGGGTGTTCAGTGAAAGGGGACCCAGAACCACCATACATTTAATACCTCAATGCTCCCCTCGCATTAATATGACAGGCTTTCATCTAATAGGCAAGGCTCTGCACTTGTAAGAATTATACAGGACAATTTCCCTTAGCACCAACCCCCATGCTCAGTGTAAACAGAGCTCAAACAATTAAGAAATCAGTCTGTACAAAGCAACAATGCATAGATTGTTGCTTGTAGTTGGACTATACTCCCATAAACTCTTCAAAGCAACAGTATCTTGAATCTTATGCCATTGGAAAAATTATTGATGTTATCAATGCAATCACCTCATACCCCAGGGGATTGATTGACAATGTTTTTCCTTTGTGATCCCTAATTTTTCTGCCTTTTTGTTTATTCATTTTTGGTTTTGTTGTTGTTGTTATTCTGGTTGATTTGGGTTTTTGTCATAATATGACCGCCAAAGTCTACCAGAGTCTTTACAACCTGTGGACCAGCAGAAGGATTCTGGGCGCCTATGTAATTCTAGCCCCAATCCAAGGACAGTTAGTTCTTATAACATGGCCCTGCCTGAATGCGCGCGCCTTCCTGAAGAGATCACTGAAGATCAGGGTGCTACAGCCAAGTGCGATGAAGCCAACAGATGGTGCGTGGCTTTCAAGTGGAACAGGGTCCAGGGTGTTAAAGGCTTGTATTCCAACAAGCAGCCATCTAAGCAAGGCATCCACTAAGTTCACCTGGAAGAAGCACACCTGCCTGTGTGATCCAAAGGTAACGATAACAAAATCCAAATATGAAGAAGGGAAAAGTGCCAGAGCTTAAGTCATGAACACGCGATTTGTAGAAAGCCGGGGAGGACGGTGGGAGCCCAGCATCCATCTGCAGAGTATCTAGTCCGATGAAGCCTCTGGCCTCAGGGACGGGGACAGCTTTACTATCAGAGAGTATTGTAAACCACGGTGTAATATGACACTTGGTCAGGTGACCTCCCTCTTCACCCAACTCGAATTTGCTCTGTGCTCAAATACTTCTCACTTGTTCCGTGACAGAAATTTCTTCTCTGGCTTCTAAAATATTTTTGGTGGGTTTTTTCTTTCTCACTCAGTATTTTATACTATTATTATTTGTTTCATTTTGTTTTTGTTTTTGATTGTTTTAGTTGGGTTTCCCAGTTTGTGAAGCACAGAAGGAGTGGATGTATAGAGACAAGAACTGATACATTGGGTTATCTGGGACGTGGGGGATGGGGAGAGAAGGGATTTGGGGAGCAAATAATGAATGCGGGAGGGGTAGAGACACTATGAGTGATTGTGATGATGTATAAACAACTCTTTTTAAAAGCAATGTGACTATGGAAGTGTATGATAAGTGAATATTATATCCAGAAAATGACTTTTTAAAAAATTTAATCATTTTATTAGGGGCTCGTACAGCTCATCACAATCCGTCCATTTGTACATTTGTTGCCATCATCATTCTCAAAACATTTGCTTTCTACTTGAGCCCTAGGCATCAGCTCCTCATTTTTCCTCCTCCCTCCCCACTCCCTCCTCCCTCATGACCCCTTGATAATTTATAAATTATCATTCTTTTGTCATGTCTTACACTGTCCGACGTTGCCCTTCACCCACTTTTCTGTTGTCCATCCCCCAGAGAGGAAGTTACATATAGATCCTTGTAATCGGTTCCCCCTTTCTACCCCACCCTCCCTCCACCAGAAAACTACTTAAAAGGAAAAAGAAACCAAGCTTGACCAGCGGTTACCATGGGTGAAGGAGGAAGGGTTTTTGCTTAGGAGGGCATTGAGGGTATCTTAACGGTGGTGGAGCAATTTGGAAAAGAACATCAGTAATGTTTGCACAACACGAAGAGAGTACTCGGTGGCACTGAACTATACAGGTAGAAGTGTTTGAATTGGAGAACGTTTTGCTGCATATGTTTTTGTCACAATTAGAAAAAGTAATTAACGAATAACAATGAGTACAAGGAAGAAGAACATTTTGTTAAAAATGATTTGATGGTGGTGATGATGGCACCACTCTCCGTGATATGACTGGATTATTGAATCGTACGACATGTGGATGAAGTGTCAATAAAAGCGTAAATAATAATAATGAAAAGCAATGCTTCCCGTAATCTTCAGGGTCTTCTAGCAAAGCATTTTGCAACACACAACTCTAGGTTCCCCTTCCTCCACCCCAGCCCAGGCCTCCTTGCGAACCTTGTGGTCACATAAATGTGGGCTGGTTTTGTGAGGCTGACTCTGTGTGTGCATTCGTAGCAGACTTTTGTTAGGGAATTCAGCTGGAAACCACCCTCTGGCGGTCAAGCCTACCAAGAGGCGGCACAGGGTGGCCTCCCTCCATGGGATGTCCCTTAAAGACCTTTCTGTCCAACGGTTCTAATGAAAGCGCTTCCCTTTCCCACACGAGTGCCTGGGACAAAATGACCTATGCCGCCACCTTTGTGCGGCTCCAGATGCTGGGTGGTGGTGGTGGTTTTTACAGAGAGGATTCCTGCCACACTGCAGCGAGCGTTGTGGGTCTGAGTCAGAGAGGTGTCGGGACCGGTGCACTTGGGCGTGTGAACGCCAGTCTCTCAGCACCAGCTACAAATGTGAAGCGGCCCGTCTGTGCTGGGAATGAAGACACCATATGCGTGCGTTTCTAGGGCTTCTTGTGGGTTATATAACTGGCCCCCGAGTCAGGAGATAGGAGCAGGGCCAGCCATGGGAGACGGCTCGCAAAGAGGAGAGCTGAGGGAAGACCGACCTTGAGGGCCCAAGTGTGTCCAGCCAGGGAATGTTCCCAGCCTTGGACCCAGACAAAACCGGCATTCAGCTAGTGCGGGCTCTGCTGAGAACAAACGGTGCCTGTCACCAGCCTTTGTCTCGGGGTTAGCCAGGTGAGCCCTGACGCTGTGGGTCACTGGCCATTGAATTCAGAGCTGGGCCCTGCTGCCAGACCAGGGCGGGGTAATCCTCCCAGCCATCTCTAATTAGCAGGGACCACAGCGCCCTGCAGGCCAGGCAGAGGTGAGAGAAGAGCTTTCGCCTGCTCTATTCACAGAACAGGCTGCAGAAAGGCATCCTGGGAAGAGGGGAGATGTGGGAGGGGACATGTAATACAGCCAGCGGAGGAGGCTGCTTGGGGCTCCAGGCTGTGTGGCCCTCCTGGGAGGGGGGGTAGTGTCAGATGCCCTTTCTTCCCAGGTCACACCACTGTGTCCTCTGGGAGAAACGCGCTCCTCACTGCCCTTCCACCCCGACCTCGTGGGATTAAAGCTCATTATGTACTTATTTGCTTCAAGCCTTGGTTCAGCGAGCTGAGACCCAAAGTATTTTCTCGTTGCCTAGCCAATGTAGTGGGTCACGTGCAATGTTTGTTGAAAAAGATAAAATAGGATAGATGCTACCCACCCAAGGGCGTCAGGTGTAGAAAAGGCCAGTGCTGCTTTATTGATGTTGGATCATGTTGTTGAAAGTGATGCTTACTGGTGATTATGGTCAAAAGTAAGGTGGGGAAAAAAGTGAGAAAGCTACGAGCTCCGTGGCTACATATGCCCCTAGCGCCCTCACTGTGCATGTCAGCTACCCTAGATCAGCGGTTCTCAACCCCTTTGGGGGTCAAACGACCCTTTCTCAGGGGTCACCTAAGACCATCGGAAAACATATTTCTGATGGTCTTAGGAACCAAGACACTGCTCCTCTATCGGCCTCCAGGCAGGCCCGCCCACACAGGAGAGGCCAGTGTCTCTCTTTTTTCTAAAGGAAGGGCATCTTCCTGGGAGCCGACCCCTTGATGGCTCCAAAGCCAGACTGGGTCAAAATCCCATTCTAAACCCATTGTTGGCATGGAGACAATGAGCTCCATGAAGAGACTGATCTGAGCAGGGTACCCTGGAGCTGCGGGTGGGTGGTCAGTTGCTGGGCACAGACAGCATGGCAGACGGGGGAGAGGCTTGCAGTACCTCTCACTGACAAGGAACTCAGACTAACACACAAAGTGTCTTACAAACCAGCAAAAGTCAGCAGCCCCAGCAGGAAGATGGACCAAAGACCCGTACGTGCAATTTATAGAGACGTGTTCGCTGTAAAAACATAGGACCAGGCACTCCCAAAGCACGGCAAGTCACCAGAAAAAAATGTGACTTTATCCAGGGAGACATCACTCTGTACTGGCAGCACTAGACTGGCAGCAGCTGAAGCTGGGCACTCCCAGGGTTGCCAGGACAGAGACAGAGCAACCCTTGCACCGCAGTGGGCACCTGGAAGGGGGTGGCCATTCTGGAGGGCAGCCCAGCCTTCTTGGTCTCCTTACTCTCATGCACATACTGGAGACAAGTGGCCCAGCAAGTTTGGTCCCAGGGAGACACTACAAAGACTGCTGCCCATGTGACAGTGCCCACTGGGCTTGGTGTGTGAAGGAGAGTTGGTGGTGACCTGACAGTCCTGAGTCAGACTGGAGGGTGCAGCCATTAGGGAGGGGAGGGAGGGAGGAGGGGGAGTCTGTTAGTGTTTGGCATTGTCTTAGTTGGTTTAAGGCTAGCTTGTATGTCACAAAAGCATCTGAGTCCCTGTCAATTTTTATTTTTCCTCCTTTTACAACTACTCAGACCAGTGTTTACATCTGATGGGTAAGAAAACGGGAGGACTTTTAAGGCCGTGGCCCTTCTCCTTTTCTAAAATTTTATTCATTTACTTATTTATTATTTCCCTTTTATTTTTAGAGTAAGCATGTTAGGGAAAAAAAACGCTCTACAGAGTTGCCCAGCCTATTGCATCAAAGCAGTAACAATATTCCAGTGACCACCACCCACCCACCCAGTGTAGGTGGCTCTTCTTCTCATTTCCCACAGCCTCCAAAGTCTTTTCCTTTGGTGTGAAAATCATTTCACTTCCTTGACTTTCCCCACCTTTATAACGACGGAGTCATGAAGTACTTATCTTTATGAGACTAACTTTGCTGAGCACAGTGCCTTCCATCTTTGTCCATGTCGTGAGGGGGTTGGCAGGCTCGCCGTGGTCCTAGTCCGCTGTGTGTGTGTGTACAGAGGTTATTTACCCATTCCTCCATGGACGGCACTTTTTATTGTTTCCATCTTTTTGCTATTACAGGAATTGCTGCCATAAACACGGGTGTGTACACATCTGTCCGTGTTTAGTGCTTTAGTTCTTCAGGGTACATACCAAGCAGAGATGGCAGCAACACAGGTATTGGGATGCCCATTCATTTTAGGAAGCACCGCCCTGGTTTCCTGGCTTTTTTTTTTTAAGGTCCTTTTCTGTTAGAGAGCCACGCTGATGTGTTCATGGAATGACGTGATGTCTAGGGGTTGTCTACTGGTGGTGGGGAGGTGGGAAATGGGGCAGGGCGACAGATGAAATAAAACTGTCCAAGTGTTGGTAATTGCTGAAGCCAGGCGATGGGTACCTAGAAGTATTTATAGCATTAGCCCTGTGTTATATTCCTTGGAAATGCTCCACAGTACCCTTTTAGAAATCAGGCACTCACTGAAGACAAATGAGTGCATAAGCAAATGTGAAGAAAGCTGATGGTGCCTGGCTATCAAAAGATACAGCATCTGGGGTCTTAAAGACTTGAAGGTAAACAAGCAGTTATCTAGCTGAGATGCAACAAAGCCCACATGGAAGAAGCACACCAGTCTGTGTGATCATGAGGTGTCGATGGGATCAGGTATCAGGCATCAAAGAACAAAAATCATATCATTGTGAATGAAGGGGAGTGGGGACCCAAAGTCCATCTGTAGGCAACTGGACATCCCCTTAGGGAAGGGTCTTAGGGAGGAGACGAGCCAGTCAGTGTGCTGTGTAGCAACAATGAGACATACAACTTTCCTCTAGCTCCTAAATGCTTCCTCCCCACCCACTATCATGATCCCAATTCTACTTTACAAATCTGGCTAGACCAGAGAATGCACACTGGTACAGATAGGAACTGGAAGCACAGGGAATCCAGGACAGATGATCCCTTCAGGACCAGTGGTGAGAGTGGTGAGAGTCAGGTAAAGAGGGAGAACCGATTAGAAGGATCTACATATAACCTCCTTCCTGGGGGACAGACAGCAGAAAAGTGGGTGAAGGGAGACATTAAACAGTGTAAGGTATGACAAAATAATTTATAAATTATCAAGGGTTGATGAGGGAGAGGGGATCACGGAGGGAGGGGCTTATGGAGAGCAAATGAGAAAATGATGAGGTAACAAATGTATAAATGTGCTTTATACAATTGATGTATATATGGATTATGATAAGAGTTGTATGAGCCCCCAATAAAATGATTAAAAGAAAAAGAAATGCAGGCACACCAAATAATACACATTTTGCAATCATACATTTCCCCTAAAGATACACACATTAAAATGGTTGCCAAGGAGATGGGTGGGGGATAAGTACCTGAGTGAGGTATGGCAAAATGTAAGAACCAGAATGATGAACTAGAGAAAAAGATTTCTCGTGTCCTACCAAGCAGGCCCAGCACCCCCAGGAGAGGCCCACCGGAGCTGAGTGGGTCAGGGGTGGGGAGGGGGTATGCGTCTGCTGTCAGTCAACCCGGGGACTCCCCACGCTGCTCCGCCTTCACGACCTCCACCCGCTCCTCCCGAGTCCCCACGGTTGGTGGGGCCCCTTCCCATGGGGTTCTGCAGCATCCTGGGTTTTTTCCTCTTCCAGCCCTTACTGCCAAGCCTCCGAATGACCTACTCACTGGAATGTTCCCATCCCTGGCCCTCTCTCACCTCACCCACTCGACTGTGAGTCATGGGGACGGACCGGGGCTGTGTTTGCCTCCATAGCGTTTGGCCCACCGTCGGCACACTCTCTCCATAATCTGTCTCATAAGGAGCAGCAGCCAGTGCTGCGTGAGCATGATCTCATTTTGTCCTCGAAACAACTCCAGGCAGGCGCACCTTCCCGCTTGTTGGATCAGGAAAGGGAGGCTCCGTGGGGTTAAATAACCGGCCCGAAGACGCACGACTGAAGTGAACCAGTGCACCAGTGAACGGTGCGCTCACTCACTGCACCACCGTTTTGGGGTCAATGGGGCTGCGGGGAGCTCACACCTGAGCACTTGGGGAGACCATTGGGCACCCCACTGAAGATCCAAATGTGCTGCTGGTGAGATAAAGTTTATTGTGCCAACCTGGCCGATTAACATATGTGGGGTTAATTGAAGGATGGAGGGACAAATGGCTCAGTGAGCCTCGCCTTTTGAGTTCTCAGGTCTCTTGCTTTGTGATGGTCAGACCAGGGTGCAGCTGCCTTAGCTAGTTCCCTGCTTCAGCTGGCAAGGCTCCCTTCCTGCAAGACATCCCTGAGGAGAAGCCACATAGACCTACCCCGATGCAGCCCTGGGTGCTGGAGCAGCTGCGTGGAGCTTACTCGTTCACTGATTTGACTTTCCTCCTGCAGTAGGCATCTTTGCGTCTGTTTTGTGGGATGGAGGAGGACTTTGTGGATTGGTGTTGGACATATGGGTTAATGTTTGACTTGTGGGCTTGGGCAGCACTGGGTTGGGGTGTTTTCTTGAGGTGCACTTAACCTTTATTTAAAACTCTCTCTTATACATGAATTTCTGAGGCTTTGTTTCTCTAAAGTACTCAGACTAACACAGCCGGGGAGGGTGCTGTGTGGCTGAGAAGGGAAGGGTGTCAGGGAGGATGGGAAGCGAGGAACAGAGACTGACAGGAGCAGCCACAGCAGACCCGAGCAGCATGGCAGGCCGACTCCCAAGCCTCTCTCCCCTGCTTGTTCCAGCTCACAGCAACCCAATGCACAACACACGCCCTGCCAGCCGTCCTGCGTCATCCTTACGATTGCTCTTACGTTGGAGCCATTGTCAAGGCCACGGTGTCAATCAGCCTTCTGGAAGGCCTTCTTGTTGACCGCTGCCCCTCCACTTTACCAAGCATGATGTGCTGCTCCCGAGGACAACCTGGTCTCTCCCAAGAACATGTCCAAAGCATGTGTGATGACATCTCCACTTCCTCGCCTGGAGGGAGCACTCTGTACTTGTTCCGAGGCGGCTGTGTCTGTTCTTTGGACAGTCCATTGTTGTTGTTGTTGTTAGGCTCTGATCCATAGCGACCAGAAGCACAACACGGTACTTCTGATATTCTTTGGCAACACCATTCATGCAAATGCACTGACACGCCTCGGTCTTCCTGATTTGACGGCTAACATTCACGTGCATAGGAGGCGATGGGAAACTCCATGACTTGGGTCTGGCGCACCTTCGTCCTCAAAGTAACATTCTTGCTTTTCAACAATTTAAAATGCTCTTGTGCAGCGGATTCACCCACGCGGAGCACCATTCCATCTCCTGACTGCTGCTTCCCTTCTAGGCAGTTGCAAGTCAGTGGTTTCTAACCCTGGTGATCTTGTCCACAGGGATATTTGGCCACGTGGAGAGAGATTCTAAGGAAATCTGAAGATAGACGTTCAGTGACTAATCAGAAAGATGGGGTGGAAGCCCACCCAGCAGCCATATTGGAGAAAAGACTGAGCTGTTTGCGACTGCCGCTTAACACCCCAGAGGATCTTCTGGGGACCTTCTCCTGTGACAGAGAGGGTCGCTAGGAGTCCGAATTGACTCGATGACACCCAACAATCACAGACATTCTTGGTTGTCATAACTAGAGTGTGGGGGGTGGAGGGGTCCTGTTATCTAGTGGGTGGAGGCCAGGGATTCTGCTAAGCACAGCAGGCAAAGGGCAGCCTGCCATGACAAAGAATGATCCAGGCCCAAACGTCAACAGCTTAACGTCAATAGCATCCCTGATCTAAAGCCATCAACTGTTCTTACAGAGCTCTCCTGACCATTCACTTCCCTGTTTCCTCCTCCCTCCACCCACACCCCAGGCTCCCCAACCCTTCTGTCAGCTTCTGGACACTCTCAAGACAAGGACTGAGCAGGGTACTCTAAAGAGAAGCCTGGGCCTGGAGAGCTTCCCAAGGTGACATTTCTTTTGATGTAGGGCGCTGCCTCTTCCTGCTGTCCCACCCTCTGACTGCGTCTGTCTGTCGTGCTGGTGTGATGTTCTCTTGGGAAAACAGGCCCCGGTTTTTACAACACTGGGTGATCTTGAAAGAAATCTTCCCCACCATGGCCAATTTCAAGGTGCCAACGTGAAGTCAACTGGCTAGCAGAATTCCGGGAAAAACAGCAGTCAGCTCTCACGCCTTACGAGCCAGCTCCAACAGTTCAGTCCCATGGGCTAGCCTTTCACCTTCTCTCAGGCCGCCCAGGTGCGTGCCCAGGACAATTCACCAGGGTGCCATTCCTGAGACATATAGCCTTCTTCCAAGGAGCAGTAGGACCCAGGCTCCTTTACCCTGCCTCCTTCCTGGCCCCTCATGAGCAGCAGAGTCCCTGGGAGAGCTAGCTGAAATGAGTCCCCCGAGGACCTGGTTCAGGAGGGCTGGGGCCTACCTCCTAAATTCCCAGGAGATGCTGCTGCTGCCGGCGAGGGACACATCTGAGAAGCACTATTCTAGAACAAAGGCTCTGAGCGTGGACAGCCCTTTTGAAGCACCTGGAAAAGCCTTAATAGAGCTGGGTGCCGGACCCCGCTTCCAGAGCTCCTACTGTAATTGGCCTGGAGGGCAGCCTGGCTTGGAGGGCTTTTTAAAAGCTCCTAGGTGGGAGAAAGGGAGGCCTTTGGGGAAAGTCACAGGGCCGGTTCTACCCTGCCCCATAGGGTTGCTGTGAGTGGGCGTCGAATCAATGGCAGTGAGTGAGAAGCCGTCTCGGCGTGCCGCTGAGATGAGGACCGCGGTTCAGGGCTGGGCTGTTTTAATTCAACTGGTGGTTTAGAGGGGGTTTTCCGTGACAGGGTTACAGACCAGGCCTGCAAGCAGAGGCGGATGGATCTATGGAAAACAGCACCTGTGACAATTCGTTCTCAGCTGCTAAGTGAACTCTCAAAGCTGGTGAATCTTTCATGGCAAATAGAAACAGCTCAGTGGTGCCCAAGATAGGTGCCATCCCCGCTGTAGCCTGGAAGCGATCTATCACATCAGCGTACCTTTGGTTGTCCAGGGGGTCAGGTGGCTGCCCCTTGACCACAGTAGCTGGTCAGTGCGGCCCCGCTGGGTGCAGAGGAGAGGGTATGGTTGGTAGAGCAACTGGCTGTACGCTGTTCTACTGTCCTGCTTATTGATGTGCCAGGAGAGAGGCATCTCGATCGACCCGCAAATGGCCCCTCCACTCTCCCTGGTCTGCGTTAGGTCGGGTGAGGATGTCTCAGGCTCAGGGCAAGTGTCCCAAGGGGAAAAACCACCAATGACAGCTTCTCAAACCCAACCAAACCCACTGCCATCCAGTCCATTCTAACTCGTAGGGACCCTGTAAGAGCAGATCGAGGCTCCTTCAGGTTTTCAAGGAGGTAAATAATCCCCAGGGCAGACAATCTTTCTCCCATGGAGCGTCTGGTGGGTTTGAACCTCCAACCTTGTGGTTTTCAGTCCACTGCCTAACCCACAGCACCACTAGAACTCCGTAATAACAGCACAGCGTTGTTAGGGGAGGCAAAACCTGCTGTTTTAATATCTGTGTCCCCACCCCTGGCCCAGCCACTGACCACCACCTATTAAACCCTCTGCGCCTGTTTCCCC
Organism: Tenrec ecaudatus; assembly: GCF_050624435.1. Lineage (NCBI taxonomy): Eukaryota > Metazoa > Chordata > Mammalia > Afrosoricida > Tenrecidae > Tenrec > Tenrec ecaudatus. The sequence goes on along the minus strand of NC_134530.1, from coordinate 152,031,509 downwards.
TCTGTAAGGAGGGACTTCTATCTATCTACAGGAGAGGCGTTATATAAAGTAATCACACTGCCCCAACAGAGAGTGCTGCAGGTCCATGGGCCTCACTGATGAATGCCCCTCCCTGGTTCTTAGAGGCCCTGCCCGGTTAGCACCTGGGAGTGGGGCGGCTCTGCAAGGCCATCAGGCACCTCCCCTGGTGCCTCAATTGTCCTGGCACCCACCTGTGGGATGGAAATGGGCTCTTCCTTAGGATGGGACATTCCCTCCCCTCCCATCCCCCCAAACACGCACACAGAGACCTCTCATTGTCAGGAATTACATTTCTGGGATAACATTTAGTTGACAAAAATGCCTACACGTTTGTCCTTTTAAGAAAAATGTAAGCAGTTTAAAACCGCCCATTTAAATATGCAGATGCTTATTCATACTGCAGAGATGCATCACATCCCCAAAGAACAGTTCTGCTTTCTTCTGCATAGATGAGTCAGAGCTTGCCGTGTAGGAAGGAGCCTGCCTTCTCAGAGCTTGGGTGAGGAGGGCAAGGGCTTCAAGCCTGACCCCTAAAGAGCCATCGTTGGTGCCAAGAGGGCATGTCTGCAGCTGGCCAGAGGGGAGGGACCACCTGCCAGTTCCCAGAGCCTGCAGGACCTGTAGCCCTGTCCAGACAGCTGAGGCTTGGGGAATGGGTCTGCCCCTTAGTGGAATGGGAGAGGCAACCCGGAGCTTGCCTTGGCTCACAGCCTCTGCTTCCCAGTGAAGCAAGTTGCAGCCTCAGTGGCGTAAGTCTTCCACAACAAGCACCTAATATTCAAGACACTAATATCCATGATCTTACACTGTAACGCTAATGCCCACTTTCCCTGCTTAATGGTGTTCGTGAACACATTGCCCTTCTCCCATCCTTGGCTCGCCTCACTGCCTTTCTACCACAGCCAACGTTCCCCAGAGCTTGTCTTCCTCCCTGGAGGCGGGACATACCCTTTCCCTGCGAGACATTCCTGTGGACGAGCCAGTTATACTGATGGAGCCAGAGCCCGGGAGCTGGAGAAGCCACAGAAACCCACACCAGCGCTGAGACGCTCCCACCGCCACTGGATCCACAAGACGTACCACCCATTGGCCTGTGATCTTCCCGCATTGCGTATGTTGCATGAGTCTGAAGAGGAATTTATAGATTGGTATCAGACATATGGGCTAATATTGGACTTATGGACTTGATCTGGACTGTTTTCTTAAGATACAATTACTTTTTTATATAAAGTTCTCTTTTCCATACATGAGTGTCTCTGGATTTGTTTCTCTAGTCGTCCCAGACTAATACATGATGGTGGTAGGGGTGGATGAGTTGGGCCTGGCCCATAGTAACCTTGTACACAAGAGAATGAAACCCCACGTGGTCCTGTGCCATCTTCAATAATGTACACAGATGTTGGGGAGACTCAATAGTGCTCTATTAGGGGAACCCCCTTCCCCCCCCCACCCTAACCCAGGCATCATTGCTGCTACACAAACAAGGACTGGATGAGTGTCTCCCAAGGACGGGCATGAGTAGCACGCAGAAAGGTGAATCCCTTAGGCAGGTGGATGGAGGGGGTAAGGCGGCGGGTTGGGACTGCCCAGATGGCTGAGGCGTGGTGTGTGGTGCCCCAGAAAGTTAGCATGGCAGAGCAGAGGTGGGCTTCTGTGGGGCAGAAACAAGATAGATGGTGGCTAGGAGGACTCCATGGAGCGTGGAAGGTGGTGGCCCTTGTGTTTTGTCTCCATGAACAAGCCTCTGGAAGGGTGAATGAGCTCGATTGCTGGCCCCCCGATTCAGCTGGCTTGAGGGAGTCGGATGTGTGCGCCTCCAGCATGCCCCCAATGGAGGATGCCGTTGCTGCTGGTCCAGGGATGGCACTTTTGAGAAACCGTGGGGTTAGAGCGGAAGAGGGAGGCCAGCCAGAGGCTGGTTGCAGAGCAGGGCTGTGGAGGGAGAGGATGGAGGGAACGCCAGTCTCCATGTCATCTCACGTAATCCCTACGACCCTGAAGCACGCTCCCTCGAGCAGATGAAGTGCAGAAAGAGGTTAAGTGATGTGCCCATGTCACCCGGTGACTGGGCATCTGCCCAAGTGATCCAGAAACACACTGCCCAGGCTTCTCAGCCTTCACTACTCAGGAGTCAGTCACGGTGGAGGATGAAGGAATCCTGGTGGTCTGGTGGGTTACACACTGGGCTAACTGCAAGGTCAACAGTTCATTTCCAACCAGTGGGAAAAAGACAGGGCTTTCTGCTCTTGTAAATATTTACAGCTTTGGACTACCTCAAGGGGCAGATCGACTCCATTTACTAGGGGTCCATTTACTGTGACGGCCCTGCCTGATGGCAGCGGGTTTCTGGTGGATGGCAGAGGGGTGGTACCAAGTCTCATGACTTCCAGCTTCCTGGCTTCTACAACCGGGTGACAGGCCACGGCCCACAAGAGAGGTGGGGAATGTTCAGACCACGGGCTGTCGAAGGCCCTGACATTAAATATCAAAGTTGGCAAAAAAAAAGCTTCCCCAAACTGGGCCTGGGGTATGCACACTTGAGGGACCTCACCCTTAAATCTCTATCATGAGGGTTGAATCTCTCCTGTGGCATCTCCTGCTGCTGAGCAGATATAACCGGTCAAGTGGATCCATGGGCCTTGGGCTAAGGAGAGCGGTTAAGATCAGAGACTGCTGTGAGGCCTGGGTAATACTCTAACAATGGGAGGTGGGGAGAGAAGAGAATCAAGGAGGGAACAAGTGGAGGGGCAGCTAAGGAGCCAGAGAGACAAGGCACCACACAGACAAGGCTCATCAATGGGCCGAGGGCTGCAGAGGTGGGGGAAGGACAAGAGGGCCCCTCTGGGCTCCATAACGCAGGGGGTCGGGTGAGCGGTGACGTGGCCAGGGCCACGGACTTGGGCTGGTGGGAAGAGGAAGCTGAGGCGAGCCAGCCAAAGTGGGGTCACTATTCTGAGGACGGCTCCAGGATGGGGAGAAGGGATGCGTGTCGGCTAAGGACAAGGTGGACAGGAGCCGGCAGGATGATGAGACTCCAGGCTAAGCAGCAGCCAGTCAGGAGGTAGCTGGTGACCCACACGAGCTCAGATCCTGAGGGGGCCCAAGGGGCAATGACCTGCTCAGCCAGAGGACTGGGAGGGTGTTCAGACAGACATTGAGGGAAGATTGAGTGGCAGCCGTCTGTCTGCAGGGCATGGGCAGAGGCTAGGGCCATGGTTCAGGAGCCGTGGCCATTATCCTGCAGTGAAGTTTAGCTGACGGGGCTGTGTGACATAGCTGAGAACTCCATTCCTGGGGTGGCAGCCCAGAGCAGTGTCCCGCAGACTCTGGCTGTGGAGCTATCTAGGAGTCAGCGGGCCACTCTCCAGGGGCACCCAGGGGACCAGAAAGCAGATGTGTGTGTGTATGTGTGAGCCAGTCTGAGCCCCGCCCTGGGGTGGGCAGCGGCCACATCTTGTCCACACAGGAGTGAGTGGAGCAGGACTCTCCCCGCTGCCTCGTCACCCTGTGCTTCTGAGAATTTCGTCAACCCGCCAGGCCCCACCCTGCCTTCTTTGGAAAGTCAGTCTGAACAAATGGCTTTTTAAAGAGCAGCCTCCCCACCCCCACACACACACACCCCAGTGCAGTTACCATGCTAGAGAAAAGTACCCCAAGTAAGGTGGGGACAACTGGTGGGTAAGACAGACCAGGAAGTCACAGACCCCCAGCCAACCTAGAGGCCCAGGGCAGGGCAGCGGGGCCCAGAACCACCTGGACTGGCCCTTGACTGCTAGCTGTCTGCCCTCCCTGTGCCCCACACAGCTTGGGAGAGAGTACCATCCCGCAGGAGTGCTTTTCGAAAAAGAGCCTGCTCGGTTCCCTCATCGCCTGGTAGCTCAGGACCAGTGACAAGGGGCCTGGGGGTGGGGGATATGGTTCCCTGTGGTTTGCTGGGCGGCTGGGGCAGCTGCAGCGTGGTGAGTTATGAGCACTCGGTGTCACGCAAGCCAGCCACGGCACCGAGAGGAGCCTCTACACCATTCAAAACCGGGGCTCCCCGACCTGACCAGGTGGACTGTGTGTGTGTGTGTGTGTAATACAGATCTCGTTCACCTTTTTTCCTCGGTGCCTTCTGGCTCGCCCCCTTTCCTGAAATGGTGTGTTTGAAGCTGAATCAGGAACCGGCTCCAGGCAAGAGAACCACCCTCACCAAGTGGCCCTCGCTCTGCAGCTGTGACATCAGTTGGGCTGTGACCTCTGCCCAAAGGAGCGGGAAGGCCCATGACCCCAAGAGTCTACTCTGTGCCCAGCTTCTGACCTAGGGGCCGCTCCCGGCGAGGTGCCTGTCCCTGGAGGGGCAGCTCTCCAGTGTGGTGGGGCAGAGTGTGTCTGAAACTAACGGGACCCGCACCCGGGAGCCAAGAAGTGACGGGGGCCCAAGCACGCTTCCACTATAATAGCCATCTTTTATTTGTAAAAATCCAGATATAAAATGTTATGCTTTCAGTCTTCCAGGTTTTCCTTTTTTACAAAAACAAAAAAGGCACATAAAAACCTTGCCCGCTCGTCGTTCCCACAGACAGATGTTTTTCAGGCAGCCCTCCCCCCCACCCCCCACCCCCCGCGTAGCTACATGCTCATTCCGGGACGTCTCGCTTCCCCCACATGCTTCGGTGCTGTCCTACCAGGGTAGAGTTCTGAATTCCGAGACTGAAGTACACAGAGGGGGGGTGGGGGTGATGGGTGCAGTGTGTGCGGCAGATGCTTCGCGGCGTGCAGGGCGGGGCTAGTAGTAGGTCTCCTTCTCCACCCAGCCTATGGACAGACAGAAAGACACGGCCCGCGTGAGCCCCCCGAGTCCAGCCACACCGGCGGTGCGGGGACTGTGCCCACAGGCCCTCAGGCGTATGTACTGACAGGCATTGAGGAATGCCTGCCCCACGGTTGGGAGGGGACAGGGGGGACCAGGGGAGATGGTTTCAATCTCGATGACATCTTCCCCTACAACCTACCCTGGCTTTTTAAAGTCTACCTAAGAGAGGGATGCTGGTGATGGGCGCTTGATTGGAACTGGTGGGCAGCCCCCTGGTTCAGGGGCCGTGGGCTGTCCGGGTGGACCAGAAAGGGAGCCTGCCTCTACTTGTCGCTGGCGTCCACCCTCCGCCCCTCCCGCTCCCGGGACGCTGGGCCCGCACTCACCGCCAGGGCTCCGCCTGATGATGAGCTTCCGGACTTCGTCGTACACGAAGATGAGGAGTGAGTAGGGGAAGGCACAGAACCACCAGGTCGGCCTGCAAACAGAAGTGCGGAAGCGCACGTGAAGCCATGCCGAGGCAGCCGCTTCGGTGACGCCAGCCGCGGTTGCGGCTCAACTACTGAGTGAAGACGCGTGGGCCCCAGAGGGGACCCGTCCCCCCACAATTAGTTTGTGTTGCTGAGAATCGTTGTGTGTGTGTGTGTGTGTGTGTGTGTGTATGTATACACGTAGGTGAGAAGAGCGCTCTCTCCCCACTGGGCGGGCAGGGTCTGAACACTCTCCAGGGTGTGTGCCTGGAGAATAAGCTAGGCCCAAACCCGCTTATTCACCCCTAAAGCTGCGTGTTCGGCGGCCTAGGCTAGGGGAATGAAGGGGGGAAAAGCTGAGCCCAGGGGCATTTGGGCAGCCACCCCAGAGTCTCCAACCTGGAGATTGCGCTCTCGAGATAAACAGGCGAGGCCGGCCGTGCCTGGCCATACGACCTCTTCCTGTCCCCAACAGCGCCAGCCAGCACGACCTCAGTTGGCATAGCCCTGGCAGTTGCCTAGTCTAGCTCTCAAGCTGGGTGGAACCCATCAGCAACCAGCCCCCCAGGCCCAGCCAAGATGCCAGAGGGTGCATCCTGTTCTGAGGGGCTACTCCATCTCAATGCAATTTCCCCCCATTTCGTACCCCCAGAAAGCCTGTGGCCGCCCCGAGCCTCCCCCTTAAAGATGCGAATCAAGGAGGGAGCAGCATGTGAAGGAAGAAGCCGTGTTAACGGCACAGGTCCAGATGCCAGAGGGCAGCCAGGGGCCTTGCTGTTCACACTGGCAGCAGAGAGCACGCTGAATTGGATGGGTACAGGGACAGGCTAGGGCAAGCCTGGGAGAGCTTCCAAATGTCAGGCCGTATCTACACACGTCCACTAGGAGGTCAGACAGAGGCCGTGGTTTTCAATGAGTTTAAGGATGACAATGTGTGTTTGTGAGAGACATCATGCTAGCAAAGATGGCAAAGTCTAGTTCTAACGGAAGACTCCTGGTCTACCCCCTTTAAGCTCCGAGGTTAACTTTCTTCCTTTGAGCAGTGGGCGCAGAGTCCTCCCCCACAGCTCAACACAGGACCAGCAGTGACTAGGGAAACACATTCAGTTTTGAACCCAGGCCCAACTGACCTAGAGGGGCAGTCTGTCCACAGCCGTGGAGGGCCTTCAAAGCCTCCTGCCATCACCTGAACACCTGACCCCCCGCCCCCGCCCCCACCTGACCAAGGTGCTGGAGCCTGCCTGGCAGTATTATCTTAGACCACATCCCAAGCACAGGCAGGAAGGAGACCCACCTCTAGCTGTTTCTCTGGTTTAATGACCATCCCGCCTTTCCTACACTCCCCCACCCACAGGAACCCTTGTACACATTCATCCAAGTTCTGGAAACAGGAACTATTGATGCAGGTCACGGGGCAAAAGGCACCGGGCAGCACGCTGCCGTGTGGAGGCACAGGAAGTGACTTACTTGAGGGGGTACATCCTCAGGGCGACACCCATGCCAGGGCAGTAAGACAGGAAAGCAGCAAGGGCAGTCTCTTCAAAGAGGCCAAAAATTAGGATCTTGTTCCTGAAATGAAGGGGTTAAGAAGAGAGGCTGACAAAATGCAACCTGAGGGCCGTGCCCTGACACCCAAGTAGGTGGAGCGGGCCCTCCAACACGATGCACGGGAAGAGGGGCAGGCCAATGCCTTCTGAGCCTGGTTGTAGTTGGGCACTAAGAGCAAACTCACGGCCACACAGGGACAGGGTAAAACTGCCCGTGGGCTTCTGAGGGTGTAACTTTACGGGAGCCGAAAGGCTCATCTTTCTTCCATGGGGTGACCAGTGGGGTTTGAACTGCTGACCTGCGGTCAGCAGCCCAGCGTGTAACCCACTAAGCCACCAGGGCTTCAACACTGAACAAAAAACCAAACTCACTGCCATCGAGTCAATGCTGACTCGTAACGATGCCCCTGTGGGTTTCTGAGACCCTTAACTGCTCACGGGAGTAAAAGAAAGCCCCGCCTTTCTCCTGAGGGACTGCTGACCAGCTGGATCACAGCCGAACTCCGAATCACCCTACCACCGGGGTTCCTGGCTCCAACAATCCATCCAAGAACTCTGTGGGGCTGAAACCACCAGGTGCTTCTCTGAAGCCGGTCTAGGGGTGTGCTGGGCCCTCTGGGACTTACTTCATCCCCTGCTGGAAGACGGAATTCCTCCTGGTCTTGCAGATGACCAGGTCAGCCCACTGCACCACCACGATGCTGACGAAGAAGGCGGTGTGGCAGGTGAACTCCACGATCTTCCTCTGCTCATAGGTCTGCAACGTGGGAGGCACACACATGAGCCCGGGCTCTGCCCGTGTGGCTGCAGGAGGCACAGCCACCGTCCTCTGGTACTGGGCAGGAGAGAAGCCCTCCCTCACTCACCCACTGCTGCCCGTAGCTGTCCTCCACATCGTTGATCCAGCGGTCATCCCAGTCCACTCGGATGCCCAGCAGGTGAAGGGGCAGGAAGCCGTTCTCAGCCAGGATCACAAAGTAGGTGAAGAAGCCACCCAGGGCCTGGATCATACCTAAGGAGTTGGAGAGATGACTCGACCTCACCCCTGCAGCAGGTCTGTGGGCAGGCTAAGGTGGCCTCTAGTGGCACAGCGGGGGGCCCAGTCACTCAACTAGCCCTAGGGCCAGCTTTCAGGTCAGGGATTCTGCCCTGCCCCTCTATGTTTTGGGTCATTTTAGGGCTGGAAGGACGCAGCTGTCTTGCCCTTTAATACCCACCTGCACGCCTTCCCCACGTGCTACTCTTGTGAGAGGGAGTGAGGAGTGGCTTTACTATGCCCTTCTTTCAGTCTCTGAGAAACCTGACGCCCCTCCATCTTTCAGACTGCTTACACCTTGCCAATTGGCAGCCTTCCTGGGCATTTGATTCCGTGGGGGATGCCGTCAGTGGAAGGGATCACAGGACCCTCTGCACCCCCCACCCCGGCGACTGATCCAATCACACTGTGCTATCTTATGCTCTGGACCAGTCTCCATCCCAGGATGAGCTTTTGGGGGGGAGGGGGATGGGGTGGAGGGTACAGTACTTCATGATGGGCTACCCACCAATTCCCTGGCTGGCTGCAGAGGTCAGACCACTCCTGAGTCTAGCTTCCATGTGCTCAGCATCACTCCAGTGCACTGCCATGCACTGCCAGTCCACAGAACAAGTTCCCTGGCTCTCCATGGGAGACCAGCAGTGCTCTTGGAGCAAGCTGCTTTGTGGGACTGCCCACCTGGTGAGTGGCTATACTCAACGGGTGCAGCTGAAATCCAGCACTGAGGGGAAGCGGGCTGCACTGTCACCATCTGTCGGTGTGACCTGCGGCTGGACCTTCAAATCCTGGCATCTCCGGTGCTTCCTTCTCTAGCCCAATTTGTGGGCTGCGGTGCATCCCCAGGGAGCATGGATGCCGGTCGCCTCCCCTCTCCCAGGAACTGCACGCAAGAGGCCCAGCTCCGAGACGCCTTTGGATGGGCCCAGGCTGCTAGTGTGCAATCTTCAGGAGGAGGGGCATCCTGTGTCTCAGAGAAACTGAGCCCAGTCGCAGGGTGCCGAGTCTAAACAGCTAGTTTCCACAGTGTTAACTGGACTGCAAAGCATTGCTCCTCACATGGAAGATAATCTACAGGAGGCCCTGCGCGTGATGGCCCACATGAGATTCCAATGCCTGAGACAGCACCACGGCCCCTGCGGCTTACCAATCTGCCCGTAGGCCATACTGATGAGCCGCTCGTTCACCAGCTTGTCCGTTTTGGGGTTTCTGGGCTGCCTCTTCATGATGTCACTCTCAGCTTGCTCATAAGCCAGAGAGATGGCAGGAACCTGGGGGAGAGGAGTGAGAAGGGATGGACTGGTCACCAGGGAACAGGGGCACGGATGCTTTGAGCCTCCGTGACAAGATTCCTCCTGTTCCTCGTCTTGGACAGAGTAATTATAAAACCCAAATCAAACCCACCGTTACCGAATCATTTCTGACTCATTCAGGGACACCATGGCTGGTTCTTAAAACGAGAAAAACCCCATCTCTACAAAGGGAGAGAGTCCCAGCTGATGAGACAGGGTTCCACGGAGGAAGCCTCGAGGAATAGCGGCGTCTGACTGACGCTGGAGAGCAGGGTGGGGCGTCAGGCCCGTGAAACCTCCGACAGCAGCTCATGGCAGACTGCAGCCATCCCATCGGGAGCGAGTGAACTCAGCCAGGGTCCGACTGTCAAGCAGATGGTTTTCTACGGCCTGAGACGATGTTATGAATATTCAAAAGGGCCTTCAGCAGGAAAAATGGTCCGTCCCCCCCCGCTGAAGAGGTAGGGACACAGACGGGATGTTGTTGCCACCGGGAACGTCTTGTCCTACGTATGCCTCAATGCAGCAGTGCCCTGACGCCAGCTGACGAGGTCTCGGCGCACATCTCCCCACTGCCCGCCGTGGGCGGAGACGTCCACTCACCATGTCAGTGCCCAAGTCAATGCAGAGGATGGTGACGGTCCCCAGCGGCAGTGGAATGTTCGCAATAATAAATATCAGGAAGGGGGTGATCTCTGGAATGTTACTGGTCAGGGTGTAAGCGATGGATTTCTTCAAGTTATCAAAGATCAGACGACCTAGGAGAGGAAGATGTTCCATCTACTTGCCTGGCTGGAGAGACGGCTCTTCCCATACCAGGAAGTCAACCCAACCAGGTCCCAGACAGCAAGAAACACACCCCGCCCCCTCACCTTCCTCTACTCCAGTCACAATGGAGGCAAAGTTGTCGTCCAGAAGAATCATGTCAGCAGCCTGCTTCGACACGTCAGAGCCGGCGATGCCCATAGCAACCCCAATGTCTGCTTTCTTCAGAGCCGGAGAGTCATTGACACCGTCACCAGTGACGGCCACGATAGCACCCTGCCCGGGGAAGGGAGAAGGGTTAGGAAGAGGCGCTGGGTGCCGAGACAAGTGTGTGCACGCCTCTCCTGCTCAGTCACTGCCCCGTGTGCAGTCTGAGAGCTGGCTCTCCCCACCCACTGCCATCGAGGTGACTCCAAGGGACTGGAGAGGACAGCTCCTTAAGCTTTCCGAGACAGCCTCATTGTCTGCAGAATAGGCAAGGGGTGGGACTGGGGGATTTGAAGGGCTGGGCCTGTGGTGAGAGTCCAACCAAGCTTCACCTACAGTGCCACCAGGCTTCCTTAGGACCTGCACTGTTCCTACCACGCAACAGGATTGAGAAGCGACACCCAGCATCGTTTCCCATCACTGAGAAGGACTGTGCAGAGTAATGATCTGCTTGGTGAGTGGAGCTCTTCCCTGTCCGTACAGCTCAGATTTTCAAGGCCAGGAAGGGGACAAGAGTCTAGACCAGCCAGTCACATCTCCAGTGTATAACTGAGGCCCCACCCCCACCCTCCAGCCACTTTGGCGATCTGGACTAGAAGTTCTCTCTCTACTCAACCGTGACCACTCAGCCAGCCATCTCACTGCACCCCTGGGAGGAGGCTGGCTTCTGCTTCCCTCGCCGTTTTCATTGGCACGCCACAACCTCGGGGGTCGACAGTGAGTGGCTGGGCCCTGACCTGTCTCTGGCAGCCTTCCACAATGATGAGCTTCTGCTGAGGGGAGGTCCTGGCAAACACAATCTCCGTGTGGTACTTCAAAATGTCATCCAGCTGCTCGGACGTCATGTCCTTCAGGTCACTTCCATGCACCACGCAGGCCTTAGCATCTCTAGAGTGAAGACAGCAAAGTGATCCCCCGTGACTCCATTAGCACAAGGCTCGCCCTCACCAGGGGAGTGTGTTTCGTGACCCACGGAGCAAAGGCGGAAGGAGGAGGAGTGATCTGTGTAGCGAATGTTCTAGGTAGACCATCTCCTTCAAGGCAGGCCTGGCCCAGCATCTCCCATCACGTGGAAATAGCAGGCCACCTTGTACAAAGTGGAGCGCTGATAAAGAGCTAAGCCTCCCCCATCCCGATCACCCACGCAGGGCGAGGGAGCCGCCTGCACGGCCTGAACTACTTCAGCAACTGTCCTTCCTCTCGGTGTCTGTCTCCCGTGGACCCGCAGACTGACACGGCTAAGCAGCGCAGCAGCTAACAGCAGGGATCAGACGCCTTGTCTGACTCCACCACTTCTAAAGCACTTTGATCCGATCTAGCCCTTGGCATCTCTGCCCGGAAAAGGGAGAACACTTGCGTCACAGGTCAACATACCAGGTGCTAGAAGAAAGAGTACCACCCTAGGGGTTGGTTCATACAGTTTACTACTCTTGTACTGAACCCTTCCCTAGGAACGACCGGCGCCTCTGGCAGTACTGGTTCTGCTCCCAGCTGCCAGTGACGAGCCGCACTCGGGGGCCGGCCGTACCTGGGGTTGACCTGGCTCACTGGGATGTTGAGGCGAGCAGCAATGTCTTCCACGGTTTCGTTGCCCTCTGAGATGATGCCCACACCTTTGGCGATGGCTTTCGCTGTGATTGGGTGGTCCCCTGTGACCATGATGACCTGTAACAAGAGGTGGGCAATCGACTGCATGCAACCGCCAGGCACAATGATCATGAAGCGCGCTCGACACGTGGGGCATTCAAAACGTTTTTTGGAAGAGAAAAAGAAATGCCGCTCTCAGGGTCTTTTCATTCTGTGTGCCCTGTAAACTCCATGAAGCCCCCACCACCTAAAGAGAAGTTAAGGATGAGTCTGCCTGCAAGTCGCCAAGAGGCCACCTTCGCGTCTGATCTTTACTGATGCCAGCAAAGAATGATAAAGCAACCCCGGCAGGCGGGCTCCAGGTGGCCTCCCAGCCGCCAGGTATGATCAAAGTGGCCTGAATTTGGGGACGAGGGCCAGGTGGTTACACCCATCCTGAGCCTGTGACGGCTCTTTCCGAACCAACGCCATCCTCAGGAGAAGGCCTTCCTGAAGGAATCACCCGAGCAGTGGGGTGTCCCTTGTACAAAGCTTCTCAGGCCAGGCACCAGGCATCTTACTTAGCAATGAACCCAAACACCGAAAGCATGGGAAACGTGCCACGCACTGTGTGAAGGGCGGGGACTTCAAAGAATCTGGGCCTCTGAAAACTCAGACGCACACCAAGTCTGACCCCCTTTTAGTGGGCTCACACTGCTTTGCTTCGCCCCACTTCGCCTCACTGTGGTCTTCAACATTTTAATACCAGCTAAGGTTTTTTATTCTGGTGACAACGAAGCAGCAGGGGATGAGAAACAAACATTCCCGGAGAGAAACAGCCATGCACCCGAGCCAGGGTGGCGGGCACTACCTTGATCCCAGCGCTGCGGCACTTGCCCACGGCGTCGGGGACGGCAGCGCGAGGAGGGTCGATCATGGAGATGAGCCCCACGAAGCAGAGGTTGTCGACGGGGAAGTTCACGTCGTCGGTGTCGAACTGGAAGCCTTCGGGAAACTGCTCATCGGGCAGGAACAGGTGGCAGAACCCTGCGGGGAGGGCGGTGGGCAGGGGCCCGTGAGGGCCAGTGCGGGGCCAAGTGCCCACTGGGCCCACCTCTTACTGCGCGGTTAGCAGTGACAGCGATTACCGCTTACAGGTGACAGTTCTTGACAAGGAGGAAAAGGAAGCGTTTGCTGTGAAGGCCGGGTAAGAGAGCGCTGAGGCTTCAGCTCAGGACTAAGACCTGCACTGAGACAGGTTTCTCAGCGCGGGCCGTTGGTGCTACTGGTCTCAGCGCCCGTTGGGGGAAAATTGAGGCCAGCACCTTGGCTCACTTGTTCACTGGATGAAGTATCTCTGAGCCCCTGTGTGGAGCAGGTGAGTACTGAGAGGATGGGGAAGCGGGGGATGTCAGACAGGTCTGCCCCGGGAGGGGTGGACCGCCGTCTAGTACTGCAGCGAACTCAAGTAGGCCTGCCAGTGGTAAGTGTATGAAGTGGGGGTCAAGGGCCCTTTTCCGTTCAGAGTGAATGAAGAGCTCCCACTGTGGAAGGACCCCAAACAGTTAGGAAGAGAATCGTTTTTATCTGCACCTCCCCTTGGAGAGAGAGGTGTCACCCCCAAGTAGGGGCCAGCCCGTCTATGCGAAGGAGAACAGGCAGAAAGAAGTCTTTAAAGAACTTAAATGCTTCCCTACAAAGTATAACCGGTAGGTGTGCAGGGCAGGTCGATGCTGTTGCAAACTTAGGAGCTGACTGCATGAGTTCTGCTAGACATTCGCTGACAAGAAACGACCCCACTCTGGATGTACTAAGACAAACACCTTCAACTCCATTTTCATTAAGCTTGCAGATCATGGCCAATAGCAGCTCATGTGCGAGGACAAAACTTCCTTCCCCCTTGCTCCATATTACACACACACACACACACACACACACACACACACACACACACACACACACACACAGCTGACCACATGAGCACCAGTTCAGAAGCAAGCCTGGGGAATTGCCAAATTCCTGTAACACCCACTGTTTTCAAAGCACTAGGAAGCAAAGCCTATCCTGAAAGCCTGTTGCCGTGGAGACGGCGCTGACTATAATGACCATATAGGACAAGGAGAGGAGCCCCCTAGCGTTTCCCGGGCCGTAGTCTTTATGGGAGTAACACTGGTTTAACCACTACACCACCATGCCTCCCCGCAGAAAGGCGGGTAGGAGGGCAAGCGGGACATGGAGGTCAAAATGGGCGAGAGGACTCAAAATGCAGCATGCCCGGGCACCGCCCGCCCTGCTCCTGTGTACCTAGCACTCGCTCTCCGAGGCCGCCCAGCTCCAGGTAGGCGTTCTGAAAGGCGTCCTTCAGCTCCTCGTCCAGCGGCTGCTCCTTGCCGTGGAGCAGGATGGAGCTGCAGCGGTCCAGGATCCGTTCTGGGGCTCCCTTCATCACCAGCAGGTGCCGGGGCTCAGAGGTGTTGGGGTTCTTATGAATGGACAACTGTAAGAGACCGAGCAGGTGTAAATATTGACCCGGGGAACACAAAGCAGCCCTGACCATCTCAGGTGTTACAGGCAGAGCCAGCTTCCTTCTGCCTGAGCTTTGAACTGTCTGCTGATACTTTGAACGCAACAGAAACCACCACTGAACAAAAAAGACCCCTAACAACATAACAAAAACGTGTGATGACGATGATGACCTGCTCCATCCATTTGTGACACGCGCTCGCATACTAACGTCCGCAGAGGAAAATCGGAGAACAAAGAGCTCGGGGGCATGTATGTCTGCACCCTCCGACACCCCCCCCCCCCCGCAAAGGAGCCTCCGGATGTGTGCAGCAGTGTGCCACGTGGACCTGATGAGGCCTTTGAGCTTGCCGCACGCAGCGGGGCCGCGGGCCGTGTCCCTCCCAGCCCGCAGACCTGGTACTTGTTGGTGGAGTTGAAGGGGATCTCCACGATCTTGGTGTACTGCTCGCGCATCTGCTTCACGGAGCCGCAGCACAGCTCGATGCACTTCAAGAGGGCCGACTCAGAGGCGTCTCCGGCTACTGCGCGCTGTGAACACACGTTCCTGTCAGTGGCCCTGAGAAAGGCTCACTGAGCCGACCAGGAGGAAACACACGCCCGCCAGGACCCCGACAGGAGTGACTTACAGCCCGGAGCCACTGCTCTGGCAGCACCGAGGCTCCAAGACCAGCCTAGTGCCGGCTGCCAGCCTTCTCACGCCGGACTAGCTCCTGGCACCGCACGGCCGGGTGAAGCACTCCCGCTCACCCAGGGAGAATGCTCCCACCCTTCGAACCGATCCCAGCCTGGGCAGCCTCCAGACAGCGCCATTCCCAACCACCTCCTATTTCAGGAGAAGAATCTGAGCGTCCTGACCGAGCAAGTCATTTGCTGTGGCTTTGCTACCCGACAACTAAAAATGCCCGGGGTCCCGGGACCAGAGCCACACTGCCCGAGTCCAGGGCAGAGGAATGGACTTCCTATTCCCAACCCAATTCAGTGGTAGTGAGTGACTCTGGGCCTAAAGGTCGGGAACGGGAAGCTAATACCGCCTTCCAGGAGTAGAGTCAGACAGCATTTCAGGTAAAGCCCCAACTCCAAGTAGTACGTTCGTACACCAATATTCTGAAAATCTTCCCTGTCAAACGGTGTCCAAGGCCGCGAGAAGAAACTCCGGATTTCTGAGAAGTTGGCTTGGGGTTCAGGGCATTGCATCCGCAATAATGCCACTGGTGTGGCCCAACCCTGAGAGACTGAGACCCCACTGCCCTGCGACGCCCTTCCCGGGGTGCCAAACACGGGGGTGGGGTGGGGTGTGAAGGTGTAGAGGAAAGGCTGTGGGTCCTGACTTGAAGAGCCTGGGAAATTTCCACGGAGGCAAAGTAAAACACGGAGGTCTCTCCAGCTTTCTCTCCAAGATAAACAGCACTGCCCTCAAGTCAACAGAAATCCAGTGGCAAGAAAACCTCCCTTCAAGCAGAAAAGGTTCCTATCCTCAGGGTCAAGGGCTAGCTCAGAGCATCCAGGCCGTAGCTCCCTGGGCCACTCAGTCCCCACCCAGAGGCAGTGGCAGACAGCTTCATCACTTGGGAGGAAGGAGGGAAGTGGGGGCCCCAGGGGCTGGGCTCTTCTCTTCCTCCTTCCGAAGGACCTTGGGCACCTCGTGACCCCACTCACTGCCATCAAGTCAGTGCAGACTCAGAACGACCCTGTGGGACAGGGTAGTAGTGCCCCCTGTGAATTCCCAAGACTGTAGTTCTTTATGGGAGAAGCCTCATTTTTCTCCCACAGTTGCTGGTGGTGTCAAACTGCTGACCCCAAGATTAGCAGCCCAACGCGTAACCACTACACCACCAGGGTTCCCACAGATTTTTTCTTAAAGCTCTCACAGATTTTATCAATGAGATTTTCGCCAATAAAGCGGGCCTTCCGTTCCCCTCCTCCTGCTCTGGCCAGTTTTCACTCTTATCTTCTCTCTCCCACCACCACAGCCCTGGAGATGTTTTAAGTACTCTGGGACGCCAGACCACACAACTGAAGTGAAACACGGTAACAGTGTGCCCCACACCCGTCACAATGTCCTACAGTTACTGCAAGGTTACAAAAGTAATGTGCTTAAGAAAAAAGACTACTCAGGTGAGAGTCCGCTCTTGGGTCAAGGTAACAGTGAACACGTTCCAGGACTAGCTTACCTTCAGGATAGGCACATTTTCCTGGTTTGCCTGAAACACCGCCCTGTTACAAAGACCTGCGATTCTGGACAGAGCCATCCAGGTAGCCGAAGTCTTGTCGAACGAGACACCTGGGGGTGGTGAGAAGATAGGAAAACAATGCAGGAAATGTCAACTACCCAGATTCCGCTTGGAAGTCTATGTCCTCAGCCCTCTAATTGAAGTCTCATAAAAATCCGAAAGGACCCACTGTCACCGGGATCATGTTCAAACTCCAAGCCAAAAACACCCTCTGAAGCCTTCTTAAAACCAAACAGTGGTGGAAGGCGAACCAGGAAAGAAGGCCGGCTTGGTGCATCTGCCCTCTGAAGGGAGCCGGAGGAGCAGAGGCGCTGCAGGGGGGACAGCCGGTGGTTTACCTTGGGGGGGACCAGCTAAAGGCAGGTGAGCACAGCTGTACGGTGACCGGAGAACTGGCCCAGGCTTTGGCTCTGTGTACATTCTCTATCACAACAGAGGTGAATTCTCCACACCGTGAGATGATCTACTTCATTTAAAACTGTACTAAAACTCAATTTTTCAGAATTCCCGCCAATTATTTTTACAGGGCCAATTAATCTCCATGGACATCTATGTATATAATGAACAAATCGAAAACAAGTACCTCTAACCCTTTACCTAATGATAAAAAACAGACCCTCCCCCCGCCCCTCGGTTCTCCCCCAATTACCATACGCTGAACTGAGCTTATTTCTTTAGAGGAAAGGTGGTGGGAAGTTAAGGCTCAGGTCTGAGGTCTACCCCTGGTCTTACCACTCTGGTTCTCTGTGGTATCAGCTTCATGGATTTGATTGTCAAACCACATGTGGGCCACTGTCATCCGATTCTGGGTCAGTGTGCCAGTTTTGTCCGAACAGATGGTGGATGTGGACCCCAAAGTCTCCACGGCCTCCAGGTTCTTCACTAGGCAGTTTTTCCTTGCCATGCGCTTAGCGGTGAGGGTCAGGCACACCTGAAAAAAAAACACGCCAGGAACAAGGTGGCTTTCACCTTAGCCAGGCTGGAAACCGACACAACACATACCTCCCCCCTTACCACCACACCCCTGGAGAAGAAGTCTAAATTCTCTCTACCCTTTCTCCACACTCTGAGGAAACAACGTCCAAATACACTATGGGGCTTTAGCCCTCCCCTCAGAGCCGGGACTGACGACATCCTTTGTCTCCCTTCCAGCCCGGCTCTGAGGCTCCTCCCCTTTCTCCAGGACTGCTGCCTCCCTAGAGCAGCTGGCTGTGGGTTCCTCACTGCCCAGAGAGTGTCGGCCAAACCCTGGGCTGGCGTCCCATCAGAAGACGACAGGAGGGGTGGAGGAGACGGACAGTGACGGGGGCGGATCTGACTGAGGGCTGGTCACAGGGCCTTCCCCAGGCCTTACCGTGACAGTGGCCAACAAGCCTTCTGGCACATTGGCTACAATGATGCCGATGAGGAAGATGACGGCCTCGAGCCAGGTGTACTCCAGGATCAGGGACAGGATGAAGAAGGACACGCCGAGGAAGACAGCCACGCCCGTGATGATGTGGATGAAATGCTCGATCTCTGCAGCGATGGGCGTCTGACCCCCTTCCAGTCCAGAAGCCAGCGTGGCGATCCGCCCCATGACGGTGCGGTCCCCCGTGTACACAACAATGCCACGTGCGGTGCCTGGAACACGCGGGAGGGAGGGAAGGAGGGAGGGGCCACTGTGAACCGGAGAAGCCACAGAACATGTGCCGCCCCACAGCCTCGGTTTTAAAGAGGCGACACACACACAGTTAGGGGCCAGCTCCCTGGCTGTTTATGATGTCTGTCTTAAACGGAGACTTTGGCAAAGGGTTTCTGAGCCATCGTCAGAAGCCAGCAGTTCCCATGTTGGAGCTGGGCTGGCATGCCCACGGGAAGTGGAGGGATGAGGAAGGCCCCGCCACCGGCTTCCCTGGGTTTCCCTGCCAACAGTGACCCAGCAGCCCTGCTCTGTGCTGCCCTGGAGCAATGACAATCCGGAGCCAATGAAACAAGCGAACTGTGTGTGTCTGGTTCAGACACGGCTCTGAAGCGGGGGCGCATCTCCCCAGCTGCAGCAAGGGCGGGATCGGTTCCAGAGGAGCCATGTCCTTTTTCTGTTTCTCCCACTAGTGCCCAAGACAGAGGTCGGAGGCCACCGTGACAACTGTCGTAAGGGGGTCTACCTTCCACGCAGTTGGTGGAGAAGAAGGCGATGTTCCTCGTCTCCAAGGGGTTTTCGTTGGTGAAGTCCGGAGACCTGGTCTGGGGTTCTGATTCTCCGGTGAGGGAGGAGTTGTCCACCTGCAGATGGGAGAAAAGCCAGCGCGTGAGCGCCCACTCCTGGCCCGCTCGGGTCCACAGCCGAGCTACTGCTCAAACGCGCCTCACCTTGCAGCCGTTTGCCGAGATGATTCTCAGATCGGCAGGGATCCGGTCTCCTCCCTTCACCTCCACCAGGTCCCCGACGACCACGTCTTCAGCGTTGATGCTCATTTTCTCACCGTTCCGGATCACGAGGGCTTGCTTTGGGAGGGAAAGAGGTTTTTTTCACTGTTAAACAGGATGCGACCAGATCTCAGCATGCAGAAGAGGGTGGTGTCAGGGTAAGAAAGAATCTAACACCTAAATTACCTGGATACTCGGCAGAGACACCACTGGTCACCCTTGGGGCAACCTAAGTCACAAAAAGCCTGTGCCACGGGCCCGTCAGCGCTCTGACAGGCAGACCTCTCACTGTGTGGCCCCCTCTTCCAGAGCTTTTGCTCAAAATGAAGGCTTTCAACATGGGGCTGGGTTGGAGTGAGGTGTGTGTAAAAAAAAAAAACCAGCACAAATCCTCTCTCTGATGGGTCAATACTTGGAAAAACATCTCCACATCCCCACCAACTCAAGTCCCGCCCCAGCCCCCTGAGCAAAGACAGGGTGCTTGGTACCTGAGGAACCATGTTCTTGAAGGACTCCATGATCTTTGAGCTTTTAGCTTCTTGATAGTAGGAGAAGCAGCCAGTTATGATGACCACAGCGGACAGGACCACACCGAGATAGAGCTACAAGGGAACAGGCGGTCAGAGGGGGCTGGCTCTCCAAAGAGCGGGAGCAAGCGGTTAACGCCCGACGGAACCCAGAGCAGAACTGTTACCGAGGTGGAGCGTCACAAATACAGAGCTCGCTCAGGCTGTCACAGTGCTCAGTCGAGAGCCCGGACACGCAGGCAGGTCAGAGACTGGGGCAGGCACGAAGGCACGTGGCCACTGCCTCCTGAGAGCCTGCAAATGTGCCATTTTCCTTGCTTTGGGCATTAAAATAAGGATATTTTCCAGAAAGCACGTGCCTCAGAAGGCCTACCACTCATCTCTGGACAGGCATCCTGCGCCGACCTGAACGGGGCTCTGCAGCGTCAGGGACAGAGACAGGAGCCGGGCTCCGCTCACCACCTCCCCAGCGGCCGGGACAGCGGGGCAAGAAACGAGGTGCAGTCTGGAAGCTACAGCTGCCCGCACTCCCATCAGCGCAGTGGCCGTCGAAAACAAAGGGCAGCACCGAAGACTGGGCGCTGCCTTGAGGGTCCCCAACAGCCCAAATTAGGAAGGACAAAACTCACATTATCGTTTTGAGGATCCTCTTCCGTGGCAGCCTGGATGCCATAAGCCAAGAAGCAGAGAATAGCTCCAATCCACAGCAACATTGAGAAGCCCCCAAAGAGCTGCCGGCAGAATTTGACCCACTCAGGGGTGGTGGGAGGTGGGGTGAGGGCGTTGGGACCGTCCCGGGCCAGGATCTCTGCTGCCCGCGCGGGGGTCAAGCCCTGAGAAGCAGAGGAGCGTTCGTGAGACACTGCGCACACACACCAGCCATCGCCTGCCACGAACATCCCTCCCTGGGCGCTGGTGAGCTGCAGCAAGGTGGCTGAGGGGGAGCCGTCCTCCCCCAAGCTCAAGAACGGAAGCTCATTCCTCCCTGAGCAGTTCTGCTGAGGGCCCTGCCAACCAGCGAGGCCAGATGTGCTGAGGAGCCCACGGAGAACCAATGAAAACGAAACAGACACATTTGGATCTCTTCTTGACCTTTGGCTCAAGTGCTCTGTTGCCAGAAGGATGAATAGTTTAAATCCAAAACTCATTATCTCAAAATAAGGGTTTGGGGGGGGCACCCACGAAGAGCAGAGCAAAACTTTTTAAGGAACCCAACCTATTGGATTAACAGCCACGTGGGGAAGCAGAACACTCTAATGGGTCAGATGCCCCTCAGATCAATTGTCTGGGAGGGAGGACCATGGTCTTGCTGGGCCCCAGTGCCCCTGAAAATTCAGAAGAGTGTTCACGGACATCCTCCTGGCCTAGGGCCTCAGTATTTGCTGATGAGCCAGCGGCCAACTATCCACTAGGAGAGCCCCAGGAGCAAGCAGTGTCTGCGAGTGGGAGAGGAGCCTCTGCCCAAGCCAAAGGAAGCAATCTCAATCACCCCACTGCCCAGGTGAGAATAGTTCAATTGGCGTGTGTTTTGCGGTGTATGGAGAGGGAAAAAAAGCCGGGGATGGCAGGCAGTTGGATATATGGCTCCCACTAAAAGAGGAAAACTATGATTATGTTCTTTCATACTATCAAAATACCAACTCAACTCAGGGAAAAACTGACAACTGGAGGAAGGCAGGGGGGAGTTGTCTCCGAAAGATTTGCTTCCAGGAACTTGGCCCCTAAGTACATTTTTAATGCTGGCGAGGACTGTGGGCTAGGAGGAAAGGGGGGAAACAAGGACTTAGGGGCCGTCGGCTGCCTCAAGTTCCTGCCAGGCTACCCCAGTAAAGACCACACTGGCTGCTGGAAGCTGATCTTCGTGGACTCTGGGCTGTAACACTTTCAGTTGTCAGACAGCGCTCGCTGGGCAGACTCTCAGCATGTGGGTAGGTGTGGGGTCACAAAGGAGCAAATTTCAGGAGTCTAGTCGAAGCCCAGGGACGGGATGCCAGTGAAGTGCTCGGAGCTGCCGGGTGGGCAGGCAGGCCAGGAGAGGAACAGTTACTCTGCCCCCCCACCCCACCCCAAGTAGTCAGGGTCTCCTCTTAGACTGCAGTTCTCCAGGCGGCCTGTCCCCTCAGAAACTCTGGATGCTTCATCTGGCTGCTAATGTATATGCTCAGCGCTCGAGTGTTAGCAAGGATATAGAAGGAATGGATCCCATCTCTATTTTATGCTGTTTAAGCAAATTTAATATGGAAATCCCTTAGGTAAATGTATGTAACACGACCCTATTACAAGTTCCCAGCATTTTGTGCAAAACAAGTTTCAAAACAAACAAACCAATGTCTGACCTACTCTAATAATATAGCTGGAGAAAAGGCAAACACTGCAAGTGTCAATGAGCGAGGGAGGGAGGGGAAGGTGGATCCATGTGGATCCATGAGGGAGGGGAAGGTGGATCCATGTTCCCTCCGGTGAAGGGCAGGCCGTGTGCAATGAGGAGCTTGGCAGACAATGAGCGCGGCAGGGGAAGACACTGGGAAGTTTTCAAGGGTTCAAAGGCAACAGAGGCAAATACTTCTAGCTAGCCAGTCTTCCCGCAGTGGGCATCTGAGTGGAGGCTGGGAAAGACACAGGCTGAACACGTATGAGAGGGAGTACACCCAAAGAGATATATACATTCGACAGGGTATACTTGTATAGATGCATTTACCTTTGCTGCAAATATGCCCATGGAAATGTGGGAGCATATGGGGGAAGTTATGAAACCTTCTAAGACAACCAAACACATTGAGGGTCTGAGTCCCGGGGCGTGGGGGATCGGGATCATAGGCCTGGGTCAATCGGGGTGATATATTCACAAAGGCACTGGGATGGAGCTAAAGACAGATCTGAAAGCTTGTGGGCAGTCATCTAGGGGGTTACTGGCCTGTCTCTTATGGGAGAGATGAGGGATGAAACAGAAAGATATGGAAACATCTCCATCACCCTGAGACCAAAGAACTGGATGGTGCCTGGCTACCGACTAGCTCTGCAAAGGAGCACACTAGGGCCCGGACAGAGTGGCAGGGAAACGAGGACCCTAACACAAAATCCTAAAGAGACGAGGCTTAAAGACTGGTAGCCCCCCCAGACTACTGGCCTTGAATCCCCCTCCTAGTCTGGAGCTGACCTCACCTTGTTAGGATGATAACCCCTCATGTACCCAATGGCAAAGTTCAGAGGGCTAGGAGAGGAGGGGAATGGAAACCAGAAACATGGGGGAGGCAGGGTGCGAAGTGGGGGTACACTGAGGCCACTGCAGTGGGTATGTGAATGCACAGCTGCGAGTACAATGAACGACCGGCTCTGTGAATTGTCGCCGAAACCATTCACTCACAATGAAGAACACAGGAATGCTCTTACGATTCAAAGAACTGAAACACTCCACAATGTAGCAGGTGTAGGAAAATGAAGGGATGTGTCCACCAAAGGTCACGGACCCATTTAGACCCTACTCCTGCACTGCGATTCTAGGTTCTTGAAGGCGGGGACCGAGAAAGTTAGGGGTCCTAGCTCTGTGCCCAACAGAGCAGGTACTCAGCTGGCTGCTGTCATGATCCCCTCCCAGGGCCTCCTGTGAACCTCGGTAGTGTAGCGGGTTACACGCTGGGCTGCTAACCACAAGGGTAGTGTTCAAAACCACCGTCCACTCCATAGGAGAGAGATCAGGTTCCCTAGTCCCGTCAAGAGTTGCGGTCTGGGAAACCCACAGGGCAGTTTCTGCCCTGTCCTATAGGGTTGCCGTGAGTCGGCATCGACTCAACCAACAGTGGATTTTTTGAGTCCTCCTGTGATAGGCGCATAGCGGGGCTCTGTAGAGAGGGTCTGACGTCCACACATACTCGGCTCAAGTCTGTTCCATATTTGCGATGAAGTTCATCAAGGCTAAGTTTATGGTCATCCTAAGTGAAAACAAAAAACATCAAGAGGAGAAATTAAACAGTGCAGCCTAACATGCAATGCTATAGTTAATGCTAGGAATATTATTTCACCAGTCTTTTCATAACATTATCAGTAATGTTTTTCTTCATGCAGAAGTGGGCAGGCTTTTCACTGGGATGGCTGGCCTCTGTGACAGGCGTCCATGGTTACCTGTCCCATCACTTCAGTGAAGCACAGACATATTTGAAATCCCGGAAAGCCGCTTTTCCGCTCTAAGGCCACCAGGTAGACTTGCAACAGGTTAAACCTGTGAAGTTCCCGTTTTCAGCATGATGCGGTCAGTGGGCAAACCATCAGCATTCCTTCTGTGGGTTTTTGGTGATGGCCACAGCTGTCGAATAACCTTCCCACCCCTTACCCCCCGAGCAGCTCCTCAAGGAGGCCTGGTGGCAGTGTGGGTTAGGTGTTTGGTCATTAGTCTGTAGTCCGGTACTTCAAACCCACCAGCTACACCCTGAGAGCAGAAGAGGCTATATAGAGGCTATATATACACAGGTCTACAACCCTGAAATTCCTACAGAGGGCGAATGAGTCGGAATCTACTCAGTCACAGAGTTTTTTAGCAGCTTCTGAGCTGAATTCCTTTCAGCAGCCATCTATACCTCCTCTTAGCTGCCTGCCAAGGCCTCTGTTTTTAAAAATAAAGCAAGTCCCTGGCTGAAGACTATAGAGGGAGCTATCTTATCCTCAAAAATGTGACACCCCAAAAAAGCACACCTCCCCGCTCAGTACGCACCATAGACACTTCTTTCTTCAGCTCATCCATGTCCCTCTCTTTCTTGGCCTTCTTCTTGTCACCTTGCTCTGAAACCGCCGCAGGTTCATATTTGTCACGTCCGACCTGCAGGAGGAATGTGGGGAGGGGTAGACTGTAAATGACACATCACATCTCAAACCGAAGGTCTGGGAACAACAGATATGAGTGGTGTTTAGGGCAGCCAGCCTTCAGGACGGTCCCTGGGGCCACTCAAGAGGAATGTATGTGCGCATGCTTCACACTCACCAATGCACTTGACTATTAATACCACTGTCCCCACTCAAGGGCGTTCGGCCCAGTGGGAAAGTCACACAGGCCTGGGGCTGGGCCCTGCCAGGGCCGAGTCCCCCAGGCCAGCGAAGAGCCCTCCCCACCCTACCCACTCCCCAGAGAGAGTGAGCCCATCTTTCTTTCCCTCAATAACCCAGGGAAGGGGCTGGGACTGGTTTCATCGGCAGCTCTGCAAAGGCAGTTCACACCCAAACATCTCTAGTCCTCGCTTAAGGCCCTTTCATCTTTTTTCAAAAATAGAGAAAACAAGTAACGGGTCTTTAAAATGCCTTCAACAACACAAGAGAGAGCCCCCACCCCGATCTGCAGCCCGGAGCTAAAAGCCCCCAGTGAAAGGAGGTGAAATGTTTTGACATCAGCAGGACGCAGGAAGAGCATGTGCCGTATCACACAATTCACAGGAGCCACCCACGCCTCTTGGAAACTGGAACAATTTTTTTAAGAAAACGATTCCATAGTTTAAATTTAGATTGTTCCACTCCCTCCGCCCGTTGAAAATGCGTGCCTCCGTCAGAACGTGGTGGCCCGGAGCGCAGACAGGGGAGCGGAGACTGAGAGGCCCTCACCAGACACCCCTCCAATGAGGGGGCTCCCCCCACAACAGGACACTCTAAGAAGGGCATGTCAATTTGGGTGACATGCGGCGCTAGCCCCCTGGACGTCTCCTGAAGAGGCATTCTCTCTCAGCTCCCCTTTGGCCACTTTGAACTTCCCAGAGCACATTGCCCGCCACCAAAGCAAAAACGAGGCATTCTTAGATTCGGATCCTTCAAGTCATGGTGTGCCCGGATAGACGCAGGCCAATTGATGCGGCTGCTGAGTAAACACAGATGCACCTTGCAGTCGAAAAGACCCTAGAGTCCAGATAGGACCGCCGTTCCAACATCAGTCGTGGTCACCCACTTTCATGGCCACATCTGTGGTGGCCGTTACTTGAGCAGCTCTGTCTGATCGGAGAACGAAGCAGCTCTAGAGCTCGTGGCCGGTCCCGACATTCTCTGCACGGCGGCGCAGGCACACGGGGGAGTGCCTCTGCACACAGCCCGCGGTGCCAGGCTGAAAATGGAAAACAACCGTGCACCCGGAAAGCCACAGACAGACAGACCGGCCTCCCACACAGGGGAAGCCACAGGCCAGAGTGGTGGCTCCCTCAGCTACTGAGGAGGGAAGCACCACACGCCAAAGCTCTCTTTAAAGCATCGGTGAAGGGCTGCGGACGGACCAATGTGGCTGGTGTGCATTGATTTTTAAAGTGGAAGTTCATAAATCCCCTTTAAGCAAGTGGGGCAGGATTAAAATATACTTAATTTAAAGATGGACAACCTGGCGTGAACGCCTGCCTCCCTGCTTCACCATCTGTATGCGCCGATGATTCTCCAATGTTTCCCACTTCAATAGAGGGGAGGAAACGATTGAAGCCGTGAAGGCTTGGACACCTTCCAGAGTCTCATCCCCACTCACAAACCAGGCTTGCTGCAGCTTCCCAGTGATCCACAGCAGGTATTTAGGGCTTCAGATTTCCTCAACGCTTCCCTTTCCTCATCCAGTCCCGCGACATCCATAAGGCACGGTTTCAAACGAGGCTACTTGTGGAAAACACATGGGGAGAATGAACATGCGAAATCTCTTCAAAGACGCTGATTTTTCACTAGGCAATGCTTGCTTGCTAGAAGAAACAGGCAGCTTATAAGCATCTGGTCCTTCCACCCACCAGAAAGCAGTTCTAGTTCATCTTGCAAGGTGACTGAAGCCCTAGCCACCCTCAATGACCTCAGTCTCAAAGCAGAAGAGGTCCGTGTGTGTGTGTGTGTGTGTGTGTGTGTGTGTGTGTGCTGGGAGTGAGGCAGGGACAGGGTTTAGAAGGTGTGACAAGTGAGCAAGGGTGAAAACAAGGTTCAAGAACAGGTAAGGGCGTTTTTATCAACTCTTTCTTATAAAAGTATTAGGGGGAACCGCTAATGTCACTGACTCCCAGTACCTTCCAACACTGGGTGCCGACTCTTGGTTTTTCAATTGGAAGACTCCGATCCCTCCCCATCTACAGAGGACTGGGCGCCGTTGATTCCTGGGGTGCTCTACTGAGAAAGGCACAGTGGATATCCCAAACACACCTGACCTTGCTGGTGATTATTGAATTACTTGCATTCATGACAATAGAGGGGGGAAAAAAACCAAAACTCTGAATATTTGGGGTGCATTGACTACGTGCACATCCAGCAGTCATGAGGAAGGCGGAGTCACTGGTGGGTGCACCCACAGGAAGGAGGGCAGTTCCTAGTGCTTCACTGGCCAGGAGGGAGCGGGCCAATGCCTCGAGCCCCCAGGGTGCTGGGTAGTGAAAGAAGGCTAGGGGCTGGGTCCCACAGAGGCCTGAGACCAGGGCAGTGGCTGCCAGTGTCCTGAAGGTGGGCTGCCCTCAGGGTAGGGAAGTGGACGCTCCGATCTGGCTCCAGGCTCTGTGGTCAGGGGGAGCCTTAACAGGGGTACTTGCAAGACTGGTGACTAGTACCAATGCCAGATGACCAGGCCCCCTATACTTCTTTGATAGGTAGGGACTTGGGTGACTAGCAGGTGTCGTTTAATGTCAAGAGCAGAGGCTCTGGACTGATTCTCATGGGGACCTAAAGGTGGAGGGGGAAGGGACACCTAGCAAGGCTCAAGAGATGCTTGGGTGATAGGGCACTGGGTGGGTGGGGGAAACAAGTGACATATGCACATACCTTAATGGTACCTAGGGCACGCCCGCCCTTGACCAGGGCGGCCCCTGCCCCGGGGAACGTCAACAAGGGGGCTTGGGAATTGTCAAGGGGATGAGTTGGGGGAATCATCTTGAAAACATGGTGAGCGGTAACAGGAGAGGGAGGAGTCCCCGGCATGGGTGTCGGGTGGGGGAATCAGTGCTTGGGCTACCTTCCCCTGTGGCAGCGAGGTGAAGTGGGGGAGCGGAAAGGAAGGTGGCTTCAGCTGAGTCTGGCAGGAAATTCACAGTCCAGGTTCCAAGCGGTGAGGTGAAATGGTCATCCTCAGTTACACGGAGCCAAGTCCCACATGGCAGCCTGGCCACTGGGACCCAAGGGATCTACCATCATGCCTTTCTCCAAGGGCCACTTATGAGAATGAAGTGGCGTTGGTTAGAACAGGGAAGTCCCAGCAGGGTGGCTCAGCTTAAGATGTGTCGTGACATCATCCTGCATTTCTCAAGGATCCCAATCCCTCAGATTCACTGGGTTTCCACGGCCACGTCATCTGAGAAGGAAAAGGGGGCCTAAGACAACTCCTCCCAGGTGACTGTCAGGTTGAAAACATGTCACAGGCCTGACGCATCTAAAAACACAAACCAAATCCTTCTGTGAGACCTGCGAGGGCTAAGAGGACCCTTCCCTCCTCTGAATTGACACCGCAGCAGGCAGTTTGGTGTTTCTCTTCTCTCTTTTTAAAAATCCATTTTATGGGGGGCTCATACAACTCTTATCACAATCCATCCATCGTGTCAAGCACATTTGTACATTTGCTGCCATCGTCATTCTCTGAGCATTTTCGTTCTACTTGAGTCCTTTAGAGCTTTTCTTCAAGAACTAGGTTTTATAGGAGGATGGGGGTGGAGTGGGGTAGGGGTGGGAACAGGTACACCAGGTGTCGGGATTTCTCTCAAAATAAGCAGTCATAGCAAATCCATCAACACCTGTGCTTAAGGGAGAAGTTGTCTTCTTCGAGTATGTTGCCTGGAGTTTCATCAAACCACCGCTGTCACCAGTAACTCGCTTCAGCCTCCCTCCTGCCCAGCTGGGCAGCTTCGTGGGCTCTCTCCATGGGGCACGATAAGATTTTTTTCTGGCCACGGTTCAGAGCCCATCAGCATCAGCACACTGATCTGAGACCAGCAGGAAGCCCACAAGGTCTTCAGCCTCCTGAGATTCCTGCTCAAGGAGCCTAAAGAGTACCCAAAGGCCCCCAAGACCTCTGTCAAGACCCCCACTCTCTTCTGACAGGGGCCGTTGAGTGTTTTTAGGCCAGGCCCACATCACCTCACTTTCCTCATCCAAAACATGGGAATTGCACCTGGTATATAAATATGTATGGAGAGATAGGTAAGATAGATGTGTGTGTGTGTGTGTACCCATGTAACCATAAACCTCCGCTGGTCTACCCTGGTGCCGTGTGCATCCATTCTTTCGGGGACACGAGGCAGAAGGGGGCAGTGTTTTGCTCCATTGTACACAGTTGACCATGAGTAAGATACAACAGCACCTCAAGGAGATCCGAGAGAAGCATCCAAAGCTTGTCAACAGCAAACAAACAAACAAGCAGAAAGCTTCTCCTAGCAACAAGGGCCCAAAGAGACAAAGAAGTCACTGGCCTCGGAGCAGCCTGCTGCAGAGCTGTCCAGGGAGGTGGAACTGCATTTGGCAAGTCCAGCCTTTGCAGGGAGGGCTGCGGCTGTTCTCTTGACTCCTTGGCCTGGGCACTGCCTGGTCTGTGCTAGAGCTGGTTGTTTTAAGTACCCCACTCCTCCAAGCACATACACCCGTTTCAGTGGGGAGGAGGGGGTGGCTTCTTAATTTCCTTGGGTTACATATTAGAAAATAATTATCCAACCCAATTATGTCCATAAAGGGCTCTGTAGAAATGTGACTAAGATTATAACTTGGCTTCAATGAGCAAAAATTACTGCCCTCCCTTACAGAAAACTTTTAAAATCTTAAGTGAAAAACTCACTGGGGATGTTTTAAAATTTTTTAGCTCTTCAAGTAAATCAAAGAATATGCATACCAAGGAACAATGGTGCCCAATTCTTGTTTTTTAAAATCATTTTATTGGGGCTTGTACATCTCTTATCACAATCCATATATCCATCCACTGTGTCAAGCACATTTGTTGCCATCATTCTCAAAACATTTTTCTACTTGAGCCCTTGGCATCAGCTCCTCACTTTTTCTTCCCTCCCTCAAGTCCTTCATAATTTATAAACTATTATGGTTTTGTCATGTCTTACACAGACCACTGTCTCCCTTCATCCCTTCAGCCCCTTTTCTGTGGCCCATCCCCCTGGGTGGGGTTATAGGCTGATCCTTGTGGTCGGCTCCATCTCCACCCCACCTCCCGCAAGATGGTGTCTGATTCATCACACCTCTACTTGTTCTGAAATGACCCCACGTGGGCAACGACTTCCTTTCCCAGTCTGGTACAGGGCTAAGGCGTGGCTGGGCCATAGGAAATAGGCATAATGCTACAGCTGCTCGCTACCAGCCAAGGGTGACTCTATGTCTTCACGAAGCCTCTCTGGCCCAGACCTGTAACCCACTGGACAACAGTTCACCAAGCAGCAGGCCCCCTTGGCAGCCTGGTCCAGTTGGAGCCCATCAGCCAGTAGGAGACGAAGAACCTAGCCATTACTCTAGCCAGCAGGTTTCCCTCGTCCCCCCAAAAGCAAGGTCCAAGCACCCCACCCACCAGCTATAATTAGCACACCCCTTGCTCATTCTAAGACACTTAAACAAGTAGACGTACTTTAGATTTACTACCTCTTAATGATGGGCTTTGTTTCCCCAGTTAAACAAAACAAAAAACCCAAATCGTAACTCTGTCTTGGGGTATCCCCCGTCTCTATTGAGACACCTGGGTCATGAAGAACAAAGACTGCCTGCCTGTCCTGTGAACACCACGTGCCACTTGCTGTGGTCCCAGCCCATTTTCAGTTTGCCTTCCCACTTGGCTGGCGCAGGCCTCCTTCTCGAAAGACCTGCCGCTCCTCAACCTGCCCCAGAAGACGGTACAGCTGCACAGGCCTCAAAGAAATGCCATGGGATTCGAACCCAGGACACTACAGTGCCCCTGAAGAAGCCGCCCATGGCAGGGAAGAGAAAGGTAAAACATAAGGAATCTCCCAAAGACTGATCAGGGTCTAGTTCTTCCTTGATGACAAACACCAAGGACCGTTGACTCACAGACTTCCCATTCTTACCCCAGGGCCTCCCAAGGACCCAAGTTCCAAAGACAGCGCTCAGCCAGCCCACCAAGGCTGGGGTCACCAGGAGCCACTATCCCACCGTTGCTACTCAATGAGGGTTCACTGTCAAGGCCCAGAGGACCCAGGGAATGAGGTCTACAACTGGCCTCTTGGCCCTCTGACCCCAAAGAAAGGCGGAGGGTCTTTTTTCTTAGCTACAGGATGTGCGAGCCCCAACGTCAATCAGGCAAATAACTGTGGTTACGAACTTCTTGAGGATTCACACAACAGATCTTAGCTCACTAATGAGGTGAGTCATATGCAAAGAACAGTCTCTCCCTGAGTCCAGCCAAAGAACACAAGTCCTTCTCATCCACTCGATTCATCGCAACGTGAGAAAGTTCAAACCCAGCTTGGCTTTGGCCCCACTTCCAAAAGTCTGTAAGCCGAGGAAAGCTCGCTAGCTCCCATCACCATGCAATGGACATGTATTCCCAGCGTAATCTAGAACTGGGCAGCGCTGGACAGACGTTCTGCCCAGTGTTTTGCTGTCCAAATGCAGTCACTCTGATTACCGTGAGCCCATCTGACCTGACACCGTGTTTCTTCTTCTGGCCTGCTGGCTGGCAGAGGGCCCTGGGGAGCCAGGAGGGCCGATCACTAATGTCTAGGCGGCCTCCTCCCGTCACAAAAAGGCTGACCATCCCGTTATCCCATTTGGAAAACGTAGACCCGGTTGTTAGGAAAGCCTCTCCTTGAGAAGTGAAAGTAGGTGAGGCTCTGTGATGCAATTCGAGGGATCTGCCTGCTGAGCAAAGAAAGCATCAGCAGTGACACTTCTCTCTGGCTGTCCCCTGGCGAGTAAGTGATAGCAGTTGCCAGGATTTTCAAGCCTTAATGCCGCCCCCTCCCTCCAAGGCCAACAGCAAGTTTTTCTTTTGAAGGAACTCAAGACTAACCAAGGAAGCGCAAGCCCCCGATGGTAAGGATGTGATCTGCTTTCCGATTGCTTTCCGAAGGGCCGCAGCCGACACTGCGCTGCGCGCACGCTCGTGGGCACAGGTTACTGCATTGGAGCCTCTGCAGCAATGCTCTAGTTCTATCCAGGAGGTGGGTCAGAACTACTGACGCTGCAGGAGCGTTTTCCTTTCTTGTGCCGATTTCTCATACAAAAGCCATGCATGAAAAAAAAATCATTTTAGAGGCCGTTTTTGGCTCAGGCTTGAATTCGGATGTATTTAAGAGAACATTAGCTTAATCAGAGCAGAGAGTCGTGTGTTGGTTCATTTTGTTGCTCAAATAGCCAGAGAGCAGGATCCTCAAGCATTGGACTTACACAAGTTCTGGAATGGGCCGTGGTTCCGTACCAGGCCTGTGGTGCTGCATAATGTTGCAGTTGACTTCTTTTTCTCTTAAGGAATGACAGCCCAGGAGTCAAATTAAAGGCTTTATTTTACTGGATTACTACTGAAAGTCCTACTTCTCACCCCTGCCCTAGGTTGCAGCTCCCTCCATCGCACTCGGATTTGGGATGCTGGCCCTCCCCTAGGCCAGCCCTCCCACCAAAAGGTGAGTCACTGTAGTGTTACAAATTTACTGGCACAGAACACTATAAATTAACCAACAGCAAGTTACCCAAAGGGGATACACCCTTATAAAAGGGCACAAAAAGAACTGTTACACTTTTAACACAGGGAACAATTACCAGCCCTAGGGTGTGTTGCAACCTCAACCCTAAGCCCTGCCCCTTTGCGCTGGCCAGGAGCTTCTCCACCAACATTCCACCAGTTACCTGCTGCTGGTTCCCAGGGCCACGGGCCCCGAGGCTTGCCTTTCAGCAGAGCTTTCCTCCACAGTACTCACCACCTTTATGGCGGTCCCAGGCTCTTCTGTCACTTTCAAGTTGAGCTCCCAAAGGGCAGTAGATAACATGACCACACCAACAGGATTTCTGCTGACCCGGGTCCCGGGCCACCCCTCACACAACCTTCACCCTCCCTCCCCGCCCCCCTCACTTTAAATCTGGACCTACAAGATAGGGACTTATTTCTAGGTAACCCAGTTAATATTCAAACAGGATCAGGACCTGGGGACGCTTGCTTCCCTCCTTCCCCCACAGCTTAAGGCAAACTTGAGAATAGAGAATCGCTTCCTGCATTTCAAACTCCTTATGGTGTGCGTGTGCACCTTCCGTGAGCTAGCTGTAGGTCGTAGGCCCAGCTGCAGGTTTTCCGCCAAGTCATTGGCAAAAACACCCCATGAGAAAAAAGGGGGAGGGGGAGACACAACTCCTTTATTTTCACCCAGGAATGATTCAGCAAGAGCTGGCCTTTCATTTTTCTCACCGAAAGCTTAGGGACTTGATTTTTAAAGGAGACCCAAAATCATCTGACAATATCAAAACCTGGACCACAAACAGG
Source organism: Tenrec ecaudatus (assembly GCF_050624435.1). Lineage (NCBI taxonomy): Eukaryota > Metazoa > Chordata > Mammalia > Afrosoricida > Tenrecidae > Tenrec > Tenrec ecaudatus. The sequence continues at coordinate 151,998,736 of NC_134530.1, read as the reverse complement.
GGTGGAAAGAAAAGGGTGGGGGTGGGGGGGCGGTGGACAATTAACAATGACCTTAAAAATCAGCTGCCGGGACAAGCTTCCCGGTTAACCAATTATCAGCAGGGCTTTAGTCACCACTCCGCCCACATTTTAATCCCCATGTGGAAAAATCCGAACATTTCGGCATGAAATATCCTGCTGAACGTTTTTGACTATCACAGCAAATCACAGGGGGGGGGGGCACACGCAAAAGGGCCTTTAGACAGAAAAATCAGGAGACGCGCTTGCACACACACACACCTTTGCCTGCAATGCATAAGGGTATCCCGAATCCGTATGGATAACTCACTAGACAAACAGCATTATCAGGTTAACCCACTGTTAATTCAGTTTTGTGTTGGCTAGTCATTAGACGTCTTGAGGGAGTCTGAGGGTCCGTAATTCACCTGGGTTGAACTACTTACCCTGGTATATGGCTATCTATACCACTACTGGGCATGTGTGTGGCTATGAAAGACGGAGGGAGAGAGAGAACTTAGGTGTCCAAATATGACCCTGGCCTAGTAATTCAACATCGGAAAACATCCCAGGGACTCACCCGAATAATAATATTAGAATCTCTGCATATCAGACACAGTGAACGAGTCAACTGCACATTCTGGCTAGAGAACACAAGCTGTTAGGCAGCCAGGGACGCCAGGTCTGTCACTAGCCACTCATTTGACCTTGAGCAAGTCTCTTCACCTTCCCAGGCCTCAAGCACCTATCTATACTCTATTCTTCACACACACCAGCTCCCCCCCCCCCCAAGTCATTTTGACCCCTCAGGTTAAACACAACTTTTTTGAGGGGGTGAAGAAAAAAGAACATGGGCTTTAAAGAGCCTGTTTACAGAAACAAACTAGGGTTGGATGTGCAGCACAGGGTAACATGGGAGCAGAGGGCCCCCCAAACACAGTTCTTGGCCCTAAAGCTCCTTCATCCCTGTTGGCTCTTAACATGGTGTGCTGCAGTGCATTCCCACTTCTCCCTAGCAGGGCCAAACATTCTCCACTGCCTCCTTCAAAATCCAATTAGTCCTCAAAGAACGTACCCTCCTGCTCCCATCACTCAATCCACACCAGAAGGGCCCCTGAAGGACAGGCCTCCAGGCCCTCAAGGGCGCCAGGCAGTGTGCTAAACCTGTGGGATGACAGAGGGGATTCGGTGGCAGCTGGGTTGTCAAGATCTGATAGGTTTTGATCCCACAAACGGATACTTGCGGGGGCTATTCTGTTTGAAGTTTTTCATATTGGTGCCCCACCTCTAAGTCAGGGGAGGGGGTGTCCTCTTGCAGTGGCTACTGGTGACCAGGACTCCTACGGAAGGCGTTTCCCCCAGCTCTCAGGCCCCTCTCCTCCCCTGGAGACCCCTCATTTCCTTTGGGGATCGCTCTTTGGGGAGGCGGCCATGGCAACCGGCAGGAGCAGCCCTACCACCAAGTACAAAGGAAGTACCCGGAGGTGCCCGTGGCCTCCAGTCTTCTTTTTGGTTTATTGTACTCAGAGGCCCGGGTGGGTCAGCTTATTATCCAAGACTCATCTTTCTTATTTAAAAAAAAAAAACGTCCACACACCGCTCCCCATTGTCAAGCGCTTCAGGTGACATCTCGGTTGTTCCGGGCACATCCTGTGTTTATGGAAAGTGGCTCATTACAGCTCTCAAAAGTATACCTTAAAGGCCATCTTAGGGCGGCGAAGACACACCCTTTCTGGCACTAGCCCGCTCGACCGGCTCCGCAGTAAGGGGAAGCCAATTTTGTGGGGTTTTTTTTCTTCCTTTGGGGGAGGGCGGCCTCCTCTGCGGGGTGCTGACCGAGCCCCAGCACCTCGAGAAGGAGCCTTGACCCCGCGGCTGCCTCCGCCGCGGGAACGGCAGCCCCCACGGGGCCCCCGGGCCGGGACGCCCGGCCCCAGGGGAAGGGGAGGAGCGCGCCTTCCCTCCGGGTCCGGAGGGCGGAGGGAGAAAGGAAGGAGCGCAGATCGGAGGTGCGCGCCGAACGAGGGAGGGCAGTCGGCTGGGGATGCCGCCGGCTCCGGCCCCGGGCCGCCCATCGGCTGCGCGCGCCCTTGGGCTCGGGGCCCCGCAGCCCCGGTGGGGTCCACGCGCCGCCCCGCGCCCTCCCCCAGCACCGCGTTCCCTCCATTTCCGAAGTGCGTCGTCTTTTAAGCCGCGCGGCGCTGCCAACCTCTGCGGCGCGCCGCCGCCGAGCCTGGCCGCGCGCGCCCCCCCCAGACTTCCTCGTGCGCCGGCTCCACCCGGGGCTCCCCCGCGCCACTCACCCCCTTCCCCATGCTGGCGGTGGTCGGTGTCCGGCGCCGAGTCCGGTCGCTCGAGAATCAAGCAGAAGGGGGAAGCGCAGCTCCCGGCCGAGGAGCGGGGCCGGGGGAGCCGAGGGCAGGGAGCTCGGGCTGCCTCGGGCGGGAGGGAAGGAGCGCGGCCGGGGCTCGAGCCGCCGCCGCCGAAGCTGCTACCGCTGCTGCCGCCGCCGCCGCCGCTGCTGCCACGTGTCCGCCTCCTCCCGCCGGTGCCTTGCGCCCCAGACCCCGCGGCAGCTCGGCCGGCGCCTCCTCCTCACTTCCTAAAATACGAACCTGCTCGCTGGCCCCGCCCACGCCGCGGCACGTCACCGTTACCGGAGCAACCTGACACCGGCCCCGAGCTGGCTCCACCCCCACCCCAGTCCCCGCCCGGGGCCGCGCCGGCGGCGGCCAGTCCGGGCTCCCGGCGGGAGACTGCGGGGCCTTGCAGCGGGGAGGGGGGAGGGTTCGTGGCTAAGGTCCGGGAGCCGCGGCTGTGCGGGTGCGGGACGCGCCGACTGGCCGGGCTGCGGGGACCCGGGGGCCATGGCACCCCCTCCCCCGCTGCCCGCCCGCCGTGACCGGCTTGCTTTGTAGGACGTGCAGGGTCCGCAGTCGGGCGGGTACTCGGAATCTCCGCAGACCAAGGACCGAAAATCTAGCGCGGAGTAGACTTTGTCCAGCGCGTCTGGGTGCTCCTCGGGCCCTAACGGACACACCGGGGGGCTCGGGTGTGACTGCGGCCACTGCCTGCCTGAAGGATTCCTTCCGGTTCTCTCCGGGGCCCAAGCTCCGCATCCACCTGTACTCGGCCCCGCCAGCCTGCAGGCGCCCTCCTGCACATCCGAGCGGGGCGCCCCTCTGTCCACCTTCTGCTCAGTCCCAGGAGGAATGGGTGGTCTGCGCCGGTTTGGCCAGAAATCCCTCCTACTCCCTCCACTCAGAGCTCCAATGGCCATCGGAAGGGGGGTCTGCGAATGCATTCATGCTACTGTGTGAATGCATTGTCCAATTTGGGGTGGGCGGCTTTAGACAGGGAAGCGTCTCTTAACATGAGGGGCTTTCTCTAAAGGGGACTGACTGGCTTGGTGCCTCCCCAGCTCTCTGAGCAATGCTTCCTACCACTGGGCTTGGGTGCTCTCAGAGGCCTAGGTACCCATCGCCCCTTCTTCAAAAGGCTTCTGAGAGGAAGCTGTAGCTGCTACAGTTAACGATACATTATTATTCGCAATAACAATGCTTTCAGGAAGTCCAGTACACGCTGGGAAACCGGAGATCCGCAGGAGAAAGTCACTCCACGTCTGAGAATTCCTAAGAGAAACGAAGAAAATATTAACTTCCTAAGCAAGCAAAAGCCAGCCGTATCAACCCCAAGTAATAATTTAACATGAACAAATACGGATGATAGGCAACTTGAAAGAAGTGGGGGAAGGAAGTAAGGAAAGACTGGAGTGGAAACTAGCAATTGTGGTACCAGTTCTATCATTACAGCCATTCTCAACCCGCATTAGAGGAAATGATTTCTCTAGGCAGGAGCCCTGGTGGCTAGTGGGTTGGTTACACTTTAGTCTGCCAAGCGCAATACCAGCAGTTTGAAGCCACCAGGCGACCTGCCGGAGAAACATCAAGCTTTCTAATCTCCTAAAGAGTTACAGTGTGGAAACTCCACAGGGGCAGCTCTACTCGGCCCTAGAGACTCATTATGACTTGATGGCTGTGAGTTTGGTGTTTTAAATTTATTTCTTACAAGAGTCTCTTTCCTCTTGCCTAGGAGTGTACATTGTGAGGATATGTGGCTGGCTACGCTTAGCTACCCTATAGGACAGGGTAAAGCTGCCCCCGTGAGTCTGTTGAGAGGACTAGAAAGCCCCATCTCACCCCACTCCCTCTCCCATCCCTTCACCACCAGCACCACCACTCCCCAGGAAGAGCTGGTGGTTTTGAACTTTGGATCTTTGGGATCTCAGCCTGACATGTAACCACCACACCACCAAGACTCCTTCCAGCAGTCTACTCTACAGACTTGGTTAAATCGATGCGGGCCCTGAGAGTAGAACTGAACTCACAACCGTGCGTGCTGGAGGAAGAGTCCCCAATTCAGAACGGAGTTCCTGATATTCCTAATTCAACAGAAGATCCTTCCAGAGTGTTATCAGGGCTTTTGTCTTCCAGGCTCCAGAAAACGTCTTATTTACCTGCTCCACAGCCCCCACTAGAGGTCCCTGGGCGATGCAAGCAGTTTGCATTTCTAACCTCAGTGCTGGAGTTTTGAATCCACACGGAAGAAAGGCCTGGTCATCTGTTTCCACAAACACTACAGCCAAGCAAAGTCCAGATCAGTTCTTGTACTCTGTAACACGTGGCGTCACCCAGAGTGGGTACTGAACCAATGACAAGAGCTTGGGGTTTTCCGGTTTTGTTTTGTGCAGCCCCATTACTGCTCACTTGTAAGACAAAGATTTTGCTTCCTGAGAGATCCCTTCCCCTGTTGAAGAGGAATTAGTCTTCTGACCCAGGGCAGGATGTGAAAACGTGGTCACAATAGTAACAATGAAAGTAGAAAGCAAAAGTCTTAACAATGTAAATTTCTCCTGCCCTCCAGCTGTGCTGATCTCTTTTGTGGCCTTCAAAGGAAAAGTTGTCAGTCATCAATACAATCGCAAGGCCTTTCCCTTTGGGACTTCTGACTTTCTTCATTTAGCAGCTGAAAATTGAGGAAGAGACCTTTAGGAGAACCCCAAAGTTCCAGAGGACTCTACTTCTAGCTGTGCTCCCAGGTGGTGAAAGGCCACACACATAGAAGACTACAATCTCTCTTTTGCCTCATTCTCCACAAAGCACCTTTGCGTGTGCGGTTTTCTCGGATTCTCAGTTTGCAGGGTAGAGGACTTTACTGCATAGTGCGGAATGGGGAACGAAGGCTCAGGGGAGCATCTCCCAAGGTCATTCAGCTGGTCATCAGGGGAGACTGGCCTCAAATGGTCACAAGGGGAACCCTCTTTCTACTCTTAAAAGTTTGATCTCTGATGAGTAGAAAGGAGGAATTGTTGTTTTCACCATTGCTATCTTCACAAGGGCAGATTTCCACGTGCCTCTGGCTCTTTAATAATCAAGACCTTTAAGAGAGCCTTTTCTCCTTCCCATCCTTCATCAGGCTAAAGCGAACACCTGTCCCACCCATCATCAGGCTAAAGCGAACACCTATAGATATGCCTTTCCAGTGATCCCTCCCAACCCACCTGATCCGGCCTCTGGAGCCAAATCCCGCTCCATTGTTTTGGGGATCTGATAATGCCTCTTGCCATTTCACTTCTACTGAGAGAAACACATTTGCATGCCAGAAAGGACTCCACTACTGAGCCCCACCCCCAGGTGGGTCTTTCTTTAAGCCTCTTGCTCAGGGGTGGGTCTTTCTTTAAGCCTCTTGCTCAGGGCCCTTGCTTTCGGCACTTCCGAGACGTCTTCGTCTTCAAGGACGTCTTCATGAGAATCCGGCCCCAAGTGAAGGACCAATTTTCCGAGGTCGAGCGAACAGCGTGGGAGAATGAAGCTGGAGTTGTATCCACCTGAGTCGGGGAAAGTAATGAACCGAAGCCCCGGACGATCCTGTGGCGTTCAGAAAGGAGACAGCATGGCCAGGAGTGAGGTGCAGTGGACTCCAAAGCAAGAGAGACACCTCGGGGCAGAGTAGCTAAGGAGGAAAAAGCCGCCTTCTTGTGAGAGATTTCTTCCCTCCTCTAATGAGAGATGTTTGAGTGGAAATGCCCTCTCTTCTTATTATGAATACAATGAGGCCCAAGGGGCACTGGGTAGTAGCAGGCCTTTGGTCTTACTCCCTGGCCACTGCAGGGGACTTCAGGCTTTCCAGAAGAGAGGTGGGGTGGGAAAGGGGGTGACAAGTTCGGCCCCTCTTATTTGATCTCCTTACTCTCTGTACCCTTTCTCAACCCCTCGTTTGGGCACCATTACACTGATTGGCCTGGAGACTCAGCATATCCGGAGGCCAGGGCTGCCAAGAGTGGACGGCTTCTAGGAGGACTTGATCACAACTGTGAAGGGTTGGCTCATTTATCCTGAACAGTCAGCAGATGGCTGCAAAGGATGATGCAAGTCAGTCTTTTGAGCCAAGAAAGCCAGCACTTTGAGTAAGGACTTGCTGAATTGAATAAACATGCCATTGCAATTAAGGGCTTTCTAATGTGAGTTCGGGAGTCTACCACCAGGTTAGCATTTTCAATATGAAGCAACTCTTGGAGTGATCAATGAGCTTAGGGACCTGGAAGGACAGAAGTCTCTTTCATGCAAACAGTCTTAAAGCACACATCCTATCCTCTGTCTATTCCCCAGAACGGGGTCCTGGTGGCATTGGGAGGCACCAGGTGGGTGGCTAACCTCAAGTTCAGTCATTGGTTTCCACCTGCAGCTCCGACAGGGAAAGAGGAGACTCTCTGCTCCCCTAAAGACGGCCAGCCTCATAAACCCGCAGGGGCAGGTCTGCTTGTCTTGTAGGGCCCTGTGAGTCAGGATCGATTTGATGGCAGTGAGTTTGGTTTGGGTTCTTATTCCCCAGAAGGTACTTTGCTACTCTTTCTGCATGAAACCTCAGTTTTCCCATAGCAACTTCGATTCACCCCATGGAAGTCTGCTCAGCAGCGAGGTCAACTGCCCCCTGCTGAAAATGCCAGGTCTCGGCAGGTCATTGACTGCACACACCCCCCCCAAAAATCTGCCAACTGGTAATAGGCTTAGCACTTGTTTGATTCTAAAACATGTCCTTCCATATCCACCGTTTCTTTTGTTCTTGTTTATTTAATTTTCACGAAGCCCTTCATGAAGCTACCCTATCTAAACATTATGCTTAAAAGAAAAATGTTGGGAAAGCTGAAGTGTGGTTCAGAGGTTTTTCCATAGTGCCAGCTGCAGGCTCGAACCTGATTCCTCTGCCCTGGAATTCAGGAACAAATGGAGGCAGCGTGAACATGGCATGCCTTTGTTTCCTTGGGCTGACTCGCTCCCATGCCAATCACTGTTCCTCCCAGGCGACCTTTCCGCTCATCCCTTTATTCCCTTGGAATGCTCCCTAATCTTCTAAACCTACTTTCTCTCCTTATGGATGGTTGAGCAATGACTGGCCGCTCAGCTGCTCATGGAACGGTTGGTGGTTTAAACATCCCGAGACAGATGCTGCGGGAGAAAGAGCTGACCATATGTGATGGTAAGAGTCCAGCAAACCCAGTGGGGCAGCTCTACTCTGTCACCTGGCTGATGGGGGGGGGGGGGGGGGCTGAGTCAGCAACCAACCCTCACAACACCACCAGGTGGACACTATCTGAAAGGTTGGTGGTTGATGGACACCCAGAGGCGGCTCAGAAGAAAGGTCTGGCAGAGACTTTACACGTGGCCTCTGGAAATTTGGGAAAGTCAGCAGTTTAATTGGGGCTGTTGTAGGCAACTACCACCCACAACGCCACCAAGGCGCTTCTACTCAGCCTCTCTTTAGCATGAAGGCCATGTAACATGTTGGCTCTTGCTAAGAGCTGTCTTTGCAGGCTGTGTGTGTTAGTCTGGGTAGACTAGAGAAACAAATCCATGGACACATATGTGTATAACAAAGAGGCTTATATACAAGAGCAATTGAACATGGATAAAACATCCTAGCTCAGTCCAGATCAAGTCCATAAGTCCGCTATTAGCCCATATGTCCAATACCAATCAATAAAGTCCTCTTTAGACTCAGGAACACATGCAATGACGTTGACTGTAGAAGATCACCGGCCAGTGGGCGGGAAGTCTTTGGATCCAGTGTCATTGGAAACAGAGCTGACAGAGGTCTCTGCAGAGGTCCATGTGTCTTGTCAGATCCTATGTCTCCCAGGATGTGAGCAGAGAGAGAGTCTCTCCTGCCTCCAAGGAGGAAGTTGCCAGCTTTCCCAGAATTCTCAGGAGAAGGCCGTGCCCACACAGAAGTCTCATTGGTTATCTCCAGATTGACAGCCTAGACTCCACCCCTACATTCTTAATCCTTACATTGACACCAGATTAGGTGACTCCCACAGATAGGCCAAGGCACCAAAAAGGAGTCTTCAGTGGCTTCCCGTGTGTTTTGACACTGAATCATGACGTGGAACTCAGTTCTGTCGTTCCCTCTGCTCTTCTAGCACTCTGTCCCCAACTTCTACTCCCCTCAGAACCCTGACCCACCTTGACGAACACCCTATTCGTTTCCTACAAATCGACAGCAATTGGGGCATCCCAAACCACAACTCACAAGGCACTTAGAAGAGATTTGGATGGAAACTCATTTTAATGCCAGAGCCCCGTCTGCATCCAGACAGCAGCTGCGGCCTCCGGAGCCCTTGCTTTCAGCGGGGGGGAGGGGGCCACAGAAGAGGAGCAGGAGCGAACTGCTCCAGGCCTGGCTGTCCCTGGGAGGATGGCCGCTGCCACGGCTGGGCAGCGTGGAGGAAATAAAAGCCATCATTGGAATGGACCGATTTGCTATTCTTGGCCTTCAAAGCTTCCATGGGAAAACAATTGAGCACGTTCTGTGGAAGCTGCTCTCAGAGATGCTGCCTTCGCAGTGAAACCAGGAGCAGGGACTGGGTTGATTTTCCTTTTGGTGGCGGGAGTGAAGAGCCATCCCTGTGGAGGAGCAAGCACAGGCGCAGGGAGAAGTGATTCAGTTCATTTTCAACAGTCAGGGCGTTTATGGTGACAGCAGTAGGAAGCACCCCCAAAGTAGGTCAGGCACAAAAATAGTAACCAGCTCAATTCATTTTTAATAGTTTTTTGTGTTATTTTTACTCCGGAGGCTGCCATTTTGGTTGATGAGTGACCTCCACACTTGGACTCTGACAGATAAGACCATAAGAACCGTTTCCTGCCTCCTTCTCCTCCGAAAAGAACCCTCCCAAGCCCTATCTCTGGTACTCCACACTCTTTGATTCTGGCAAATAAATGAAGCTACCATGATGGGGCACCTACCACGGTGTGCGGCGCTGGCATATCAATGTGACCAAGCCACATTCTCTACCCTTGAAAGGCCCCCTCCCTGATGTAAAAGGAGACAAGGGGAGAGAGATGGCTCCTCACCGTGGGGGGTGTGGCTTCTGTGTAGAGCCTGGTGGGGGCACGCAGACATGGGCAGCTCTCCCCGTGAGTTCAAGTCCGGCAGCATGCGTATGTGAGTATGTGGCCCGGGTTACAGAGGAGTGATACAGAACAAGATTTTGCACGAACAAGATTTTGCAGTCTTCAGACCCATAAGCTAAACAGCCTGCCCACTGGAGGTCTGGCCAGAGTTCAGGTGGTGAGAGGGCCAGCAGCAGGCGAGAAGCTGGAGAGGGAGCAGGGTCCAGATTGTGCAGGACCTGGATGCCAATCTGAGGGCTTGGACTTTATCCTGGAGGCCACAGGAAGACACGGCAGGGCTTGGAGCCCAGGAGGAGCATGGTCAGCTCTGTTCGGTGGAAAGTTTTCCCAGACGGCACCAGGACCCTGAGACACGGCTTCCCAGCCAGTACATGTGCCAAAGTTCATCTGATCAGGTCACAAAATCAGTATCTCAAAGATCCGTGCTTCCCCAGTAGGGCCTTCAGAGAGCAGACTCACTGTGTTTTTTTGTTTTTTTTAATGCACATATCTCTCTCATCCAATAGAGTTTGCTTAAACAATGAATTTCATATTGCTGGATAGGATGAAAAAGAACTGGACTTTGGACATCATTTAAAGAATTTATTAACATACAACTCCCTGGTACCCCAGAATGGCTTAAATCACTGGGAAGCCTCAGGTCTTTTATTCCATTTCATATGTGTGTGTGTGAATATTTGCATATGCATACACACGTGTGTGTATGAGAAAGACATCATGTTAGGTAGGACGGAGAGGCAGTGAAGGAGAGGAAGGCCCCCAGGAGATGGATTGACACCATGGCTGCTATCCATGGGCGTAGGCACAGGGACAATTGTAAGGATGGCGCAGGACTGGGCACTGTTTCATTCTGTTGTCCATAAGGTTGCTATGGGTTGGAATTGACTCAATGGCACCTAATAACACACACACACACACACACACACACACACACACTTTCTTTTTCTTTGTCTTTGTCAAATCCCAGACAGACACAGGACCTTCTTGGCTTCCACTTCTCAGAAAGAACTATGGTGCAGTCCCTTTGACTGAAGCAACATTTACTCACCTGACTCCCAATCGCACTTCTAAAGATAAAAGAGGAAGAAGTCAAACTAATGAATACTTTAGCCTCAAGTGTCCAGATAGTTAAAATGGAAGTTGTTCCCATGCTGTGTTAGTCTGGGTACTTTAGAGAAACAAATCCACGGAAACTCGTGTTTAAGAGAGAGTTTTATTTAAAGGGTAAGTGCACATCAAGAAAACATCCCAACCCAGTGCTGCCCAAGTCCGACATTAACCCATTAACCTATATTTCCAACACCAATTCACAAAGTCTTCCTCCATCTCAAAAAACAGATACAACCATGCCAAGTGCAGGAGGAAAGCCGAGGTCAGTGAATATATAAACATCTCAGCACCCAGGGCTGCATCAGGCTAGGTCCATGTGGCTTCTCCTCAGGGATGTCTTGTAGGAAGTGAGCCTTGCCAGCTAAAGCAGGGAACTGGCTAAGGCAGCTGCATCCTGGTCTGACCAACAGAAAGCAAGAGACCCGCGAACTAGAAAGGCGAGGCTCATTGAGCCACTTATGTCTCTGCCCTTCAATTAACCCCACATGTGTTTTTCAGCCAGGTTGGCACAATGAACTCACATGCCAACAAATCTTAGCTCCTTGGTTTTTTGACAAGCTGTTGTCAGTTTGACATTTGATAACTGGTGTAAGAGGTGGTAGGATCCCTAGCAGCACTGTGGCTAAGTGTTAGGCTGTTAACTGAAAGGCTGGTGGTTCGAGCCCACCAGCAGCTCCATCAAAGAAAGCTAGTAGTCTATATTGATTATATAGCCTTGGAAATCCTATAGAGCAGTTCTACTGTGTCCTTCAGGGCTAGTATGACTAAGAATCAACTTGACAGTAATGAGTTTTTATGGTGGTGGTGTTGGTGTTGGTGTTGGTGTTGGTGTTGGTGTTGGTGTTGGTGTTGGTGTTGGTGTTGGTGTTGGTGTTGGTGTTGGTGTTGGTGTTGGTGTTGGTGGTGGTGTTGGTGGTGGTGGTGGTGTTGGTGGTGGTGTTGGTGGTGGTGTTGGTGGTGGTGTTGGTGGTGGTGTTGGTGGTGTTGGTGGTGTTGGTGGTGTTGGTGGTGTTGGTGGTGTTGGGGGGGTGGGGGGGGTGGCGGTGGAGGTGGTGGCGGTGGAGGTGGTGGTGGTGGAGGTGGTGGTGGTGGAGGTGGAGGTGGTGGAAGTTATGGTGGTGGTGGTAGAGGTGGTAGGAACGTAGTAACAGGGGTGGAGTTGGGAACATTGATCAAATAGCAGGATCTCAAACACATAATCTCCAATCGACAGCATTTCCCTTCTCACATAAATTAATAGGTCCACACAAATATGTCTCACAGTGAGAATCGTGAGAACAGAATGTGCCCCATGCCGGCTGTCCTCTTCTCCCGCCAGCCTCCTCAGTCTGCTAGAGGCTCGTGTGTGCTGACATCGGCCAGCCAAGGGCACAGAGGTAGGTGGAGGGAGTGTGGCCCACACACCACCTGTCCTAGCTGTCTTGGCTGTCACCAAACCCTGGGAGAAAAACGGGACATGTTGGGGCCATGTCCATTCTGACTCACGGCAAGCCCGGTGGTAGAGAGGTGAGCTGCTTCGCAGCGATTCTTGGCCGTCTTCTAAGGAAAGGGTCTGGAGTTCGAGCCCACGACTTCCTGCAGGTAGGAAGAGGAGGCGCCGGCCACGTGGGAGCCTAGGAAACCCCATGGGACAACTCCACACAGCCACATGGCGCCTCTGCGTCAGGTTTACTCCAGCCAGCAAGCATCACAAAGGCAATGTTTATAGAAGCAGGTTCCTGGGCCTTTCTTTTGTGGCACTACCCAAAAACTTAAAAAAAAAAGACAACCCAAGACTCACACCCTCAGGTCGATTCTGATTCATAGTGATCCCAGAGGACAGGGTAGAACTACCCCTGGGGGATCCCAAGACTGCAGCTTCTTCCTGGAATTAAAAAGCCCCATCTTTCTCCCAAGGAGTGGCTGGTGGTTTTGAACTGAAGACCTTGTGGTTAGCAGCCCATTGCTCAACCAGGGCTCCTGGGTGGGTTCAAACTAGCAACGTTTAGCTTAGTCATTGAGCGTGAGCCATACGTGCCACTCAGTGTCCTTGTGAGTCGGAATTGACTGGATGGCAGCGAGACCCCATGAAACGCAGGGAACACTGGGAAATGCAGCCAGTAAGAGGGTGGACTTCAGGCGAGCCCGCGGTTTGCACCTGCCGAGCGAGAAGTCTGCACAGCCCAGCTCTAGACTGCAGGGGCTGACGCAGCACAGCGTCCTTGGGAGAAAGAACGCAATTCACAGCCCGTCACACCTTTTTTAATCCTTCCTTTTCGCTTCAAAGTATAAAAAAGAGACACCATATGCGAACCCAATCACTAATTAGAGAGGGAGCGTTATTACAGCTTCCTACGAACAGACCCAAGGAGAAGGCTGTTTCTAGACCGCCCCTCCCATTCCCGGAACAAGCAGCTGAGTCCCTGAGGCCAGGCTGCAGGCTCAGGCTGCTGCTGGACTGCGGGGGACTGGTGCAGGCTGGGCATTCATCCCGCCCCCACCGCCTGCCTCTAATCTCATAAACCAGAAGTGCTCAGAAAGCCTTGTATTCTCTCCCCCTTCTCATTTATCATAATGGGGGGAAAAGAGAGGGGGGGCGCTGTTAAAAGTTTTGAATTAAGAAACAGTTGCCATCTGGGTAATTGAATTCTGCTTCGAGCAGGCCACCTGGTTCACATCAGCAGCTCTTGGCAGGTATGGAAGTGTCAGCTAAGGTCCTGCATTGACTTCTAAACACCGGCTCACATTCCGAGAACAGCCAGAAAGGCTTCATTTCTAAACAGCGAAGGGCGTTTCGTATCAGGTTACCTCAATGCATGGCAGGCTTCTCCGGCTGCCAAAACTTAGAATCCTAGCTGTGATCGTTGGGCTGGTTTATTCCCAACCACATGCTTCCTAAAAGACAAGACAAACAACTGGACAGCCTTTTCCCTTTGGCATCCTGTTCGGAGACAGATAACTGAAATCACCTCTCTCTCCTAGAGGATGCAAGAGGCTGCCGGGTTCCCACTCCTCAAAGCGTGGAGAGCTGGGTGGGCAAGCCTGGAAGGGAATGCCAAGCTGGAGGGGGGAGGGCTGTCTTGCTCTTGGGTGGCTCATTCCGAGGTCAGTGGCTCCAACTCACCAGCAGCGGAAGAAAAGCCCTGGCGATCTGCTTCAGCAACAATCACAGAGCAGGAAGGCCGCAGCGCAGCACTGTTGAGTTCGAGTGCACTCGGCAGCAAGCGCCTAGCAACCAGAGTCCTGGCTCAGCCTTGTTTCCACAGACCAGGCAGTCTGAAGCCAGGGCGTTGGTGTGCTGCTCTCCTGCTAGGGCAGTCTGGCCAATGGACACAGCCCATTCACCTACCTAGACAAAACAGCTGTCAAGAGGGCCAGTGGGCTAGGACCTGGTTAGGGGAAGAGAACATCTCTAGGCCTGGGTGGTCTTACATAAGCCCCCGTCTTTTTCATAGAGTCCCGTTTCTCTGCAATGAGGTGTCGTCCTCAGGCACCATTGGCGTGTTGAGTTGGGAGGGGCCCTAAGCATCGGATAGCAATCTTGCTCACAACCAGCTGGGGTTTTTACAGAGGACTGAGTTTAGGGATTGAGAATTCGGTACCAGAAATAACCGGGCCCTGCCTCCTCCTTTTAGCAGCATGGAAATGAGGGGGAGAGACTTCACATTCTGTCTCCAAGGTCACAGAGCTGCTGTGGGCTGCCAGATCGTGACCCCAGCTCCCCACTCTGCCTGCCTCCCCAAGCCATTTCCTTCACCATGGGGCTGCGAAGAAAGAACAGGAGCTGCTACGAAGAAAGAACAGCGATGCTTTGCTTCTAAACAAAGATGGGGGTCATAGCAAGCATGTACTTTAAGGGATGGGCTCCCTTAAAACAGAACTTTTCACGAGGGCCCTAGATGCTCCCATAGGCTCGTCTAAAAATCTCACACAGCCTCTCGAGTGATTTCTCAAGAGAACTGTAGCTGAACACACACACACACACACACACACACACACACACAGTTTCACTGAATCAGAAAGATTTCAAGGAAGCATCTTCCTTTTGCCCAAAATGGTGTCAAAAAATTTTTGAATGGAAAATCTCTTGCAGGGTTTTGCAGAGGCTCTCCCCAGGGCCACAGTGCTCAGCCCTCTGCCATGACTTTCTTGGCATGAGCACCCTCAAGATTTTCTTCTCCCTGTCAGCAGATGGGGAAGAGGAGCTCTCTAGAGAATATGGAGACTAGCAGTAGGGCCTAGGCAATGGACATGGAGCTGGGCTAAGCCTTGAACAGAGAACAGAGGAAAAACCAAATCAAACTGGTGGTTGCATAATCTGTTGTCAACATGAGACTATCAAGGGTGGAGTTTAGCCTGTCAATCAGGTCACAACTTAATGACCGCATTTGGATGTGCTAAGGAGCTAAATAGCTCACTGGAGGCCAAATACACTCACTCCCTGCAAGATATTCCTGCTGACAAGCCACATGGAGCTACGCTGATGGCAGCCAGACCTTGGAATTGGAGGAGCCACATGGAGATCTACACCAGCACAAAGATGCATCCACTGCCATTGGATCCACAAGACTTTCCACCCACTGCCCTGTGATCTCCCTGCACTTGGCATCATTGCATGTGTTGTGTGAGTCTGAAGAAGAGTTTATGGGCTAGTATCAGACATATGGGCTAATAGTGGACTTATGGGATTGATCTGGACTGGGCTGGGATATTTTCTTAATATACAATTACTCTTTATATAAAGTTCTTTCCTATGTACATATGAGTGTCTATGGATTTGTTTCTCTCGTCTACCTGGACTAACAACAAACTCACTGCCATCAAGTCAATTCAGACTCATAGAGATCCTATAGGACAGAGTAGAACTGCCCCTGTGAGTTTCTGAGACTGGAACTCTTTACTGGAGTAAAAAGCCTCATCTTTCACTCCCAGAGTGGCTGGTGGTTTTGCACTGTTAGCCTCGTGGTTAGCATCCCAACGTGGTACTTACTACTCCAGCACTAAAGAATGAGAAATTCCTTAATTGGTGCAAATAAGTTAGCCTTCAGCTGCGTACTAAAAGGTTGGAGGTTTGAATCTCAGAGACACCTTGAGAGAAAGCTAGAAGTCTGCTTGTGATAATCTGCTCTCGAGAGTCGCTTGGAGCACCGTTTGTTCTGATACTTATGGAGTCTCCATGAGTCAGGGTTGGCTTGACAGGAGATGGACTGGTAATTCTGCCTTACGGGGCCCCTTCCAACTGTCAGCAGGCTCGCTTACATTCCCTCAGCCTTAGGACCCCTCTTCAGAATCCAATCAAAGAGCACTTGCCTTAATTTGAAAAGCTGCCTTAAAGTCACCCCATCTGACATGTCCTGTCTCGACGCAGCCACCTCACTAAAGTCCTCCTCCAACCGGGCTCCTGTCTGATGGCCTCCTTGGCTCCCCACCTCCACTCTCTGGCAGTTTGCAGCCTGTTTGTCCAGCCCTCTCAGGCTTGGCTGTCTCTGCCTCTCCTCCTCGCCAGATGGACAGTCCCTGCATTCTCCTTCCTGTTTCTTCTCCCACTCTCCTGTCTCTCTCGGCTGCCACAGCAACAGACTTGCCTCCTGACTCCTCCACAGACCCTAATCTGATTCCACTCAACCTCCCCACATCTGCAGCCCTGTGTCATGCAGAAACCACATCTCCGCACTTGGGAAGAGGGTGGTGCCGGGGGGTTACTGACATTGACCCAGTTGCTGGATAGTGATGCAGGCTGGATGGACGGACTGATGGACCCAAAAACCCGAGGGCTGCTACGCCAGCAGCAAAGCTCAGGTGTTAGAAGTTCCCAGGTAACCTCATTTTCCTTTGGTAGGAACCCTGGTGGCATAATGAGTTAATATGGACTTATAAAAATTCCAGAACATGTACATGGTACGTATTAGAGCTGGAAAATCAAGAATTCAAGACAGATAAACCCTGCAGGACCAATAATGAGAGTAGGATACCAGGAGGGTAAGGGGAAGGTGGGGAGAGAAAGGGGGAACCTATCACAAGGATCTACATATAACCCCCACTCAGGGGTATGGACAACACAAAAGTGGGTAAAGGGTGACATTGGTCAGTATAAAACATGAAAAACTATAAATTATCAAGGGTTCATGAGGGAGGGAGGAGGAGGGAGGTGAAAAAAATAAGCAATAGATGCCAAGGGCTCCAATAGAAAGAAAATGTTTTTAAAATGATGATAGCAACAATGTATAAATGTGCTTGACATAATAGATGCATGCACAGATTGTGATAAGAGCTGTATGAGCCCCCAATAAAATGATTTTTAAAAAATTCAGAACAAGTAGTCCTATACTACCCAAATTGGGTATATGGAAAAGAACCGACACAGCCCATGCGCTCAAGAAGTGGTCAAGGCTGGTGGGCTGGCCGCAATCCCAGCTACTAAGTGGACACCTGCCCCTGCCCCCAGAAGAATTTTGTTTCAAAGGACGCCATTGAATCTGCAATTCCGGGAGAGGGCCATATCTGATCAGACCACACGGGAGTAGATGAAGGGGGAGGAGGAGAGAGTGGAGCACCTCCTGGCCCACCAGGCTGTGAGGATGATGTTCCTGATTAGAGCAGCCAGTCCACAGAGAGGACAACATGGCTGACCCCATTATGAGACATGATGCCCCTCACTGACCCATAGTTCTACAGAGGACAACACCAGAGACATGGTGTGGGAATTGCACCCAATCTGATCCCACCACACCGAGGCAAAACACTAAGGGGGTGCAACAGAACAGCAAGGGAATGGAGTGGCGAGGTCCCCAGGGAATGCTGAAGGTAGACTTTGCGGCCAGAGTGTGGTGACTCAACAAACTGGACTGGAAAACATTCCTAAAGGGCAGCAAACAATCTTTGAACTAACGACAAGCTTTTCTTTCTTATTGTGTTTTTTTTTGGTTATTGGTTTGTTGTTGCTTTTGTTTTGTTGTATATTATTGCTTGGTTTTGCTCTGGCTTGTTTTTGTGCATGTTATTATCTCCGCAGGTCTGTCTAAGTAAGATAGACTGGATGAACAATCTGGAGGAGAAAACAACGGGACCGACAGTTCCAGGGGGATATGGGAGAGGTGGAGGTGGGAGGAAAGGATGTGGTGTTAACAAACCCAGGGACAAGAGAACAACAAGTGGTAGGGCATGATCAGGGATAACGTAACCAAGAGGAATTTCTGAAACCCTGGTGGAACATGTTAGTGGGACAGGAGGAAAGCCAAAGGAAATAGAGGAAAGAGTTGGGAGGCAAAGGGCAGTTATAGAGGTCTAGATAAAGACATATACATATGTAAATATATTTATATGTGAGGATGGTGAAATAGATCAATACATATATTTATAGGTTTAGGATTAAGGTAGCAGAAGGACATTGGGCCTCCACTGAAGTACTCTCTTAATGCAAGAATACTTTCTTCTCTTAAATTGGCATTCTATGATGCCCACCTTCCCAACACAACCACTGAAGACAAAGTGGGTGAATAAGCAGCTGTGGTGAGGAAAGCAAGTGGTGCCTGGAGATCAGGAAGTATTGTGTCAGCTGTTGAAGACAAACAGGTGCATAAGCAAATGTGGCGAAGAAAGCCAGTGGTGCCGGCTATCAAAGATATAGCATCTGGGGTCTTAAAGGCTTGAAGGTAAACAAGTGGCCATCTAGCTCAGAAGCAACAAAGCCCACATGGAAGAAGCACACCAGCCTGTGTGATCACGAGGTGTTGAAGGGATCAGTTATCAGGCATCATCAGAACAAAAAATCTTACCATAGTGAATGAGGTGGGGGGAGTGCGGAGTGGAGATCCAAAGCCCATTTGTAGGCCACTGGAGACCCCCTTACAGAAGGGGCTCAGGGAGGAGACGAGCCAGTCTGGGTGTGATGCAGCAATGATGAAAAATACAATTTTCCTCTAGTTCCTAAATGCTTCCCACCCACCCCCACCCCCCACCACTATCATGATCCCAATTCTACCTTACAAGTCTGGCTAGATCAGAGTATATATACTGGTGCAGACAGGAGCTGGGAGCGCAGGGAGTCTGGGGCAGATTGTTCCTTCAGGACCAGCGGTGTGAGTGGCGATACTGGGAGGGTAGAGGGAGGATGGGTTGGAAAGGGGAAACCGAGTACAAGGATCTACATGTGACCTCCTCCCTGGGGACAGACAACAGGGAAGTAGGTGAAAGGAAACGTTGGACAGGGCAAGATATGACAAAATAATCATTTATAAATTATCAAGGGTTCATGAGGGAGGGGAGATGGAGGGGGAAACACGAGGAGCTGATGCCAGGGGCTTAAGTGGAGAGCAAATGTTTTGAGAATGATGAGGGCAATGAATGTACAAATGTGCTTTACACAATTGATGTATGTATGGATCGTGATAAGCGTTGAATGAGCCCCTAATAAAACAATTTAAAAAAAAGGAGTGGTCAAGGCAAGCAGAACAGACAGATCAGAAGATACCCTACCCCAGGAGCTCCCCGCCCCCCAAAGCATTTGTATTTAAAGGGATCTCAATCAGGGAAATTCAATTGTTTGACAATTGTGATACGCCAAAGATATATTACAGGGCAAAGGGCTAGAAAGAGCTCCCCAAGGGGAGGGGGAGCCTCAGGTTCACTCTTAGAGTCTTTCCTGGTGTGTTCAGGGACTTTGTTGTTGTTCATGTTGTTACTTGCCATGAGGACAGATGCTCCATAGGGTTTTTCTAAGCGGTGGCCTCTGGGAAGCAGACTGCCAGGCCTGCCTTTGAAGGTGCCCCAGAGTAGGCTTAAGCCTTCCACCTTTCAGCCAGTAGCTGAGTGCTTACCTGTTTGTGTCACTCAGAGACTGTGTGCAGTGGCCAAAAGGCAATCTCTGAGCAAGTGACCCTGAAGTTCTAAGAGGAGAAGCACTGGGTGCATTTCTTAGGTGTCTCTTTCAGATTTGAGTTCTTTCTAATGAATTATGGGACTGGCGGCAGAGTAGTTCCTGAAGAACTGGATTGTGTCTTGCTACCATTAACTAGAAGGAGCCTTGGTGGTATTGTGGATTAGACAATGGACTTCTAATCATAAGGTCTGCAGTTCAAGCCCACTCACTGCTCCCTGGAAGAAAGATGTGGCTGTCTGCCCAGTCTTGGATACCCTAAGGAGTTCTGCTCCGCCCTGTAGAGTCAATGAGATGGAATGGACTCCATGGCAGTGAGTGTTTTTGTTTTAACCACTACTGAACATTTTGATAGAAGATTTTTATTGAAGAATCCTGATGAAAAGGCGGGAAATATAGAATAGAATTTCACATTCTCAGACTCTAGACTTTCCAGGACCACAAAGACAGAGTGAATCCCTGAAACGACTGCTCTAAAGTAATCTTGAAATCGTAAACCAAAATTATCCCCTAAAGCCAAGCAAGAGTTTAGTTTAACTAGTAAAGAGTGTCAGCCTTGAGCAGTATGCTCCTTCAAGAACTGCCCATCCAGGATCCCAAGCCATTGAGTTCATGTTCATGGTGGCCTAACTCCTCAAGGAAGGCAGGCGAGAATGCTGCACAACTCCAAGAACATAGTCGGTGTCTCTGAACTGCACACACAGAAACCGTTCCATTGGTGCAGGGTGAGTGGTGCTCTTCTTAGCAAGAGAAACAACAAGTGGACAGATTCAAAAAGATATCTGAAAGAGAAATTCAATTCCATTGATAAGAGCATCTGGATACACCCGGGTGTGCTGAGATAATTAAGGAGGTAAACTCAGAAATCATCCAGTGCTAGTTTTTTCCTTTTTAACAATTTTATTGGCACTTCATCCACATGCCAGACAATTCAATAGTTCAACCATACCAAGAAGAAGTGTAGTCTTTACCACCATCAACTTTAGAACAGTATCTTTTCCCCCTTATTCATTGTTATTCATACATTTTTTCAATTTCAGCAAAAACATACACGACAAAACATTCCCCAATTTTGCAGCTTCTACGTGTACATAACTCAGTGCCTTCGATTGCACTGTTCGTGTTGTACAACCATTACTTTTATCCCTCTCGGAATTGTCCCACCACCATCTAAATGAACGCAGTGCTCCCTTAGCAAAGACGCTTCCTTCCTTTTCTTTTATTAGCAGTTTTCCTGATAAAACATTCACATCTCATGCACGTCCATCATTAAGCCTCTTTTAAAGAGTTTTATATACATTATCACAATCTGCCCTAATGCTCCCTCCCACCTTCTACATCCACTGATGGCAACCCAGTTCTTCCCCCTCTCACCCCGCCTACCCAGGAAACTTTGCATCAGTTATTGTCACTGTACATCCACTCCTTCTGTGCTTCCTACACTGCAAGACCTAACAGAAACAATCAGGTACGAAAACAACACAAACCAGAAAGAAGAAATCAACAATAATATAAAGATAACAACAAAAACAGTAAGTAACTAAGTATGTAAGAAAATAGCACTAGCAATATTTAAATATCCAGAGAAGAAATTTCTGTTTTGCTACAATTAGGAAAAATTTGAACATAGAGCAAGTTCAGGTTGGGTTAAGAGAGGGGCCAACTGGCCAAGTGTCATGCTATACCTGGTTCAATTCACCATCCAGTTTACGATCATCCAAAATAATAATCTATAAATTATCAAGGGCTCATGAGGGAGCGGGGAGGGAGGGGGAAAAAAGGAGGACCTGATGCCAAGGGCTTAAGTGGAGAGCAAATGCTTTGAAAATAATTAGGGCAAAGAATGTACAGATGTGCTTTATACAATTGATGTATGTATATGTATGGATTGTGATAAGTGTTGTATGAGCCCCTATTAAAATGTTTTTTTAAGTAAATACATGAATAAAAATGAGTGCAAGGAAAAAACCGACAGTGACGATAATTGTATGACTTTTTCATGTGATTAAATTATTGTAAAAAAAAAAAGTTTACGATCATCTCTGCCCGGCAGTAAAGCTGATCCAGCCCCTGGCCTGTGACTAGAGGGGATCTGCCAGAGGCCAAATCAGACCGGACACTCTCCAGATGGATTTTGAGTTCCCACCATCCTCCATAGTCTTCTACAAACTGGGTGTTCACAATTTAATCTCTCATCCTTTTCCCTTCATCACGTTTGGATTTTGCATTGTCATCTTTGGATCCCACAGGCTGGTGTGCTTCTTAAATGTGGACTTAGTTGACGTCTTCCTTAGATGGCTGCTTGTTTGAATGCAAGACTTTGAGATCCCAGACACTATGCCAATGGACAGGTGGGCACCATCTGTTTCCTTGACCACACTTTGGTGTAGCACTCTTATGTTCAAGGTCTCCTCATGAAGGTGAGTATTGAGTAGGACCGTGTTGTAAGAACTATCTGGTTTTGGATTAGCACTAGAGCTACCTGGTGAGCCCAGAATCCATCTGCTTGTCCCCAGGGTATGAATGGCTCTGGTTTACTTTGGAGGTCACATGATGATGAAAACTGAAACCAAAGCCAGAACCAACAGGAACAACAACAAATGAAACATAACACAACCCCCCAAAACAAACAAAAGAAGCAAAAGAGAAAAATACTGTCCATCATCCCTTGAGGCTATAAGTCATCGATAGCATCAATAATTTATCCAATGACCTAGACTTTAAGGTACTGTTGATATGAGGAGTTCATGCGAGTATTGTCCAACTGTGAGCTGCAATCTATAAGCTGTTGTTTTGTACAGATTAATTTATTAATTAATGCAGCTCTGTCTACACTGAGCATGGGGGTTGATGTTAGGGGAAAATTTCCCACATCATCTCAGATCAAAACCTGTCATAATAATGGGAGGGGGCACTAAGATGTGAATGCAACATGCCGGCGTGGAGTAGGGAACCAGTGGAGAGGTCTGGGGGATCGGCCCCAATCCCAAATACTAAGTGGACACCTGCCCCTCCCCCAGAAGAATTTATTTCAAAGGACGGCACTGAATCTTCAGCTCTGGGAGAGGGACATATCTGATCAGAGCACACGGGAGCAGATGAAGGGGGAGGAGGAGAGAGTGGAGCACATCCTGGCCCACCAGGCCTTGAGGATGATGTTCCCAATTAGAGCAGCCAGTCCATAGAAAGGACCACATGGCTGGCCCCACTATGAGACATGACGCCCCTCACTGACTCATAGCCCTACAGGAGATCAGAGACACAGAATGAGAATTGCACCTGATCTGATCCTACCACACTGAGGCAAAACACTAAGGGGGTGCAACAGAACAACAAGGGAATGGAGCGGCAAGGTCTCAAGGGAATGCTGAAGGTGGACTTTGGGGCCAGGGCGTGGTGACCCAACAGGCTGGACTGGAAAACACTCCTAAAGGCCAACATACGATCCTTTAACTAACTACAAGCTTTTCTTTCTTGTTGTGTTGTATTTTGTCAATGGTTTATTGTTGTTGTTGTTTTGTTGTATATTGTTGTTTGGTTTTGCTCTGTCTTATTTTGGTGCATGTTATTATCTCCACAGGTTTGTCTAAATAAGATAGGCTGTATGAACAATCTGGAGGAGAAAACAACAGGGCCGACAGTTCCAGGGGGACATGGGAGAGGGGGAGGTGGGGATAAAGGAAGTGGTGTTAACAAACCCAGGGACAAGGGAACAACAAGTGATCCAAATTGGTGGTGAGGAGGGTGTGGGGGGCCTGGTTGGGCATGATCAAGGGTAATGTAACCAAGAAGAATTTCTGAAACCTTGGTGGGGACTGAGCATGATAGTGGAACAAGAGGAAAGTCAAGAGAAATAGAGGAAAGGGTTGGGAGGCAAAGGGCATCTATAGAGGTCTAGATAAAGACATGTACATATGCAAATATATTTATATAGCAGGATGGGGAAATAGATCAATGAGCATATATTTATAGGTTTAGTATTAAGGTAGCAGAGGACATTGTGCCGCCTCTCAAATACTCCCTCAATGCAAGAATACTTTCTTATATTAAATTGGCATTCTGTGATGCTCACCTTCCCAACACAACTGCTGAAGATAAAGTGGGTGAATAAGCAACTGTGGTGAAGAAAGCTGATGGTGCCTGGCTATCAAAAGATATAGCATCTGGGATCTTAAAGGCTTGAAGGTAAATAAGCGGTCATCTAGCTCAGAAGCAACAAAGACCACATGGAAGAAGCACACCAGCCTGTACAGTCACGAGGTGTTGAAGGGATCAGTTATCAGGCATCAAAGAACAAAATATCATATCATTGTTTGTTCATTTCCATGAGACGATCACTGAAGACAAATGGGTGCATAAGCAAATGTGGTGAAGAAAGCCGATGGTGCCCAGCTATCAAAAGATATAGCGACTTAAAGGCTTGAAGGTAAACAAGCAGCCATCTAGCTCAGAAGCAACAAAGCCCACATGGAAGGAGCACACCAGCCTGTGCAATCATGAGGTGTCTAAGGGATCAGGTATCACGTATCATCAGAACAAAAAAATCTTGGCATAGTGAATGAGGGGGCGGGGAGTGTGGAGTGGAGACCCAAAGCACATTTGTAGGCCACTGGATATCTCCTTACAGAAGGGTCTCAGGGAGGAGATGAGCAAGTCAGGGTTTGAAGTGGCAACGATGAAAAACACAACTTTCCTCCAGTTCCTAAATGTGTCCTCCCCGCACCACTATCATGATCCCAATTCTACCTTGCAAGTCTGGCTAGACCAGAGGATGTACAGTGGTGCAGATAGGAGCTGGGAACGCAGGGAGTCCAGGGTGGATTTTCCCTTCAGGACCAGTGGTGTGAGTGGCAATTCTGGGAGGGTAGAGGGAGGGTGGGTTGGAAAGAGGGAACTGATTCCAAGGATCTACATGTGACCTCCTCCCTGAGGGACAGACAACAGGGAAGTGGGTGAAAGGAGATGTCGGACAGGGCAAGATATGACAAAATAATAATTTATAAATTATCGAGGGTTCATGAGGGAGGGGGCACCGGGGAGGGAAGGGACAAATGAAGAGCTGATGCCAGGGGCTTAAGTGGAGAGCAAATGTCTTAAGAATGATGAGAGCAATGAATATACAAATGTGCTTTACACAATTGATGCATGTATGGAGTGTGATAAGCGTTGAATGAGCCCCTAATAAAACGATATACAAAATCATGTGAGCGGACCCTTGAGGTACCCAGCACCTAGTCTGGGTTCTCGGTCTTCTTTCCCTGGACACCCACTAAGCCACGGCTCCCACGCAAGGCCCAGTGACAGCCATCTTCACAGTCTTGGGTAGCCATCCTGCCAGAGTCTTTCAGTCTTATGTCCCAGAATGTAGGTGGTTTTGAG
This sequence comes from Tenrec ecaudatus, assembly GCF_050624435.1. NCBI lineage: Eukaryota > Metazoa > Chordata > Mammalia > Afrosoricida > Tenrecidae > Tenrec > Tenrec ecaudatus. The sequence goes on along the minus strand of NC_134530.1, from coordinate 151,973,923 downwards.
GTAGGGCTCAGTTGTTCAGTCAGGAGTCCACATCAAGTCTTTTGGGTGTGGCCCTTGGAGGGTGCCATTTTCAGTCCAAGGTCATCATCGTGTCCAGTCCATGGCACGGGTCACCCAGGTTTGGGTGGAGACATATTCGAAGTGTCTACCCAGGACCATAGAACTGGGCTCATTCTGCCCTTAAGTTTTCTACAATAATTGTTCAGCATCTCTTCCTGATGTGAGGTTGCTCCTCCCCGTTTACCCGTCATGCTTGCCAAGAGAAGCATCAGTGCATCCTCTGAAATGGAGATGCTCCCCTCCCCTGGTCTCCACCAGAGGTTCTAGTAAGGCTCCTCTCACAGAGAGGTTGTTTATGGTATAGGGAAGACAACAAAACTCACACATAATCTTATTCCCAATCCCACAATCATTGTTTAAAGTATGATACCATTCAAACGGATAGCATTCTCTGTGTGTGCTCTTGTCCCTTGGGTTATGCATCTGCTTATCTTCAGCATAAAATTACATAGCGGACATAGCCACATACCTTAAAATAGTCTCTCAAAGCATGCTACTCAATGGCTGCACCATATCGCAATGCCATTCTTCACCTAGTCAGGCTTCCACGGTGAGACACAGAGCACCGACAGTGTAAAAACATAAGAGAAAGTTAATAATCTAAGCACTTTTTGTTCCTATTATTTATAATGGCAAATTTGGAGATGAAATACGATATAGAGACAACAGTTGGGAAAAAAGCTCTGGGGCCCAGAAAATGGGGTTAAAAAGTGATCAAGAGCAATGTTACTTTTAAAGGTCGATTTGCTTACAAGGACACAGAGAACCTACAATAATTGCCCATAACTCCATTTCCATTGACTCCCGGGTGGCAATTTTATCTTTTTACAGTGGTTTATCATATGGTTTTAATGTTATTACTTTCTGAAAAAACAAAAGAAACCAAGAAAAAAATATGTGATTTGATTAAAACGGACCCTCCCTTTCCATTTCTATCCTCTGCTTTCGCTTCCTCAAAAAAAAAAAAAAAAAAAAAGAATGAAGGGGTGGGAGCAAAGGAAAACATTAACTAATACTTTCTATAAGTCATTCCACCAACTCCACCCACTAGCTGGAAGGAATTTGCCCAGGATGTCCTTAAACTTGCTTCGGAGAACTTTGTAACTTATTGCATCACTCATTCATTGACCATTGCCTTGCGGTCTCTGTCTCAGATTATGCCATGTTGATAATGGAAAGATAAGGCCAGGAATGTGTGGGTTCACTGGAACTGAGTGGGGAAGTCAGGTCGGGGTGAATCTGTCTTCATTCTTCTCAGCTAGGCAGGGAGACCCACTCAGGATGTTCCTGGAGAACGCTTGCCCGAGTAGCTCTGTGCACTGTGAAAACACTCGACATCATGCTTCCAGGCCTGACCTCCACTTCCTACCACAAAGGCCCACGTGTGAGGCAAAGACATAAGAATTTGCTGTCTTCTCTTTCTGAGAGAGCCGGGCGCCCTCTAGTCCTCAGGCAGCACTGATGAAAGGCCTACACCATTCCTGGCATTGGTCTAGGCAGGGGGGTGACTCCGTAAGCAAGACAAAGCAAGTCCCCTGTGCAGCTCCTACCTCTTGGATGCGATTCCCGAAAAGGAAGCAAGCAAATAATAGTCAAGCTAGTACAACGTAAGGCTAAGCCCTTAGAGAACGCTCAGTCACCATGCGATGACCTGAGTTTGATCCTTGGCCCATGGCAGCTCGCATGAGGTGACCCACCACTCATCTGTTTTGGAGGCTTGCATGCTGAATAAGTTTGGGCAAAGCTACCAGACAAAGGTAAACTACAGAAAGAAAAAAAAAGACCCAGTGACCTGCTTCTGATACTTAGCCCACGGAAGGCCCGTGAATCACGCAGCCAGCCAGCCAGCATCTTCAGGGGCAGCCACAGAAGTGGGTAGGAGTGTCTTTGGAGGTGCCTGAGGCTTTCGTGATTCAGAGCTGACTTGCCAGTAGCTAACCGCAGCAGCTGGGTCAATGGGGAGTTGGGAGCGTCATGTATCTCCACTCTAGTGATCAGAAAGGGGTATTTTGAAGCGACGACCAGTCATTGGCCTTGAGGTTTTCAACATGGGCACTGCATGCTCCTTCTTAAAAATCTGCTCTTTCCTCAAGTTTCCCTTGTCTTTCCCCCTTTTACCTTGCAGGATTCTGATGGCTTAGTTTAAATACCTTCGTCCTATTCTTTCCTCTTTGGAACCGTGGCTCGAGCTTGTAGGGACCCTACAGTAAACCCTTCCTTCCTTCCTTCCTTCCTCCCTTCCTTCCTTCCTTCCTTCCTTCCTTCCTTCCTTCCTTCCTTCCTTCCTTCCTTCCTTTCTTTCTATCTATCTTTATATTGGGGGTTCATACAACTCTTATCACCAAACCCTTTCTATTTCTTATCACTACAGATTCACCTTTCCTCCCAGAATCTACATCATGGAAAAGTAACAGGAATTTGGAATTAAGATTGATTCCTATTTCTGTACCCACACTCTTCCTTTTTAAAATTTTTTTATAAACTTCGTTCAATTTTTGAAAAAGCTTTGTGTTGTGATTTGGGTGAAAGTTTATAGAGCAGATCAGCTTTCCAAATTCAACAGTTCACACACATTTTGTGTTAGACTGGATGCATTAGAGAAACAAATCCACAGAAACTAATGTGTATAAGAGAGAGTTTTATATAAAGGGTAAGTGCACATCAAGAAACATCCCAAGCCAAGATAGACAACCCTTCAGTAACAGGAGTAATGATTCTCTGTGGGTACAGGAAGGGGAGATGGGCGGGGGGTGAGGGTGAGGGGCTGACAGCAATGATGACTGTATAACCCCACTCAAAGGGAACAAATAACAGAATTATAGGTGGATACTTTAGGATATGGCAAACAGTAAATAAATAAATAAATAACAAAGGTTCCTGGGGTAAAGGGGAGCTGATATCAAAGAATTCAAGAAGAGAGAAATTGTTTTGAAACTGATAGTAGCAATTGTAAAATTATGCTTGATCTAATTGAATTATGGATTGTTATAATATGTGTAAGAGATCCCTATAAAATGATTAATAATAATAAAAACAAAACAAACAAAAAAGAAAACATCCCAACCCAATGCTGCCCAAGCCCACAAGTCCAACATTAGCCCATATGTCTGACACCAATCCACAAAGTCCTCTCTCTTCCATCTCACAAAACACACACAATGATGCCAACTGCAGGAGGAAAACTGAATCAGTAAATGTGTAAGCATCTCAGTGCTGGCAGGGGTCTCCACATGGCTGCTCCAGCACCTAGGGCTGCATCGGGGTAGGTCCATGTGGCTTCTCCTCGGGGATGTCTTGCAGGAAGTGAGCCTTGCCAGCTGAAGCAGGGAACTGACTAAGGCAGCTGCACCCTGATCCAACTGATCACAAAGCAAGAGACCCAAGAACTTGAAAAGCGAGGCTCACCGAGCCATTTATCGCTCTGCCTTTCAATTAATTGCACATGTATTTATTGGCCAGGTTGGCAAATAAACTTTAACTATATAACATTTTGTTTCAAGTCCCGGATGGCAGATCCCACAGTGAACCGTCTCCTGTCCCATTTTCTCTCTGGGTTTCCTCTCCCCATTCCTTCTCTGCCAGTCCTGAAATTTGTCCTGGAGGAAGTGCTGTCCTTTGATCACAAATGAATGATTAATCTAAGGTGTGTGCACCTCCTAGTGTTTCCTTGTGTCACAGCCCAAAGATGAAGCTTTCTGCTCTTCTTAAGATTTACAGTCTTAGGGAAGGTGGGGAGCTGATACCAAGGGCTCAAGTAGAAAGAAAATGTTTTAGAAATGATGATGATGGTAACATATGCACAAATGTGCTTAACACAATGGATGGATGGATGTATTGTGTAGGAGCCCCAATAAAATGATTAAAAAAATAAGTTACACCAACAATATTAAAAAAAGAAAGATTTACAGTTACAAAATCCCAAAGGGACAGTTCGAGCTTGGTTTTTTATATTACTTTGTGCTTTCCTCCGCATTTTTCCTTCCCTCTGTCCAGGGCCTTCTGATGTCTCCTGCTTCAGGGCGGTTGGCAGTGGTAGCTGGGGTCAGGGTCACGGAGATTGCCGTGCAAGCGATCCACAAGCCCTTCCACCACTGGCCTGTGATCTTCCTGCATTCAGCATCATTGCCTGTGTTTCGTGAGTCTGAAGAGTACTTTATAGATTGGTATCGGGCATATGGGCTAACATCAGACTTATGGACTTGATCTGGACTGGGCTGGGATGTTTTCTCAATATTCAACTGCTCTTGTAAATAAAGTTCTTTCTTATACACATACGAGTGTCTATGAATTTGTTTCTCTAGTCAACCCGGACTACCAGAATTTTCCAGGCTGTGATTTTTAAGGCAGCAGATCGACACATCTTTTCTTCCAGTACCTCCGAACCAAATCACTGCCATCGAGTCGGTGCTGTCTCATAGCGACCCCCTGTGGGCTTCTGAGGCTGTAACAGTTTACAGGAGCAGGAAGCCCAGTCTTTCTCACTCGCAACTGTTCCTGGTGGCTTCCGTCTGCCCACCATGAAGATCGCAGCCCTGGCAGTGACCACTGTGCCACCAGGGCTCCTCCACGGAGCACCTACTGGGTTTGAAGCGCCAACCTGCAATGAACAGGTGAGCACTTAAGCATTTCACCACCAGACACCGTTGCTCTAACTAGTAGAGCCTAGAAAACCTTATGAGGCAGCTCTACTCTGTCCCATGATGTGGCCATGGCCCGCCACGGCAAGCACTAACATGTTTCGAGTTAATGCTCACTTGTTGGATATTTCCGTACAATAACTCCACAAATGAAGTCCCATTGTACTCACGAAGCATCTGAAACTGCAGCACACAGAGGTTCTTCATCCAGACAAATGCCGAGGGGAAGGCTGGCTTCAGACACTTTGCTCGTCAGGCACTCATTCACGCGTACTGCCATAGAGTCAGTGACAGCTTACAGCGACCCTCTAGGCCAGGGTACACCTGCCCCTGTGACCTTCTGAGATTGTAACTGTTTACCGGGGTAGAAAGCCCTGTCTTTCTCTCTCGGAGCGGCTGGTGGTTTCAAACTGCAGAACTTTCTAATCACAGCCCATCTTGTAACCACGGTATCACCAGGACCCCTGCTCTTAACCACGACGCGACCATTCTGCATGACGCACTCATGCCTCCAGAAGGCAGAAAGAGAGATGGGAAGGCAGGTTTCTAAAGAACTATGGTAAGTTACCAAAACAGAAGACATGAAGAAGGAATAAGGTTTGAAAGGGAAAGAAAACCCCACCACTTAGACATGGTGCTATGATCACCTACATCGAAAATACAACAAAAGTCAATTAACTTCCAGAACCACTGCAGAATTGCTCATAGAAAACCTGAATATAAAATCCCATAAATAAATACATGAAAAATTTAATTTCTCTATTTAGCAACCAATGAACTAGGAAATACAATATGTATATATATATACAGTAGCATCCTAATAAGGAATGTAATGAATTTATATTGAGAACAAAATTTAACTGTATTAATAGGTGAAAACCCAGTTAATAACCAGGGTAATTACTTTGTTTTTAATGTCAATTGTCCTCAGATTGTTTTATCATCCATTACAATTCCCATCAAAATCACATCAGGAATTTCTAGAATTATGATAAATATACATCCAGTCCTCAGTTCCCAACACGGTTAAGTTCTAAAGACCTGGGCACTAAATGCAAATCAGGATGATGACAGCAGATCACAAAACAAGATAACCATCTAACCACAGCGTTATGTTATTGTGAGGTCTCATCAACTTGGTTCTGAGTTACAGTGACCCAACGCACAATAGACTGAAACTCTGCCATCCTCACAACTGTTATGTTGAGCCCACTGTTGCTCCCACCATGTGAATCCACCTCCTTCAAGGTCTTCCTCTTTTTCACTGACACTCCCCTTTACCAGGCAGGATGTCTTTCTCCAGGGATTGCTCTCTCCTGCCAACACGCGTCCAAAGCACGTGAAATGAAGTCTCCCAGCTTCCCTTCCAAGGGACATTCAGGTGGCACTTCTTCCAAGACAGATTGCTTGTTCCCTGAGCAATCCACAGCACTTTCAATATTTTCGCCAGCACTGCAATTCAAATGCACCAGTTCTTTGATCGTTCTAATTCCATGTTCAACTTTCACATGCATGTAAGATTATTGGCAATGCCATGGTTTTGGCCATGCACACCTAGCCCTCAAAGTAACATCCTTGCTTCAAAACACTTAAGGAAATCTGGTGCAGCAGATTTATACTGGCTTCAGACACCTTTGCCCTTTGATTTCCTGACAGCTGCTTCCATGAGCCTTCATTGTGGATCCAAGTGAATGGAAGTCATTGACCCCTTTAATCTTTTATCTGTTTATCGTAACATTACCTATCGGTCCAGTTGTGAAGTTTTTATTAATTTTTTTGACATCATTGAGTTGTGATCGATCCTGAAAGCTGCAATCGTCAATCTTCACAACCCTCCTCACTTTCAGCAAACAAGCTGTGTCATCGCCATTAGCAGCTTCCTCTGATCCTGATGCCACACTTAGTATAATCTAAAGCTCTAAATTCACTGTTATACCACTCACCAGCTGAACATTTTAATAATTCAATCATATGAAGAAGAGATTTAGAATCATCTCCACAATCAATTTTAGAACACTTTCTTCATTCTTATACTCATCCGTGTTAGCATCCCACTCCCCACCACCTCCCCTGCCATAAACCCCAATAATCTTGCTACGCAAGACTAGTCACATCTCTGGCTTATGGTTAGAGGGGACTTGCCGGAGATTAAATCCATATGCATTTCCCCTTCACTTATTCTTTAAACTGAAACAACTTCAAAGTCGGTCAAAGGGGAGATCAAATGTTAAGATATTCCATTTTAGTGTGACTTCATCTGCCATGGTTGGCTTTACAATGTTCTCTATTGATAACAGGGCTAGTCACACACTTCCACTATGGTCAGAAGCGATTCACGGGAGTTTCTCATTCTTTGGATGCTCCTGCATCTTGAACCCTTTGCCCATAGACTCTTTAATACCGACACTCTTTTTCTCTCTGCCATTGACTCAGTTCTGTGAGGTGGGGTAGGCTGCCCAAGACTAACTTTCTGGGGGCGTAGAGATCATCATCTTTCTCCTGAGAAGTGGCTGATAATTCAAACCGCTGAACTTGGGGTTAGTTACCCAACACATAATCCACTGTGCCAGTAGGTCTCCTTCAGTTTTGTCAGCTTGGTATGCGCTGAGCTGTGGGAGAACATCAAGAAATTATGCATGAAGAAAGCCACAGGTCATTAAAAAGACAAGAAAGAGAAAAGATCAATGCAACGATCAAAGGTCGGAGACTTGTTCTTGTGCACAGAACAGCAAAAGCCAATGGAAGAAATGGTGAAGTGAAAGAACTGAACAGATAATTTCCAAAGATGAAGAGATTGTTGTGTAACTGACAAATTTTATCATTACGTAACTTCCAATGATACCATTGCATAACTTTCCATGAATGTTATTACATAATTAGCAAACTGGTGAGAATCGTAACCTAATTACGCTGACACATAACCGTAACCATCACGGCCAGGGTTACTGTTGCTTCTCACCTTGGCATTCCTTGCTGCTGGCACATGTCATTAATGCAAAAAAAAAAAAGTATTTGGGTAATTGATTGTTTACTATTGTCCTAAATGTGAAATATCAGGTAAGGATATAGTCAATTAATGAGGAGTAGATGGCTTTTATATAGAAGAATAAAAGTCCTTAAGAAAGTTTTGAAGAAAAGAAAAACAGACCAGAGGGACAGAAGCATTCCACTAGCCAGAACAATGTTGAAGTAAGGCATCGTAATAAAAACTATGAAGTTCAGATGCAGAACAAGTAAATGGACCAGTGGAAAAATGAAAAGTCCCCAAATAAAATCCTGTATCTATTTAGAAATAAGCACATGATGTTGCCACTGCTGTAGGTGTTGTTGAGTCGGTTCTGACTCATGGAAATCCTTCATACTACAGAGAAAACACCGGCTGCCCTCCACCATCCTCACCATCGTCTGTCTGAGCCATTGTTGCAAACACTGTGTCAGTCCACCTCAGTTAGGGTCTTTTTTTCCCCCCTCTTTGACCTTCTTCTTTACCGAATGTGAATTAAGAATGAAAGATTTAGCTCTGCATGAGAACCCCAGACAACAGAAAAACCAGAAAGCTCTGGAAAACCTAAAAGACTTTACAAGGCAGGGATAGCATGTGGATGGACTGTGGGCAAACCCACTCACTGCCATAAAGTCCATGTTGACCCAAAGTGACCCTGCAGCGCAGAGTAGAATTTTTTTTTGTTGCTCTGATGGCTTCCTGAGACGAACTCTTTACAGTAGAAAGCCTCATCTTTTTCCTGCAGATTGGCTGGTAACCTTGAACTTCTGACCTTGAAGTTAGCAGCCCGGCATGGAACCCACCATGCCACTGCGCTCCTGGTACAAAAAATACAGATATGTGATAATCATTCTCTCCCAAAATTTCCCAGGAAAAAAATCCCACTGAGAATAAAATTAGAGGCTCAAAATAGGTGATGGTTATGCAACTCTGCTAATGTACTAATATTCATTGAAGTGGGCACCTGAAATAAGGGATCTTATGGTCTATAAATGATGTCCTTTTAAGCTATTAAGAAGAAAACATATCTATCATAAAATTTAAAAATTCAAGCTATATAAACTGTAAAGGTGAGAACACAAAACAACAACAACAACAAAACAATTGCAAAGGAAGCAAGCAAACAACAATACCCCAAGTCGCACCACAGAGAATGACTATGGTCAGTGCTAGAGGACTGTCATTACCGGACAGCTTGTTATGGTCACTGATAGCCAGGAGGAGAGAAATCATTTTGCAAAATGATAGGCTCCATGCCTGCCTTTCCTTTCCTGGCAGTAGAAGGCCCCTCTCCTCTGCTTACTTTTCTCTCCTTTGATTCCTTGTAAGCTAGAAGGCGTCACAAGTCGCATTGCAGAGAAAGTCCCCTTACACAGGACCAGAGTTGTGACAGGAGAAGGGTGCTGCCTCCTACCTGCAATCCTTTCACAATGGAGTGGCTCATCACATCAGATCGCATCAGAAGGCATTGTTATGCAACTGCCACTTAACGCTGTTATGTAACTGCCAGGCCAGAGAATCAGGGCCCAGTCAAGCTGACACACACACACACACACACACACACACACACACACACACACACTTCGGAGGGTGGTTGAGGGAGTGAAGGGGAGGCAGATAATGAAGTGGTTCACACGCGAGAAGGATCAGAATAACTCATGACTGTTTATATTTGGATGTCACAAGTAGAACCAAATGATTTCTGATGTAGCTAGAAACCCTCGGGAAGTTACAGTGGTGTGAGAGACTGGCTCATAATTCTTTTCCTCCTAGAGATCCAAGTCCTCATCCTGGAATTTTAGAATACATTGTCCAATATGGCAAAAGGGACTTTGCAGAGATGATTAAGTCCAGGATGTAGAGAGAGGGGCATTTGTCTGGGCTCAATGCAGTCACAAGGGTTCATAGAAGAAGAAAGGGTGAGAGCGAGAGAAGGCAACGGGATGATGGAAGCACAGCAGGAGAGAGAGATCCCCCAATTTTTTTACTAAGTCATTTTTATAGTGTTGCACTACCATGGGTATCGTTTCAATAAAGGCAAAATACATATACCAATCTATTCTGTCAAACCTCTGCACATTCATGGGTCTACTCTCACTCTTCTACCCCCAAGCATCTACTTGTAGATCAGCACTTTCGCAGAATTATGTGGCTAACAGTGTTTGCCCCTGTTGCTTTCAACCCTTGGAGTCGGAATCTCTCTTCCTTGCCTCCATCTTTTATTTATTTATTTTTGTCAAGTTCCGTCTAATAGCATATTGCCTGCCCCTTCACCTACGTTAACACCTGTCTACTCTATAGCCTATTACTTCCTCACCCTCCCTTCTCCTTTCACCTTTGGTCACTATCAAAGAATGTTTCTTTTAGTGTAAAACCTGTCCTTGTATTTTTACAGTAGTGGCTGGCCTCGCACAATGTTTTCCTTTTGTGATCAATGAATTTCATTCAGCATCAGGTCTTCCAGGTTCATCCATATTACAAGCTGTCTCACAAATCTTTAATGGTGTGTGTATTCTATTGTGTGTCTAGACGCCAACATTTAATGATCCATTTTCCCACTGATGGGCATTCTGATTATTTCCATCTTTTCGCTATTGTGAACAGGGCTGTGCTGAGCATAGGTGGGACCTATTCTTGTCACAGGTCTTATTTCTCCCAGACATACAACAAGTAAAGGGATACCTGGGTCACGTGGCATTCCTGTTCCCAGCTGTCTGAGGAGGCATTCTTCTGCTTCCTACAGTGGTTTCTCCACTTCACAGCCACACCACCAGCAGAGGGGGTTCTAGGGTCTCTGCACCCTCTCCAGGATTTGTTGTTTTCTGTTTCCTTTTAACTTTGTTCTTAATGCTGGCATAGCATTTTATCTCATTGTCATTTTGTTTTGCATCTCTTAAATGGCAAATGATGACACACACATCTTTTCATATTTGTTGGCTCCCTGAATGTCTTTGGTGAAATGTCTGTTCATGTTCTCGTTCCATTAATAAAATTAGATTATTTGTATATTTCTTGTGGAGGTGTTGAACTTTTCTATAAACTTTAGAGATTAATTCCTCGCCTGATATGTCATTGTCAAAGCAAAATTCACAAGTCTGTGGATTTCTTTTTAACTCTTCTGGTGAAATCCTTTGGTGCACATACGTGTCTAAATTTTAGGAGGTCCCAGTCATCTGGTTTATCTTCTGCTGTTTGCATATTTGTCACGATGTTTGACAGTGTATTTATGGCTTGTTTGAAAACCCTTAAGTTGCTCCCTAGTTTTTTTTCCCCCATGGATCTCTATAGTTATGTTTTCCACTTGGATCTTTAATCCATCTTGAGTTCATTTCTATATATGGTATGAGACATGAGTTTTGTTTCATTCTTCTGAAAATGGATATCCAGTTTTTCCAGCTCCATTTCTTAAAGAGATGAGAGACAGAGTTTTATATATGCTATATTGCTGAATTTCAAGGTGGGTGAAGGAGCCGTAAGCCAAGAAACAGGTGACCACTGGATGCTGGGAAAGAGAAGAACATTAATTCACCCCTGCTGTTGTTGTCAGTCGTCATCAAGCCAATTCTGAATTCTCACCTGGAGCATCCAGAAGAAATGCAGCTCTGACAACACCTTGAATTTAGGACTTTGGATAAAAAAATTCTTGTTACCGGATACACAATGTGGGAATTGCACCAGACCTGATCCCACAACACCGAGGCAAATCACTGGGGGAGTGCAGAGGAACAGCAAGGGAATGGAGTGGTAAGGTCCCCAGGGAATGCTGAAAGTGGACTTTGGGGCCAGGGCATGGTGCCCCAACAGACTGGACTGGAAAACGCTCCTAAGGGCCAGCAAACGATCCCTGAACTAACTACAACCTTTTCTCTTCTGAAGTGTTCTGTTTTGTTCTTTGTCAGTGGTTTGTTTTTGTTGTTTTGTTGTCTGGTTGTATACTCTTGCTTTGTTTTCCTCTGTCTTGTTTTCCTGCATGTTAGTGTCTCCACAGGTCTGTCTGAATAGGACAGGCTGGATGAACAATCTGGAGGAAAAACAATGGGACCCACAGTTCCGGGGGGACTTTGGGTGGGGGGTAAGGGGGGTAAGGAAGTGGGGTTAACAAACACAGGGACAAGTGAACAACATGAGACCCCAAATGGTAGAGAGGGGGGAATGGCAGGCCTGGTGGGGAATGACCAAGGGTAAGGTTGCATAGAGAAGAGGTATACTCTAGCCCAGGTGGGAACGAAGCATGATAGTAGGGCAGGAGGAAAGTCAAGGGAGATGGAGGAAAGAGGTAGGAGTCAAAGGGCATTTATGAAGGTCTAGACAAAGACATGTACATGCAAATATATATAGGAGGATGGGGAAATAGATCGATGTGTCTATATTTATAGGTTAAGCATTAAGGTGGCGGAAGGACCTTGGGCCTCTACTCAAACACTCCCTCAATGCATGAATACTTTCTTTTAGTAAATTGGAACTCTATGATGCTCACTCTCCCGACACAACGGCTGGAGCCAAAGAGGGTGAACAAGTAAATGTGGTGAAGAAAGCTGATGGTGCCCGGCTATCAAAAGAGATAGTGACTGGGGTCTTAAAGGCTTGAAGATAAACAAGCGGCCATCTAGATCAGAAGCAACAAAGTCCACATGGAAGAACACACCAGCCTGTGTGATCGAGTGGTCCCGAAGGGATCAGTTATCAGGCATCAAAGAACAAAAAAATCATATCATTGACTGCACACCTCCATGATAGGAGTGCTGAAGACAAATGGGTGCATAAGCAAATGTGGTGAAGAAAGCTGATGGTGCCCGGGTATCAAAAGAGATAGTGTCTGGGGTCTTAAAGGCTTGAAGGTGAACAAACGGCCATCTAGCTCAGAAGCAACAAAGCCCACATGGAAGAAGCACACCGGCCAGTGAGATCACGAGGTGCCAAAGGGACCAGGTATAAGGCATCATGCAAAAAAAAAAAGATATATGTGTGTATATGTGTATGTATATGTATATATGTGTGTATATATATATATATGTATATATATATATATATATATATATATATATATATATATATATATATATATATATATATATATATATATATACCATATTGAATGAAGGGGGAAGTGCAGAGTGGAGACCCAAGGCCCAAGTGTCAGCCAATGGAGATCCCCTCACAGAGGGGTTCAGGAGAAGAGATGGGTCAATTAGGGTGCGAGGTAGTACCGATGAAGAGCACAGTTTTCCCCCAGATCCTGGATGCTTCCTCCCCCCAACTACCATCATCCGAATTCTACCTTGCAGGGCTGGATAGGGCAGAGGTTGTACACTTGTACATATGAGGGTTGGAGGCACAGGGAATCTAGGGTGGATGATACCTTCAGGACCAAGGGTGTGAGGGGCGATGCTGGGAGAGTGGAGGGCGAGTGGGTTGGAAAGGGGGAACTGATTACAAAGACCCACATGTGACCTCCTTCCTGGGAGAGGGACGGCAGGGAAGGGGGGGAAGGGAGACTCCGGATAGGGCAAGATATGACAAAATAACGATGTATAAATTACCAAGGGCACATGAGGGAGGGGGGAGCGGGGAGGGAGGGAAAAAAAAGAGGACCTGATGTAAAGGGCTTAAGTGGAGAGCAAATGCTTTGAGAATGATTGGGGCAGGGAATGTATGGATGTGCTTTATACAATTGATGTATGTATATGTATGGATTATGATAAGAGTTGTATGAGTCCCTAATAAAATGTAAAAAAAAGAAAAGAGGAGGAAAAAAAAAGAAAATGATTAGGGCAAAGAATTTACAGATGTGCTTTATACAATTGATGTATGTATATGTATGGACTGTGATAAGAGTTGTATGAGCCCCTAATAAATTGTTTAAAAAAATTCTTGTTAGATGACTGATTTTTAGTAATTTGTTACCACAATATTAATGGGGAACCATAATCCAAACTGATTGAAACGAATCCATACTACTACCACACAAAACACATTTTAAAAGGGGGAAAAAAACCTAGTAGAGGTAAAGAGTTATATTTTATAATAACAAGCAGGTCAACTCATCAGAAATATGTAATAATTGTTAATATATATGAAGGAACACCTCCCCCCCTCCATATCTGAAATTGCTCTGGGCAGAGTGGAACTTTGCATTTTTTCACACTAGGTAAGTGTTGCAAAACTCACTCTGAGTTCGAGTACCCTGTGGCATCACCTGGGAAAGTTCTCTGGGGTCACAGTGAATTTTTTCATAAAAGCAGTTTACTCAAACCTCGTTTTTATGTGATGGCTGATTTAAGCGAACAGCATGCAGCTGTGAAACTTTGTTTCCTGCTCTGAACAATGCCACAGAATCTGTTGTGATGTTGAACACAGCTTACAAGGACAGCACTATGGGAAAAACTCAAGTGAGTAGTGTTCTCATTTCAAAAGAGGTGAAATGTCGATTGATGACAACCCTCGTTCTGGAGGTCTGTCAACTTCCCAAATAGATGAAAATACTGAATTGTAGTGCTTTGGAGATTGTTCCACCAGGTCAGACTGTTAATCAAGCTTTCTATTTGGAGGTTCTGAAAAGATAGCAATGTAATAGTTTGCAACAAAAAGGACTGGATTTGTGGCAGATTGGGGACTGGTTTTGTCATCACGATAATGCACGTGCTCATGAAGCCATCTCAGTGCACCAGTTTTTGGAAAAAACTGGCATGCCTCTCTTGCCCCATGCATCTGACTCACCTGACCTCACTTCCTACGACTTCTTTTGTTTCCACAAATGAAGAGCAATGTGAAAAAACATTGATTTGACGACATAGAAGGTGTGAAGGAAAAAATGACAGAGGTGCTGTCAGCCGTCCAATGAGATGAGTTTAAAAAATGTTTCCAAGAACAGAATTTCAAATTTGACAAATGTATGACGTGTAATGGAGAGTACTTTGGAGGTGATAAGGTTGTTTTGTAAAAAAATTTAAATACATAGTGTGTCAGTTACACAATCTGTCAGCTTATGAAGGGGGTGGTCTATCCTGTTAATCAGGTCACAACTGGGTGACCTCAGTTGATGGTGTGAAGGAGATAGTAGCCTACAGGAGGTCAGAGGCACACTCTCTGATTCCTCTTCCTGCTGACAAGACACACAGAGCTATATGCTAGAGCCCTGGAGCTAGAGGAGCCACGTGGAGATCCCTCCCAGCTCTGAGACACTTCCATTGCCACTGGATCCACAAGATATTCCACCCACTGGGCTACGAGCATCCTGAGTCCAGCATCATTGCATGTGTTGTATGAGCTTGAAGAGGAATTTATAGATTGGTATCGGACATATGGACCAATATTGGACTTATGGTCTTGATCTGGTCTAGGCTGGGATGTTTTCTCAATATACAATTGCTGTTTTATATAAAGCTCTTTCCTATACACATATGAGTGTCTATGAATTTGTGTCTCTAGTCAACTCAGACTAACACACATAGCTCTGAAAAAAAAAAAAAGAAATCCAGTTTTATTTTGGTACCCTAACCACATCTAACCACAGCCCCAGAACACAAGAAGTAAGAACTACAAGAACTGAAGGGAGGAATAGACAAATACTATTATCTGGATTGTTCAATACCCCATTTCAATAAAGAATAGAACAACAAGGGGGAAAGAATCAATAATTCGAAGCCTTGAACAGCACAGTAAACCAACTAAACCTAACAGGCATCTCTGGAATGTTCTTCCTGACAGCAGAACATATATTCTTCTCAAGTGTATGTGAAACATTCTCCAGGAGAAAACATATGATATGCTAAGCCACAAAACAATCCTCAAAATCATGCAAAGTACGTTTGCCAAATACACTGTGAAAAGTTAGAAATCAACAACATGGAACTTGAGAAATTCACAAACACGTGGAAACTAAATGATGTATTACTAAATGTCCAATGAGCCGCAGAAGAACTCAAAGGACACCATCAAGAAAATAAAAAATCACACAAAGAATGGCTGAAAATATAGCGAGTCCTTTATTTGTTAAGAGATCTATATCCAGAAATATAAAGAACTCAACAATAGAAAGACAGCCTAATTAAATTATGCTAAGGAATTGAATAGACATTTCTCCAAAGAAGATAGACAAATGCTTACCATTGCTATTCATTACGAAGTGCAAACCACAATGGCATTGAGACACTACTCTACACCCACCAAGAAGGAGCCCCGTGGCTCTTTGGGGTACATACGTGTTGGACTGCTAACCTCAAGGGGGTGTTGTTTGGGGCTTTCAAGTTGATTTGGACTCACAGTGATCCTATACACAGCTGAAGGAAACACTGCCCTGTCCTGGGTTAGCCTCAAAATTGTCATGCTTGGGCCCACTGTTGCAGCCTTCGTGTCAGTCTAGAGCCTGGAGACATTTCCTCTGCTTTTGCTGGCCCTCTATTTTAACAAGTATATGTCCTCCCCGGAGCCGGGTCCCTCCTGATAATATGTCCATACTGGCTCCCAGGGAGCCTTCGGATTGGACGTCTTCCAAGACATACTTGTTTACTCCCTCAGCAGACCAGGATATTTTCAATCTTCTCCAGCAGCCCCACAATTCACACGCACCAGTCTGCTCTGGTCTTCCTTGCTCAATGTCCACCTTTCACAGGCATACGAGGCAACTGAAAATAGCAAGGATCAGGCTGACCTTGTTCCTGAGAGTGACATTCTTGCTCTTCAACACTTTACGGAGGGCTTGGGCGGCAGACTTACTGAATGCAATAGGTCATTGGGTTTACTTTCTTCTTTTTTCAAACCAGGTTTATTTTCAGTTCTATTTTCCCACCTTTTGTAGCCACACAGACAAATGTTTAGATCTGCTGGGCAAGGAAGGTGGAGGATTTATTTATTATCTTTGTATATATACACATATATCCCCCCGTTGTTTGTGGAATATAAATGATACAAAGAAAAACATAACTATTTAGTCCCATAACTCATCTCATCAAGTCAATCAGTAACAGTATCCCATTAGTGTCCCCCCCCCATATGTGGTTCTTTATCTTCTTTTTTTGCCACCCTCCCTCCCTCCATAGTTTCCTGTCCCTTCCCCCTTGTGGGAAACAGAACTGGGAAGAGCGTGTATGTGGGAAAACTCTCAACATTGATATGTTAAGGAGTCTGGGAGGTCATGGCTCCAGTAGAGGAAACCTTCACACATTCTCCTAAGTAAAAGTTATTTTCCACCATGTCCCCCATAATAATGCCAATTTAAGGTGCTGTTTGTAAACACGTGGTCCCTGACTATATTCTTGGAGGTCAACTGCTTGAAGGCGATCTGTCAGAAGGTTGTCTGCCATCCAAAGCAATCAACGTTCCCCTGGAGGAGAGCTCAAAGACACCTAAGGTCAAGTCAGCTCAGAGAAGCTCAAAGTTAGATTAGCATCTCGTCTGCCCATCTGTTATGTATGTGCCTCCTGTCAGTACAACCCCTTCCTATTGTATACCCCTAGCTCATCCCCCTCCTGTTATGTGTGTGCCTATTGGACAAGCCCTTCCTGTTTCGTATGTGCTTACCGTGACCCAAGTGCCTGAGAGTATATAAACTCACGAGATTACAGTACTTCCTCTCTCTCTGCTCCGACCTGGCTCCTGAAGTCATGACTGAAGAAATGCGCCCTTACACTTTTATTTTGTCTGATGTCTCTAATTTATCCCTCAATTACACAACCACCCCTTAGACCACCCCCCACCCCCACTCCCCTGTCCCCTTTACCCACTGCCTCTTCCCTGCTCCACGGTGGCCTCTTCGTAGTCTTTAAAATTTATCCTTTGGCATGATATTAATTCCTTTATAATAATAATATAATAAAATATTTATTTTTATGAGATGGACGAACTTTTGTGAGCATAGTGCTTTCTAATTTTGCCCATGTCTTAAAGTGTTTGGCAGACTTGTTATTGTTTTTAAGGATGCCTGCTATTTCATTATATGAATGTACCAGACTTTGTTTATCCATATCCATCATCTTTTAAAAAATGTTCCATCTTTGCTATTATAGAAATTGTTGCAATAAACATAGTTGTGCTTATATCTGCTCATGTTTTTCTCTTTATTTGTTTAGGGTATGTACCAAGTATAGAGATTGTAGGATCATAAAGTATGTGTATTTGAATTTATTTAAAGACATACAAAAAAAAGACATACCATATTGTTTCACATAGTGGTGGTACAGTTCTGTAGCCACACTAGCAATGTACAAGTGTTCTAATTTCTCTACATCCTTGCCAGCATCTTTTCCTTTATAATTTTCCTAAAAGTATCAGTGTGGTCACACAGGCTGTTATGCTTCTTCCATATGTGCTTTGTTGCTTCTGAGCTAGATGGCCACTTGTTTATCTTCGAGCCTTTAAGACCCCAGACGCTATATCTTTTGATAGCCGGGCACCATCAGCTTTCTTCGCCACATTTGCTTATGCTCACGTTTGTCTTCATTGATTGTATCAGGGAGGTGAGCACCCACGAGTTGTCGAACGGATCCGGCATCAAGCATCAAGGAACAAAAAATCATATCATTGAAAATGTGTGTGAGTGCAGATTGGAAACTCAAAGCCCTTTGGTAGCCAACCAGACACCCCTTACTGAAGGGTTGTGGGGAGGAGATGAGCCAGTCAGGGTTCAGGGTAGCAACGATGAAACATATAACTTTCCTCTAGTTTTTAAATACTTCCTCCCCCCCTCCCCATTATCATGATCCCAATTCTACCTTATAAATCTGGCTAGACCAGAGGATCTGCATTGGTACAGAGAGCAACTGGAAACACAGGGAATCCAGGACAGATGACTCCTTCAGGACCAGTGGTGAGAGTGGCGATGCCTGGAGGGTGGGGTAGAAAGGGGAAACTGATTACAAGAATCTATGTATAGCCTCCTCCCTGGGGGAGGGACAGCAGAGAAGAAGGCGGGGGGAGACATCGGACAGTGTAATATATGACAAAATAATAATAATTTATGAATTATGAAGGGTTCATGAGGTGGGGGCAGTGGGGAGGGAGGGGGAAAATGAGCAGCAGATATTAAGGGTTCAGGCAGAAGGCAAGTGTTTTGAGAATGATGATGGCAACAGATGTACATATGTTCTTGACAAAATGGATGCATGTATGGATTGTGATAAGAATTCTATGAGCTCCCAATAAAATGATTAAAATAAAAAAAAGTATCAGTGTGAAGTAATACTTAATTGTCTTCATTTGTATTTGTATACGGCTAATGAACACAAACATTTCTTCATATGATTGTGGCTGCCTGCATGTCATCTTCTGCAAACCCTTCATTTCTGTGTTGTGCCCACTTTTAGACTGGGTTATTTGTATTTTTCTTATTAAGATGTCATATGTTTCTATAGCATTTTGAAATTAGCCTTTTATCTCATATATCATTGCTAAATATTTTTCTCTAATCTGTGAGTTCTCTTTAAGCTCTTGATGAAGTTTTTTGATCTTCATAAATGTAATAATTTTATAAGGTCCCACAGTCCTCTATTTTATCTTCTCCAGTGTATTTGTGCCTTATATTAGGGCCCTTAGGTTTGCCCCTAAGTTTTCATTGATTGACTTTTGGGTTCTAGGGTTTATATTTAGGTCTTTGATCCATCTTGAATTTGTTTTTTTACATGGTGTGAGGTATGAGACTTGGTTTCATTCTTTGGCAAACTTTTCCAGTACCACTTATTGAAAAGGCTATCTCTTCCCCACTTCATGTGTTTTAGTCCTTTATGGAAGATAGGTACTTGGTTGTATTTGTGCATTCTTGATTCTAACCCATTGGACTTCATGCCCATCAGCATACCTGATGTCATTAGCTTTCCTGATTGCTGTTTCTCTCAGCATTGTCTGTAGATCTAAGCAAGATGAAATATTTACTATGTCAGTCTTTCTCTGTTTATCATGGTGTTATGAATTTGAAAGTTGGTCTTTCACAAATATGGAGGACTGAAGCAAAACCTATGCATCTGAATTGTAGTGCTGCCAAAGAATATTGACAATACCACAGACTGCCCAAAACCAAACATTCTGTCTTGGACAGAAATAGCTAGAATACTTCTTGGGAGCCAGGATGGTGAGACTTCGTCTCTTCTACTTTGGACAGTTTATCAGGAGAGACCAGACCCCTGAGAAAGACAACATACATGGTAAAGTAGGTCAGCAAAAGAGGAAGTCCCTCAGTAGGATGGATTGGCACAGTGGCTGCAATAATGGACTTAGGCACAGTGAGGTAGTTAGTTTATTGTGCCAAGCTGGCCAATACACACATGTGGGGCTAATTGAAGGGCGGAGATCTAAATGGCTCCGTGAGCCTCACCTTTTCAGTTTTCAGGTCTCTTGCTTTATAATGTTTGGACCAGGGTGCAACTGCCTTAGCCAGTTCCTGCTTCAGCTGGCAAGGGTCACTTCCTGCAAGACATCCCTGAGGAGAAGCCACATGGACCTCCCCCGATGCAACCCTGGGTGCGGGATTACTCGTGTGGAGACCCCTACCAGCACTGAGATGTTCACACGTTCACTGATTTGGTTTTCCTCCTGCAGTCGGCGTCACAGCATGTGTTTTGTGGGATGGAGGAGGACTTTGTGGATTGCTGTCAGACATATGGTTTAATGTTGGACTCATGGGCTTGGGCAACACTGGGTTGAGATGTTTTCTTGATGTGCACTTAACCTTTGTATAAAACACTCTTATTTTTTTAAAATCATTTTATTGGGGGCTCGTTACAGTTCTTATCACAATACATCAATCCATCCATTGTGTCAAAAACTCTCTCTTATAAATGAGTTTCTGTGGACTTGTTTCTCTAAAGTACCCAGACTAAGTCACATAGAAAGCATTGCAAGGATGGCACAGGACTGGGAGGGATTTCCTTCTGTTGTACGGAGGTCTGTTATAAGTTGGAACTTATCTTACAGCACCTGACAATGATAACTGTTAAAAAGTGGAATAACTCACGTGTCCAGTAACTGATGAATGGATCGATAGAAGGTGCTACGTCTATACAGACTCAAGCTATTAAGTGAAGTATTGATTCATACTACAACATGGATAAATGCTGAAACGTATTATTGAAGTTAGGTGAAAGATCCTAGTTACAAAAATGTATGATTTCATTTATTTGAAATGTTTGGTACAGGCAAACATATAGAAACAGTGGATTCGTACTAGGGCATGGAAGGTTATGTGGTCATGGAGCTAATAGTGAGTGATTGCTGATGGGTACAGAGTTTATGTAAGGTGATGGAAATGTTCTAGAATTGATTGTGGTGTCGAGTTCATAAATCTGTGAATATGCTGAAAGTCATTGGATGATACGTTCTGCACACTATGGTTTCACTGCATGCCATACAAAGCATGCTAAGGTAAAGACAATGTCGGTCATTTGAAAATAAGGGACAACTCTTGATGAAACAACAGAGCTGAAGTGGGACTGCTACACATCCTTAAAGCGTCCGTAGTTTGAAGGGTGCTTGCTAGCAAGAAATGGTCCCTAACAAACTTTCCTAGACACAGTCCTGGAGCCCTGCTGGCCTAGTGGCTGAAACATTGGATTTTTAATCTCAAAGTCACTGGTTCCAAAGCTTTCTGTCTGACAGGAAGGCTATCCACATCCGTGGTCAAGGGTCAGACGGGCCTTAGAGGCTTAATCTAAGTGAGGATTCTGCAAATGGATTTTGGGCTTTCACTGCAAACTAATGCCGTTGTAATTAGTTTAAAACGTAGCACCTCATCACCATCTCCCTTTTGAACCATTTAAAATTTGTTCTAGCTTTTATTATTTTCTGTTACCTTTTCAACTGAGGTTTTCCTATATGTTGTTTTTTAATTTGTTGTGTTTTTCTCTATATGAAATCCACGATCGATAAAACTATAGAGACAGTGACTGGATTAACGATTTACTGGGGTCATGGCAGGGAAGGCGGGGGGATTGGGAGCTAATAATAACAAGCACCAGGAAGAGGAAGATGTTCTAAAATTGATTGTAGTGATGTTTGCACGACTCTTTTTATATGTTTAAATGACTGTACTGTGTTATACATGACTTATACGCCAATAAAACTGCTATTTAAAAAAAGAGATAATGAAAAATGTCAATGACTTTTGGAAGCCCCTTCATGTATTTGTGTGTCTGTGTGTGTGTGTGTGTGTGTGTGTGTGTGTATACTTTATACTGAGAATGAAGTTTTTCACTTCAGGAGCAGAAAGTCAAACCAAAGGTTGGAAATGATCAACATATTTCAATTCACTTTGAGAAAGAACTTTACAGTTACTACCTGATCTGAAAATGGAGTGGGCGATGTTCGATGTGGGGAGGGCTCTGTATGAAAGGAAGTAGTCCTGCAGACATTTGAGACCATCTCAGGTGTGCCACCTTTCCTTTCTAGATGCGCAGCCATCTAGAGCTAGCTGCTTAGCGCCTCACCCAAAGCCAGCTAGGTGGAGGGAATGTCCCCAGTCTTGTCCAGGGCTCCCAAACCTCAGTCTTACTGGGGAATCCTCGGGGATGGTGTAGACGGTGCCTCAGAGATGCTAAAATAGTTACCCACCAACAGCCTACATGTCATTGATGCAGGGGTCTCAATTCTTTTGGGGTCTCAGATTCTCTGGTGGTTTCAGCTTGTCTTCTGCAAGGGCAACTCTCTTCCTGACTCAGAACATGGCAGAGAGTTGCAGGCATTCACATGAGCAGCCTTTGGAGAAGAGGGTGAGTGTGCATGGCTCACCACCTGCGACAACACCCCATTCTCTAGCTTTACACGCGGTCTCTATCCTGGTCATCAGGCAAAGAAGGTAGCTGGCCACTAGATTTCCCACTTGTATCCTCTTGATCCCACACATAATGTTAGGTAGCTAGATTTAGAGATGGGGTGGGGTGTCCCTCCCAGGAGACACCAATGGGAGAAACCCAGAACTGAGCATGCTCATACACAAGCCCCCAAGCCAGGTGGGAGGTACACCTGGGCGCCCAAATTAGGCCCAGGCTCATGGCCTCATTTAGGTGGCCCTAACTCAGCCAATGGGGTCAACCAATACCTTCAACCATGCCTCCCCAGCCAGAGGTGTTCAAAACCATCTGTAGGTAAGCCAATCTCTCTCTCTCTCTCTCTTTGATTTTATGTCAGGTGGGGTGCTCACATACTGCCCGGGTGTGCCCCCTCAAGGGTCCACTCCGAGCCTGCTTGGGGCCCCCATGCGCTTGGGCTCTTAGGCCCTTGCTCTCTTGCCCTCTTGCCTCCTTGCACAATTGCTCTCCTTTAACCTGCTGGTCAGCGGCAGGTGAAGGGTGAGGGTTTCCTTTCCCCGCTCGGGAGCACAGGTGGCTGCTCTGGGCCTCCTCAGGCCCCACAGCCTCTTGGTCCACATGGGTCGAATCTCTGGACCCCCATGCTCTTATATTCTAGGGCTCTTAGGCTTCTGGCCTCCCAAGATTCTGCCCCCTCCCAGTTCCACACGTGTGGGTGCTCT
This sequence comes from Tenrec ecaudatus, assembly GCF_050624435.1. Lineage (NCBI taxonomy): Eukaryota > Metazoa > Chordata > Mammalia > Afrosoricida > Tenrecidae > Tenrec > Tenrec ecaudatus. The sequence goes on along the minus strand of NC_134530.1, from coordinate 151,950,768 downwards.
TGTCCACGTGGTGGTTCGTGCCCAGTTGGGACCCCCAGCATGACTTCTGCATGGCTTCATACGCTTTCCGGAAATAGCGTGTACCTTTTGGAGTCTGTCAAACCTGAAACCTTTCCATTCCTTCATAAAAATTCACTTGAATTACAAAATATGTGAAGCAAAGAACCGAGGTGTTACCCACTCCAGAAACCTAACAATATCTGTTTGATGCACATAAAGTGACAGGATTTGTTCTGGGAGATGAGATTCGATTGTGAAGTAAAATAGAACGGATTTCTACCTTTTAGGCGTCTAATCTCTAAGGCATCTCTGACCTAATTTGCCCCAAACTGAACCAATTGCCTTCTCATCCAAGCTGTTTCTGTCTATGCAGATGACTACGCACGCAATTCCCCATCCTTGAAATTTAATTCCCAACAGCCATTCTATTACCGTGCTTGCCAGTGCTACCTCCTACCTTTTCCCCAGTTTCCTGTGTTCTAAAATTCAATGGTTTGTTCAGATGGGAATGTGATTAATCAAAGAAGAAGCCTGGCTGATTTCCTTGGTGACTGACAAGCTGAGTTCTGTAGTTTGGGCATTGCAGTCATTGTGGTCGCTTTTCCTCTCCGACTAAGCTGGAAGTTTCTCGAGTGCAGGGATCATACCTCATATTTATTTCTCAAAACCCCCCCTGAGCACAGGCTTGGGCACAGTCACTTACTGTGGGAGGCCTTACTCTCAGCAGGGCCATCTTTTCCAATAGACACGGTAGTGTTGTGGACATACAATACTTTCAGGGGTCACAAAAATATTCCATTGAAGAAAAAGGAATATAACAATTAAGATATTAATCAATCTCATCGGGTTATCTTCATTTTTCAACCTGTGCAATCATAAATAAACATTCTAATATGTATATATTCTAACCGAAAAGGGTTTACTTTAATTTTTTTGGCTATGCAAAAGTATTTGACTGTGTGGGTCATAACAAACTCTGATTCGCATGGAGAGTAGGGATTCCAAACACCTCATTATCCTCACATGCAACCTGTGTAGGGATCAAGAGGCAGTCTTCAAGCAAAACAAGGGCATACTGAGTGGGGTAAAATTAGAAAAGGTGAAATTTTAAAAATCTGTATGCTGACCAAATAATTTGAGAAGCTGGACTATATGCAGAAGATAATGTCATCAGGATGGGAGGAAGGTTTATTACCTACCTGTGACATGCAGACGACACAACTTTACTTGCTGAAAGTGAGGAGGCCTTGAAGCCCTTGCTGATGAAGATCAAGGAGCGCAGCCTTCAATGTGGATGGCAACTCAATGTAAAGAAGACCCAGAAAAAAAAAAGAAGACCCAGATCCTCACAACGGCACCAATAGGTGTGGGAAACAGAACTGGGAAGAGAGTGTATGCGGAATGTTCATCTCAACATTCATACATTAAGGAGTCTGGGGGGACCTTGACCTTCATAAGTTGGGCCTGGGTCCCACTCAAATTCTCCTAAGTGAAAGTTATTCCCCATGATGTCCCCCATCACAATGCCAAATTTAAGCTGCTCTTTGCAAACACTTGGTCACTGACTATACACTTGGAGGTCAACTGTTTGAAGGCTATCTGCCTGAAGGTTGTCTGCCATCAAAAGCAATCAGACCCTATTGTCTGCCCCACCCGAAGTAGGACCCACTCCCTTCTGATAAGGATCATAGATTGTCCTCCTGGAGAAGAGGTCAAAGCCACCTAAGGTCAAGGCAGCTCAGAGGCAAACAAGGTTAGGCTGTCATCTTGACTCTAGAGTCTGCCCTTCTTGTTATGTGTGTGCCTTCCTGTCACTGGTATGCCTCTAGTACAACCCCTTCCTATTGCTTGTATGCCTCTAGTTTGTCCCTCTCCTGTTTCATGTATCCCTCTGCTACACCCTTCCTGCTCTGTATGTGCTTACCCTGGCCTGCGTGCCCAAGATTATGTAAGCTTGTGAGAGATCACATTAAGCTCTCCCCCTCTCTCTCTGCTCGGACCTGGTTCCTGAAGTCAAGAATAAGGTGAGCCCTTGCATGCTTTATCTTGTCTGATGTCTCTTTAATTTACCCCTTAATTATACAACTGCCCCTTGGATGCATTCGGTTGTGGGGAGGCTGGGCCCCACAAATAGGTAACATCCTGATAAATGGAGAAAAGTTTGGAGTGTCAGGGATTTCGTTTTGCTTGGATCCATCATCAGTGCCCGTGGCAGCAGCAGTCAAGCGATCAAACCTGCAGCACAGACTTATTAAAGGGTTGAAGAGCAGAGGTGCCTCTTGGAAGGCTAAAGTGCGTCTGATTGTCTGACCCATGCCATGGTATTTTTCTTCTTCAAATTTTAAGCCATGAGATTTCGATTGCCTCATATGCATGTGAACGTTGGACTTTGAATAAGGAAGGCAGTAGAAGAAGCCTCTGGTGCTGGTGAAGAGTATTCCAGTACCATGGGCTGCCAAGAGAGCAGACGTCTGTCTTGGAAGAAGTACGCCAGAATGCTCCTTAGAAGCGAGGATGGCGAGACTTGGTCTCGGGCACTTTATAAATGTTGCCAGGAGAGACCCGTCCCTGGAGAAGGACATGATTCTTGGTAAAGGGGAAGGCAGAAAGCAAGAAGAAAGCCCTTGACAAGATGGATCCACACAGCATCTGAAACGAGGGCGCAAACCTCACAATTATGAGAATGGTGGGGCTTTGTTAGGTTGACATAGGGTTGCTATGAGTTGCTGACTCCACAGCACCTAATAATGATATCTAGAACTAACAATGTATATATAGACACATGTATCTCCAGACACAGACATGACTGCATGACTACACGGTATAGATTTTCTGATAAAATAAATATAACATATGTATATGTTATAGAGGAAGAGGCTCAGCAAAGGAAGGATGTCTGTAGCTTTGCTGTGGTTCTCGTTCATGGTAACTCTCCATGCGCAGAGCAGAACTGTATTCTGAGAGCTCTGATCTTTCAGAATCACATCGCCAGGCTGGACTTCGGAGGCACCTCTGCACGGGTGTGAACACCCACCTCCCAGTGAGCCGCTCAGCGCTTCACCAATTGAAGTACCCAGGGACTCCTAAACACCGGTTGCTATTGGGCCAATTCTAACTTGTGGCAAAACCGTGTGTTACAGAGTAGACCTGAATGCCATGGGTTTTTTGGTTTGGGGCTGTTGTCTTTATTAAAGTAGATCACCAGGCCTTTCTTCTGTGGCATCCACCCAGATGGATTCAGATCATGAAGCTTTTGGCGTGTGGTTGAGAGTAACTTGTGCACTCAGTTCAGCATCTCCATCCCATGAAGCCAGAAGCGCCTGGAATTCTCTGTGGCTTCTCTGCCATTTTCCCCTTGAATTGGGGCTTAAAAGAAAGAACCCGGAGAACTGTGTATTCTGCCACATCCTGTCTCCCCTTAAAAACTCTAGGACAAAAATAGCCCCAAGGCCTTTTGGATTGCTTGGATGGGATACACATTTTGAATTTAAAGAAACTAACTTCAAGCATGGGAGATAAGATTGAAAAAGACATTCAGCCTGCCTTTTAAAAATTCTACCCTAAGCAAACTTTTGTCTTCATCATTTCAAGGACCCTACATGTGTGAAAGACAAAAGTTCTCTTTTTAAACTTTCAGTGGTGTGGCAAAGGGGCTGGCATGAATTCACCCTGCACCCCTTCCTGCAGTAGCCAGTGCTCCCAGAGTGCCAGGGCATGGGGTATGCAGGGTGGGGGGTGGTGGTGTTTGGCTCTGTTTCGTTGGTCACAGGGCCATCTGTGATATAAACTGTGTGTTTCCTGGACTCCCCTGCAGGTTGCTAGCTGCAAGCATTTCCCCATCAAATCAAGTTAAAATGAACAAAGGAAGCCTTGAAGCAGGATGTTGCCAAAGGGCACTGCAGGCCAAGGGGTGGTATAATGTGTGGTGGGTAAGGTTCACTTGGAGGGAGGTGGGGGGTGGGGAGGCAGACATCCGTTGCTAGGCAACCAGCTCGTTGCCTTTGTGCTTGTGGATGTATTTGGTTTGAAATAGAAGCTGGCAGCTACTATCTTCTCTTATTACCCTCTTCTCCGACCCATGCTGGGAACAGAAACCTGGGAGGATGGCGCCAGGAAACTGGTGGGAGCCATTGAACACACAGGTCCAGGAGAAGGCACGTCACTTCGCGGGACTGCTGCAAGGTGACGTAGTCATTTGCTGTTCTCAAGTGAGTTTCTACTGTTGGCAACCGCCGGCGACAGCAAGTGTGCAGGGCAGAGCTGCTCCAGAAGGTTCCCAGGGCTGAGACTTCCCCTGACAGCTGGGTGGCCTCAGGCATGTATCTTAACCTTTCTGGGGCCTTTGTGGTGGTGGCTATTATTTTTAAGAGTGAAATGGGAAAATAAGGATTACCTTATGTGGTAGTCTGAGTACATTAGAGACACAGATCCACAGAGACTCATGTGTATAAAAGAGAGTTTTACATAAAGGGTAAGTGCACATCAAGAAAACATCCCAACCCAGTGCTGCCCAAGCCCACAAGTCCAACATGAGCCCATATGTCCAACACCAATCCACAAAGTCCTCCTCCATCTCACAAAACACACAATGATGCCAACTGCAGGAGGAAAGCCAAATCAGTGAACATATAAGCATCTCAGCACTGGCAGAGTTCTCCACATGGGTTCTCCAGCACCCAGGGCTGCATCGGGATAGATCCATGTGGCTTCTCCTCAGGGACATCCTGCAGGAAGTGAGCCTTGCCAGCTGAAGCAGGGAACTGGCTAAGGCAGCCGCACCCTGATCCGACCATCACCAAGCAAGAGACCCAAGAACTAGAAAGGTGAGGCTCAAGAAGCCATTTCTCTCTCGGCCCTTCAATTAACCCCACATGTGTTTATCGGCTAGGTTGGCACAATAGACTTTAACTATCTCAATCCACTCTGCCATCCAGTCAATGTTGACTTATATCGAGACTATAGGACAGGGTAGAACTGCCCCTGTGTGTCACCTTTATGGAATCAGTCTGCCATGTCTTTCTTCCTTGGAGCCCCTGATGGGTTCAGAACACTGACCTTTCAGTTTGCAGGCAAGTGCTTAACCGCTGTACCACCAAGACTATTTTCATTTAGCCATAAAGGCAACTTCAGTTTGGATGCATGCTATGGCATCGCTGAACCTTGAAAACATCAGCGTGAGTGAAACAGATTGCGCTCCAACAAAGTATTGCAGGATCCCATTGATAGGAAATACCACATGCACGGAGACCAAAGGTGTTTAGCAGTTGCTGGGGCCTGGGGGTGGAGGAAAGGGGGAGTAATTACAGAAGGGCCACTGAGGTTCCGTTTGTTACTGTTGTTGTTAGGTGTTGTTTTGTCAGTTCCAACTCAGAGTGACCCCGAGCACTGTAGACCGAAACAATGCCCTGTCCTACGTCAACCTCACAATGGGCGTTCTCTTTGAGACCGTTGTTGCAGCCACTGGGTTAATCCATCTTGTCAAGGGCCTTCCTCTTTTTACCCCTCTACTTTACCAAGCAGTCTTCTCCAGAGAATCCAAGGCCTGGAGTCTACTGATAACACGTCAAAAGAACCTAAGATAAAGTCTTGTCAGCTTCACTTCTAAGGAGCATTCTGGTTGAACTTCTTCCAAGACAGATTTGCATGTTCTTTGGTCAGTGCAGGGTATTTTTCAATATTCTTTGCCAACACTATCCATTAATTACATCGATTCTTCTTTGATTTTCTTTAATCGTGGAAAATACCATGGCTTGGACCAGGGGTACCGTAATTCTCAAGTTTCTGTTTAGGCTGATGAACACGTTTAGTAATGGATCATGGCGGCGGTTGCATAGCATGGTGAATATAAATGGTGAATGTAAATGGTCTGATGGTCTACTGCCACAAAAACCAAAACTAAAGCAAAACACCCAGCCCCTGAAAATGCTCTGAAGCATACTTCTACTCTGACATGCGCGAAGTTCTCAAGAATCAGAATCAATTTGACAGCATGGTTCCATTTGGTTTGGTTTTGCCCTTTGCTTTAATTAGGGTCATCTGAAAGACACAAACTCAGTAAATGTTCTCAGAGTTCAGAGCAAAACTTTGCACCAAGGCCTGGGTCTATTTTGTATCATTTTGGAAGGGACTTAGACTTCATGAAAATGGAACCTAAATCAAGTGGAGAAGTATTAATGGGTGGGTGAAGCCTGAAAAAGACCCACTGGAATGATAAGTAGGAACGATGAATGTTGGTAGAGTAAACTTGTGGGAAAGTGAATTTTTAGCTAATAAATTTGAATCAGCGAGAGCTCTTGAATATTGTTGAGCAAGTGGTTCATGTTAAAGAAGCAGCATGTTGAATCAGTTCATTCTAGCTCATTCTTAGTGGAGAATTTGCATTTCCACCCCAGTCATACTGAATTAGAATCTACATGTTAACAAAATCCATAGGTGATCCTTACCAGTCCCTTGGTGATTCTTTCATTAAGCTTTCCGACACAAGTAGGGCGATGCGAGTCTCTTCCATTTTACACTTGGACAGGCTTTATGCTGCTCTCTGTTCATTTTTGTGTCAAGAATTTTCGACTTGACCTCTGGGAATTCTGATTTCATAATTGAGCCTTTTGAATCTTCTGCCTAACTCTATAACAACATATAATAAGCACACTCCTGTTGACTTTAATCATCAAGTTCATAAAAAAAGTTGAGTGAGGCAAGGACAAATTCAAAGCCCTTAGGTATGTGACTTCTTCCAAGTTGACAACGAGGTCATCAATATTCTTTGCATTAAGATTGCTCAATTCACGATGAATCAATCCACTCTTGCCTTTATTTACCCATCTCATCTACAAGCATTATGAAACGGCCGGCTGCTCCCAAATTCCACAATTTAATTCCATCCCATCATACTCCCGGGATACAGCACACTCTTTTTCCATCCGGTACATGAAGATGTCAAAATTCTCTTCCACATCTTACATTCGCCCTAACTTGGATAGGCCCTGCCTTCTATTTTTCTTGTATAAAGAAAGCCTTTAGCTCCAGATTTGATCAGTTCTCTTATTTTCTCAGTAATATGTGATTCTAGTAGCATTTTTGGTTGATCTACAAGCTGGCAAACTTTGCCACGTCCTTGTCTCCATGGCTTATGGGAATTTCCAGTTGGGAGAAGAGATGTCTATCCTGACTTGTGAGGATGAGCGGTTCAGCTACCAGGTAGAAGCCTATGGCATGACTCTCTCTCTGGGGAAGATGATTGATTATGTCTCATGGTTTTTCCTTCAATCAATTATTTACACCCGCTGTGTCCCCAACCTTTCTTAATCATTACACTTGGAAATAATTTCTTTACTTATAGGAAAAGGTAGGAGCTTTGTGACCTAGAAGTTCCTATCAATCTATAGGGTGCCTTCTCATGAAGGTTTGGGTGTTTCGGGATCTCTAAATGGATCAGGCATGCGGCGAGGATAGGGGTGAGATTTTATAAGGCCTATGAGCTTGGAAAATCGCCTGGGTGTGACAGTGCTTAAGACCTCAGTTGCCAACTGAACACCTGGTGTATTTCTGGAGAGACGGCAGTCTGGAAGATCGTATGTGACAGTTCTACTCTGTCGGGTGGGGCCACTAAGCGTTAGAATCAACTCAATAGCACACTACAATAATGACAGGAACTCGGAAAAACAAAAGGTAAAGGGAGTGAGGAGAAATTGAGACGTCATTGCTGGTCTTCAAGATGGTGCTCAGTGACCCCAGACGTCTCCCCGACTACACATACTCTATGTGGCCGAAAGCCCACGGGAGTAGTGAAAAGATAGCCCTGTTGAGATTAGGCTATCAGAAACCATTTCAGCTGCTGTCTTGGTTGCTCCATCTCTGCCATGACAAAGGGCCAATGGCGATTTTATAACAGTATCCTCCTGTGTTCTGACCATAGACATTCATTAAGCAGTCTCACTGGCTCTGTATTAATCCACCTGAAAGAAACGTCCATATGGTAAAAGCCTAAAGCCTGAGATGGCTAAAAAGTCCTCATGGCGTTAGTCCATGCTACCTCAGAGTGACCCTACATCACAGAGCAGAAGGACTCCAGGGATTTCCAAAGCTATCATCTTCCAGATGCCATGTCTTTCTCTAGTAGGTTTGGGCAGCTAGTGGATTTGAGCCTCAGATCTTTTGGTTCGCAACCAGGCACTTTAACCTCTATGTCACCGGGGCTCACAAGCCAGTGAGGAACGGCTGGTTTTGCCAAGAGCTACCTCCAAGAGCTGGGAGCTGGATCTTCCAGTCCTGGTCTGGCCTGATGACTATAGTCCTGGCCAAGATCTTGGCTGCAGCCTCATGAAAACTGGTCATTCCTGGTTTCCTGATCCTCAGACAGAGTCAGAGAGAATAGGGTTTGATTGTTTTGAGCTATTAAGTTTTGTGGTAACTGCTTATGCTGCAATAGATAACTAGTATATTAGGAGGTGCTGACTGAAATGAGTGGAATTATTTCAGGGAGGTAAATAAAATGCTAGAGAAAAACTGCTTAGTGATTGTCTAAGGTCAGCACACTGGAGGCGATTGTTAGAAAACTTGCGTTGGCCCTTTATAATTTTTTATATAAAACATAATACCTGTTTTTTGTTAATATATATACATATGTGTACAAAAATGCACAGCTATCATGAATTGGGCTGTGATCTGCACCATCCCCAGTTCAAAACCTTAGGAGACAGACTGGGCTTTCTACTCCCATAAACAGTGACAGTCTCAGAAATCCATGGGGAGTACCCATGAGTCAGCATGGACTCATTGGCAGTGAGGTTTTTTTTGAGTTTAGATACAGTGAAAAATATCCAGTGAGGTTATAAAGTGAAAAAATGCCAATTCTATTCCTGAGAAGCAACCACGGATATCAGTTTGGATATTATTCTTAGACATTTTTTTTCTGGTAAAGGGTAAAGAAACAAATTCACACACAATTGTAAAAACTGGTTTGGGTATGTGCACAATTCAGCAAATTCCTCTTTATCATCTAGCAATGTAGCTTAGCTTCTTCAGTGGATCTGGCTCCAGCATAATTATTCTACAAGATCCATCATATTCCTTAGTGTGACTATTCTGTGACATATTTAGATAGTTATTCATCTTTAATATTTTATAATGCTTTATTGATGCATTTGCTATCATACACAATGTCACAGAATCTATGAACTCATGTACAAATATTTCTGAGGTATAATTTCTAGAAGTAGAACTAAGGGTTAAAAGTCGTTTGCCATCAAACTGATTCTGATTCAGAGTGACCTTATAGGACAGGATAGAACTGCTCCTGTGGGTTTTGGAGACTGAAAGTCTTGAGAGAAGTAGAAAACCTTGTCTTTCCCAGCAGAGTGGCCGGCGGTTTTGAACTGGTGGCCTTACAGTAACATAATCTACTGTCAACTTGAGGAAGGGGTAGAGTCTAGCCTGTCAATCAGGGCACAGCTTGATGACCTCATTTGGAGGTATGATGGAGATAAATAGCTCATTGGAGGCCAGATACACTCACTCCCTATGACACAATCCTGTTAAGAAGACGTAAAGTAACTATGCTAATGGACCTCGTGGAGACCCCTGCCAGCACTGAGATGCTTCCAACACCACTGGATCCACAAGACGTTCCACCCACTGGTCTGTGATCTTCCTGTATTCTGTGTCATTGCATGTGTTGCATGAGTCTGAAGAGGAATTTATAGACTGGTATCAGACATATGCGCTAATATCGGACTAAGGATGATCTGGACTGGGTTGGGTTGTTTTCTTAATATACAATTACTCTTTATGTGAAGCTCTTTCTTATACACATTTGAGTGTCTATGAATTTGTTTCTCTAGTCAACCCAGACTAACACAATGTATAACCACTTTACCACCAGGGCTCTAAGAGTTAAGAGATCTGTGTATTAAATTTTTGATACTGACGTACAGCTGTTGGTCTCTTTGTACTCTGGAGCAAAGAAGAGTGAAGAAAACCAAAGACACGTGGTAGCAATTAGGCCCGAGTACCAATGGGCCATTTGCACCACAACCCGGAGACCGGAAGAACTAGATGGTGCCCGGCGGACCACCACCAACTGCTCTGGAAGGGATCACAGGCGAAGGTGGTGGAGAGAGTGGAAGACTAAGGTGGAGCAAAATACAAACTAATTTTAAAAGATCCGGCTTGCTGCTCTGATACTAACTTGTGAAACCTCTAGACCAACGACCTTTAGATTCCCTTCAGACCTGGAACTGAACTAATGCCCGCGGCTCAACCTCCAGCCTAAGGATAGGTCTTTAAAGTGAACAAACACTCCGGTGAGACGTGCACTTCTTGGAACAATTAGCAATATGAAATCAAAAGGGCAGCATTTGCCCCGGGATAAAGCTCAGAAGGCAGGTGCGGAGGACAAATGGAAATGGTAAACACAGAGAGGTAATGGGAAGCATGCTGTCACGTCATGGAGATTTGAGCCATGTCACCAATCAAAATGCGCACCAGTTGTATCACGGAAAACCCGGTGGCTGGTTAACTTTCACTGGAATCACAATAAAAAGCAGCTTTCCGTAGATCATTCTTCCTTTTCTCACAAGCTTAGTCTCACCAGAGAGGAACAATTCTGAAGCTTTCTACTAATTCTATGGGCCGATCCTTGCACTATGCTGTTTACACAGGCAGATTTCTGAGAAGTAATCTACAGCCACTTGAAATCTAGGTCTTTAATGAATAATATCTCATTTGTCTCTGACTTTTCTTAAGAACTTTCCTCGTTTCAGTTTTCCGATAGTTGATTAGGGTGTGTCTGGTTTTTGTCTTATTTCCTATTTGAGGTTTAATGAACTTTTTGAATCTGCAGGTTTATGTCTTTTGCCAAAATTGAGGACAATTTAGTCATTAATTCTTTAAGTGTTTTTCTCCTCTTCTTTAGAACTTTAATGACTCAAATGTTAAAATTTTAAATATTATTCCGCTGGCCTTTGAGGTTCTAATCATCTTTTTCTAGTACTTTTTTCCTCTTGCTTTTCAGATTAGATAATTTCTATTGATATATTCAGTAAGTGCTTTTCTTTCTTTTTTTTGTGGTTAATGTATACACAACAAAACATGTACTAGCTCAACAATTCCTCACGTACAATCTAGTGACTAATTATATTCAAGCCATGCAACAATTCTAGCGATCTTTTTTCTTTTTCTTGTCTAGCTATTTTCCCCCACAAACTATTCCACCACTATCCACATAAACTCACTGGTTCCTGAGAAAATCCCCCCTCTCCCCTCTCTCTGTCACCCCTGGTAACTACTAATAATTTTAGATTTCTATATAGTTTTAATCACTTCATGTGCATACGAGGAGTAGGCAATGAAGCAGGAGAAGTGGAGAATGGAGGCAGCTCAGCATGGGGCTGGCAGCGAGCATTGAGAGCTCAGTGGACGTCCCCCAGAACACATGTGCGTCTTGGAAGAAGTGCCGTCAGAATAGTCCCTAGGGGCGAGGACGGCGAGATTTCCTCTCACATACTTTGGACAAGTCGTCAGGAGAGACCCGAGGGAGGACACCATGCTTGGTGAAGCAGAGGACAGCGCAAAAGAGGAAAGTCTTCCTGCGAGCAGATTGACACACTGGCTGTCGTGACGGGCTCCGACGCCGTCGTGAGGGTGGCACGTGTTTTGCTCTGTTGGACACACTGTGTGTCATCCACATTTGTGGGCTTAGTCCATATACGCGATAGCCTACAGTACGTGTGTGTCACAACTCACGAATTTCACTCCGCGTGGTTTCAAGGTTCGTTTATGTGGTGGCATGTGTCACGGTTTTCTTTCTCCGATAGCTGAATACTCATCCACGGCTGAACATTGTAGTTGTTTGCCTTTGAGGCTGTTGTGAGCCAGGCTGCAATAAACATCGATGCACATGCGTCTGTTAGCCACGCTGCTTCAGGTCTCTGGGGCTTATACCTACCAGCGGGAGACCTGGGCCATGCTGTTCCCAAACCAGGTCCTACCTGACCTGGCTGAGACACAAAGACAGAGACGGTATGAGATGAAAGGGGAAAGGTTTCATTCTGATTGATCCAGTGAAGAGCAAGCCAGGACTAGAGTCACCAAGGCCAGCTCCCCTCCCCCCCACCCCCAAAGTGGGATTACAGCTTCATAGGTGTCCATAGGGAATATTGAGGGGCTTCTGGGTACGTAACAGATTTCCCAAGTCATGAATATGCATGAGGGCAGGGTTATGATTCTGAAAGACTCGGGCTCACTTTCAAATGCCTTCAGGGTTGAGCTGGTGATGGCTTTCCCACAAATTTTGGTTCGTTGAAAGTACTTTTGTTCCAGGGTGACCTGAAGGTTGTGACTGTCACATGTCTGGTCAGGTCTGGTCACGACTCCCTGGCTGTGATGGAATAGTTTCCCTGGAGAGAATGGCTGGAAAGAGACAGGCTATCAAGCAGGAAAGTACAGGTCATTTGTGGGCAATCTTGTGATAATATCTCATATCCTACAGGTAGGCCCATGGGTGAAGCCGTGGAATTTACAACTTTGCCCCAGGGCAAGGAGGTTGGAAAGAGCTCTCACTATGGAAGTGCGATGTTTAGCGTTTTGAGAATTCACCAGGCTGTTGTTCAAAGCGCCTGCACCATTTAATGAGGAGGCTCCAAACACTCCCTAGAAAAATGCAATGGAACATAATGGATTCCATCTCCTCACAGAAGGAGCCCGAGGAAGGGAGTTGTCGACCAGGGTGCAGTACAGCACCAATGAAACGCACACTGTTCCTCTGGTTCTTCGAGGCTTCCTCACCCCCCCACTGTCATGACTCCGGTCCTGCTTTTCAGTCCTGGCTAGACCGGAGCATGGACTCTGGTGCAGAAAAGAGCTCAGGACACAGAGAATCCAGGTCAGATAAACCCCTCAGGAACAGAAATGGGAGTAGCAATACCAGGAGAGTAGGGAAAGGTGGGTGGAGGAAAGGAGGAAGTGGGAACCAATCACAGTGATTGACATATAACGCCCACCCCCTGCCTGGGGGAGAAACAACAGAAACCTGGGGAAGGGGGATAGCAGTCAGTGTAAGATATGAAAATAAAAATAATTTATCAAGGGTTCACGAGAGTGGGAGGGTGGGGGAAGGAGGGGAAAAGGAGGAGCTGCTACCAAGGGCTCAAATAGAAAGTAAATGTTTGGAAAATGATGATGGCAATATGCCCAAACGTGTTTGATTAAGTTGATGTATGGATTGTTATAAGAGCTGTAAGAGTCCCTGATAAAATGACCTTTTTAATTTTTTTTAATTTATTTTTTTCCTGTATCCGGGATTCATTCCCTAAATGACCTTTTTTAAAAAAAAAAAAAACAAAAAAAAAACATCACGGGTGTCCCCCCTAATTTTTTGGAGCCACTCAGTCTCCTCAGCAGTGGTTGAGGATCCCAGCTTTTTGGCAACCTCACCAGCATCCCCACTCTCCTGGTGTTGCCACTCCCATTTCTGTTCCTGAGGGGTTTATCTGACCTGGATTCTGTGTGTCATGAGCTCTTGTCTGCACCAGTTTTGCTCTTGAATGGGGGTGAGATGGCACCTCATTGTCGATTGGCTATGCATTCCCTGGGGAGTGATAAAAGGAGCTTCCATGGCACAATGATTACAGCACTCTGCAACCACCCGCAAGTACACACGAGGAAAGGTGTGGCAGTCTGCTTCCATCAAGGTGACAGCCTTGGGAACCCTTGGCCAGGCCACGGTTGCTCTCAGTTGACTCAAGAGCAATGGATTTTTGTTTGTTTGGTGCCTAATTGATGTTGAACATCTTTCTATGTGCTTATTGGTTATTTGATTATCCTCTGGTAAAATGTCAGCTCAAGTCCGTTGCCATTTGTTGTTGTCAATGTTTTATTTAATTTTATTGAATAATTGCTGTTTTGTAGAGAATCTCATAGAACAAGGATCTATTTTTAGAATTTATTTGTAATTGCATGCTAACACATATATCATTCCATAGTTCAATCACGTCAAGCAGTGTTGTACAATTGTCTCCACAGTCAGTTTCCACACATTGTTTTCCTTCCTGGACTCCTTGACGTCGTCTCCCTCTTACCCGCACCCAGACTCCCTTTACAGCCCCCCCACCCCAAAACCCTTATTCTATTTGCTGTCTCCATAGCTTCATCAATCCTGGGTTTCATATACTGAAAAACAGAAACATATATAACACAACTTCAAGAGGGTGACCCCCAATGACATAGCATCTAAGGTACACCCTAATATGAGCAAACACAATACAGAAAAATTTTCAACCAGTTCAGGTCCAGTGTTTTGATTGGATTGTGTGCCTTTTTGTTGCTGAGTTCTGGAAGTATCTGTGTGTTTTAGATGAGAACATAATCATCTCTATTGTTCTCCCAATCTGCAGACTGACTTTTCATTTTTAAAATTACATCCTTTGATCAACCTGTAAGTTTTCAATTTCAGTTACAGTATGTTTTTTACTTGTGAAATGTACATTTGACTGAGATTTTCCATTTTTAACAGTGCTCATTTATATAAACATATATATCATTTTGCCACCAGATCGATATATATATATATATATACACATACATACCTCTGGTGGGATAATGATTCTGATTTAAGGTCAGCAGTTCAAAACCATCAGCCACGCCATGGGAGAAAGGCCAGGCTTTCTTCTACTCTTGTATACAGTTCAATTTTATTGTGCTTTGTGTGAAAATTACAGTGCAAATTGATTTTCCCTTCAACAATTTATACAACTTTTGTTTTCAGACATTGATTGCACTCCCCACAATTTAAATCGTCTTGGAATATTTTCATAATTGCTGTTGTAAAGTCTTTGTCAGGTAATTTTAACATCATCTCAGAATTATTCTCTCTTGACAATATTTTTTTCACGTAAATTGAGATTTGATTCTTCATATGCTGAATGTGGTCGGCAGAATAAGACCCTCACCTTCTAATATATCCGAAGCCTTAATTCCTGGAAAATGTGGCAGGGTTAATTACATGCTACATCCAAGCGTTAGTCAAATTGATATCCTTATCTGTGACACTGAGGTTGGGAGAGTAGTCTGGGCTATCCAGGTGGGCTCAACGTCATCACGCAAGTTAATAAAAGCAGAGAATATTCCTCAAGTGTGATGAAAAGAGATGTTTCTGTGGAAGCAGAGCCAAAGAAGGCCTTTGTTCTGGTTTTGAAGATGAAGGAAGGGGACCACCAGCAGAGGAATGTGGTGATCTTTATCATTATTATATTTTAGGGGAACCCACTATTTCCTTTCTTAGGAACAGTTTTGTTAATATAGAATTCGTTCACCTTACAATTCAATGTTTTTAATACAAGTAAACAGTTGTGCAATCATCACCACAATCAATTCTAGAACATACTGCCCAACTTTGTATCCATTATAACTAGTTCGCGATTATCCCCCAACTTCCTCTGCCATAATTCCGGGGAACTACTTATGTAGTTACTGTCTCTATAGATTTACCTATCTTGAATTTTGTATAAAGAAAATCATACAAAAGATCCCAGCAATGACAACAAAATACATCACAGAAAAACCTGTAAGTGAAAGTAGAAGATAATAGAAACTAGAAAAAATTAAAAATAGGTCAAACAAATGATAATATGGGAAAACAAATGATTGATAATATGTTAACTTTTAACTTAACTATTTTTGTAGTAACTCACTTTCCAATGCACTCTGTCTCAGGCAGGACCAGTCACATTCCTGATCTGTGCTATGAGGAGGTGAGTAAAGGCTTACTGTGTGGGGGACTTGGCAAATAGATCTTGGCCTTTCCCTGTCACCGGTTAGCATAACTGGGTGTTCGGAATTTAAGCTGTACGATCTTGGATTTTCTACTTTTTAAGCTTTTGACCACGTGGGCTGGTGTACGCTGTCCTTGTGGACTTAACTGACACCTAGCTTATATCATTACTTATTTTAAGACAGATCTTTAAAAGCCCAGACACAATACTTTCCTTTTTTCCCCCTTTCCAATTAGTATGTCTTTTCTCTCTTTCTTTCCTTTACTTATAATGTTTATTGGTCCAGTTATGAGGATTGTTCTCTTTTTAAATTAATTAATTATTTTTAATCATTTTATTAGGGGCTCACACAACTCTTATCACAATCCATACATGCATCAGTTGTGTAAAGCACATTTGTATTCATTGCCCTCATCATTCTCAAAACATTTGCTCTCCACTTAAGCCCCTGGCATCAGCTCCTCATTTTTCCCCTTCCTCCCCGGTGCCCCCTCCCTTATGAACCCTTGATAATTTATAAATTATTATTTCGTCATATCTTGCTCTGTCTATTTCTCTCCTCACCCACTCTTCTCTTGTCCATCCGCCAGGGAGGAGGTCACATGTAGATCCTTGTAATCGGTTCCCCCTTTCCAGCCCACCCTCCCTGTACCCTCCCAGTATCACCACTCACACCATTGGTCCTGAAGGAACAATCTGCCCTGGACTTCCTGTGCTCCCAGCTCCTATCTGCACCAGTATATATACTCTGGTCTAGCCAGACTTGCAAAGTAGAATTGGGATCAAAATAGTGGGGGAGGAGGAAGCATTTAAGAACTAGAGGAAAATTGAATGTTTCATTGTTGCTACTTTACACCCTGACTGGCTCATCTCCTTCCCGAGACCCTTCTGTAGGGGATGTCCAGTGGCCTACAAATGCGTTTTGGGTCTCCGCTCCATATTCCCTCCCTCATTCATTATGATGTGATTGTTTTCTTCTGATGATGCCTGATACCTGATGTCTTTGACACCTCGTGATCGTACAGACTGGTGTGCTTCTTCCATGTAGTCTTTGTTGCTTCTGAGCTAGATGGCTGCTTGTTTACCTTCAAGCATTTAAGACCCCAGACACTATATCTTTTGATAGCCGGCACCATCTGCTTTCTTCTCCACATTTGCTTATGCACCCGTTTGTCTTCAGCAATCGTATCAGGGAGGTGAGCACACAGTGAGATGATTTTTTGTTCCTTGATGCCTGATAACTGATCCCTTCGACACCTCATGATCGCACAGGCCGGTGTGCTTCTTCCATGTGGGCTTTGTTGCTTCTGAGCTAGATGGCCGCTTGTTCACCTTCAAGCCTTTAAGACCCCAGATGCTATATCTTTTGATAGCCGGGCACCATCGGCTTTCTTCGCTACATTTGCTTATGCACCCGTTTGTCTTCAGCGGCTGATACAATACTTCCTGATCTCCAGGTACCACCTGCTTTCTTCACCATACATTGCATTATCACCTCCATCCTCAGTGATGACTTCATGAGGGCAAGTATTGAGTAGGGCCACATCATAAGAACTAATTTTTCTTTGATTGGGGTTTATGATTAAGTGCAAGTTCAAAAGTCCATTTGTATAGCTAAAGCTTAGATATAAAGTTTATACATATTCCTCACCCACTTTAGAGGCAGCGTTATCAGCTGGTTGAGAACTACTTTAAGTAACCTCCGTGAGATTTGGTAATTATAATAGTAGTAATTAATGCTAATTAATAGCAATTAAGATAGCCAGTGATATAGAATTTAAAGTACTACTAAGAGAAGGAAAATAAACACATAGAAAAGTTTTTTAGACTAAAAGAATTTTTAAAATGTAAGTAGTTGAACACTTTAAGAAAGCAATAAGGGTTAGACCCAAGGCAGAAATATCAGTAACACTCATTCACTACGACAAGAAGCTATATCTGCAGGACTAAGACATGTCACAAAAAGCAAAGACAGTATGAAAATAGCAAGCACACAGTAGTCTTGAGTTGACAGTTATCAGGGAACCTCAAAACGTGAGAGCTGAACCGAAGTCCGCTGACTTCCAAGTTCATGCCCCATCCCAGAAGTCCTCTGCCACTCACACTGGGGCGTTTCTGTTTTAAGCCCAAAGTATTTCAGTTCCTTTCATTTGTAACAGGTGTGTTTAAGGTAAAATTTGATTCCCCTAGAGGGATTTCCAAATCAAATAATTCTGGTGTGGTCTATGAAGAATGCTCTATACCTTGAAAAGACAAAATCTAAATTCCTATTAGCACACAGCCAGGGTCCCAGAAGACTAAAAGGAAACTGGATCAAAATTACAAGTTAGCAACAAAATACTGGGTGGATTCTCCCATTGAGAGTCTGTATAAGTCCTTCTAAGTGTTTTCCACAAGGCCAATCTGCACCTCCTCGGCTGGCCTACCAACAGAAGTGAAAAGACCTTTTCAGAGACAGAAATGGCTCCTCCTTCTCTGCTTATTAATTCCCATTGAAATTTCCTGATCCTCATTATAGGAGTGTCTACTAATTTGGGCTAGTTGTTAGGCGCCATCAAGTTCGTTCCCATCCATAGTGACCTTATGCACAACAGAACGAAATGCTGCCCTGCCCTGCCCATCCTCGCAATTGTTCCTAGTCTTGAGCTCATTGTTGCAGCCATGGTGTCAATCCATCTCATTGACAGCCCTCCCCTGCTTTGCTGCCCCTCAACTTTACCAAACATGACGTCCTTTTCCAGGGACTGATCTCTCCTGACCACACATCCAAAGTGTGTAAGATGCAGTCTTGCCATCCTTGCTTTTAAGGTTTAAGGAACATTCTGGCCATTCTTTGTCATCCTAGAGAGATCCATTTGTCCTTGGTCCTTTCAATATTCTTTGCCAGCGCCACAAAATTCAAATGCCTCAATTCTCCTTAGGTCATCTTTATTCAACGTCAAAAATTTCACATGCATAGGAAGCAAGTGAAATATACAGACCTAGAGTTGGAAAAGCAAAGGGGAAGAACACGCTCAGTATATCTGAAACTGAAAGAACTCAAGGGAAAATTCAAGACTTGCGTGGCAACATTGAAAGGTTCTATGGGCAAGCTATTGAAAGATGCAGGAAGTAGCCAAAGATGGAAAGAATGTATGGAATCACTGTACCAAAAAGAACTAGCTGACATGCTACCGTTCAGGAGTAGCATATGAGAACCAATGGTCCTGAAGGAAGAAGTTCAAGCTTCACTGAAAGCATTAGACAAAAACAAGGATCTAGGAATTGACGGAGTGCCCATTGGAATGTTTCAACAAATTGATGAAGCACTGGAAGAACAGATTCAGCTCTGCCAGGAAACGTGGGAGGTATTTCCTTGGCCAACTGACTGGAAGAGGTCCATGTTTATACCCATTTCAAAGAAAGGTGACCTATCAGAACGCTCAAATTATGGAACACTATCATTAATAGCACATGCCAGTAAAATTTTGCTGAAGATTATCCACCAATGATTGCAGCATTACATTGACAGGGAGCTGCCAGAGGCTTGGGGTGGTTTCAAAAGAGAATGTGGAACAAAGGATATCATTGCTGATGTCAGATGAATGTTGGCTGAAAGCAGAGAATACCAGAAAGATGTTTACTTGTGTTTCGTTGACTATGCCAATGAATTCTAGCAACTGTGGGTAAGCTTGAGGATGATGGAAATTCGAGAGCACTTGATTGTGCTCCTGTGGGACTTGCACAGGAATTGAGGCAGATGTAGGAACAGAACAAGAGACTACTTCATGGTTTAAAATCAGGAAAAGTGTGCAGCATGGATCCTCTCACTGTGCTTTTTCAATCGATATGCTGAGCAAATAAACAGAGAAACTGGATTATGTAAAGAAAAATGTGGCATCAGGATTGGTGGAAAGCTTATTAACACCCTACGATATGCAGATGAACAACCCTGTTTGCCGAAAGTGAGGGGGGCTTGAAACACTTCCTGATGAAGACTGAAGACTGAAGCCTTCAGTATGGGCTACAGCTCAATGTAAGGAAGACCAAACCCTCACAGCTGCCCCGATGGAGCATCATGATAAATGCAGACAAGGTTGGACCCTAATCAATGCTCAAGAAAGCAGCAGTCAAAAGATCAAATGACGCATAGCCTTGGGGAAATCTGCTGCAGAAGAGCTCTTTATAGAATTGAAAGCAAGGACGTTACTGGGAGGGCTAAGGTGCTCCTCACTCAAGCGACAGAATTAATTTGGAGTGCCTGTGGCAGAGATTCTTTGTTCTTGTCCCTCTCCCTACTAAATAAGAAAACTGACTATGTCTCTTCTGTAGAAGTGACTTTAAAGATGTGCAAATTAGGGAGTGATAAATGAATTGTAAGCCTTAGATCAGCGGTTCTCAACCTATGGGTCGTGACCCCTTTGGGGGTCGAAAAAACCATTCACAGGGGTTGCCCGATTCAGCACAGTAGCAGAATTACAGTCATGAAGTAGCAACAAAAATAATTTTATCCTTGGGGAGGGGTCACCACACCATGAGGAACTGTATGAAAGGGTCGCGGCATGAGGAAGGTTGAGACCCACTGCCTTAGACAGACCCACCGCCACCTTGTTGGGGAGACCGCATTAAAGGACGACGCCCCGACAGCAGATGCCTGTCTTTGCTTTGACCTTTGCCCTTATAGTAGCGGTCTCATGCAATATTTGTCCCTTTGTAATCGACTGACTGCTCAGCATAAGGATCCTCGCGTCCGCCCATGTCGTGAGATGCTTCATAGTTGCATCAGAGTATTCCATTGTGTGTAGGTCTCTTTAGCTCTCTTTCTACTGATGGGTGTTTGGCTGTTTCCAACTCCTTGTGGTGGTGAACAGTGCTGCAGTAAGGACGGGAGGGCATTCATCGGTGCATGAGGTCTCTTACTTCTTTAGGGTAGATGCCTGGCAGCAGTGTTGCTTGGTCCTGTGGGATTTCTATTCCCAGTTGTCTTAGGGAGAGCCATAGCGGTTTCCACCGCGCTTGCACATGTTCACGGGCCCACCAGCACAGCATGAGGGTTTCAGTCTCTCCGTACCCTTTGTAGGTTTGCTGTTCTCTGATTTTTTTAATTGGGCTGTCATTGTCCCCGTGAGGTGTTATCTCACTGTTGTTTTGATGTGTATCTCCCAGCTAGCTCGTGATCGTGAGCAACTTTTTCATCGGTTTGTTAGCCATTTGAATGTCACTTTTGGTGAACTGTCTCTTCCTGTCTTTCAGGCAACCTTTAGAAGTTAGGAAGGGCAAGGAAATGAATTCTCCCCGGAGCCTTTAGAAAGGAATGCGGCCCTTCCAACCCAACACTGATCTTAGCTCATCGAGACCTGTGTAGCGTGTATGACCTTCAGACCTTGAAGATGAAAAAAAAGGGGGGATTAACTGCAAGGTCAGCAGTTCAAACTCAGTGTGGGAGAGTAGAGTGTCCTAGAACCCTCTCATGAACTTCAGGTCTTGATAGCTGCTAACACTCATGCTTTCTTGTGTCAGTCTGGGTATTTTAGAGAAATCCACAGAAACTCATGTATAACAGAGAGTTTTATATAAAGGTTAAGTGCACATCAAGAAAGCATCCCAACTCAGTGCTGCCCAAGCCCGCAAGTCCAACATGAACCCATTAATCCATATGTTCAACACCAATCCTCAAAGTCCTCCTCCATCTCACAAAACACACACTATGACGCTGACTGCAGGAGGAAAGCCGAATCAGTGAATGTGTAAGCATCTCAGCGGTGGCAGGGGTCTCCATGGCATTGGGGTAAGTCCATGCTGCTTCTCCTTGGGGATGTCTTGCAGGAAGTGGGCATTGCCAGCTGAAGCAGGGAAGTGGCTAAGGCAGCTGCACCCTGGCCCAACCATCACAAAGCAAGAGAACTGAGAACTAGAAAGGCAAGGCTCACCGAGCCATTGATCCCTCCACCCTCCAATTAACTCCACATGTGCTTATCTGCCAGGTTGGCACAATAAACTTGAACTCATTTCCCTAAGGCTTTAATTATACCAGGCCTTGCTGTGGTCAGAGTCCACCAGCTCGCCCTTTCTTCCTTTCTCCTTGCTGCCCTTAAATAAGAAAAACTCATGGCCATCAAGCCAATTCTCACTCATAGTGACCACTTAGGACAGACTAGAACTGCCCCCTGTAGGTTCCAAAGGTAATAAATCTTTATGGGAGCAGAAAGCCTCATCTTTCTCCTCAGAAAGGCTAGTGAGTTTGAACCGCTGACCTTGTGGTTAGCAGCCCAGTGTGTAACCAACGATGTCCCCAGCTATACCAAAAACCCCAACTCTGCATTTGGATTCATCAGAACCCTATAGGACGAGGTAAAACGGCCCCTGTGGGTTTCCAAGACTGCACCTCTGACTACAATGCACATTTCTCCTGTGGAGTGTGTATCTCTTAATGGGAGTAGACAGCCTTCACTTTAACCTGTGGGACAGCTGGTGGCTTCAAACTGCTAACCTGGCAGCTGGCCGTCCAGTGTGGAACCATGGTGCCACCAGGACTCCTTCAAGAAAAACTAAAGCCAGACACAGATAAATGGCCTTGAAGTGTCACCCTGTGTGAATGCCACTGCCCTAGGCAGGCTGACCCTCCACTCTAGGGCTTTTATTCTAAGGAGCAGGTGGTGTTTAGGAAGGCATCTCTCAGGAAATCTGGGAGGGACTGAGCGCCGCCATGCTGCCTGAGAGCAACCAAAGCAGCTGTTGAGAATGTCTGGATCCTCACAGGCGACTCAGCATGTGGGGGGCATTTACCCCTGAAGCATGTTACTTGCTACACATGCCTGCCAGGCTGGTAGAAGTGAATTCTTCCTCCTTGAAGAACTGGTGAAGCTCTCCTCTGTGTTGCTGGGAGGATAGCTTTGTTCAGCTGTGAATCCACCCTCCTCGTTCCCTGTGTGGGAGCCTACCCTCTGGGGAGAGTTCGTATATTAGGTTCCTTGTCATTTGGGAACGTTCTGAGTCACTGCTGATGTTCAAAAGTTCATCTATTGTATTACAAGGAAGGGCTTTCATCTTCCCGTGCACCCCGAGAAATGCTGACAGCTCTCATTGCTCTAGCAGCTCCCCCCTGCCCTCCCCATCCGTTTGCTTAGCGTTGCAGCTCAGTCCCCTAACCCCCCCAACTGGACGTTTGACCATCTGCCTCGGTTTTCTGCCCCGTTGTTTATGATTGGACTACGGCAGGCGAATGGTGTTTTAAACCCCTGCTAGGAGTGACGGGAACTTCCGAACTAAACACAGAACACCCTCTTGGGCAGCAAAGAGAGGGCCAGTGATACTTCAGTACAACCAGTGTCCCTGCTTGCTTAATCATTTCTCAGCTGACTGTGGAGGCCGGTGCCGATCAAATGTGACTGACTGTGTGTAAGTAAGACTCTTCCGAGGGGCTTGTTACAGTCCAGGTTCGGGTTGAGCTGCTCTGGGGTGGGGGGGCTGAGACTCTGCCCTGCTATTATGCTGCCCTGCTGAGGCCACTGTTGACAGCAAGGGTCTAAGCTGAATTTGAAGAGTCTTGCTGCTTGTGGCAGTGGTGACAAAGAAAACAGACATGGGGATGGTTTAAGAAACGGTACTTCTTTTGGTGGTTGGCTCAGCTTGGATCTTCCTGGAGGCAGACTCAGAGGTGAGTTCACCAGTACTGGTTGCTATGGGAGCCCATTCTGATGCGTGGCAACCTTCCGTTGGTCAGAGAAGACCTGTGCTCCATGGGGTTGCCAGTGGCTGAGTTTCCAAGCAGCTCCCTCAGAATTTCTTCCGAGACACCCTGGGTACATGTCAGCTTTAGGTTTAGCAGCTACGCTGGCTAATTATCTCATCCAGGGACTCTGAGATGCAGATAGCGTGCAGGAAGTACTCTTGAGCTTGCCCTCCACGGGAGATAGAGGAGGAAGTTGGGCTGTCATGTGTCATCAACAAGAGTTAACCCATCACCTTCCAGAGGAAGTTCAGAGACTCATGTAGAAGTGGCTCAGTTGGGTGACAGGAACCAAGCCACTTCAAAAAGCCATTGGGTGCCAGCTGACCCGGGCAGGGAGTAGACCTGGGTGAGATGACTGTCTTCAGCAGAGACACTTCTTGTACAGAGCTAGTAGCGAAGGCCATCTGTAGGCAGGAGGAAGCAGTGCTTTGTTCCTGAAGGTCACACACAGCCATGGAACCCATCTCTCAGGGATCTCTTGCTCGGAAACCTTCTCTTCATTTAGCTGCAGAATTTAAAGCCTGCGAACATAGTCTCTTGATCGGAAAAGCAAGTACAGTGGTTAGTCCATGTCCCTTCAAGCCTGGAAGTGGATAATTTGCATTTTAAAGAATTTTTAGCCTAGATTTTTCAACACTGGAAGAGTTCTCCTCAGAGGGTTCTTGGTGATTTTTAAAAAAATCATTTTATTGCGGCTCATACAACGCTGATCACAATCCATCCATCCATCTGTTGTGTTAAGCACATTTGTTGCCATCATCATTCTCAAAACATTTGCTTTTCTACTTGAGCCCTTGGTATCAGCTCTTCATTTTCCTACCCCCCCACCCCCGCCTTCCCCCTCCCTCATGAACCCTTGGTAATTTATAAATTATTATTATTTTGTCATGTCTTACACTGTCCAACGTCTCCATCCATCCACTTTTCTGTTGTCCGTCCCCTAGGGAGGGGCTTATATGTAGATCTTTGTGATCAGTTCCCCCTTTCCACCCCACAGTCACTCTCACCACTGGTCCTGAGGGGCCATCTGTCCTAGATTCCCTGTGTTTCCACTTCCTATCTGTACCAGTGTACATCCTCTGGTCCTCAGACAGTTTTTAAAGGAATTTGGCAACACCAGAAATTCAGAAGCTCAGAGGAAATCCCGATCTGAGGTTGAGGAAGGGACCCAACACCACAAAAGGAAAGAACCCTAAAAAAAAAATCAGGACTGGAAATGAAAAGAAAAAAGATCCAACCTGGAAGAGTTAGGTGGTTCATGGTGGAGAGCCAAGAGAGATCGCCCCACCAGGCAGTTTAATGATTCAAACTTGTGCCTCGCCGCTTATGTAATGTGAACTCTAACCTGTTCTAAATATAGTTTGTACCCAGAGAATCCTTCACACTCTAGTAAAAATGGTTTGCACGCTTGAATGGCACACATGATTGACGCTGCCAGAAAAAGGGGGGAGGGAGGATATTGGACGGGAGGAAGAGAGACAGACCATAAATCCCTGGGCAGGGCCTCTGGGTCCATCTTGCCTGTTTAAGCTTTGCTGCAGAGAGTTGCCAGCAAAATGAACAACCAAAGCAGCAGGAGGCAGCTGGATGGTGATTGGAGCCTCACTAAGCAACAGTGCCCGGAAGCACAGGGCTTTGCCAAAGCCCACCATCGCCTCCACTCACCGTTGCCCCGTCTCCCACCTAAGCCGCCCTCCTTTCCTGCAGGAGGTAGAACCTGTGGCCCAGACACTGCGGAAGCAATGTCTCACCGTGGCGCAGTGGCTGGGGAGACCCCTCTCCCCCACACCAAGAATGGCTGTTGAACACACGATCGATGCCAAAGAGTGGCGAGGCTCAGGTTTGCTAGTAGAAGATCTCGTGTCCAGACGGAGCGAGCCTTGGCTTTGTTTCTGAAGCACAAGCTAAAGTGGCTGCGAGGGAGCTGGAGAGAAAGGCAGCTCGGCGCATAATCCTTTTGCTCAGGCGGCTCCGAGAAGCAGAGGCATTGGTAGCTATTTACTTGACTATGGTTGTCTGCCCTGTCCCTGGAGGCCCTGGAATTTTCCATACGCTGTGTGTTCAGAGACGAGAATGGAAGGACCATGCTGAATTACCTGCACCCCCATCTGCGCATTGTCTCAGGGCTGGCTGACAGTGTCACCAAGCACAGGGAGGAGTGACACCAAGTCTACCCCTAGCAAAGAGAGAGCTGTGTCCCTGTCCTCCGCTCCAAGTCTTCTGCCCAAAACAGATCTTCCTGGGGGCTTACGGCTCACAGCAGAGAGCCCGGGCAATCGGAAGGCAAGGGAGGCTGTGCACGCTGAACAACGTAATGTAAATCCTGGAATGGGCAACACCACGCCTGGGAGCGGGAGGCTTAAGTGTGGCCAGCCTCGGATTTACATGGATACTTAATTCAGGTAAAAAGAGATAGAGCAGAGAGACCCCTAAAGCAAAAACCAAAACCAAATTCACCGCCATGGAGTGACTTCTGACTCATAGCAACCCTGCAGGACAGGATGGACTGTGGCTCTGGGTTTCTGAGGCTGTAAGGCTTTATGGGAGGCAAGCGCTTCATCTTTATCTCTCAGAGTAGCCGGTGGTTTCAAAATGCTGACCTTGTAGTTTGTCACCCAATTAGTAACCCAATCCGTTACCAGCGCTCCGTAGAGAGAAGCAGGAGGAAGCACTTAACTGATTCTGGATGGAGCATGTTTCACACTAATGGCCTTTTCCTGATCCGCAAGCCTGTTCCCCATCAAGGGATGACTTCCGGCATCTTCTTCCCTCTTGCCACCTAGGAAGGAAAGGAGTCCAATGTATTGGCGAATGACTAGACGCGCCCTACTGAAACACCCCACTACTGTCAAGCCAATTCCAATGCATCACCCCCTACGTAGGGTTTCTGAGGTTGTACATCTTTATGGGAGCCGAAGCTCTGATGGTTCTCCGGAGGAGCGGCTGAGGAGTTCAAACTACCGACCGCGAGCTCAGCAGCTCGACGCATAAGCCCCTGGGCCACATGCTTTGTGTACTCGTCTAATTCAGTGTCCACAGCTACCCAGGAGAATAGGTTTTAAAAACATGGGAAGGACATTGAGAAAGGATGGGTATATACGGTTGAGATGGGGGCTGTTAGGACTGAATTGCGTTCTCCAAAATGTGTGTTGGAATATGGATCCCTGGTGGCACGGAGGGGAAAGTGTTTGGCTGCTAACGGAAAGGGCTTTGTTTTTGTCCACAGGAGAACGCCGAGGCATTCTGCTGTCTTCCAGCCCGGCAGCTTGGGGCACTCCAGCAGCTAGTCCGACTATGTCCCATGGGATCGCTCTGAATGGAAATGGACTCAACAACAGCAATGGGTTTGGATTGTTCACGACACCTGCAGACATGCTAAAGAGCCCGCCATTGTGGCACATTGCTTACCCATTGGGCTTCTCACCACAGGTCAGCAGTTCGAAACCACTAGCCGCTCTGTGGGAGAAAGACGAGGCTTGTGACTCCCACAGAGAGTTACCCTCTCTACCCTTCCCAACAGAGTGACTATGTGTTGGCATGGAGTTGATGGCACAGAGGAAAAGAGAGTAGATAAACTCACATTTGGAATAGGTTTTTTTTTTTTTTAATGAAATTAGGCGCTATCTCTGTGGGGTTTGAATGAAGCCTAATAGTTTTTAGATATAAAACCACCAGATTAGACACAGAGACAAACAAGGACAAAGCAAAGAAGACAGGGATCGCATGAAGATAGTAAAGGAACCAAGACAGAAGCTGGAAAAGTCAAAGATCTTTCCCCAGAGCTAGAGCCCTGACTTTCTGCTTCAAGTCTTCGGAGACAGGAGAAAATAAATGTCTGTTTGCTAAGCTGCCCACTTGTGGTCTTCCCATTACAGAAGCACTGAGAAACCCAGCAAGGTCCGCGTATCCAGCTTTGTCTGCTCCAGAGCTGATTCTCCAGTGGTTCTCCACCATACCCACATACAGAAATCGCCAGGGGAACTTTGGTCAATACCAGTGCCAGGGCCCTGCCCCAGGCCGTAGAAGTCAGACGTGGAGACTGGTGACTCTATTTTCAAAAACCTCTTCCAGTGCTCTGGCCTCCCTCCCATTATGTCCATAGTTAGTTCTTACAATGTGGCCCTGTCAATACTTGTCCTCATGACGCATCCCTGGAGATAGGGTGCTGTAGCAAAGTGTGGTGAGGAAATCATATTCTTCCCAGCTACCAGAAAGAATAGTGTCTGGGGTTTTAAAGGATTGTCTTAAAACAAACAATCACAAAGTGAAATGTCAGCTAGGTCCACATGGAAGGAGCACACCAACTCATGTGATCCAAGGATTGTAAATAATAAAATCCAACACCAAAGGAGGAAATGGCATTACAACTAAATTCTAAGCATCCAGTTTGCGGAAGGCTATAGATGACTGCGAAACCTCCAAATCCACTTGCAGAGACCTCACATCGAGTTCCCTTGGACCATCGAATAGGGCTGTGAACAGTCTTGCCCTCAGGCAAGTAGATTGCTGCAGACAGTGTTAGGTAAAAATTTAATAATATAAGTTGTTTTCCCATTTTAGGTTTTGCTTTCCTTTCTATTGTCTTCTACTTTGGATTGAGATTTTTGTTTTATTTTGTGCTCCTTGTTGGAGTTTTTTGTATGAAATCCAGGATAGGTGAAGCTCTAGCAACAGTAACTCGCTTGATAGCTCCTCAGGGTTGTGACAGGAGAGGTGGGAGTGGGTGGATAACGAGGAGCTAATAATAATAGGTACAAGGATGAAGAAAATGTTCTAAAATGGTGATGATCACCAAGACTATTTTCATTTAGCCATAAAGGCAACTTCAGTTTGGATGCATGCTATGGCATCGCTGAACCTTGAAAACATCAGCGTGAGTGAAACAGATTGCGCTCCAACAAAGTATTGCAGGATCCCATTGATAGGAAATACCACATGCACGGAGACCAAAGGTGTTTGGCAGTTGCTGGGGCCTGGGGGTGGAGGAAAGGGGGAGTAATTACAGAAGGGCCACTGAGGTTCCGTTTCTTACTGTTGTTGTTAGGTGTTGTTTTGTCAGTTCCAACTCAGAGTGACCCCGTGCACTGTAGACCGAAACAATGCCCTGTCCTACGTCAACCTCACAATGGGCGTTCTCTTTGAGACCGTTGTTGCAGCCACTGGGTTAATCCATCTTGTCAAGGGCCTTCCTCTTTTTACCCCTCTACTTTACCAAGCAGTCTTCTCCAGAGAATCCAAGGCCTGGAGTCTACTGATAACACGTCAAAAGAACCTAAGATAAAGTCTTGCCAGCTTCACTTCTAAGGAGCATTCTGGTTGAACTTCTTCCAAGACCGATTTGCATGTTCTTTGGTCAGTGCAGGGTATTTTTCAATATTCTTTGCCAACACTATCCATTAATTACATCGATTCTTCTTTGATTTTCTTTAATCGTGGAAAATACCATGGCTTGGACCAGGGGTACCGTAATTCTCAAGTTTCTGTTTAGGCTGATGAACACGTTTAGTAATGGATCATGGCGGCGGTTGCATAGCATGGTGAATGTAAATGGTCTGATGGTCTACTGCCACAAAAACCAAAACTAAAGCAAAACACCCAGCCCCTGAAAATGCTCTGAAGCATACTTCTACTCTGACATGCGCGAAGTTCTCAAGAATCAGAATCAATTTGACAGCATGGTTCCATTTGGTTTGGTTTTGCCCTTTGCTTTAATTAGGGTCATCTGAAAGACACAAACTCAGTAAATGTTCTCAGAGTTCAGAGCAAAACTTTGCACCAAGGCCTGGGTCTATTTTGTATCATTTCGGAAGGGACTTAGACTTCATGAAAATGGAACCTAAATCAAGTGGAGAAGTATTAATGGGTGGGTGAAGCCTGAAAAAGACCCACTGGAATGATAAGTAGGAACGATGAATGTTGGTAGAGTAAATTTGTGGGAAAGTGAATTTTTAGCTAATAAATTTGAATCAGCGAGAGCTCTTGAATATTGTTGAGCAAGTGGTTCATGTTAAAGAAGCAGCATGTTGAATCAGTTCATTCTAGCTCATTCTTAGTGGAGAATTTGCATTTCCACCCCAGTCATACTGAATTAGAATCTACATGTTAACAAAATCCATAGGTGATCCTTACCAGTCCCTTGGTGATTCTTTCATTAAGCTTTCCGACACAAGTAGGGCGATGCGAGTCTCTTCCATTTTACACTTGGACAGGCTTTATGCTGCTCTCTGTTCATTTTTGTGTCAAGAATTTTCGACTTGACCTCTGGGAATTCTGATTTCATAATTGAGCCTTTTGAATCTTCTGCCTAACTCTATAACAACATATAATAAGCACACTCCTGTTGACTTTAATCATCAAGTTCATAAAAAATGTTGAGTGAGTCAAGGACAAATTCAAAGCCCTTAGGTATGTGACTTCTTCCAAGTTGACAACGAGGTCATCAATATTCTTTGCATTAAGATTGCTCAATTCACGATGAATCAATCCACTCTTGCCTTTATTTACCCATCTCATCTACAAGCATTATGAAACGGCCGGCTGCTCCCAAATTCCACAATTTAATTCCATCCCATCATACTCCCGGGATACAGCACACTCTTTTTCCATCCGGTACATGAAGATGTCAAAATTCTCTTCCACATCTTACATTCGCCCTAACTTGGATAGGCCCTGCCTTCTATTTTTCTTGTGTAAAGAAAGCCTTTAGCTCCAGATTTGATCAGTTCTCTTATTTTCTCAGTAATATGTGATTCTAGTAGCATTTTTGGTTGATCTACAAGCTGGCAAACTTTGCCACGTCCTTGTCTCCATGGCTGATGGGAATTTCCAGTTGGGAGAAGAGATGTCTATCCTGACTTGTGAGGATGAGCGGTTCAGCTACCAGGTAGAAGCCTATGGCATGACTCTCTCTCTGGGGAAGGTGTCTGATTATGTCTCATGGTTTTTCCTTCAATCAATTATTTACACCCGCTGTGTCCCCAACCTTTCTTAATCATTACACTTGGAAATAATTTCTTTACTTATAGGAAAAGGTAGGAGCTTTGTGACCTAGAAGTTCCTATCAATCTATAGGGTGCCTTCTCATGAAGGTTTGGGTGTTTCGGGATCTCTAAATGGATCAGGCATGCGGCGAGGATAGGGGTGAGATTTTATAAGGCCTATGAGCTTGGAAAATCGCCTGGGTGTGACAGTGCTTAAGACCTCAGTTGCCAACTGAACACCTGGTGTATTTCTGGAGAGACGGCAGTCTGGAAGATCGTATGTGACAGTTCTACTCTGTCGGGTGGGGCCACTAAGCGTTAGAATCAACTCAATAGCACACTACAATAATGACAGGAACTCGGAAAAACAAAAGGTAAAGGGAGTGAGGAGAAATTGAGACGTCATTGCTGGTCTTCAAGATGGTGCTCAGTGACCCCAGACGTCTCCCCGACTACACATACTCTATGTGGCCGAAAGCCCACGGGAGTAGTGAAAAGATAGCCCTGTTGAGATTAGGCTATCAGAAACCATTTCAGCTGCTGTCTTGGTTGCTCCATCTCTGCCATGACAAAGGGCCAATGGCGATTTTATAACAGTATCCTCCCGTGTTCTGACCATAGACATTCATTAAGCAGTCTCACTGGCTCTGTATTAATCCGCCTGAAAGAAACGTCCATATGGTAAAAGCCTAAAGCCTGAGATGGCTAAAAAGTCCTCATGGCGTTAGTCCATGCTACCTCAGAGTGACCCTACATCACAGAGCAGAAGGACTCCAGGGATTTCCAAAGCTATCATCTTCCAGATGCCATGTCTTTCTCTAGTAGGTTTGGGCAGCTAGTGGATTTGAGCCTCAGATCTTTTGGTTCGCAACCAGGCACTTTAACCTCTATGTCACCGGGGCTCACAAGCCAGTGAGGAACGGCTGGTTTTGCCAAGAGCTACCTCCAAGAGCTGGGAGCTGGATCTTTCAGTCCTGGTCTGGCCTGATGACTATAGTCCTGGCCAAGATCTTGGCTGCAGCCTCATGAAAACTGGTCATTCCTGGTTTCCTGATCCTCAGACAGAGTCAGAGAGAATAGGGTTTGATTGTTTTGAGCTATTAAGTTTTGTGGTAACTGCTTATGCTGCAATAGATAACTAGTATATTAGGAGGTGCTGACTGAAATGAGTGGAATTATTTCAGGGAGGTAAATAAAATGCTAGAGAAAAACTGCTTAGTGATTGTCTAAGGTCAGCACACTGGAGGCGATTGTTAGAAAACTTGCGTTGGCCCTTTATAATTTTTTATATAAAACATAATACCTGTTTTTTGTTAATATATATACATATGTGTACAAAAATGCACAGCTATCATGAATTGGGCTGTGATCTGCACCATCCCCAGTTCAAAACCTTAGGAGACAGACTGGGCTTTCTACTCCCATAAACAGTGACAGTCTCAGAAATCCATGGGGAGTACCCATGAGTCAGCATGGACTCATTGGCAGTGAGGCTTTTTTTGAGTTTAGATACAGTGAAAAATATCCAGTGAGGTTATAAAGTGAAAAAATGCCAATTCTATTCCTGAGAAGCAACCACGGATATCAGTTTGGATATTATTCTTAGACATTTTTTTTCTGGTAAAGGGTAAAGAAACAAATTCACACACAATTGTAAAAACTGGTTTGGGTATGTGCACAATTCAGCAAATTCCTCTTTATCATCTAGCAATGTAGCTTAGCTTCTTCAGTGGATCTGGCTCCAGCATAATTATTCTACAAGATCCATCATATTCCTTAGTGTGACTATTCTGTGACATATTTAGATAGTTATTCATCTTTAATATTTTATAATGCTTTATTGATGCATTTGCTATCATACACAATGTCACAGAATCTATGAACTCATGTACAAATATTTCTGAGGTATAATTTCTAGAAGTAGAACTAAGGGTTAAAAGTCATTTGCCATCAAACTGATTCTGATTCAGAGTGACCTTATAGGACAGGATAGAACTGCTCCTGTGGGTTTTGGAGACTGAAAGTCTTGAGAGAAGTAGAAAACCTTGTCTTTCCCAGCAGAGTGGCTGGCGGTTTTGAACTGGTGGCCTTACAGTAACATAATCTACTGTCAACTTGAGGAAGGGGTAGAGTCTAGCCTGTCAATCAGGGCACAGCTTGATGACCTCATTTGGAGGTATGATGGAGATAAATAGCTCATTGGAGGCCAGATACACTCACTCCCTATGACACAATCCTGTTAAGAAGACGTAAAGTAACTATGCTAATGGACCTCGTGGAGACCCCTGCCAGCACTGAGATGCTTCCAACACCACTGGATCCACAAGACGTTCCACCCACTGGTCTGTGATCTTCCTGTATTCTGTGTCATTGCATGTGTTGCATGAGTCTGAAGAGGAATTTATAGACTGGTATCAGACATATGCGCTAATATCGGACTAAGGATGATCTGGACTGGGTTGGGTTGTTTTCTTAATATACAGTTACTCTTTATGTGAAGCTCTTTCTTATACACATTTGAGTGTCTATGAATTTGTTTCTCTAGTCAACCCAGACTAGCACAATGTATAACCACTTTACCACCAGGGCTCTAAGAGTTAAGAGATCTGTGTATTAAATTTTTGATACTGACGTACAGCTGTTGGTCTCTTTGTACTCTGGAGCAAAGAAGAGTGAAGAAAACCAAAGACACGTGGTAGCAATTAGGCCCGAGTACCAATGGGCCATTTGCACCACAACCCGGAGACCGGAAGAACTAGATGGTGCCCGGCGGACCACCACCAACTGCTCTGGAAGGGATCACAGGCGAAGGTGGTGGAGAGAGTGGAAGACTAAGGTGGAGCAAAATACAAACTAATTTTAAAAGATCCGGCTTGCTGCTCTGATACTAACTTGTGAAACCTCTAGACCAACGACCTTTAGATTCCCTTCAGACCTGGAACTGAACTAATGCCCGCGGCTCAACCTCCAGCCTAAGGATAGGTCTTTAAAGTGAACAAACACGCCGGTGAGACGTGCACTTCTTGGAACAATTAGCAATATGAAATCAAAAGGGCAGCATTTGCCCCGGGATAAAGCTCAGAAGGCAGGTGCGGAGGACAAATGGAAATGGTAAACACAGAGAGGTAATGGGAAGCATGCTGTCACGTCATGGAGATTTGAGCCATGTCACCAATCAAAATGCGCACCAGTTGTAGCACGGAAAACCCGGTGGCTGGTTAACTTTCACTGGAATCACAATAAAAAGCAGCTTTCCGTAGATCATTCTTCCTTTTCTCACAAGCTTAGTCTCACCAGAGAGGAACAGTTCTGAAGCTTTCTACTAATTCTATGGGCCGATCCTTGCACTATGCTGTTTACACAGGCAGATTTCTGAGAAGTAATCTACAGCCACTTGAAATCTAGGTCTTTAATGAATAATATCTCATTTGTCTCTGACTTTTCTTAAGAACTTTCCTCGTTTCAGTTTTCCGATAGTTGATTAGGGTGTGTCTGGTTTTTGTCTTATTTCCTATTTGAGGTTTAATGAACTTTTTGAATCTGCAGGTTTATGTCTTTTGCCAAAATTGAGGACAATTTAGTCATTAATTCTTTAAGTGTTTTTCTCCTCTTCTTTAGAACTTTAATGACTCAAATGTTAAAATTTTAAATATTATTCCGCTGGCCTTTGAGGTTCTAATCATCTTTTTCTAGTACTTTTTTCCTCTTGCTTTTCAGATTAGATAATTTCTATTGATATATTCAGTAAGTGCTTTTCTTTCTTTTTTTTTGTGGTTAATGTATACACAACAAAACATGTACTAGCTCAACAATTCCTCACGTACAATCTAGTGACTAATTATATTCAAGCCATGCAACAATTCTAGCGATCTTTTTTCTTTTTCTTGTCTAGCTATTTTCCCCCACAAACTATTCCACCACTATCCACATAAACTCACTGGTTCCTGAGAAAATCCCCCCTCTCCCCTCTCTCTGTCACCCCTGGTAACTACTAATAATTTTAGATTTCTATATAGTTTTAATCACTTCATGTGCATACGAGGAGTAGGCAATGAAGCAGGAGAAGTGGAGAATGGAGGCAGCTCAGCATGGGGCTGGCAGCGAGCATTGAGAGCGCAGTGGACGTCCCCCAGAACACATGTGCGTCTTGGAAGAAGTGCCGTCAGAATAGTCCCTAGGGGCGAGGATGGCGAGATTTCCTCTCACATACTTTGGACAAGTCGTCAGGAGAGACCCGAGGGAGGACACCATGCTTGGTGAAGCAGAGGACAACGCAGAAGAGGAAAGTCTTCCTGCGAGCAGATTGACACACTGGCTGTCGTGACGGGCTCCGACGCCGTCGTGAGGGTGGCACGTGTTTTGCTCTGTTGGACACACTGTGTGTCATCCACATTTGTGGGCTTAGTCCATATACGCGATAGCCTACAGTACGTGTGTGTCACAACTCACGAATTTCACTCCGCGTGGTTTCAAGGTTCGTTTATGTGGTGGCATGTGTCACGGTTTTCTTTCTCCGATAGCTGAATACTCATCCACGGCTGAACATTGTAGTTGTTTGCCTTTGAGGCTGTTGTGAGCCAGGCTGCAATAAACATCGATGCACATGCGTCTGTTAGCCACGCTGCTTCAGGTCTCTGGGGCTTATACCTACCAGCGGGAGACCTGGGCCATGCTGTTCCCAAACCAGGTCCTACCTGACCTGGCTGAGACACAAAGACAGAGACGGTATGAGATGAAAGGGGAAAGGTTTCATTCTGATTGATCCAGTGAAGAGCAAGCCAGGACTAGAGTCACCAAGGCCAGCTCCCCTCCCCCCCACCCCCAAAGTGGGATTACAGCTTCATAGGTGTCCATAGGGAATATTGAGGGGCTTCTGGGTACGTAACAGATTTCCCAAGTCATGAATATGCATGAGGGCAGGGTTATGATTCTGAAAGACTCGGGCTCACTTTCAAATGCCTTCAGGGTTGAGCTGGTGATGGCTTTCCCGCAAATTTTGGTTCGTTGAAAGTACTTTTGTTCCAGGGTGACCTGAAGGTTGTGACTGTCACATGTCTGGTCAGGTCTGGTCACGACTCCCTGGCTGTGATGGAATAGTTTCCCTGGAGAGAATGGCTGGAAAGAGACAGGCTATCAAGCAGGAAAGTACAGGTCATTTGTGGGCAATCTTGTGATAATATCTCATATCCTACAGGTAGGCCCATGGGTGAAGCCGTGGAATTTACAACTTTGCCCCAGGGCAAGGAGGTTGGAAAGAGCTCTCACTATGGAAGTGCGATGTTCAGCGTTTTGAGAATTCACCAGGCTGTTGTTCAAAGCGCCTGCACCATTTAATGAGGAGGCTCCAAACACTCCCTAGAAAAATGCAATGGAACATAATGGATTCCATCTCCTCACAGAAGGAGCCCGAGGAAGGGAGTTGTCGACCAGGGTGCAGTACAGCACCAATGAAACGCACACTGTTCCTCTGGTTCTTCGAGGCTTCCTCACCCCCCCACTGTCATGACTCCGGTCCTGCTTTTCAGTCCTGGCTAGACCGGAGCATGGACTCTGGTGCAGAAAAGAGCTCACGACACAGAGAATCCAGGTCAGATAAACCCCTCAGGAACAGAAATGGGAGTAGCAATACCAGGAGAGTAGGGAAAGGTGGGTGGAGGAAGGGAGGAAGTGGGAACCGATCACAGTGATTGACATATAACGCCCACCCCCTGCCTGGGGGAGAAACAACAGAAACCTGGGGAAGGGGGATAGCAGTCAGTGTAAGATATGAAAATAAAAATAATTTATCAAGGGTTCACGAGAGTGGGAGGGTGGGGGAAGGAGGGGAAAAGGAGGAGCTGCTACCAAGGGCTCAAATAGAAAGTAAATGTTTGGAAAATGATGATGGCAATATGCCCAAACGTGTTTGATTAAGTTGATGTATGGATTGTTATAAGAGCTGTAAGAGTCCCTGATAAAATGACCTTTTTAATTTTTTTTAATTTATTTTTTTCCTGTATCCGGGATTCATTCCCTAAATGACCTTTTTTTAAAAAAAACAAACAAAAAAACATCACGGGTGTCCCCCCTAATTTTTTGGAGCCACTCAGTCTCCTCAGCAGTGGTTGAGGATCCCAGCTTTTTGGCAACCTCACCAGCATCCCCACTCTCCTGGTGTTGCCACTCCCATTTCTGTTCCTGAGGGGTTTATCTGACCTGGATTCTGTGTGTCATGAGCTCTTGTCTGCACCAGTTTTGCTCTTGAATGGGGGTGAGATGGCACCTCATTGTCGATTGGCTATGCATTCCCTGGGGAGTGATAAAAGGAGCTTCCATGGCACAATGATTACAGCACTCTGCAACCACCCGCAAGTACACACGAGGAAAGGTGTGGCAGTCTGCTTCCATCAAGGTGACAGCCTTGGGAACCCTTGGCCAGGCCACGGTTGCTCTCAGTTGACTCAAGAGCAATGGATTTTGTTTGTTTGGTGCCTAATTGATGTTGAACATCTTTCTATGTGCTTATTGGTTATTTGATTATCCTCTGGTAAAATGTCAGCTCAAGTCCGTTGCCATTTGTTGTTGTCAATGTTTTATTTATTTTTATTGAATAATTGCTGTTTTGTAGAGAATCTCATAGAACAAGGATCTATTTTTAGAATTTATTTGTAATTGCATGCTAACACATATATCATTCCATAGTTCAATCACGTCAAGCAGTGTTGTACAATTGTCTCCACAGTCAGTTTCCACACATTGTTTTCCTTCCTGGACTCCTTGACGTCGTCTCCCTCTTACCCGCACCCCGACTCCCTTTACAGCCCCCCCACCCCAAAACCCTTATTCTATTTGCTGTCTCCATAGCTTCATCAATCCTGGGTTTCATATACTGAAAAACAGAAACATATATAACACAACTTCAAGAGGGTGACCCCCAATGACATAGCATCTAAGGTACACCCTAATATGAGCAAACACAATACAGAAAAATTTTCAACCAGTTCAGGTCCAGTGTTTTGATTGGATTGTGTGCCTTTTTGTTGCTGAGTTCTGGAAGTATCTGTGTGTTTTAGATGAGAACATAATCATCTCTATTGTTCTCCCAATCTGCAGACTGACTTTTCATTTTTAAAATTACATCCTTTGATCAACCTGTAAGTTTTCAATTTCAGTTACAGTATGTTTTTTACTTGTGAAATGTACATTTGACTGAGATTTTCCATTTTTAACAGTGCTCATTTATATAAACATATATATCATTTTGCCACCAGATCGATATATATATATATATATATATATATATATATATATATATATATATATATATAT
This sequence comes from Tenrec ecaudatus, assembly GCF_050624435.1. Classification (NCBI taxonomy): domain Eukaryota; kingdom Metazoa; phylum Chordata; class Mammalia; order Afrosoricida; family Tenrecidae; genus Tenrec; species Tenrec ecaudatus. The sequence continues at coordinate 151,913,002 of NC_134530.1, read as the reverse complement.
ATATATATATACACATACATACCTCTGGTGGGATAATGATTCTGATTTAAGGTCAGCAGTTCAAAACCATCAGCCACGCCATGGGAGAAAGGCCAGGCTTTCTTCTACTCTTGTATACAGTTCAATTTTATTGTGCTTTGTGTGAAAATTACAGTGCAAATTGATTTTCCCTTCAACAATTTATACAACTTTTGTTTTCAGACATTGATTGCACTCCCCACAATTTAAATCGTCTTGGAATATTTTCATAATTGCTGTTGTAAAGTCTTTGTCAGGTAATTTTAACATCATCTCAGAATTATTCTCTCTTGACAATATTTTTTTCACGTAAATTGAGATTTGATTCTTCATATGCTGAATGTGGTCGGCAGAATAAGACCCTCACCTTCTAATATATCCGAAGCCTTAATTCCTGGAAAATGTGGCAGGGTTAATTACATGCTACATCCAAGCGTTAGTCAAATTGATATCCTTATCTGTGACACTGAGGTTGGGAGAGTAGTCTGGGCTATCCAGGTGGGCTCAACGTCATCACGCAAGTTAATAAAAGCAGAGAATATTCCTCAAGTGTGATGAAAAGAGATGTTTCTGTGGAAGCAGAGCCAAAGAAGGCCTTTGTTCTGGTTTTGAAGATGGAGGAAGGGGACCACCAGCAGAGGAATGTGGTGATCTTTATCATTATTATATTTTAGGGGAACCCACTATTTCCTTTCTTAGGAACAGTTTTGTTAATATAGAATTCGTTCACCTTACAATTCAATGTTTTTAATACAATTAAACAGTTGTGCAATCATCACCACAATCAATTCTAGAACATACTGCCCAACTTTGTATCCATTATAACTAGTTCGCGATTATCCCCCAACTTCCTCTGCCATAATTCCGGGGAACTACTTATGTAGTTACTGTCTCTATAGATTTACCTATCTTGAATTTTGTATAAAGAAAATCATACAAAAGATCCCAGCAATGACAACAAAATACATCACAGAAAAACCTGTAAGTGAAAGTAGAAGATAATAGAAACTAGAAAAAATTAGGTCAAACAAATGATAATATGGGAAAACAAATGATTGATAATATGTTAACTTTTAACTTAACTATTTTTGTAGTAACTCACTTTCCAATGCACTCTGTCTCAGGCAGGACCAGTCACATTCCTGATCTGTGCTATGAGGAGGTGAGTAAAGGCTTACTGTGTGGGGGACTTGGCAAATAGATCTTGGCCTTTCCCTGTCACCGGTTAGCATAACTGGGTGTTCGGAATTTAAGCTGTACGATCTTGGATTTTCTACTTTTTAAGCTTTTGACCACGTGGGCTGGTGTACGCTGTCCTTGTGGACTTAACTGACACCTAGCTTATATCATTACTTATTTTAAGACAGATCTTTAAAAGCCCAGACACAATACTTTCCTTTTTTCCCCCTTTCCAATTAGTATGTCTTTTCTCTCTTTCTTTCCTTTACTTATAATGTTTATTGGTCCAGTTATGAGGATTGTTCTCTTTTTAAATTAATTAATTATTTTTAATCATTTTATTAGGGGCTCACACAACTCTTATCACAATCCATACATGCATCAGTTGTGTAAAGCACATTTGTACATTCATTGCCCTCATCATTCTCAAAACATTTGCTCTCCACTTAAGCCCCTGGCATCAGCTCCTCATTTTTCCCCTTCCTCCCCGGTGCCCCCTCCCTTATGAACCCTTGATAATTTATAAATTATTATTTCGTCATATCTTGCTCTGTCTATTTCTCTCCTCACCCACTCTTCTCTTGTCCATCCGCCAGGGAGGAGGTCACATGTAGATCCTTGTAATCGGTTCCCCCTTTCCAGCCCACCCTCCCTGAACCCTCCCAGTATCACCACTCACACCACTGGTCCTGAAGGAACAATCTGCCCTGGACTTCCTGTGCTCCCAGCTCCTATCTGCACCAGTATATATACTCTGGTCTAGCCAGACTTGCAAAGTAGAATTGGGATCAAAATAGTGGGGGAGGAGGAAGCATTTAAGAACTAGAGGAAAATTGAATGTTTCATTGTTGCTACTTTACACCCTGACTGGCTCATCTCCTTCCCGAGACCCTTCTGTAGGGGATGTCCAGTGGCCTACAAATGCGTTTTGGGTCTCCGCTCCATATTCCCTCCCTCATTCACTATGATGTGATTGTTTTCTTCTGATGATGCCTGATACCTGATGTCTTTGACACCTCGTGATCGTACAGACTGGTGTGCTTCTTCCATGTAGTCTTTGTTGCTTCTGAGCTAGATGGCTGCTTGTTTACCTTCAAGCATTTAAGACCCCAGACACTATATCTTTTGATAGCTGGCACCATCAGCTTTCTTCTCCACATTTGCTTATGCACCCATTTGTCTTCAGCAATCGTATCAGGGAGGTGAGCACACAGTGAGATGATTTTTTGTTCCTTGATGCCTGATAACTGATCCCTTCGACACCTCATGATCGCACAGGCTGGTGTGCTTCTTCCATGTGGGCTTTGTTGCTTCTGAGCTAGATGGTCGCTTGTTCACCTTCAAGCCTTTAAGACCCCAGATGCTATATCTTTTGATAGCCGGGCACCATCGGCTTTCTTCGCTACATTTGCTTATGCACCCGTTTGTCTTCAGCGGCTGATACAATACTTCCTGATCTCCAGGTACCACCTGCTTTCTTCACCATACATTGCATTATCACCTCCATCCTCAGTGATGACTTCATGAGGGCAAGTATTGAGTAGGGCCACATCATAAGAACTAATTTTTCTTTGATTGGGGTTTATGATTAAGTGCAAGTTCAAAAGTCCATTTGTATAGCTAAAGCTTAGATATAAAGTTTATACATATTCCTCACCCACTTTAGAGGCAGCGTTATCAGCTGGTTGAGAACTACTTTAAGTAACCTCCGTGAGATTTGGTAATTATAATAGTAGTAATTAATGCTAATTAATAGCAATTAAGATAGCCAGTGATATAGAATTTAAAGTACTACTAAGAGAAGGAAAATAAACACATAGAAAAGTTTTTTAGACTAAAAGAATTTTTAAAATGTAAGTAGTTGAACACTTTAAGAAAGCAATAAGGGTTAGACCCAAGGCAGAAATATCAGTAACACTCATTCACTACAACAAGAAGCTATATCTGCAGGACTAAGACATGTCACAAAAAGCAAAGACAGTATGAAAATAGCAAGCACTCAGTAGTCTTGAGTTGACAGTTATCAGGGAACCCCTAAACGTGAGAGCTGAACCGAAGTCCGCTGACTTCCAAGTTCATGCCCCATCCCAGAAGTCCTCTGCCACTCACACTGGGGCGTTTCTGTTTTAAGCCCAAAGTATTTCAGTTCCTTTCATTTGTAACAGGTGTGTTTAAGGTAAAATTTGATTCCCCTAGAGGGATTTCCAAATCAAATAATTCTGGTGTGGTCTATGAAGAATGCTCTATACCTTGAAAAGACAAAATCTAAATTCCTATTAGCACACAGCCAGGGTCCCAGAAGACTAAAAGGAAACTGGATCAAAATTACAAGTTAGCAACAAAGTACTGGGTGGATTATCCCATTGAGAGTCTGTATAAGTCCTTCTAAGTGTTTTCCACAAGGCCAATCTGCACCTCCTCGGCTGGCCTACCAACAGAAGTGAAAAGACCTTTTCAGAGACAGAAATGGCTCCTCCTTCTCTGCTTATTAATTCCCATTGAAATTTCCTGATCCTCATTATAGGAGTGTCTACTAATTTGGGCTAGTTGTTAGGCGCCATCAAGTTCGTTCCCATCCATAGTGACCTTATGCACAACAGAGCGAAATGCTGCCCTGCCCTGTCCATCCTCGCAATTGTTCCTAGTCTTGAGCCCATTGTTGCAGCCATGGTGTCAATCCATCTCATTGACAGCCCTCCCCTGCTTTGCTGCCCCTCAACTTTACCAAACATGACGTCCTTTTCCAGGGACTGATCTCTCCTGACCACACATCCAAAGTGTGTAAGATGCAGTCTTGCCATCCTTGCTTTTTAAGGTTTAAGGAACACTCTGGCCATTCTTTGTCATCCTAGAGAGATCCATTTGTCCTTGGTCCTTTCAATATTCTTTGCCAGCGCCACAAAATTCAAATGCCTCAATTCTCCTTAGGTCATCTTTATTCAACGTCAAAAATTTCACATGCATAGGAAGCAAGTGAAATATACAGACCTAGAGTTGGAAAAGCAAAGGGGAAGAACACGCTCAGTATATCTGAAACTGAAAGAACTCAAGGGAAAATTCAAGACTTGCGTGGCAACATTGAAAGGTTCTATGGGCAAGCTATTGAAAGATGCAGGAAGTAGCCAAAGATGGAAAGAATGTATGGAATCACTGTACCAAAAAGAAGTAGCTGACATGCTACCGTTCGGGAGTAGCATATGAGAACCAATGGTCCTGAAGGAAGAAGTTCAAGCTTCACTGAAAGCATTAGACAAAAACAAGGATCTAGGAATTGATGGAGTACCCATTGGAATGTTTCAACAAATTGATGAAGCACTGGAACAACAGATTCAGCTCTGCCAGGAAACGTGGGAGGTATTTCCTTGGCCAACTGACTGGAAGAGGTCCATGTTTATACCCATTTCAAAGAAAGGTGACCTATCAGAATGCTCAAATTATGGAACACTATCATTAATAGCACATGCCAGTAAAATTTTGCTGAAGATTATCCACCAATGATTGCAGCATTACATTGACAGGGAGCTGCCAGAGGCTCGGGGTGGTTTCAAAAGAGAATGTGGAACAAAGGATATCATTGCTGATGTCAGATGAATGTTGGCTGAAAGCAGAGAATACCAGAAAGATGTTTACTTGTGTTTCGTTGACTATGCCAATGAATTCTAGCAACTGTGGGTAAGCTTGAGGATGATGGAAATTCGAGAGCACTTGATTGTGCTCCTGTGGGACTTGCACAGGAATTGAGGCAGATGTAGGAACAGAACAAGAGACTACTTCATGGTTTAAAATCAGGAAAAGTGTGCAGCATGGATCCTCTCACTGTGCTTTTTCAATCGATATGCTGAGCAAATAAACAGAGAAACTGGATTATGTAAAGAAAAATGTGGCATCAGGATTGGTGGAAAGCTTATTAACACCCTACGATATGCAGATGAACAACCCTGTTTGCCAAAAGTGAGGGGGGCTTGAAACACTTCCTGATGAAGACTGAAGACTGAAGCCTTCAGTATGGGCTACAGCTCAATGTAAGGAAGACCAAACCCTCACAGCTGCCCCGATGGAGCATCATGATAAATGCAGACAAGGTTGGACCCTAATCAATGCTCAAGAAAGCAGCAGTCAAAAGATCAAATGACGCATAGCCTTGGGGAAATCTGCTGCAGAAGAGCTCTTTATAGAATTGAAAGCAAGGACGTTACTGGGAGGGCTAAGGTGCTCCTCACTCAAGCGACAGAATTAATTTGGAGTGCCTGTGGCAGAGATTCTTTGTTCTTGTCCCTCTCCCTACTAAATAAGAAAACTGACTATGTCTCTTCTGTAGAAGTGACTTTAAAGATGTGCAAATTAGGGAGTGATAAATGAATTGTAAGCCTTAGATCAGCGGTTCTCAACCTATGGGTCGTGACCCCTTTGGGGGTCGAAAAAACCATTCACAGGGGTTGCCCGATTCAGCACAGTAGCAGAATTACAGTCATGAAGTAGCAACAAAAATAATTTTATCCTTGGGGGGGGGGTCACCACACCATGAGGAACTGTATGAAAGGGTCGCGGCATGAGGAAGGTTGAGACCCACTGCCTTAGACAGACCCACCGCCACCTTGTTGGGGAGACCGCATTAAAGGACGACGCCCCGACAGCAGATGCCTGTCTTTGCTTTGACCTTTGCCCTTATAGTGGCAGTCTCATGCAATATTTGTCCCTTTGTAATCGACTGACTGCTCAGCATAAGGATCCTCGCGTCCGCCCATGTCGTGAGATGCTTCATAGTTGCATCAGAGTATTCCATTGTGTGTAGGTCTCTTTAGCTCTCTTTCTACTGATGGGTGTTTGGCTGTTTCCAACTCCTTGTGGTGGTGAACAGTGCTGCAGTAAGGACGGGAGGGCATTCATCGGTGCATGAGGTCTCTTACTTCTTTAGGGTAGATGCCTGGCAGCAGTGTTGCTTGGTCCTGTGGGATTTCTATTCCCAGTTGTCTTAGGGAGAGCCATAGCGGTTTCCACCGCGCTTGCACATGTTCACGGGCCCACCAGCACAGCATGAGGGTTTCAGTCTCTCCGCACCCTTTGTAGGTTTGCTGTTCTCTGATTTTTTTAATTGGACTGTCATTGTCCCCGTGAGGTGTTATCTCACTGTTGTTTTGATGTGTATCTCCCAGCTAGCTCGTGATCGTGAGCAACTTTTTCATCGGTTTGTTAGCCATTTGAATGTCACTTTTGGTGAACTGTCTCTTCCTGTCTTTCAGGCAACCTTTAGAAGTTAGGAAGGGCAAGGAAATGAATTCTCCCCGGAGCCTTTAGAAAGGAATGCGGCCCTTCCAACCCAACACTGATCTTAGCTCAGCGAGACCTGTGTAGCGTGTATGACCTTCAGACCTTGAAGATGAAAAAAAAGGGGGGATTAACTGCAAGGTCAGCAGTTCAAACTCAGTGTGGGAGAGTAGAGTGTCCTAGAACCCTCTCATGAACTTCAGGTCTTGATAGCTGCTAACACTCATGCTTTCTTGTGTCAGTCTGGGTATTTTAGAGAAATCCACAGAAACTCATGTATAACAGAGAGTTTTATATAAAGGTTAAGTGCACATCAAGAAAGCATCCCAACTCAGTGCTGCCCAAGCCCGCAAGTCCAACATGAACCCATTAATCCATATGTCCAACACCAATCCTCAAAGTCCTCCTCCATCTCACAAAACACACACTATGACGCTGACTGCAGGAGGAAAGCCGAATCAGTGAATGTGTAAGCATCTCAGCGCTGGCAGGGGTCTCCATGGCATTGGGGTAAGTCCATGCTGCTTCTCCTTGGGGATGTCTTGCAGGAAGTGGGCATTGCCAGCTGAAGCAGGGAAGTGGCTAAGGCAGCTGCACCCTGGCCCAACCATCACAAAGCAAGAGAACTGAGAACTAGAAAGGCAAGGCTCATCGAGCCATTGATCCCTCCACCCTCCAATTAACCCCACATGTGCTTATCTGCCAGGTTGGCACAATAAACTTGAACTCATTTCCCTAAGGCTTTAATTATACCAGGCCTTGCTGTGGTCAGAGTCCACCAGCTCGCCCTTTCTTCCTTTCTCCTTGCTGCCCTTAAATAAGAAAAACTCATGGCCATCAAGCCAATTCTCACTCATAGTGACCACTTAGGACAGACTAGAACTGCCCCCTGTAGGTTCCAAAGGTAATAAATCTTTATGGGAGCAGAAAGCCTCATCTTTCTCCTCAGAAAGGCTAGTGAGTTTGAACCGCTGACCTTGTGGTTAGCAGCCCAGTGTGTAACCAACGATGTCCCCAGCTATACCAAAAACCCCAACTCTGCATTTGGATTCATCAGAACCCTATGGGATGAGGTAAAACGGCCCCTGTGGGTTTCCAAGACTGCACCTCTGACTACAATGCACATTTCTCCTGTGGAGTGTGTATCTCTTAATGGGAGTAGACAGCCTTCACTTTAACCTGTGGGACAGCTGGTGGCTTCAAACTGCTAACCTGGCAGCTGGCCGTCCAGTGTGGAACCATGGTGCCACCAGGACTCCTTCAAGAAAAACTAAAGCCAGACACAGATAAATGGCCTTGAAGCGTCACCCTGTGTGAATGCCACTGCCCTAGGCAGGCTGACCCTCCGCTCTAGGGCTTTTATTCTAAGGAGCAGGTGGTGTTTAGGAAGGCATCTCTCAGGAAATCTGGGAGGGACTGAGCGCCGCCATGCTGCCTGAGAGCAACCAAAGCAGCTCTTGAGAATGTCTGGATCCTCACAGGCGACTCAGCATGTGGCGGGCATTTACCCCTGAAGCATGTTACTTGCTACACATGCCTGCCAGGCTGGTAGAAGTGAATTCTTCCTCCTTGAAGAACTGGTGAAGCTCTCCTCTGTGTCGCTGGGAGGATAGCTTTGTTCAGCTGTGAATCCACCCTCCTCGTTCCCTGTGTGGGAGCCTACCCTCTGGGGAGAGTTCATATATTAGGTTCCTTGTCATTTGGGAACGTTCTGAGTCACTGCTGATGTTCAAAAGTTCATCTATTGTATTACAAGGAAGGGCTTTCATCTTCCCGTGCACCCCGAGAAATGCTGACAGCTCTCATTGCTCTAGCAGCTCCCCCCTGCCCTCCCCATCCGTTTGCTTAGCGTTGCAGCTCAGTCCCCTAACCCCCCCAACTGGACGTTTGACCATCTGCCTCGGTTTTCTGCCCCGTTGTTTATGATTGGACTACGGCAGGCGAATGGTGTTTTAAACCCCTGCTAGGAGTGACGGGAACTTCCGAACTAAACACAGAACACCCTCTTGGGCAGCAAAGAGAGGGCCAGTGATACTTCAGTACAACCAGTGTCCCTGCTTGCTTAATCATTTCTCAGCTGACTGTGGAGGCCGGTGCCGATCAAATGTGACTGACTGTGTGTAAGTAAGACTCTTCCGAGGGGCTTGTTACAGTCCAGGTTCGGGTTGAGCTGCTCTGGGGTGGGGGGGCTGAGACTCTGCCCTGCTATTATGCTGCCCTGCTGAGGCCACTGTTGACAGCAAGGGTCTAAGCTGAATTTGAAGAGTCTTGCTGCTTGTGGCAGTGGTGACAAAGAAAACAGACATGGGGATGGTTTAAGAAACGGTACTTCTTTTGGTGGTTGGCTCAGCTTGGATCTTCCTGGAGGCAGACTCAGAGGTGAGTTCACCAGTACTGGTTGCTATGGGAGCCCATTCTGATGCGTGGCAACCTTCCGTTGGTCAGAGAAGACCTGTGCTCCATGGGGTTGCCAGTGGCTGAGTTTCCAAGCAGCTCGCTCAGAATTTCTTCCGAGACACCCCTGGGTACATGTCAGCTTTAGGTTTAGCAGCTACGCTGGCTAATTATCTCATCCAGGGACTCTGAGATGCAGATAGCGTGCAGGAAGTACTCTTGAGCTTGCCCTCCACGGGAGATAGAGGAGGAAGTTGGGCTGTCATGTGTCATCAACAAGAGTTAACCCATCACCTTCCAGAGGAAGTTCAGAGACTCATGTAGAAGTGGCTCAGTTGGGTGACAGGAACCAAGCCACTTCAAAAAGCCATTGGGTGCCAGCTGACCCGGGCAGGGAGTAGACCTGGGTGAGATGACTGTCTTCAGCAGAGACACTTCTTGTACAGAGCTAGTAGCGAAGGCCATCTGTAGGCAGGAGGAAGCAGTGCTTTGTTCCTGAAGGTCACACACAGCCATGGAACCCATCTCTCAGGGATCTCTTGCTCGGAAACCTTCTCTTCATTTAGCTGCAGAATTTAAAGCCTGCGAACATAGTCTCTTGATCGGAAAAGCAAGTACAGTGGTTAGTCCATGTCCCTTCAAGCCTGGAAGTGGATAATTTGCATTTTAAAGAATTTTTAGCCTAGATTTTTCAACACTGGAAGAGTTCTCCTCAGAGGGTTCTTGGTGATTTTTTAAAAAATCATTTTATTGCGGCTCATACAACGCTGATCACAATCCATCCATCCATCTGTTGTGTTAAGCACATTTGTTGCCATCATCATTCTCAAAACATTTGCTTTTCTACTTGAGCCCTTGGTATCAGCTCTTCATTTTCCTACCCCCCCACCCCCGCCTTCCCCCTCCCTCATGAACCCTTGGTAATTTATAAATTATTATTATTTTGTCATGTCTTACACTGTCCAACGTCTCCATCCATCCACTTTTCTGTTGTCCGTCCCCTAGGGAGGGGCTTATATGTAGATCTTTGTGATCAGTTCCCCCTTTCCACCCCACAGTCACTCTCACCACTGGTCCTGAGGGGCCATCTGTCCTAGATTCCCTGTGTTTCCACTTCCTATCTGTACCAGTGTACATCCTCTGGTCCTCAGACAGTTTTTAAAGGAATTTGGCAACAGCAGAAATTCAGAAGCTCAGAGGAAATCCCGATCTGAGGTTGAGGAAGGGACCCAACACCACAAAAGGAAAGAACCCTAAAAAAAAAAAATCAGGACTGGAAATGAAAAGAAAAAAGATCCAACCTGGAAGAGTTAGGTGGTTCATGGTGGAGAGCCAACAGAGATCGCCCCACCAGGCAGTTTAATGATTCAAACTTGTGCCTCGCCGCTTATGTAATGTGAACTCTAACCTGTTCTAAATATAGTTTGTACCCAGAGAATCCTTCACACTCTAGTAAAAACGGTTTGCACGCTTGAATGGCACACATGATTGACACTGCCAGAAAAAGGGGGGAGGGAGGATATTGGACGGGAGGAAGAGAGACAGACCATAAATCCCTGGGCAGGGCCTCTGGGTCCATCTTGCCTGTTTAAGCTTTGCTGCAGAGAGTTGCCAGCAAAATGAACAACCAAAGCAGCAGGAGGCAGCTGGATGGTGATTGGAGCCTCACTAAGCAACAGTGCCCGGAAGCACAGGGCTTTGCCAAAGCCCACCATCGCCTCCACTCACCGTTGCCCCGTCTCCCACCTGAGCCGCCCTCCTTTCCTGCAGGAGGTAGAACCTGTGGCCCAGACACTGCGGAAGCAATGTCTCACCGTGGCGCAGTGGCTGGGGAGACCCCTCTCCCCCACACCAAGAGTGGCTGTTGAACACACGATCGATGCCAAAGAGTGGCGAGGCTCAGGTTTGCTAGTAGAAGATCTCGTGTCCAGACGGAGCGAGCCTTGGCTTTGTTTCTGAAGCACAAGATAAAGTGGCTGCGAGGGAGCTGGAGAGAAAGGCAGCTCGGCGCATAATCCTTTTGCTCAGGCGGCGCCGAGAAGCAGAGGCATTGGTAGCTATTTACTTGACTATGGTTGTCTGCCCTGTCCCTGGAGGCCCTGGAATTTTCCATACGCGGTGCGTTCAGAGACGAGAATGGAAGGACCATGCTGAATTACCTGCAACCCCATCTGCTCATTGTCTCAGGGCTGGCTGACAGTGTTACCAAGCACAGGGAGGAGTGACACCAAATCTACCCCTAGCAAAGAGAGAGCTGTGTCCCTGTCCTCCGCTCCAAGTCTTCTGCCCAAAACAGATCTTCCTGGGGGCTTACGGCTCACAGCAGAGAGCCCGGGCAATCGGAAGGCAAGGGAGGCTGTGCACGCTGAACAACGTAATGTAAATCCTGGAATGGGCAACACCACGCCTGGGAGCGGGAGGCTTAAGTGTGGCCAGCCTCGGATTTACATGGATACTTAATTCAGGTAAAAAGAGATAGAGCAGAGAGACCCCTAAAGCAAAAACTGTAACCAAAACCAAATTCACCGCCATGGAGTGACTTCTGACTCATAGCAACCCTGCAGGACAGGATGGACTGCGGCTGTGGGTTTCTGAGGCTGTAAGGCTTTATGGGAGGCAAGTGCTTCATCTTTATCTCTCAGAGTAGCCGGTGGTTTCAAAATGCTGACCTTGTAGTTTGTCACCCAATTAGTAACCCAATCCGTTACCAGCGCTCTGTAGAGAGAAGCAGGAGGAAGCACTTAACTGATTCTGGACGGAGCATGTTTCACACTAATGGCCTTTTCCTGATCCGCAAGCCTGTTCCCCATCAAGGGATGACTTGCGGCATCTTCTTCCCTCTTGCCACCTAGGAAGGAAAGGAGTCCAATGTATTGGCGAATGACTAGACGCACCCTACTGAAACACCCCACTACTGTCAAGCCAATTCCAATGCATGACCCCCCTACGTAGGGTTTCTGAGGTTGTACATCTTTATGGGAGCCGAAGCTCTGATGGTTCTCCGGAGGAGCGGCTGAGGAGTTCAAACTACCAACCGCGAGCTCAGCAGCTCGACGCATAAGCCCCTGGGCCGCATGCTTTGTGTACTCGTCTAATTCAGTGTCCACAGCTACCCAGGAGAATAGGTTTTAAAAACATGGGAAGGACATTGAGAAAGGATGGGTATATACGGTTGAGATGGGGGCTGTTAGGACTGAATTGCGTTCTCCAAAATGTGTGTTGGAATATGGATCCCTGGTGGCACGGAGGGGAAAGTGTTTGGCTGCTAACGGAAAGGGCTTTGTTTTTGTCCACAGGAGAACGCCGAGGCATTCTGCTGTCTTCCAGCCCGGCAGCTTGGGGCACTCCAGCAGCTAGTCCGACTATGTCCCATGGGATCGCTCTAAATGGAAATGGACTCAACAACAGCAATGGGTTTGGATTGTTCACGACACCTGCAGACATGCTAAAGAGCCCGCCATTGTGGCACATTGCTTACCCATTGGGCTTCTCACCACAGGTCAGCATTTCGAAACCACTAGCCGCTCTGTGGGAGAAAGACGAGGCTTGTGACTCCCACAGAGAGTTACCCTCTCTACCCTTCCCAACAGAGTGACTATGTGTTGGCATGGAGTTGATGGCACAGAGGAAAAGAGAGTAGATAAACTCACATTTGGAATAGGTTTTTTTTTAAATGAAATTAGGCGCTATCTCTGTGGGGTTTGAATGAAGCCTAATAGTTTTTAGATATAAAACCACCAGATTAGACACAGAGACAAACAAGGACAAAGCAAAGAAGACAGGGATCACATGAAGATAGTAAAGGAACCAAGACAGAAGCTGGAAAAGTCAAAGATCTTTCCCCAGAGCTAGAGCCCTGACTTTCTGCTTCAAGTCTTCGGAGACAGGAGAAAATAAATGTCTGTTTGCTAAGCTGCCCACTTGTGGTCTTCCCATTACAGAAGCACTGAGAAACCCAGCAAGGTCCGCGTATCCAGCTTTGTCTGCTCCAGAGCTGATTCTCCAGTGGTTCTCCACCATACCCACACACAGAAATCGCCAGGGGAACTTTGGTCAATACCAGTGCCAGGGCCCTGCCCCAGGCCGTAGAAGTCAGGCGTGGAGACTGGTGACTCTATTTTCAAAAACCTCTTCCAGTGCTCTGGCCTCCCTCCCATTATGTCCATAGTTAGTTCTTACAATGTGGCCCTGTCAATACTTGTCCTCATGACGCATCCCTGGAGATAGGGTGCTGTAGCAAAGTGTGGTGAGGAAATCATATTCTTCCCAGCTACCAGAAAGAATAGTGTCTGGGGTTTTAAAGGATTGTCTTAAAACAAACAATCACAAAGTGAAATGTCAGCTAGGTCCACATGGAAGGAGCACACCAACTCATGTGATCCAAGGATTGTAAATAATAAAATCCAACACCAAAGGAGGAAATGGCATTACAACTAAATTCTAAGCATCCAGTTTGCGGAAGGCTATAGATGACCGCGAAACCTCCAAATTCACTTGCAGAGACCTCACATCGAGTTCCCTTGGACCATCGAATAGGGCTGTGAACAGTCTTGCCCTCAGGCAAGTAGATTGCTGCAGACAGTGTTAGGTAAAAATTTAATAATATAAGTTGTTTTCCCATTTTAGGTTTTGCTTTCCTTTCTATTGTCTTCTACTTTGGATTGAGATTTTTGTTTTATTTTGTGCTCCTTGTTGGAGTTTTTTGTATGAAATCCAGGATAGGTGAAGCTCTAGCAACAGTAACTCGCTTGATAGCTCCTCAGGGTTGTGACAGGAGAGGTGGGAGTGGGTGGATAACGAGGAGCTAATAATAATAGGTACAAGGATGAAGAAAATGTTCTAAAATGGTGATGATTGCACAACTCGTTTTGAGTATATTTAAACCATTGAATGGTGTGGTATGCATGAATTATATGTCGATAAAATAGTTTAAAAATGAAAAGGTCAAGCTATGAGAACACACAAAATTGTTATTTTTCCACATAAAAATGAGGCCAGATTTTCTCTCTCTTCTTATGATAGTTAAGGTTTATTGTGCCAACCTGGCTGATAAACACATGTGCAATTAATTGAAGGGCGGAGGGATAAATGGCTCGGTGAGCCTCCCCTTTCTAGTTCTCTGGTCTCTTGCTGTCTGATGGTTGGACCAGTGTGCAGCTGCTTCAGCCAGTTCCCTGCTTCAGGTGGCAAGGCTCATTTCCTGAAAGACATCCCTGAGGAGAAGCCACATGGACCTACCCCGATGCAGCCCTGGGTGTGGAGCAGCCGTGTGGAGGCCCCTGCCAGCTCTGAGATGCTCACACTGCCATTGGATTCAAGGACTTTTTACCCACTGGCCTGTGATCCTCCTCCATTTGGCGTTATTGCGTGTGTTTGGGAGTTTGAGGAGGACTTTGTAGATTGGTGTCAACCATTTGGGCTAAGTTGGACTTATGGACCTTGACTTGATGAGGTTGGGATGCTTTCTGAATGTACACTTGCCCTTTATATAAAACTCTCTCTTTTACACATATGAGTTTCTGTGGATTTGTTTCCCTGGTTTCCCCAGACTGACATACTTCTCCATATCTTCCCTGTTACCCTTTTCAGAAAAACCGAGTCCACTCTGAGACTCCAGTGCCTATGCTGGGATAGTAATTACAGGTCCTTCTGTGACACATGTGACATTGACTTTTAATTAGTCAGCAGTGACAAGGTCACAGCCTGAACTGGGCTTTTTATTTCCTTTAAACTTAGTGTTTTAAAAAATATACTCAACAAAACATCTGACCTTGGAACAATTTTCCATATACAATTCAACAACATCACTTATAAAATGGATTCATGATATAAGATGATTGAAAATAAGATGATCCTCCTCTCTTGTCCCCAGATCAGAAGGAAGTGTTTAACTCTTGGCATAAGGATTGCAGAAACATTCATTCTATGCAAGAAAAATTAGTTCAATGGTGTGATTCTGTTGAGTTAGGCATTTTTTTGTACTTACACTGAATAATTAAGGGAGCCCAGGAAGACAGCCCAAAGGTGCTCTCACTGATTTGGGACTTGTACAGTCTGGGTGCCAAGAGACCCACCAGTAGCCCCCATCCTGGATGGGAGCTTTTGGGTGACGGTGGTTGGTTGCTGTTGCGCTGAGTCATGGCAACCACATGTATAAGAAGGCTTCCAAAAATTTGTGGGGAAATGGAATTGAAAGAAAATGGAATTTTCCCACGAACTTTGGAGCCTCCTGGTAGAGCAGAGTGAAATGTCGTCAGATTCTGTGCCCCTTTCACAATCCTTGTTAGGTTCAATTACTGAGGGGACCGTTTCCAGCCTCAGGAGCCTCCACAGCGCAGGAGATGTACTCCAGAGCCCGATTTGGCTGGAAAGTGCTGGGCGCTTCTGAAATGTGAACCACTCCTCTTGCACAGCTTAATTGTGTTCTGGAGTCCACGCCACTTAGCGAGATCGATTCCTTCTCTGTTTCCAAACAGAGCGCTCCGGCACCTGGGGGCCTCAGGGCCGGGTGGGGGAGGCTTCAGAAAGGGCAGGGGGAGCTGGCCAGGCCAGGAGTTAGAGTCAGTTACACTTCAGACACCCTGGGCGGGTAGGCATTCTTGAAGAAAATGCCTCCTGGCATACAAAACATCTTTGCCAATTCCACCAAAGTAAATTTGTACCTGATTTGGCCGGCAAGTATTTAACCATCATCTGCTTCCGAGAAGAGCTTCTTATCCAACTCTCTGGCAGGGGTAGGGGGACCTAAAGAACTCTTCCTTTCTTCCCTCTATAAAGATATGTGGATTTATAGATAATAATATAAGGTAAATAAGACTTTCTTACGATTTGTCCTGGGCTTTGAAGTCTGGACTTTCACTGGCAGATGGATGGTCATGCCCACATGGGTGACTAATGGGGCCAGAAATGAACTGAGAGCCAAGATTCAGCATAAGCCCCTGTGTTAGTCTGGGTACATTAGAGAAACAAATCCACAGAAACTCATATGTATAAGGGAGAGAGTTTTACATAAAGGGTAAGTGTACATCAAGAAAACATCCCAACCCGGTGCTGCCCAAGCCCACAAGTCCAACATTAGCCCATATGTCCGACACAAATCCATAAAGTCCCGTTACATTCCACAAAACACATGCAATGATGCCGAATGCAGGAGGAAAGCCGAATCAGTGAACGTGTAAGCTCCACACGGGTGCTCCAGCACCCAGGGCTGCATCGGGGTAGGTCCATGTGGCTTCTCCTCAGGAATGTCTTGCAGGAAGTGAGCCTTGCCAGCTGAAGCAGGGAAGTGACTAAGGCAGCTGCACCCTGGTCCAACCAACAGAAAACAAGAGACCTGAGAATTAGAAAGGTGGGGCGCACTGAGCCATTTATCCCTCTGCCCTTCAATTAACCCCACATGTGTTTATCGGCCAGGTTGGCACAATAAACTACCTCAGTCCCCATTCCAACTCCCTCCCCTCTCCAGAGCTCACTACCCATCATGGCTTTTCTCCCCCTTCTCTGTTTCTTTGGACCACCACTACCCACCTGCCAGTTTGTTGCACTGTCTGTGGTGGCTAGCCTGCTGTTAAGAAGCTGGAAGCCATGCCACCAGCATTTCAAATATCAGCAGGTCACCCATGGCGGACAGGTTTCCGTCAACCCATGAAGCTGACACAGACAAGGAAGAAAGACCTGGTGATCTTATTTTTAAAAAATGGGCCAATGACATATTGATGTAACATGCCAGAATATTGTCGGATAAAGTGCTGAAAGATGAGTCACCTGCTTGGGGAGCCACAACAATGAACTTGAACATACCAAGGCTCATGAAGACCGCCCTGGACTAAGCACATTTCATTCTGTCATACCGAGGGCTGTTAGGTGTTGGCGCCAACTCAACACCATCAAACAGCAGTTACAACCTTGGGAGACGTTCTCTTTAGACCTGGAGGGAAAGCCTTAACATTCCAAGGGGTAATAACAAACTGGAACAAATCCCACTAGAAAGTTCACGAGTGCACCCGTGAGAATAGTATGTTCCAGGCCGAGGTACTTAAGAGCTGAATGCCAGTGTCCCTGGGCAGGCACAGGTGTTTACCGAGTGCCTGACGGTCCATTCCCGTCTCCAGGAAAGCTTTTGCCCCATTCCAGTTCCGTTTCAACAGTCTGCTGGTTTTAGATTTGCTTCTTTCCACTTCCCTGAAGCTATAATAAAGATAGGTCTACAGAGATCAGATTTCCCTCCGTACACTGTGTTTTCGTTCCTTCTGATTAAACAGCTGCTGTGTTTTCCTAGCCTCACAGGCCTTCAGAGCCCCAGTCCCCTTTCTGTGTCTAGAAAGGGCAGCCCTTGATGTCTGTCTGGGAAGCCAGGAGGAAGGCGTATGCTTCCTCAAGATGTGGGCCCAGGGTCTCTTCCTAAGGAGAAGTCTTTGAAGACAGCAAAGGTTGATTAATTATTGGGGGCACCTAGAGCTTGACACCCAGGAGCCCTGGTGGTGTAGTTGTTAGGTGTCAGACTGCTACGGGCAAGGCCAGCAGTTCAAGAGCCCCAGTTGTTCCATGAGAGAAAGCTGTGGATTTTACTTCTGGAAGGAGTGACAGTCTTGGAAGCCCGAAGGGGCAGTCCTACCTTGTTCTATGGATGCTATGAGTTGGAATCCACTCAACGATAGTGAGTTTGATTTGGAGTTTGGAAAATCTTGATACCAGGAGCCCAGATAGTGTAGTGGGTTACATGTTGGGCTGCTAACCACAAAGCCAGCAGTTTGAATCTGCCAGATGCTCTGAGGGAGAAAAATGAGGCCATCTTCTCCTGTAAAGAATCACATAACAACCTTGGGAACTCAAAACTCTACTCTGTTCTCTAGGGTCACTATGAGTTGAATTTGTTTTTTGCTAGAGCTTAACATGAGCTTGTCTCATCGTTTGCAAAATATATTCTCCAAAATGAGGGCAGAAAGAACTTACATGCATGAAAATCATTTATGACCAAACAGGGACCATTATCTTTGAAAGTGCCCACTAATTGGTGTGTAGGTTTGAATGTCAGCACTGAATTTCCCCAAGATAAGACCAGTGGTTCGCCAATGCCCCTGGTCTGTGAGCCCCTTACCTGAGATGGAACATTTCCTGCTCCGTGTGCATGGCTCTAGTTGCTTCTCTGTCGTTCTGTGCCTCACAGCAAGGGCCAGGACTCCCACCTATTACTGTCCATTAATTTTACTCTAACCTGAGCTCTCAGGGCATGCTTTTGAGTTTGCTGCCCGGTGGGCCAACTGCTCCAAAGCCTGAGGCAGGGAAGGCAACGTCAAGCTTTGGAAGGGGCTTTCCTTGAGTTGCCTGTCCTGGCTGTGCTGGGAGCGGAGGGTAAGCTGGATCCAGCTCATTCGTGATGGTTTAACCTTGATGTCCATGATAATGCTGGCAGCATGACCTTGGATCAATGCTGATGTCTTTTTTTGTCTTAAGGAAGGGAAAGATGAATGGCATTTTTTGCCAAGATGACTCAGGGGTCACTGTCCCTTACTCCCTGGGGCTGATTTTTCTGAGCTATGCAAATCAAGAGATATAGATAAATATAGCAGACACTCCCCCTAAAGGATGACCAGCTGGGATAGTTGTTCTTGGACTTACCTCTCTAAGGACTGTAGCAACTGAAGAAAGAGGAGAGCAGTCAGTGTTGGTGACTGCAGTCCCCTCCCAAATATTATCAATACAGATCTTTCCCTTCCGGTGCCCTTGAGTCTTTAGCATGTTGGTGCCATCTCCTTGCATAGCTTGTACCTCCTAAGTGCTGTGCTAACTGGTATGGGTACCATTGGCCAAGGCTGACCTCGACGTTCATTCAAACCAGAGTTTGCTTTGCTATATATATTATTGGAATAGGAAACACTTGACTTTAATTTGAGCCCCTTGGAGATGGCCCTTAAATGTCATGGTTCTCCAGATATCTGTCCTCAGGTCTTCTAGAGGTCGCATACTCCTTGAGCAATGTCATCTATTCCTATGGATATAATGTCTATCTATATGCCGATGTCTTCTAAGTTTGCATTTCAAGATATTCCCAACACTAGCGTCACACATCTGACTACCTCTTGGTATATCTGTGTGGGTGTCCTACTGGTGCCTTGAATTTATCTGTCCAAAATGTAACTCATCAGCTTCTCTGCCTGAGTATTTAATTCCTGGTGGCGCTGTCATCCACATCTACGGAGAAAGGCAAGGCAAGCACAGGTGTTTCTGGAGACGTCTTCCTCTCCACTAGCTCTACTTCATGTCACTGTCCTGCTGGAACAACGGCAATGGTTCCCCATCCCCTTTCCCACAGAATTAAAGCTCGTTAGTGTGTCACCAAAGGCCTGTGTCATCCAAGCCTTGCATATGTGCATATAGTACATGCTCTGGCTAAAGCCAAGTGGACCTTCCAGCAGCGTTCTGAATTAGCGATGGTTTGCCTGCACCCCAGCCTTTACACACAGCACCCTGTGCGCCCATCTCCCCAGCTGATTCCTGTGGCCTGTACAAGACTCTGCTCCTGTGTCATCGCTACAAATGTCCTCTGCCATCTCTTTTCAGATCCATCTCCTCGCCATGGCAATTGATGGTCAGAAAATGCCCGCAGGCATTTAGTGCTTTGAATACATTTACATGATGTTATTTTTTTGAATTCTTCCTACCTCAAAGAAGGTTATTATTATCTTGGGTTAAGTGTATATCAACCAGCTTGTAGAGATAAAACACTTGTATTGTTAGAAATGCCACGATTTCAGGCCCCACTTCCGACACTACTGAATCAGATTCTCCGGGGATGGGGCCCAACAATCTGTTTTACTGGGATCTCCCTGGGATTCGGAGGCGAGCTGTCTTTTGAGAAGCTGTACATCTTAGAGTTGGGAGAAGTCAAAAGGTGCGTGAAGGAAGCCCTTCTGGAGGAGTGGACCAGAGGAAAGTACCTTTCTCTCGGGCGCTTGGAAAATCGAATCCATGTCACTCAACCTTGTATCGCATGGGCACGACTGTAGCACGGACATTCATGAGAGAACGGATGAAAGAACATGGGATATGTTGTTAGAGACAGTGAGTTGGTTCTGCCTCACCGTGACCCTGCACACACCGAATGAAACACCGCCTAGGCCTGGGCCATCACTGGCCTGTGCCTCATAAGCGGGCAGCCTATTCCTTTTTCCAGTCTCTTCACCACGAGGGAAACTGCTGGTGCTGTAAATACTGGTGGCATAGCTTCTAACATCAGATGCAGATCGCCCCAGTGCCACAAAGCGACAGGCGAGTGATGGCATAAGCTATCTCGGCACCTCCAAATTATAATCAAACACATTGCTCAGCTCTAAGAAAACCTTCCGGGACACTGAAATGGAATATGATTTTGTTTGGCAAGCAATTCAGTTACCATGAAGGATTCTCTGGACCAAGTGAGTTGGGGAACCTTTTCCTAGCTACTCATATGGACTAATATATAACCCTCTTTCTAACTTAGGGCTGTAGGTGGATATCACGACAGTCTAAGCGATAGCCTCTTGGGATAGCCTCATCTTTCTTCCAAAGAGAAACCAGTGGGTTTGAACAGGCAGCCTTGAGGTTAGCAGTCAAATGCTTTTTTTTATTAAGGCTGAAATTCTTTCAGCCCCAAATAGTGCATGCTTCTCTAAAGGTAAAATTTCAAGACAATTACAGACTTTTGGGTACTAGGACTTAAAAACAGTTTGGCTGCTTACTGGATCAACCTGTAGAGGTGACTCTGGTTATAACCAAGAAGTGACCTGGAGTATGTTCGAGGCTGTCTGTGAAAACTCTTAAACTACGACCACTCTTACTGAAAATAAAAACAATGCGGTTGTTGTTAGGTGCCGCCAAGTCAGTGGTGACTCAGAGCGGCCCCGTGGGCCACAGAAGGAAACACCGCCTGGTCCTGCGCCACCTGCACAGTTCTCGTTTGAGCCATTGTTGCAGCCACTGTCTCAATCTATCCCGTCCAGGGCCTTCTTCGTTCTCGTTGCCCCTCCACTTTACCACGCATGATGTCCTTCTCCAGGAACAGGCCTTTCCTGACAACATGTCCAGAGCGCGGGAGATGGAGTCTTACCACCCTTGCCTCAAAGGACCCTTCTGGCAGTCCATGGTACTTCTGATAGGGTTTGCCAGCACCATGGTTCCAACCTTTCCTTGGGTCTTCTTTCGTCCCTGTCCAACCGTCATGTGCCTGTGAAGCAATTGAAATACCCTGGCTCGGGTTAGGCTCACACTAAAACTCATAGTAACATCTGAGCTTTTCAATTCTCTAGAGAGGTCTTGTGGTGCAGATTTACCCAATGCAATGCACCGTTTGATTTCTTGACTGTTGTTCCCATGAACATTGTTGGTGGTTGTGGATCCATCCAAGCAAGAGGAAATCCTTGACAACTTCAATCTTTTCTCCATCGATCATGACATTAACTTTTGTACAGCATCACAGCCACACACAAGCCATCGAAGTACAACGAACTGACCGACAAGTGGTGGATATAAACAAACCATAGCTGCCATCTGTGGCAGTATAGCGTAAGAAGCATCCTTTTATAAACAAGGATATTGAAATTCAGGGAGGCAAAGATCATTTACCTCTGATTGTATGCTGGGCTAAAGGGGCCGCATAGAATTCAGGGTGAACTAGAATTGGGGGGTGACACGGGGGTGAAGTGGAGGGTGCTTTTCCATCTACTAAACCGCATTTCCTTCAATCATGACTATAAACCACAAATGACAACAGTAATAGTACCTATGTCATTAATATACAGCACAGACCACTTTCTATACTATTACAGTTGTTATAGAGGTCCGAAAATACTATTTACGTCCATCATTACAACATAATTTGGTTGCTTAGTAGACTTTCCTCCATATTCTGTTATTGAATGTACTGATAACTATTACTGATGGGACAATAATAGCAAGAATCTAACCCATGGCTGGTGAGTTGATTCTAACTCATAGCGACCCTATAGGACAGAGTAGGGTTTCTGAGACTGCAAATCTGTACTGGAACAGACAGTCGAATTTTCCACCAAGGAGCAGTCAGTGGGTTTGAACTTCTGACCTTGAGGTTATCAGCTCAGTGCTGAACCCACTGCACCAATCACCCATTAAAAACAAATTCTGTTAACTTTGAAAATAGATTTAATTGCATTTCACTAAAATCAATTTCCTATGAAATTCTATATATTTATTTATAAACCTCCTGTTGAAAAGAGATTCATAGGTTTCATCAGATGCTAGTGAAGTTCGTGCTCCTAATGGAGCCAGGAGTCAAGCTCACCTCTGACTAATCCTAATGCCCATCTTTTCAAGTCCCTTCCCGACCTGGGAGATTTGGCCAAGGCTAGAAGTCAACGCTGATACTCTGTGACAGCCCTCATCGAGTTGGAGTTGACCGGGCGACAATGGGCTTATTTGGTTTTTAGCTTGGTAGCCAACCGATTAGCTGAAAAAGGAAGGCGGCTAGGAATTAAGAAAGACTAGACTGGTTTTGTGGATCCCTGGTGGTGTGGTTGGTTACTTGTTGAGCTTCTGGCTGCAAGGTCAGTGGTTTGAAACCACTAGGTGCTACGTAGGAGGAAAATGAAGCTTTCTACTGTAAAGGTTTACCGTTTTCTACACGCACGGAGGGCAGTTCTACTCTGTCCTTTAGACTCATTATGAATGGGAATCAACTGGATAGCAGTGAGTGCGAGGGCCAGTTTTAAAGGAGTCCCAGTGGTGCTGTGGGTTTGACACCGGGCTACTAACCGAAAGGTTGGCGGTTCAAAGCTACCAGCTGCTCTGGAAGTGGAAGATGTGTTGACTGCTACTGTACAGATTTACAGTCTCAGAGAGCCTCGATTTGAGTTGGAATTCACTTGATGACATCGAGCGCTTGTGTCACAGCAGTTCAGGCGTTTGGCTGCTAACCCACCGGATACTCCATGGGAGGAAGGCGTAGCAGTCTGCTTTCATAAAGACGACAGCCTTGGGAACTGGATGGACAAAACTATCTGCCCGCCAGGACTGCTCTGAGCCGGAATGGACTTGGCGGCAGTGAGTTCAGCGGCTCTGACTTCAGTGCTGGTCTCGGCCGCACTCTGGGTTCGCCCTTCAACCTGATCCAGATTGCGTGGGTGGTTTGAGAATTCATCCAAGAGCTCCTCTTCTCCTCCCGTCGACAGTGTTTCAAAATCATTGGCTGCATTTAACATCGTTATTGACTGCTGATAATGTCTCGGTTTCCAGCCTGAAGACGTAAGAGAGATTCTGTAAATATTTATGGGGCCCTTGCAGAGTACAAACACCGCGGCTTGAGAAGGAAAGTGACCAACTTTCTGCTTTGGGAAGACCTAAACCAACAGGACTTTGCAAACTCATGCATTCAGATTGTGGCATGTTAGAGCTTAGATGTAGTATAGGGGACAAAGAGATCCCCAAATAACTGAAGAGAAAATTTATGAAGTCTTAAACAGGTCAAAGAAAAGACAAATCAGAAATCCTCTAAACAAGAGAGAGACACAAGGCCACAATGGCATCCGAGGTTTTGCTGAGCTTCACAAACTTAGAAAGGACGTGGGAGGGCAAAGCAATTTGTCACAAAAGTCTGACTGGCAGCACATCAATACATCACAGCTATACCTGGGATCTCAGGTCCCTGGATGGAACACGGCATTATATTAGACAGAAGAACTTAGAAGGTTGGCCCAGGGCCTTCCAGCATGACTCACGGTGATGTGACCTCAGTAGGATAGTCTCTATCAAGGACACCCTCAAGCAAGCCCTTTAGGAAACTGCCCCTCCCTGGACTGGTCAGAGGGGTGGAGGTAACCCAATGTCCAATGTACGAGGGCCATATTGTTTGCATTCCTGGTTAATGGTCAGAAGGAATTCAGAGAAGGCTTACCCATGTGGGGACTCTGCAGATGGATTTGGGGTTTTTGCGGTTATCCCCATCCTTCTGTAAACCTCGTGGTCAGAATGTAAGCTCTCACACAGATGAACAAAGTGCAGGTGAAGGATGCTCATTCTGAGAGCCCGAGGCAGAGAAGCGCTTGACTAGAACCCCGAAGGCAAGGCCAGTGGCTCGGGGGCTGGGGAAGGACGCTTGCTTATGTAGGAAAAGGCAGACTGTTTTCAAAGACAAAATGGCTGGTTCAAGGATTGTTGATAGATTAGTGGTGGAATTCTCACGGTCTATAAGGGACTCATGGGATTGATTCCCAAACAACACCCACCTGCCAGCAGAGGCCTACGTGTTGTGATGCAACACAGGCTTCAGCAGAGCTTCCAGATGAAATGTTTCCCCCTAATGGTTTTAATGGCGGCCACCCTCAACGTTAGCAGTTCCAACCCACCAGCTGTTTCAAAGAAGAAAGAAGAGGTTTTCTTCTCTCATACAGATTTATGGCCTTGGAAATACAGAGGGGGAAGTTCTACTCTGTCCTGTAGGGTCATTGTTAGAACTGACTGGGTGTCAGTGGTTTGGGGGTTATTTTGAAGACCTTGGGATAGTTCGTGTTTTGTGCTAACATGGCACCTGTAAGACGATCTGGGTGGAGTTTAGCCTGCCAATCAGGTCACAGTCTGATGACCCCCTTTGGAAGGGCGAGCAAGATATGGAGCTCTCTGGGGCCTGGCCTCTCTCTGCATTCACCTTCCTGCCCACTGACCCCGAGACCTGCCGGAGCCCTGCGATGTTTTCCACCGACTTTCTTTCTTTCTTTGTTTAAAAAATCATTTTATTGGGGGCTCGTACAACTCTTATCACAATCCATCCATCCATCCATTGTGTCAAGCACATTTGTACATTTGTTGCCAGCATCATTCTCAAAATATTTTCTTTCTGCTTCAGCCCTTGATATCAGCTCCTCATTTATTTTCCTTCCCTCCCTCCCCGCTCCCCCGTCTCTCATGAACCCTTGATAATTTATAAATTATTATCATTTTGTCATGTCTTACACTCTCTGATGTCTCCCTTCACCCACTTTTCTGTTGTCCATCCCCCTGGGAGGGGATTATTGGTAGATCATTGTGATTGGTTCCCCTTTTCTCCCCACACCTTCCCCTTTCCCTCCTGACATGGCTACTCTCAATATTGGTCCTGAGGGGTTCATCTGTCCTGGAGTCCCTGTGTTTCCAGCTCTTATCTGTTCCTGTGTACATGCTCTGGTCTAGCGGGATTTGTAAGGAGGTCATGATAGTGGGGGGGGGGGCATTAAAGAACTAGAGGAAGTTGTGTATTTCCTCAGTACTATGCTGCACCCTGACTGGCTCATTTCCTCCCCGAGACCCTTCTGTAAGGGGATGTCCAATTGCCTGCAGATGGGCTTTGGGTGTCCACTCCACACTCCCCCTAATTCATAATGATATGGGTTTTTCGTTCTGGGTCTTTGGTGCCCGATACCTGATCCTGTCAACACCTCATGACCACACAGACTGGTGTGCTTCTTCCATGTGAGCTTTGTTGCTTCTGAGCTAGATGGCTGCTTATTTAACTTCAAGCCTTGAAGACCTCAGTTGTTATATCTTTTGAGAGCTGGTCACTATCAGCTTTCTTCACCACATTTGCTTATGCACACTCTTGTCTTCAGGGATCATGTCGGGAAGGTGAGCATCATGAATGCCAGGTTGATAGAACAAAGTGTTCTTGTGTTGAGGGAGTACTTGAGTAGAGGCCTAATGTCCATCTGCTATCTTAATAGGTAACATACAAATATATGCACATAGCTCTATTTCCCCATCATCATATATAAATATATTTACAAATGTACATGCCTATATTTAGACCTCTATAAATGCCCTTTGCCTCCTAGTTCTTTCCTCTATTTCCTTTTACTTTCCTCTTGTTGCACTATCATGCTCAGCCTTCATTTGGGTTTCAGTAATTCCTCTCGGTTACATTGTCCTTGATCAAGCCCTACCAGGCCTCCTACACACTGCTCGCCATCAATTTTAGACAATTTGTTGTTCCCTTGTCCCTGGGTTAACACCCACTTCCTTTCCTGTACCACCCCCATGGCCCCCCGGAACCGTTCCACCGACTTTCAATCTACAAGGCTTTGCGCCCACTGGCCTGTCATCGTCCTGCATTCTGCACCCTTACATATGGCTGAGGAGGGACTTACGGACTAGTATTGGACTTACAGAGTTGGACTGGGCTGGGACACATTCTTGATATATTACTGCTTCTTGATGTAGAGCTCTGTCTTACACATGCCTGAATGTCAATGGATTTGTTTCTCGTGTTCATCTGGCCTAACAGAGACCTCAAATGCAGGTTCTTACCGCACTGGACCAGGGGTGGGATCTAGGCAAGTGAGGCTGTGTCCTTTGGAATGGCAGGCTGCAGCATGTGTAGGGCGTGGGCTACCACTGCTGCTCCTGCTGTGGGCAGCCGTCCTCTCAGCTGCTTCTGCTCCTGGTGGCTCCTCCTCCAGCTTCTATTAGCAGCTCCAGAAGATGGCTCCCATAACAGTTAAAAGAACAATTTTTTTCTCCATAAGGTTTTAATGCTGTTCACACAATATCCAAAGCATTTAATGTCTTCTTTCATGTAAAATATCATGGCAGCCAGTCCCCAGATTACAAACAACTACTCTTCCTAAATCTGCCTTTAGGGCTTGTATGCCTTGTATGTAAATTGGCAGTTAGGTCTAGTATGTCTAACATAAGTGAGTCAAATATTTGTTTTAGTTTATAGAATACAGTGTAACTTTCTGTGCACAAAACAACAGAAAATAATACAAATCACATAATAGTAATTAAATTATTAAGTTAACACCAAGCTCCCTGCTATTGACTCCCAGGGACCCTGTGGGACAGGGTAGAAACACCTCGGTGAGTGTCTGAGACTATAACTCTTTACAGGAGTAGAAAGCCCACCTGTCTTCTGTAAAGTGGCTGGTGGTTTCCAACTGCTGGCCTCGACATTTGAAATGGCATTTATTATTTCAAAATGTACGTTTTCAATAGGGTGACATTTTAAATAACAGTTCAGCAGCTTTCTCGCCCAGAAGAGTCCTGTGGGAAGTGCTGTATTCCCATCTGTCCCTTCATCTCCCCACATGGGTTCTTCGGCCATTTAACGTTTGTATCACTGTGGGCATTTGCTACATACAATCGATGAACCAATATCGACCCATCTCTGCTGCTCACATCAGGGCTCCCTCCCTGTGCTGCTCAAGCTTCTTTGCTTTTACCTGGAGGGCATGTGCTCCCCATTACAGACACAGGGAACAACTTCACCACCGTAAGGATGCCGGCTGCGCCCACTCTCTTCTTCACTGCGCCCGAAGGCCCTGGCACCCACGGGTCCCTTTTCTGCCTCAGTGTTTTGTCTTTCCCAGAAAGTCATGTCGTTGGGACCATGCATGATGTCACTTTCCCAGATGGACTTCTTCCATGTAGCAACAGGTATCTCAGGTCCTCTCGTGGCTTTTCAGT
This sequence comes from Tenrec ecaudatus, assembly GCF_050624435.1. NCBI lineage: Eukaryota > Metazoa > Chordata > Mammalia > Afrosoricida > Tenrecidae > Tenrec > Tenrec ecaudatus. The sequence goes on along the minus strand of NC_134530.1, from coordinate 151,885,705 downwards.
GGCTCGAGAGCTCATTTCTCTTTACGGCTGAGCCATCCTGCATTGCATGGCTAGACCCCACTGGTGATCTGTTCCCCTGGGGAGGGGCATCTTGGTCGTTCTACCAGCCGTTTGCTTATGGCTGATTGCATGTCATTTCCACTTGCTCAGAAGCTGATAATGGCTGCGGGGCGGGGGTGTTTGGTTCATTTATTGCTCTATCACCAGGACCTGGACCAGTGCCTAGAACACTCAGAACCTGTTTGCTGAGTAGACAAACGGATGCGCCTCGAATCAAAGGCATGTAGGGGGTGGTAGGAGGTGCATGGCAGGGAGATGGAGTTGAAAAGGGAAGTTCAGGTTGCTTTCTTCACCAGTGGCCTGGCAGTACCACTCTACCGCTCTGCAGGTACAGCTGACAGGACCACCTGCCACGCCCTGGGCATTTCCAGGCTGCCACGGCATTGAACGATGGAGATGGGACAGCCTGTGTGGAGTTGATAGGGACAGTTAAGGGCTTTACTGACACCTGAAGAATACTCTTACATGCGAACTTCCACAAACATCTAGTGATTGTATTTTAAAAATGATCACTCTTCACATTTTTATTTTAAGCAATTCAAGTGTACACAGAGTTGCGAAGATGGCCGTGAGCGTTCCCCTGTTACTCTTCACACAGCTTTCCCCGAGGGTCACGGCTGGCCCGCATGGTCAGTCCAGTTATCAAAACTCAGAAATTAAACTTGGGATACTGCAATTAGCGGAGCGACAGACTTCATTCAGATATCACGGTGTGTCTACTGAGGCCCCTTCTCTGTTCCGGAATCCAGTCTAGGATCCGACTTAGCAGCAGTTTGACATTGACTCGGACACAGCTGGCATGCAGTGGACATGCAGATGAGCCTTGAGGTGCCTGTTAGTGGGAAGCAGGCAGAGAAGTAAGGATGTCTACTAGGTATCTGCTGCAGGCTCTCTAAGGGCCCAAAGAAGGCAGACAGCTGGCCTCACCTTAGGGTTTGGGAAGTCAATGTGAGTCAGGCAGGTCGAACAGTGTGAGCAGATCCTGCTAGATGTTGAGTAGCTGCAGAGGGAAAAGTCAGAGGCTGAGAGTGGGGAAGTGGGGGGGTGGGGGGGGTAGGGTGAGCCTGGTTGGGGAACCCAAGGGACTGAAAACATGATCTTATCGTTGCTGGGGGCTAATGAAGACTCTCTTATAAACTAGTTAGGTATTGCACTAAAATCTTCAGGCAAGAGTGTGGAGATTAAAATGTTTATTCTATGATAATCCATTTAGGTGTTTACATAAAAGCTTCTGTCTGGAGTGTCATTTTATTATACCTAGATGTGGGAGGTAGTAGAGGACTATAAAGGAGTCCTGGTGGCATCATGGTTACACTGTGTGATGATAACCACAAGGTTAGCAGATCAAAACCTCTGCCTGCCCCGGAAGAAAAAGATGAGGTTTTCTACTCTAGCATAGAGTTACAGGCTGAGCATGATAGTTGGATAAGAGGAAAGTAAAAGGAAATAGAGGAAAGAACTAGGTGACAAAGGATATTTATAGAGGTCCAAAGACTGGAATGTACACATGTAAATATATTTATATGAGTGTAGGGAAACATCTATGTTCATATATTTATACGTTTAGTACTAAGGCAGCAGATGGACATTGGGCCTCCACTCAAGCACTTACTCAATGCAAGAATACTTTGTTCTATTACATTGGCATTCCAGGATGCACACCTTTCCTATACGATTGCTGAAGAAAAATGTGTGCATAAGCAAATGTGGTGAAGAAAGCTGACGGTGGCCGGCTATCAAAAGATATAGCATCTGGGGTCTTAAAGGCTTGAAAATAAACAAGTGGCCATCTAGCTCGAAAGCAACAAATTCCACATGGAAGAAACACACCAGCCTGTGTGACCATGAGCTGTTGAAGGGATCAGGTATCAAGCATCAAGGAACAAAAACTCATATCATTGAAAATGTGGGTGAGTGCAGAGTGGATACTCAAAGCCCAATGGTAGCCAACCGGACACCCCTAACTGAAGGGTAGTGGGGAGGAGATGAATCAGGCAAGGGGCAGGGTAGCAATGATGAAACATATAACTTTCCTCTAGTTCTTAAATACTTCCTCCCCCCCACTATCATGATCCCAATTCTACCTTACAAATCTGGCTAGACCAGAGGATGTACATAGGCACAGAGAGCAACTGGAAACACAGGGAATCCAGGACAGATGACTCCTCCAGGACCAGAGGTGAGAGTGGTGTTGTCTGGAGGGTGGTGAGAATGTGAGGTAGAAAGGGGGAACTGATTACAAGAATCTACATATAGCCTCATCCCTGGGGGATGGACAGCAGAGAAGAAGGTGGGGGGAGACGTCAGACAGTGTAATATATGACAAAATAATAATAATATATGAATGGTGAAGGGTTCATGAGGTAGGGGGAGTGGGGAGGGAGGGGGAAATGAGCAGCAGATATTAAGGGCTCAAGTAGAAGGCAAATGTTTTGTGAATGATGATGGCAACAAATGTACATATGTTCTTGACACAATGGATGCATGTATGGATTGTAATAAGAATTGTACGAGCCCCCAATAAAATGAAAAAAAAAAGTTACAGTCTTGAAAACCCACAGGGACAGTTCTACCTTGTGGGTCACTATGAGTTGGAATTGATTCAATGGCTGTGAGTTTCATTCTGATAGGGCTAGGTGCCCTGGTGGCACAATGGTAAGTGCTTGACTGCTTTCCACAAGGTCGGAGGTTCAAACCCACCAGCTGCTCTCCAGCAAACAGATGTGGCACTTCGCTTCTGTAAACACGACTGCCTTGGGAGCCCTTCGCTTTCTACTCTGCCCTATTGGATCGATATGTGTTGGCATCAGCATGATGGATTGGGTTTGGGGTCCTGACAATGTCATGCCTAATAGGATGGGCTCTGGAAAGGAACCGTGTGGGTGGAAATCTTTACATCTGCATTTCCAAGCTATGTGATTTGTGGGGTTTTTTTTGTTTGCTTTGGTTTTTACCTCCAGGCCTTCTTTTCCCCTTCTGTAGACAGGGATACCACTAGTGCTTACTGCGTCGAAGGACACATTGCCTCAGGGAAAGCTGCTGCACAAGGACCTCTGTAAAGTGCTGAAAGGCAAAGACGTCACTTTGAGGTTTAAGGTGCGTCTGATCCAAGCTATGAGTCCCCACATATGCATATGAAAGTTGGACAATGAACAAGGAAGACTGAAGCAAAACTGACGTCTTTTGAATTCTCTTGCGGGGGGAGGTAGTGGGGTGGTGGTTTGAAAGTACCAAGGACTGTTGGAAAAACACATGGATCCGTCTTGGAAGAAGGACAGCCAGAATGCTCCTCAGAAGCGAGCATGGTGAGACTTCATCTCGTGTTCTTTGGACGTGTTATCAGGAGAGACCGGTGTCTGGGAAAAGCCAGGCTTGGTAAGGCACAGTGTCAGTGAAGAAGAGGAAGGCCATCAAGGAAATGAGTGGACACAGCGGTTGTCACAATGGGCTCACTCGGACACGGCAAGGCTAGCGCAGGGCCGGCTCTGCTTCCTCTTCTGGACATAAGGTTTCTGAGTCGGAACCAAATTCAGCGGCGCCTGACAACCACACCTCATCACGTACGAAGATTAAATGCAGCGAAGGCTGCAATGCATGTAGCACAGTGCCCACGTGCAAGAAGCAGCCAACAAATGCCAGCCTTGATTATGCAAGAGGCACCCTGGCGGAGTACTGGTTACACGTTGGCCTGTTAACTACAAGGTCAGCAGTTCGAAACCGCCAGTCATGCAGACGGAGAGAGATAGAGCTTTCTACTCCCACCGAGCTCTGGAAACCTCAGGGGAAGTTGTACCCTGTTCTATGGGGTTGCTCTGAGTCGGCACCAACTTGATGGCAGCGGGTAAGGTTTATTACACAAGGGTGCGCCTATTGTGTGCCATGTCTGTGTTTCTTAGAAGAAAGCCCAGACTGCAGAACAATATTTCCAAGGAGCCTTTGCGCATGTATGTCCTGGTTCCCCCTCCCCCCACCATGATGCCACAGCCATTTGTAGAGAAGGAAAGCCGGCCACAGCAGAATCCATACGGTTCCCCTGAGTCACCATTGATTTGATGGCAGTGAGTTTAGTTGTGTTTTTTTGTTTTATTTGGGCTTGCTATCACAGAGTAGAACCAACCGCTGCTTTAAATGCCTGATTCCTTTGGGTACTAATGGAAAACTGACCAAGGCCCATTCCCAGTAAGAAATTATCAGAAAAAGAAGGACATGTCCATTCTTTGGTCCTGTCTAGAAGATCCATCTCTGGGGGCAGTTTGGTCACATGAACTATCTATCTTCTGTGTCTACCTCCTTGCGGTGCGATGCCAGACTTGTGATTGCAAACGCAGGCGGGTTCGCACACTGTCCACTTTGTTTGTGAATTTGGGATTTGGAGATGGGTCTTGGAGCTGGAGCAGACCAGAGTCCACCTCTGGGACCGTGGGTGGATCGCGTACCTCTCTGGGCCTCATCTGTAAAATGAAGATTCTAATTTTGACATCTTAGTGCCGTCTTTACCACTGAATGGTCTTGTTTCTACTGCATGGTGCTCGCTACCTTGCGTCAGCCTCCACTTCATGATGGTCCCTGCACTATGGGACAAAGCGCTGCCAGCCTGGAAGCGGCCCCTCATCAGCTGTGCGGCAGGTCAGTGGTGATCCGTGGGGTTTCCGTAGGCTGATTTTCAGAAGTTGATGACCAGGCCTTTCTTCTCAGTTCCCATGAGTCTGAAAGCTCCAAGGAAACCTGTTTGGCATCTTAGCAACGCCTAAGCCTCCACTGACAGGCGGGGTAGTGGCTTTGCCGGAAGTGCATTCTGGTGTCTATAGATTATCTTTGACAAAGCACAGGAGACAGTATAGATATGCTCTCGTTCTCTCTCTCTAAATCTACCAAAAAGGGGCCCTGGTGACACGGTGGACTGTGCATTGAGCTTCTAACCACAGAGTCTGCGGGCTCAAACCCACCATCAGCCCCACAGGGGAAAGATGCGGCTACCGTCCCCAGAAAGGTTTAAAGTTTCCGAAACCCCAGGACAGGGGCAGTTTTACTCTGTCTGGAGGCTTGAAAAGAGTCAACATCAACTCAAGTGCAGTTAGTTTCATTTTTTTAGTTTATCTAGAATTAATTATGTGTTATATATATATACCTATAATATATACTATATATAATGTAACCAAAGATAGTAAGCATGAGACAGAAAGAGTCTTGCAAATCAGTATTTGGGTAGATAAGAAGGCTAAGCTATATTTTTCTCCAAGACAAACTCAAAGAAGCCAGAATCATCACGTGGATACTGCGGTTCTCCCTTGAACCACATTTGAATTTTAGTTGCGCTTCGGGGTCTGAGATTCTGATTGCGCTGGTGACCTCAAGTGACTCAGTGTCCCCACGATGACTTCAGGCTACTCGATGGAACCAGGACCTACGCATCCAAATCGTGGTCAAGGCATTTGTCTTACGTAGTTTCAAATGAAGTATGTGTGTGCTAAAGGAGACAACTCATAGTACACACCAAAAACCAAACCAAGCCCAGAAACCCGCCTGTGGCCATTTCGAGACAACCCCTCACCTGAGTCATACTCAGACATCACGCACATTCACTCGCAGTTATCCTCTCGTCAGATTGAGTTCTTGGAGCATGGCTCACCAATCCTCAGCCACGATGGAGCCCATGTTTCTGTGAGAGGGTAGAGCAGGGAGGCACTGGGTGTGGGACCACTGTCACAAAGCTTCGTCATCGATATTTAAGTCGAGGCTCCCGAGCAGGTGCGGGATGTACATGTGTCCTCTTCATGTGACCTCTCGAACTCCATCTGAGCTACACTGTCTGAACTCAAACCTCTGCTGGAGAACAAACAGGTCAGTGAGAGGGAGCCAACACCAGCCCGCCAGCTCTTGCCCAGATGGGCTGTCTCTGCCCTATAGACTAAGAGTTGTTTGGTGGTTGCCTATTACTGAGCCAGTGTGTGTTTAGCGGCGCTCTGGGAACCGACAGGAGGTGTCAGGGTAACATCCCACTTGCCTTCAGGGACTGGAGACTCTCAGTCGTCTTTCCTTTCATATTTAAGGTGAATTCAAGAGCTGTTCTCCACAGTGGATAAGCATGCTCCATGCAATGCACGTCAGTAACTGGTGATAACAAGCTGGCTCCTGAGTAGTACAAATTGTTTGTGTTTGACTACTAACTTAAAGGTTGATGGTTTGAGCCTACCCGTCAGCACCAAACAGGTCTGGTAACCTGCTTTCTTAAAGTTCACAGCCAAGAGCACCCTAGGGGTCCATTCTACTCTCTAGCACATGGGGTTGCTGTGAGTTGGATCAGTTTGACGATAATAAATTTAGTTGTCTGTGTTTCTTTTGACCAGAGTGCCAACCTCGTCACCTCAGACATTCATTTTTATATATTGATCTCCATAATAGAACTGGGCATCCAAAGACTTGTATTCTTGCTGTTCCTGTTCCAAGTAAACTGCTCTGTAGTTTCAGCTCCTGTCTCTAGCCACTAAAACTGATCTAGCCTTCTTCCATCTCAGTTTCCAAGTCCATTAACTGGGAAGCATGATCTCGCCTTCACATTACCTCCTTAAGAATTTGATGGAGATAAAGGAGGATCATGTATCTGTGGTAGCTGAGTAAATTAGGAAGGATAGAGAAACGCAGGCTGAGCAATTTCATGGTAAAGCTGAATTACTTGGAAGCTGCTTATACAGGATCTGTATCTATTTAGAAGGGGCAGTTGCAAAGTTGTCCTTTGCCCGACATATGCAAAGAGTTTATTAAATAATTAAACCATGAAAACTGAGATACAAGGTATGTTTAACGTACTTATGAGGATGGTCAGGTTTCACAAACTAAGCAGCAGCCATTCCCAAATTAAGAATTCATGAGTCCTTCTTCTGTGTTCCCCACAGCAAGTCGGGGAACACCGAGACTTAGCAACACTCAGCTGTTAACATCACTGGAAGAAAACTTTGGGCTCAACTAACCCACAGGTTCCTAAACTTATTTGATCTACCGACCTCTTCTCGGAAAAAAATTATTTTTTTCTTAATCAGTGCCCCTGGTAATTAAGAACGTTTGTACTACAGCTCATACATAATCCAAGTTAAAGTATAGGTATCTGCTTTTGCAGGCTTTCTGAATCATTCTAGCCCCTCCCCACAGGGGGCAGTATCACTCACTGTAGTCAACACTAGTTACTCAAAATTCTCATTTTACAGATGACAAGAATGACTTCCAAGGATAAATAAATAACAGGTTCACAATCTCTCATTCCTCCAAACTCTAGCATCTGCCATCGTTCCATGCCGCATCCTGGGTTGGCTTGAGAAAAAAACACTGGTCTGGTTCCAACGGAATAAATCCTGTTTTCTTGGAGTGAGATTTTACACAGAAAACACTGACCAACTCCGAGTAAAAAAGCAAAGCAAAAAATTCCCGAACCAAACCAAGTTGTCCTTTAGTTGATTTGGACACACAGTGACCTCACTGTGTCAGAGGTTTTCTCTTTTAACTTTTTATTGTGATTGGGGTAAAAGTTTCGCCAAACACAGTTCTCCATTCCACGGGTCACAGACACTTTGATTGCCGATGTTGATCCCAGCCTCACAGCCTCACACTGTAGCAGCGCACGTTCCCCCCTTAGTCTCATCTCTCACTTCCATTCCTCCTTCTTCCCCCACGCCCCCTCCCTTTGGCGCTCTCTGCCTGGGCAGGTGCTGCCCTTGAGCTCCTCTGATTGGTGGTTCCAAGGATTCCGGGCCTCCTGGGTGTTACTGTTCACCGCACAGGCCTGTCTGCTGTTCACCGGGAAGGATCAGAATATTTTTGATAAGAGATAACAGATGGACATTGGGCCTCAACTCCCTCAACGCAAGAACACTTTGTTCTATTAAACTGGCATTCCATGATGCTCACCTTCCCGACACGATCACTGAAGATAAAGTGGGTGCATAAGCAAATGTGGTGAAGAAAGCTGATGGTGTCTGGCTATCAAAAGATATAGTGTCTGGGGTCTTAAAGGATTGAAGATAAAAAAGCGGCCATCTAGATCAGAAACAACAGAGCCCACTGGAAGAAGCACACCAGCCTGTGTGATCACGAGGTGTTGAAGGGATCAGGTATAAGGCATCAAAGAACAAAAAAAACCATATCATTGTGAATGAGGGGGAGTGGGGAGTGGAGACCCAAAGCCCATCTATAGGCAACTGGACATACCCTTACAGAAAGGTTGTGGGGAGGAGAAGAGCCAGTCAGGGTTCAGTGTAGCAACGATGAAACACACAACTTTCCTCTAGTTCTTTAGCTTCCTCCCCCCAACTATCACGATCCCAAGTCTACCTTACAAATCGGGCTAGACCAGGGCATGTGCACTGTACAGATAAGAGCTGGAAACACAGGGACTCCAGGACAGATAACCCCCTCAGGCCCAGTATTGAGAGTAGTCATACAAGGAGGGGAAGGGGAAGGTTGGGGGAAGCGGGGGAAACCGATTACGATGATCTACATATACCCCCCTCCCTGGGGGGTGGACAACAGAAAAGTGGGTGAAGAGAAATGTTGGAGAGTGCAAGATATGACAAAATAATAATCATTTATAAATTATCAAGGGTCTGTGAGGGAGGGGGGCAGTGAGGGAGAGGGAAAATGAGGAGCTGATACTAAGGGCTCAAGTAGAAAGCAAATGTTTTGAGAATGATGAGGGCAACACATGTACAAATGTGCTTGACACAATGGATGTATGTGTGGATTGTGATGAGTTGTACGAGCCCCCAATAAAACAATTTTTAAAGAAAAAAAAGGAGAGACTTTTCTGTCTGATTCGGTGCTGTAAGGACAAAGCCATCCACTTAAAATATTTTACATCCCTTGTTCAGTTACTCCAAGGGAGAAAGGCGAGGCTTTCTCCTCCTGTACAGATTTACAGTCTTGGAAACCCTCAGAGGCGGTTCGACTCTGATCTGTAGGGTCCCTGAGCATTGGAATGCACTTTATGGTTGTGGGTGTGGTTTGGTTTATCTGTGGAAACTAAGGAGCCCTCGTGGGGCTTTAGGTCCTACATTGGGCTGCTAGTCAGAAAGTTGCCGGTTCAAACCCACCAGCAGCTGCTCCTCAGTAGAAAGATGAGGCTGTCTGCTTCCATAAAAGGTTTGCAACCTTAGAGACCCTCATGGGGCCATGATGCGTCACGATCAACTTGGTGGCTGTGGGTTTGGTCTTTTGGTGTTTTTGAATCCGTGGAAACTAATCTATTCATAGACTGCGTATACTTTTCAAATATTAGTTCCCTGCAATGCCCAAATGTATGTGATGCCATATTCAGATTCCTGTATGACCTCAGGTCCTATAGCTGTGTACCAAGACACAGGGTGACTTGACACTGTGGGTACTAGGAAAGCCTGGGAAAGCCATTCCTGTTCTGGAGTGGAAGTGGCTGCCAGCCACATACATATTCTCAGCCTCTCATATCTACCCCCCATCCACGTTTCCTTAACTGGACTCCTAAAATGCCATGGGGCCTTCTCAATGAATGCCGTGCTGTTTGAAGACACAAGCAATGAAGTGGAAATCCATGAAGGAAACATTCCCAACCAGTTGCTGTTAAAACTTGGTCTTAAATGCTCCAAGATAAGCAAGTGGCCATCTAGCTCAGAAACAACAGAGCCCACTGGAAGAAGCCCACCAGCCTGCGTGACCACGAGCTGTCGAAGGGATCAGGTATCAAGCATCAAAGAACAAAAAATCATATCATTATAAATGTGGTGGAGACTCAAAGCCCATTGGTAGCCAACCAGACACCCACTTAATGAAGGGTTGTGGGGAGGAGATGAACCAGGCAGGGTGCAGGGTAGCAACGATGAAACATACAACTTTCCTCTAGTTCTTAAATGCTTCCTCCCCACCACTATCCTGATCCCAATTCTACCTTACTAATCTGGCTAGACCAGAGGATGTACACTGGTAAAGATAGGAGCTGGACACACAGGGAATCCAGGGAGGATGACTTCTTCAGGACCAGTAGTGAGAGTGGCGATGCCTGGAGGGTGGAGAGAATGTGGGGTAAAAAGGGGGAACTGATTACAAGAATCTACGTATAGCCTCCTCCCTGGGGGATGGACAGCAAAGAAGAAGGCGAGGGAGACATCAGAGAGTGTAACATATGACAAAATAATAATAATTTATGAATTATGAAAGGTTCATGAGGTAGGGGGAGTGAGGATGGAGGGGGAAAATGAGCAGCAGATATTAAGGGCTCAAGTAGAAGGCAAATGTTTTGAGAATGATGATGGAAAAAAATATACAAATGTGCTTGACAAAATGGATGTATGTATGGATTGTGATAAGAATTGTACGAGTCCCCATTAAAATGATTAAAAAAACACTTGGTACTTTCTCAAATTTTACAAAAACGTATGATCTTATGAACACATCCCTAAGACCCTTCCCATGGTCTTGGAAGGAGGACATGGGAAGCCATGTATTGATTGCACCATAAGGAGACATCTCTAACTGATCAAAGAGAAAGGGCTGCAGTCTTTAACCTCCCACACAAGGGGTGTCACATGCTGACAGCCAAGGATGTAGATGGAGTTAGCGATGCGTGTCTTCTAACACTTTAGGCAAGTCGCCCTTCATTGTGGTTGTCCCTTTCTGTGGCCATCTCCTCTGTGGCTGTCAGTTACCAGTGAGTTGATTGAGCCTGTGTGCATAGCAGAACTTGACCATGGGGTTTTCAAGCCTGTGCCCTTTCAGAAGCAGATGCTCCACCTGTCTAGTGATATCTTCTGGGTGGGGTTGAACCCCCAACCTTTCCCCTATTAGTGGAGTACTTAGCTATTTGTACCACCAGGGACTCCTTCCATCTCCTTTACTATATAACAAATGTCTTGAGGGCAAAGACCTCACGGCTTCTTTGCATTCTCAGCACCCAGAAAAGCCAAGGCACAAAACCAAGATTAGCATGTCAGTGATGGGCTCCCCTCTTGCTATCCTACTGACTTTCGCCTGGAAGTCATGTTGTTAGGTGCTGCCCAGTCAGTTCTGATTCTTAGCAAGCCTATGCGCAGGAGAACGAAACACGGCCTGGTCTTGCACCATCATTAATGGTATCAAATAAGTAATTTTATTCTACTTCCTAGAAATTGGCACAACGAGAAAAAAGGGTGTGTTTTTTTTTCAATGAAATCGTCATGAGTTAAAATGTTAACCCAAATCGCCACACCTTCTGGACCTTGCAGGTTAGGTGCCTCTGAGTTGGATCTGACTCAGCAACTCATGTACGACAGACCACAACACCATGTGGTCTTGGGATATCTTCACACGTGTTCTCCTGCTTGAGCCCATTGCTGCCACTGTTGTGCCCAATCCATCATGTCCAGGGCCTTCCTCTTCTTCGCTGCCCCTCCACATCACCAAGCATGATGACCACCTTCAAGGACTGGTCTCTCTTGATAACAAGTCCAAAGTACTGGAGACAAAGCCTCACCATATTTGCCTCTAAGGAGCATTCTGGTTGTACTTCTTCCATGACAGATCTGTTTGTACTTTTGGCAATCTATCGATACTCTTTGTCAACACCATAGTTCAAATATATCTATTTTTCCTTGGTCTTCCTTATTCAGTGTCCAACTTTGGCATGCATCTGAGGCAAGTGACAACACTGGGTTGTGTCAGGCACACATTAGTCTCCTAATGACTGTATTTGGTTTTCAACACTTTAAAGAGGTCTTGGGCCATACATTTACCCAATGCAATGTGTTGTTTGATCGCTGGACTGCTGCTTCCATGAGCATTGATTGTGGATCCAAGCAAGTTGAAATCCTCGATAGTTTCAATCTTTTATCCTTTACCATGATGTTCCCTATTGGTCCAGTTGTGAGGAGTTTTTGTTTCCTTTACATTGAGTTGTAATCCACAGTGAAGGCTGAAATCCGTGACCTTCATCACTAAGAACTTCAAGTCCTCCTCACTTTCAGCAAGCACGTTTGTGTCATCTACATATCACAGGTTGCTAATAAGCTTTCTTCCAGTTCTGATGCCACCAGTGACTCCATATTCTTTTTTAAAATTTAATAAATCATTTTATTGGGGCTCATACAACTCTTATCACAATCCATACATACAGCAATTGAGTAAAGCACCCTTATACATTTGTTGCCCTCGTCATTCTCAAAATTCGCCTTCCACTTGGGTTCCTGGAATCAGCTCGTTTTCCTTTTTTTCCCTCCCCCTCCCTCCCCGTTCCCCCTGCCCCATGAATCCTTAATAGCTTATAAATTATTATTTTATCTTATCTTACACTGCCCGGTGTCTCCCCTCACCCACCTTCCCGTTGCCCATCCCCAGAGAGGAGGTTACATGTAGATCCCTGAGATGGGTTCTCCCTTCCTACACCCCGACCCCATATTCTTCCATCTTCTCTTGATGCTTCCTGCATCATTCAATATTTTGCCCAGAGAATCTTTCACTATTGCAACTTCAGGCTTGATTTTTTTCTTGTGGTCTTTTGTTTGAGATACGTTGAGTGCAGTGTTCCTTATAATATTGTGTTTCATCTTCTCAAACTGCCCTTTGACATTTCTGCTGAGCTCTTTCGCATCATTTCTTCCAGTTGCCCTAACTGTTCTAGGATCGAAAGCAACTTTCAGAGTTTCTTATGAAATCCATTTTTATTTGTCCTTTCTGCGACCTGTTGCTTTATCCGTTTATGCGGTTCTCGACGGCCTCCCACAGTCCATCAGGACTTCTGTCATTAGTGTCCTCAAGATGCTCTCACACTACACGTGGCTGTCTTCAAGGCTGTATCTTGGCTCTTGTGAACTTGTTTGAATTTTCTTCAGCATCAAACTGAACTTACATGTGAGCAATTGGTGGTCTGTCTCTTCCATATCCAGTCCCTGGCCTAGTTTTAACAGCTGATATTGAACTTATCCATCATTTCTTCCCACAGATGGAGTCAATTTGACTTCTGTGTATCTCATCTGGAAAGGTCCATGTGTATCGTGACTGCTTATATTGCTGAGAAAAGATATTTGCTATGAAGAATTCATTGATCTTTCAAAATTCTGTCATGTGATCTCCAGCTTAGTTTCTATCACCCAAACCCTATTTTCCAACCATTGTTGCTTCCTCTGTGTTTCCAACTTTTGCACTCCAATCATCAATAATTATCAATGCATATTGATTGCGTGTTTCATCAATTTCAGACGGAAGATATTGGTAGAATTCTTCAGTTTCTGCATCATCTTCAGAGACTGGAGGATAAATCTGAATAATAGCTGTATTGACTGGATTTCCTGGTATGGGGATAGACATTATCCTGTCACAGACAGTATTTTACTGCAAGATAGATCTTTAAATGTCCTTGTTGAGGATGAATGGAATCCCATTCTTCCTGAATCTGTCATTCTGAGCATAGTAAACCCTATGATTGTCTGATTTTAAGTGGTCATTACTGGTCCACTTCAGTTCACTCATACTGAGAGTATTGATCTTTATGTGTTTCATTTCATTTTTAATGATTTGAAATTTTCCTATTTTCATACTTTGTTCATTCCAACTTCCAATTTTCACTTGAGAGTTGCAGTGGTTCCTTCTCATTTTGAGTCGTGTCCCATCAGCAAAGGAAGGTCCTGAAGCCTTTCCTTCCACAGGCTCTACTCCGTCCACGTCGGTATGGTCAACTCTCCTTTGAGAAGTCAGCTCATCGGTCATGTTTCGAGTGCCTTCTGACCCAAGGGGCTCATCTCTGCCACTGTCTCTGACAATGTTCTACTTCTATTTACAGGCTTTAGTAACTGACGAGGTTTAGATGCTCCTCGTAAGGTTTTCTGTGGCTAATTCCTCCGAAGGGGACAGCCTATTTCTTCCTCGTAGTTTACTCTTAGCTTGAAAGCTCTACTGAAACCTGTCCACTTTGGACAACTCTGTTGGTATGTGAAACACCAGTGACAAAGCCACCACAGAAGGACAAACTGACAAGTGGAAGGCAGGGAGCAGCAGGCGACTCAAATCTGGCAAATCAAATACAGAGGAGCAGGATGCTGTCTGAGGCTGGTACCCAGGACTGGGCAACCATGGTGTCACCTTATGGGTTAGACGTAAGGACAGAGGGTGGTGAGAGGGATAATGGAAAGCACGGAAGCCACTGAGCTAAGCAACCATGGAGTGTCCCCATCCTGGGACTTCTTTTTGGGAAAGAACACTTCTTTATGGTTTAAACTATTTCAATGAGTTTTTTTTGTTATAAATTATTTCCCCAAACATCTCCACAATGCTATTATATTATTGGACATGAAGTGGGATCAGAAGAGACCATAGGATACTGTAGAGATGGTGCATAATCATACAAATGAAATAGAAAAAGATGAAGAAGAAAAGATAAGAATCAGCTATGTATCTCAAGTATGAGGCTTTCTAAGGTGAAATGCAGGTTTATGAGAGAGTTGTTAGTAAGAGAAAATAAAGAATCCTGTAGAGGTTCTCTATTATTTTGGTCTATTGAATTTTTCGTTCATCTTTCCTTCCAGGGCCCTTGTGTTCTATAAGAGTTCCTTGTCAGCGCACGTGGTTTGTTTGGGGTAAAGCTTTCCATTGAAATGCTGATAGTTGACATTCATCCGGGAGCACTGCAGGAGAGAGGCCTGGAGATCTGCTGCAAGACGGAAACAGTCCTCAAACCCATACAGGGCACGGTCTGCTCTCAAACGTAGGCTTGCCAATGTGGCGGGCTGCCAACCGCAATGCCAGTGGGCTGACACCACCAGTCACTCCTCCAGAGAAATACAGGCTTTTGACTCCTGGGTAGCCTCTCCATCTTGAAAACGCACAGGGGCAGTTCTAGTCTGTCCTTCGGGGTGGGGTCCCTCTGAGTCAGAGTCGACTCTGTGGCAGTGAGTTTGGTGTGGTGGAGACTACTGGTTGTAGCATCTACTTAATAGAGTGAATAAATCTAAGAAATCTACTTAATACCTTTTGGATCTCAGTGTCTAGATGGGGAAAGTACACTTGCCTCCCAAGTGTTTTTGTAAGAATGAAAATGATGCATGTAAAATTCCTAGCACGAAGCCCAGCGGGTACTGCTTAATAAGCTCTCGTTGCCACCCCCACGAAAACAGGACTCACGGCCACTGCACTCGCAATGGCCCCATTTGCCAGGACATTCCTTGGATCTTCGTCTCCCTCCTGTAACTACGTCTAGTTTTATCTCCTTCTCTTGTTATTTAATCCTAGTGGCTTCCAGCGAAAAGAACCGTCGCTGCCATGGCTTGGACATTCCCTCTGTCCCACTTTACATACGTAATTCTGAATCCTCACAACAGTGATTCCAAGCAGATGGCGTTGTTTTACAGGTCAGGGGACACAGGCTCAGCAAGGAGAGTGACAGGTCCACCTGTGACTCTAAGGCACAGGGAGGATGGTGTTTAGATGTAACTGTGGGGGTGACGTGAAACCCAAGTCGCACCGTTTCCTGCTGGGCTTTTCTTTCTCAGGAGAATTAGGGAAGACACACTGCTGTTCTGAATTTCAACCATAGTTTCAGATGTAACTGGAGAACCCTTAAGTCCCTCCGTAAGAAAAAGTGGAAAACTGACCCAGTGAGTGTCAGCCTGCAGAAGCTACTGAGATGCGCCCAAGCAAGATTTTGTTCCCAAACTTCACGCTGCTCATCCAAATGTAGCCTTTAGACCCCATCTTTTAGGTGTAAAGTAACGCTTTTGGCATTATACCCCATGAAGCCAAACTCACTGCCATCGAGTTGATGTCAACACAGAGCCACTCTATGGACAGGGTAGAACTGCCCCTGTGAGATTCCAAGACCATACAACCCGTTACAGGAGCAGAAAGTGCTGTCTTTCTCCTACAGAGCAGTTGGTAGTTTCGAACTGCTGGCCTTGTGTAGCGAAGCCCGATGAGTATTGTAACCACTATGTCAGCAAGGCTC